>NW_024344378.1:14216685-14585995 GCF_902729225.1 Pteropus medius | reverse complement strand
TCCCCCTCCCCCTCTCTCTCCCTCTGTTAAGAAAGAACACAGATGAATATATTTCTGGATTAAACAAGGTTCTATTCTTTGTGTCTGGAAGTAGAGGCAAAGGGGGCCAAGGACAACTTCAATTTAGGTCTCCACATGAGGCGAGAAGGTGGGGCAGTATAAAGCAGGCTTGAGCTAGGAGATACTTTCATACTCCTTACAAAGCTTTAAATAAGAACCTCTGGAACAAAGCTGCATTGATTCATTCATTTGCCATAAATCTGTTAAAAATTTGTGACCATTAGCTGTCAGTTCATTTAGATCTTGTTCACTTAACAAAAACTACTTATGTATACTCTTTACTGTATATTCTTTGGAAGACGAAACAGATATGTGGATCAAATATGTTCTTCGACTAATATTTTAAAAATATGTATTCAACATTTAAATTTTTTTCTGAAAATACTTGAACACTGTAACAGGGAAGACTTAGAAATTAGAACTTGGGGCACAGATTAGATACTTCTTTGTTATCCTGAGAGTTCAGCTCAGCCAGAAGTTTGTATTCTCCATGAAACAAAGTCAGTAACCTACAGTGGCCAGAACTACCTGCCACAGAAGGCAGTTAGAGGAGCATCTGTTACCTATCGGTGCTTACATCTTGGAAGTCTTAGGTCCTACCTCAGAGAATTTCTCTGAATAGCTCTCCTAATCATACAGAGTTCTTCCCTTGAGATAAGTATTCTCTACTCCTTTTACATTCCCAAAGATGTAATAGTAGCCAAGGGTTATGTAAGGGTCCTTTCAGATAAGTATCCAGATATATTGGCTGCATTTTTTTCTAACACTGCAAATTCTATCCCAACATAATTTCATTGATTCAGCTTCACTCTTTTTGATATAGTTTTATCTCTTTTATTCTTAGATTCTTGTCACATTCTTGCCTGAATTCATTAAATATAAAGGAGATTTTTTTCTTTTTTTTTTTTTTTACCACAAAAAGAATTTGCAGAAGAGAATGAAGACAGATTGGATGCAGATATTTATTATATGATCTACAAAATAATCTCCCAGAACTGAAGTGAGAGGTTTGATATTCTGGAATAATATAAATAAAAATGTGTATTAGTAATTCAAAGCATTAATTCATCAAGAGATATTAATTGATGCCTTCTGCATGTTAAGTTCTATAATAGGTTTGAGATATCATGATGAAGGAAACAAGCCCTGTCATCAAGGAATTTGGGGGACAAGTAAGGTCCTATTAATATTTAATATTTTATTGTTGAACTCACAATGGCTGCCAGTGCCCATCAGCTTTCTTGCTACAAATTTGCCCTCCCTTATATTAAAATGTGCCTTGTCGTTTCTGCAAATTTCTCCATAGCATCCATTAAACATGACTTCCAGAGATTTCTAAACATTCTCTTCACTGAACTGTGGCACTAATTGAAACAGGATTTAATTTTAACAACAACAAAAAAATTCACATTTAGAATGTCAGAAAATAACTATTTAAAACAAGAAGGCATGCTCATAATGAGTGCCATCTAAAATGCTTATAACGCAGGAGTCACATATTCTTCTGCCTTTGTCCTGATCTCTCTCCTTCCACTTTATTCTTCTCTTTCTTATATGTCTGCCACTATGTCATAGTGGGCAGGGATCTCCCATTTTCTATAGGAGATGTGTCAAGTATGGTTGAAAGAAAGCAAGAATTAATAGCACAGAAAACAGTAACAAAATTTACCTTGGTCATAGCTAGCATTTAGGAAATCTTAATGGAAGACATTGATTCAGGTTGTAATATTTTTCCTATAGTATTCCCTAGAATTTTGATTTTCCCCAATGTTTAATTACCAGTGCAATCATCTGGGCAATTGTGATTTGATTTGTGATGGCGAATGCATAACATCAGGGAGACATGCCCAAAACATGCAATTCTATTTCTGGCAGAAGGAAAAATGATCTTTTCCATGGATGAGACTCATATAGTCTATACAATCCACTTTCCAATTTCCTCAGGCTGAACCTTATTCTATCAGTTTCCTCTTAGAATAATGCCTATTTTGTCATTGATGCAGCATAAAAGCATTGTATACTCTCAGCTACTCCCTTGATGTTACCTAGGATCTATGAGTCAAATTTATTCCATGTCTAGTCACTCAACAAAACTCCTTTCTTTATACATTTCAATGAGATATGAATGGGCAGACAGAGTGGTAATTACTTCTTAGAGAAAACAGGGATTTAAGCTAAATAGAAGATAGAGTGGGGCAGAAGGAGCACAGAGATCATGTGTCTCCTTAGAATTTGAACCAGTTTCACCAAAACCTTCAGATGTTACTGTAGGGAATAATTCTGCATTGCCAATAAAGTATTTCTGAATCAGACGACTTCTTCTAACACATCCTTACTCCCCCTTACTCACTTAGAAAATACCATTATATATAAATGGACTGGTTGAATGAGCTCCAGTTGCAACTAGTCTTCAGAAGTCATAACTGTTTTGAATCTGGCCATTCAAACGTATAACCGCCAGGTAAATTTTGCAATTCTTGTCCATTAAAGAACTCGTTATTATTAATAATAAAGGGATAATTTTTTCCAGTAACTCTTTATCACACAAATCAATAAATTATACCTCTCGAGTATTTAAGATATGTTGTACATGTTTCATAATTATAAATTACCCCTGCCTTTTTCTTCATTTTGAGGAAAGTCGATCTAAACGACACTTATTTATTTCTTATAATCGAAATTTCAAATTATTGAAGAAGATTAAAACAACTCTAATACAGTGGAAATATATTTTCTTTTCAATATATGTGATAACAACTTTAATGGAATCAGTGAAAAAATAACAAGTAGAAATAATGAAAGTCCGTCTATAATGAAAGTCTAAAACCTAATGTTTCCTCTAAATTTTACCTGAAGAGTAAATAAGAGCAGAATTCATGTAGCAAAGATACTTGGCAATATTTTTACTGATACTTTAGTGACTATTATCTGCCCCTGGTAAATGTATTCTCCTCTTCTACCTGTTCCTTCTTCTCTTCCTCCTTAATTTCCCCTTCCTTTCCCTTCATTTATGTTGTTTTAACCATAAGTCATGTTTCATTTCCTCTATTAATTTGTTTTGCAAAATCAGAGGTTTTACAGTTATATATATAAATATGCACACACGTACACACAGGTGTATGTATATGGGTTTTTCTGTTTGTTTTTCCAATAGACCAAGGTTTGACCCTCTCTTATTTTGGAGAGTGCTGGATCATTTTGCCTTGGGTCATCACCCAAGGTCCAAGAGATTTATAAGCAGAATAGTAAATTTTCTGGGTCTTTGAGACAATAGATTCAGTTTGAGCTCTTTTGCAGTTGAATTTGCTCTCAGAGTTAGCAGCAACCACAATAGTCTTAGTACAAAGTAAAGTTCTCCTTTATTTGGGGGCAGCATTGTGGGCTAGTATACTACTACACAGTGATGGCAGAGCAAACTGGTACCAGGCACCATCTGTTGGTTAAGAGAAATATTGGCAACAAAAAAAATGTGGCAAATTCTGACAAGGGCTTCTGTTGAAAATCTAGCTTGCATATCTCCACTTCTAATCTCACTTGGATGTTCTTTTACTCCATGGAATGTTGTGGCTAATGAGATTTTTAAATGAAAAATGCTAAATTAGAAAAGCATTCTACCCTCTATTAAAAAACCATCAAAGCCCAGGTTCCTGCCTTTGTAATTAAACCCTAATACAGAATATTCATTATGGTAATAGTTCCTCATTACCTGTAACTATGAGTCTGTGAATGTCTGTTGATACCCAGAGGTTGGCTTCAAGTTCATTATTCTGATCTTATATTAAAATAATCTCTTCTATCCAAGGAATCGCTAAGCATGGCGAAAACATTAGCCTCATCACTATTCATGAGTCTGTGAAGATGTACATAAAATGCACCCTAAGATGAATAGCCCTGCATCTTTTCAATTTATTAAGGATTTATTTTAATAATCACTTACTAAGAAACAATTAAATGATTAGTGTTGAGATAAGTCACATGTGTCTCTGCAGGTTGTTATTATCCCCTCTGCTTGAAGAATTTTGCACTCTAAATGGAATAATATGATGGTAGAAAAAGCTACAAGGATAGTATATAAAGATGTAATTAATCGATCCACTTATGTATTCAATTTAGAGTGCCTTATTTTGCTTTACTGACAGTTGCTTTGTAATCATCCTTCTATTGTCCAATGTGTATATGGCTGGTTGTGAGCTCTTTGAAGGAAATTCCCATGCTGTCTGAGTCTGAAAATTTCCTAGAGTGTCTCGAACTTAATACAAATGCAAAATTAGCTTCTTCATCAAACCAAGACCAAATGTAAAGTCAAAATTAACGTAAAAAGTGGGTTAATGTGAAGTATATAGGATGATACTCACAGAGTTTGAAGTGATAGAAAATAAGTCAGCAGAAAGGAAGCAATATGGTGATTCATTGGTACACTTGCCAACAGTTCACTGTGGGTTATCTGTATAAGTTCAGAATAGACTATATAGGTATTTTTTTGGCCTGAGAAAGTAATGCATTTAAAAGACTAGTATCCATGCTTTTTCCACATAGTTTTACTAAATTCCAATTACGCCAAGATCCACTGAGGTGCTCTTAAGCCTAATGAATCACACTGAGTGAATAAATTGCCAGCCGTTGCTTGGTACCAAAGGTTGTTTTTGCATTGCATCCAAGTACTTATAATAACTATCCTTATAAAAACAAAACAAAACTGTATTTCAGTATTTTCTACTCTGTGTGAGATGTATCTAATAATAAAAAGTAAAGCTGTCATAGGAAAATTGGAGATAGGGTTAAAAATGTGGTAATTCTCATGTTTATAATTGCTTGAGACACTTGACATATGTAAGATAAATGATTAAGCATCTTGCCTAGATGTTTTGGGCCTGGTAACCTGGGAATGAATTTATGTTTGTCCGACAATAAAAGAAAAAAAGAGTCTCTGAGATTTTTGTACTCAGATCTTCTGAGATGGTTGTACTATCTCAAGTCTCATCCTGTTGATGAAACAAAATTTCTCTGATGATACAAAAGGAGTTGAGGGATGAGAATATTCTGCATTGTGGTTCTTTCCAATTGTCTGAATTGTTCCTGAAGCAGGCTATTAGTACAGAGAAACTGGAGAACATGAAATGCTCATAAATTGCTAGTGAGGAATAGAGGCCCAATACACACAAGGAGGTGGTCCTTTTGCCTCTCGCAATTGTTTTCACCTTTTATCTCCTGAACTTCACAGTTGTATCACTCTGAAACTCATCAACTGAATTTCATTGTAGGCTCTCATCAGAAGCTAAAGGGAATGTTAAAGTCAGAAGGTAGGGAAACTTGTTTTAAATGAGAGAAAAAGAAAAACATTTCTGTTTCTGTCCATTACCACCTGTCAAATAGAAATGGAAGCTCTATCTCGTCCAACGTTGGCCATTCTTTCTTTGTTCTTGATTTTGGAAAAACATTAAGTTTAGGAAAACATTAAGTCTTTCAAAATTAATTATGATGTTAGCTATAAATATTGTATAAATTTCCTATATCATATTAAAGTGAAGGAAGTGTCCTTCTACTCTCAGTGGTAACATTTTGATATGACCGTGGGTATTAATTTTTTTCAAAAGTTTTATATCTTTTGAAATAACATGACTTCTCTTTTTTGTTGTGTTGGTATGGCAAATTACACTGATTACTTTTGAGATGTTAAACCAATCTTGTACTTTCAGAATAAACACTATAGGGTCATAATATCTTTATTATTATTATTATTATTATTATTATTATTATTGCTGGATTTAATTTGCTACCATTTCATTGCAGATTTTTGCTTCGGTGTTTATGAGGGATGTTAGTGTGTGGTTTTCCTTTCTTGTAGTATCTGTACAGTTTGATATTAGTGGGAGGCTGGCCTCATAAAGAGAATTAAAAAATTTCCCTCCTCTTCCATTTTCTGGAAAATTTAGTATAGGATTAGTATTTGTAAGAAATTTTATCTAGACCTGGAATTTAAACTAAATTTCAAATTCAATTTATTTACTATCTCTGTCTACATATCACTATATATCTGTGTGTCTTTCTATTTGATATAAATATGATACTATTCAGATTTTCAGTTACTTCTAGAGGAAACTTTAGTAGTTTGTTCATAATGTTCTCTCATTATTCTATTAGCACCTGTAGGGGCTGCAGTGGTAACCTCTCACTCCTGACAATGATAATTTTTACATTTATTTTATTCAATATATACGGGTTATATCTGCATCTTGATATTTGTTCCATGTATTCTTTTCTCCCGTCTTTTACTGTTTTTGTTTTGTTTTGTTTTGTTTTATGTGTTCTTAAAAACTATTTATCTTCACAATTTGTTTTCTTAGCCGTATTGCACACACACGCGCGCATACACACACACACACACACACCCAGTAGTCATTCTGTGGTATACATAATTACACCATACAATTTTAACTCATCACAGTTACAGTCAAAATCATTAAATGCCTTTATTTATAATGTGAGAAACAACAGAAAATTTGCATTTATTCTTCCCATGCTTTTTGACATTATCAGACATTGTTACACATTGTAAGTTTTATAACACGTTGTTAATATTTTTTTCTAACGGTCAACTATCTTTTAAAGGACTTGATAATAACATGAGAAAATTATTTTATATTTATCATGCATTTAGTATTTCTAGTGTTATTTGCATAGATCCAAATTTTATCTGTTTTATTTTTTCTTCCATGACAAGAACTTCATTTAACATTTCTTATACTGGATACAGACTGGCAATAAATGATCCCAGCTTTCTTTTTTTAAAACCATTTTACTTTACTTTTAAAATAAATTTCCACTGGATATAAAATGTCAAATTTGAAAGTTTCACAGGTTTTTTTTTTTTTATCAGCAATATATTAAAAATATCTACCTTGACTTGTACCATTTTTGAAAATACTCCTGCTATCATGCTTATCTTTAGTCCTCTATACATACGGCTTCCTTTTTATCTGTCTGAAGATTTTCTCTTTTGTATTAATTTTTCCAGAATTTGTTTATGAGTATTCTTGGTATGGTTTCTTTATATTTATTTTACTTGTACTTCATTTTGTTCTTTGGATGGTTGTTTAACCCAGTGATTAGCAAATTCTTTCTGTAACAGACCAACTAGTAACGATTTTAGGACAGATATTCCATCTCTGTCACATTTTCTCTTTTTTCCCTCAGCCTTTGAAAAGTGTAAAATTGATTTGTAGGTCAGGAGCCATACATGCAGGCAACATGCTAGATTTGGTCTGCAGTTAATAGTGTGCCAACTCCTCATTTATAATGTTCATCACAAAATTATTTTTGTTTCTACAAGTGTTTTTACTGTCTTCTCCCAATTTTATGGTGTTCTGGTTTCATGTATGTTTTATCACGTGCCACTGTCTCACTAGTTACCGATGCTTTGCTCATTTTTTAAATTTTTTTTCTCTGCTTAATTTTTATTCTATGTCTTAAAGTTTTTTAAGCATTCTTTTTACAGTGTCTGTCTTTTGTTATTCCAATTTAATATGTTTTAAATGTTCTTTTTACCACAGTTTCATTTTAGATCCTTTTTAACTTTTTTTCATTCTCACTTTATATTCATGGTTCCTTCTGCAATCTTGAATTTATGGAGCATATTTATGATAGCTGTTTTATCACGCTTGTCACTTAATTCCATCTCTGTCTTCTAAATTGAGAAAGACTGGCTGGCCTTCTTTGGATTCCTCTTTCCTGTACTCCGGGTTGGAAACTGCCTCTAAGTGGTTATCTAGGCATTTCTAAGGCTAAACTCATGTTTTATTTTTACTCAGGAATTACAATAGTGAACTATCTGTAGCTCAGTTTCTGAAAACCATTGGTTCACATATTTTGTTTGATTTTTACTAGTTGTTTAAGATGGAAGGTCAGAAGTGGAAATCCCTTTATTATAAACATGTAGTAAATAAACACCCAGTTTGGGGACTTTGCATAATGTGATGCAGACAGGTCTGCATTCATTAGTACTTGGTGTTCCTCTGCCAGCTCTGGTTTCTGCTGTAAGACAGAATCTTCTACAGTATGCTCCTCTGGGCCTCCTGCTTGAACTGCAGAGTCTCTTTTTCAGGCCACTATTGCCACTGAATTCATCCATGTAAGTGCCCAAGAGTGGCATCTCAGGATCTTTGATACCTACTGAGTTCACTGGAGCCTGCCATGATCTTAATAAATATAAACATAAATTGACTATTAAAAATTACAGGAGATTGCATAATGGGAAGTGGTTAATGATCCATGCTTTATATTAGTATAATTGACATGGCAAAACAAAACAGTGAGAGTATTTAATGGAATTATTGATAGGAAGGATACAATTCTCCCTTGACTTTATATAACCATGTCAGCATAACTCTCTGTCTTTCCATTAGTAGTCATTATATTAAATTTTTTTCCTGCCTTTAAACATAATGAAAGTCAATACAAGGTCCATTGAGAAAGTTCAATTCCTCAATAGAAACTTTTGTTTTATTGTTAAAGTCTTATATTCTGTCACACCATATGAGGTGACTGCTCTGTGATTAGAAGCCCATGGAGAAAGCAGGCTACTTAGGTTGTTGGTTTTAGTCCAACAGTGATGTATTCTTGCAATTTATTAGTGAGTTTATTGGGTTGCTAAAGGATTTATTAAAACAAACTTCTTTTCTTTAGTTTTGCCAAAGCATCAGGGTTATAAAGTAAAATACTTTAGGTTAAAATGTTAAATAAAAGATTGAAAGCTTCAGTAACTCTATAAAGCAAAGATAAGTGGGTTTTAAATTAGGAAAGCTTTGCTTTACAATTTAAGATCTTAGCAAATCCGCTATTACTTGTTTAGAAATTGTTTTTGTAAAATGAGAGCAAACTTATGTCTAGAGTTGGAACAAGAAGGTACAAAATGTGAGAAATCATTAAAGCCCAGATGGTATAGAAGGAGAACTCTTATTGACTGTGGTTCTTAAAGGGGCAAACGACTTCAGAATTATCTGACAAGGGTGAGCCTTTTCCCTTTGTCCTCATGAACTGTCATTTCAACCTACCTATACCGTTATTGATAGATATCAACAATAATGAATTCTAACCAAGGAAATCAGAATCAACAAATGGATATTTTTAGAATATGAAAGTGTCATTTTCTTCCGTTGGAATTTATACCCCTGCCTTTTGTCTACCTAGATTTCATGCCTACTTTAAAACACTATTCTGTTCCCTTCTACACTATAAAAACTTCTTCCATGAGTACTCCAAATTCAAACATATCCCTGTAAAATGACAATTTATTCTAACCAAGTATTTGATTCTCTGCTACTCAAATGTTTGTACGTATTCTCAGGGGTGACAATTTGTCCTCCCTAATGAACGGAGAACTGCCATATGGTAGAGACGTGATATAACAAAGCAAATAAATTTGCATTTTATTAAAAGATCATGAATCCTTGGAAATAACTGAGGATCCACTGTCTTTTCTGGTTTCCATTTTGATCACTTGGCCAATCTGTAAGATGGCAGCTGGATTAGCTGTATGATCTAGGCTTATGGTCCATTTCCAAACTGGGCAGAACCATTTGATAATTAATTACAAATAGTTTCCTTCTTTGGTACCTTTCTCAAGTTAATTGACCTAACTAGTCCCATATTTAAGATATCAATAACAATATTAATGGGATAAAATAAAAGCTAAGAAAATATAGTAGCTTTTTTTATTTTTCTAACAGGGGCATAGGATTGTTAAGGAGAGTAGACAGTAGGAAATTTGGAAATAAGTAGCTGAAGTCTGATTCAGATGTTCCTCTGTTTTTTTTGTTTGTTTGTTTTTTGTGTGTTTTTTGGTTTGGGGGTTTGTTTTGTTTTGTTTTTTTACATAGATCTGCCAAAGGTTTATTTTCATGGGACTTCAGAGGGCTCCCAGGAATGGATCTGTTCTAAGGGCAGAGTAACTCAGTAACAAGGGTTTTCACTGGCATATCTTGAGCACTGGTAGAGTTTGTCATTCGTTCCATCCAATCCCTAAGGGAATTCATTCTAAGTTAGTTATGGAGCAGAAGTTTAACAGTGAAAACAGGAAGCAAACACCATTATACTAAAATATCTGTAATGTGCTAGAAAACAATTCACAATCATGAATTTACCTAAAACAGAGTGTGACCAAAGAGTTAGAAATTCTTCTTATTCTCATCATAATATACATTATAATTAAAGTGTCTCAAGGGATCCTGTGCCTTTATTTAGCAGAAGTCAGAAGACATGGTAATTTCTAGTAAACACCTGGCAAAAAAAAAAGTATCACTTCTGGGCACAGTGGAACTCAAAATTGCCTGGAGGAGACTGAAGGGCATGGATTAACATCGGTGTCCAGTGAGAGTTGGCACATTTGTGAGCAAATGTTAAATATCTTTGTCTTCAGAATTTCTTAGATATAAAGTAGGAATTGGGGGTAAGAGGGTGTTTATGAGCATTAGAGTTGGGGCCACAGCCAAAAAAAATTGAGAGATTGTTGTTCTTATAATGCCATATATACAACAGTCAAATAAGACATAAGGGATCTTGGGATTTCAATGATAACTCTCAGGAAGTTTCGTTACCCTGTAGTTTCTGAATAAGACAGATAAAACCCTTTTCTAAAGAGCACTTATAAACTATGAGATAATATCAGTAAGAATAGGTTGACTCAGGTTGTCGCTACAGAAATTGAGCATTAATCCATTCTTCCACTTATGCCAGATCTTATTCAAAACAGATACTATTTATTTCCTCAGGTAAGTTTTCCAAATCCGACCCACCCCCCCACCCCCCAGATAATTTCTTCAAACCCTGGAATATAGACACATGAAGAAATGCAGAATACCTCACATCGTCCTCAACAAAAGGCATTTTCTTGGCAAGGAAGCGAAGAGAGCGCACTAACAATGTTCCATAGACCGTGTTTTTGCTTCTTTCTAGATTTAAACTTTGAGACCTAATAAAGGGTCACAGTAATTTTCCTTTTATATCCAGAGCTATGTTTTATAGTTTTAGAAAACACAATCGATCTTGATTAATCACTAAAAAAGAGAAGGGTAGGGATGTAAGGGTGCTATGCCTGAGTTTAGAATGTCAGTTTCTTCCTACCTAACAAAGGTTGTTGAATTCTTCCAGAAATGCCTGTCAACAAAACAGGGAATGGGTCATAACGACCTGCCTAGATGTCTGTTTCCTTTCCAGCCCAAAGTGTAGACACCAGTGTAGTCACCAACATCCCCACAGAGGATAATTATTACTCCATAATTTCTGTATGCCAGATTCTCTTTTTATTTATTCAATTCTTATAACATTTCAACCGATTAATTATGTATACCCCTTTTTCAGATAAGAAAGCTGAGAAAAATAACATGCCAAAAATTAGATAAAGGACAAAACAAAGACTAACTCCAGAGCCTGCTCTCTTAACAAACACCTTCTTCTGCTCCTCACTGTTCCAAATGACTTAATTCATTGTTTCTTTATACCAACCACCCATGAAATCAAATAATGAAATTTATTCTTTTTTAACACATGAACCAGAAACTAAGGTAATATGATCTTCTTTTTTTTCCCAACAGAAAGATTCTCCTATTGTCTCACAAATATAGTTCTGAGAGAACTTATTACATAAGAGTATGAAAGGGTGATGATTAAGGATTGTTTCCTCATCTAAAATAATGAAGCATGTGCTTCTCTCAGACTACGAAGTTCAGATGCCAGGATTCTTAGGTATCAAACCCGTTCATCCTAACATCTCAGATCAGTATCCCTTTCCATCAGTTTGGGAAGTGGGTTAAGTCTGAGTTGTCTATTGTAAGTTGAGGTAAAGAGATTTAAAAAAAAAAAAAAACAGTTGAAAATATGATGTTGAAGCTTTAGAGAGAGGTTAGGCCTGAGGGTATAACATTTGTGGTCATTAATATGTAGACAGTCAAAGAAGCCAAAGCTAAAAATGGGCCATCGAGGAAGTGTGAATCTCAGTCTACTAAGAATATTGTCTTGCCTTTAATTTTATTCATTTCCTCATATTTACTGCATCTAATTTTGTGTGCCACCTTAATCTCTTACCTCTTTTAATTTCATTTACCCCAACCTAGATCCCATGATATGCTATTTCAATTATGTAATGTTATGTTTATTATGTCATTTTTTTTTAAAGGGCCTTTTTTGGAATTGATGTTTGGGAAGGTATTGGGAATATTTGAAAAACTATATTACCAAGCCAGGTTGCCAAGAGTTAAGGATTTCATGGTGGAGGGAGAAGAGTCAGCTATTACAGACTACTTTTTTACCTACCTGGAATCACCTTCTCTTCCAATGGTTTTCATATTTGCCTTACTGGTGTCTTTGTTTCCACATTCCAAAACATGCTCCTCACTTCTCTGTAACTACTTTTAGTTAATAGCACCACTCTCTACCAATGGAACAATATATATATTTTTTTTTAATGGTGACATTGGTTAATGAAATCCAGTAAGTCTCAGGTATACAATTTAACAGTAAGGCATACACACACACACACACACACACACACACATACACACATACATACATATATATACACACGCACACACACACACATACATATATACACACACACACACATATATATACACACACACATATATATACACACGTATATACATATATACGTGTGTATATATGTATATATGTGTGTGTATATATATACATATATATACATATATATATATAAGTGGTGACAGAAAGAAATATACATATATATATAAGTGGTGACAGAAAGAAATATATATATATATATATATATATATATAAGTGGTGACAGAAAGAACAACTATAAGAGGTGAACACATCTACCCTCCCTCCCTCCCCCAGCCCTCTGGTAACCACTAGTCTATCATCCATGTCCATGAGACTTTGTCCTGTTCATTTATTGTTTTGGAATGATCTTAGAGTCCTCTCCTATCTCACCTTTCTTCATCCGATCAATCACACATCCCTATTAAATCTGCCTCCTGTATAGCTCTAGTATCTAAAACACTTCTTCTCTATCTCTGCTGCCACTGATTTAGTTTAGTCTCATCACATTTCAGTTGGACTATTGCAATAACCTTTTGTCTCCCATGTCTTTAGTATTACCACCCCCCCAATCCATTCTGTACCTTATAACAGAGTAGACTTGTTAAAATATTGAAAAGGTCATGTCACGTGCTTGTTTAAAATTCTCCAATGAATCTCTTTCTCTTCATGATATCTTTAATATGTTAAACCAAATTTTTCAGCATCTGATTCTTCCATTACCCATCTATCTCACCTGTCATCCCTTTACTCTTCTTATGCTCTAAACTCTCAACTCTTCAATGGTCAGAGTTGTGTCCTGTGCATTCTTACATCTCCACTCATGTTATATCTACTAAAAATGCATAGTTCATTCTTAATATATAGTTATTTAATGTATTATTTAATAAATAAATGAATTGAAGAATTACGATGCAGGCGTAGAGGCTGCTGAGCATCAAAGCGTTCTTATATTGCTACCTAGAAAATCTTCTTTTTTTTTTTTTTTCATCTACTTAAAAGTTTGTTTTCTGCTGCCAATATAACTTTTTATTTATTTCTTCTTAAATGTATTGTGTATTTTCAGCGATGCCTTTTACAAACATTTCCTACTTAAATGTATTGTGTATTTTCCTACTTAAATGTATTGTGTATTTTCAGCGATGCCTTTTACAAACATTTCCTACTCTTCTTCACCTTCCAGTTTTACTTCTGGCCCGTTTGTTCTCATAAAATTACTCAGATGCTTGTTTGGGTCAATGTCATCTAATGTGGAGTTTCCTCTTTTTGTTGTATTGACAAGCGTTTCTTCTCCTTTCAGCCTTTTCTTTTGAATGTCTCTTCTAGCTTCTCGGATACCTGGTTTTCACGTTTACCTCTATTTGTTTAATAGTTTCCTCATGCCAAATGAACAACAAAAGTATCACTGTCGATAACAAACCATTTGTTTCTCCTCCTAAGAGAGCTTTCCTTCAATTGGAAACCTTCTCAAAGTATTTAGGCTTTTTTTCCTTTCCTATGCTATATAGAATTTTCAAAAATTGTAGTCTTTAATAGCTGACTCTTCTCCTTCCATCATGAAATCCTTAACTCTTGGCAACCTAGCTTGGTATTTAGATTTTTAAATATTCTCAATGCCTTCCCAAACACCAACTCCAAAGGCCTATTTTTAAAAAAGTTATAACAGACATAAAATTTTGTAAGTTTCAAGTATACAGCATAATTCAATATTTATATATATTGCAAAATGATCACCATAGTAAGTCCAGTTAATATTCATCACCATACATAGTTAGAAAAAAATTTTTTTCTCATGGTAAGATCCACTCTCTTTGCTACTTTCAAATATGGAATACAGTATTTTTAACAGGAGTCACCATGCTGTTCATTACATCCCCGCCACTTATTTGTTTTATAACTGAAATGTATACCATTTGACTCCCTTCACTCCCTGCTCCCTGCCTCAGGCAACCACATCGTGCTTTCTATATCCATGTGCTCATTTTTGTTTGTTTTAGATTTCGTGTATAGGTGAGATCAAACTGTATTTAACTTTGTCTGTTTGACTTATTTCACTTAGCATAATACCCTCCTCATTCAACCATGTTGTGTCAAATGGCAAGATTTTATTCTTTTTATGGCCGAATAATATCGAATTGCATATATAAATATAACACATTTTATCCATTCATCCATTGATGGACGCTTAGGTCGTATTCATATCTTGGCTATTGTAAATAATGCTGCAATAAACATAGAGGTGCGTATATCTTTTCAAATTAGTGTTTTTGTTTTATTCGGATAAATATCCAGAAGTGGAATTGCTGGATCATATGGTGGTTCTGTTTTTCAGTTTTCGAGGACACTTCATACTGTTTTCCACAGTGGCTGCACCAATTTACATTCCCACCAATAGTGCACAAGGATTCCCTTTTCTTTGCATCCTCACCAACACTTGTTATTTCTTAACATTTTGATAATAGCGCTTCTAACACGTGTGAGGTGATATCTCATGGTGCTTTTATTTTGCATTTCCCTGTTATCAGTGATGTTGAACAAGTTTTCATGTACCTATTGGCCATTTGTATGTCCTCTTTGGAAAAGTGCCTATGCAAGCCTTCTATCACATACATCTTTTGAAAATATTTTCCCACAATCTGTGGCTTGCCTTCTCATTCTCTTGACAATTATAGAGCAGAAGTTTTTACTTTTAATGAAGTCCAGTTTATCAATTATGCTATCATGGATTATGTCTTTGGTGTTATATCTAAAATGTCATGGCCACACCCAAGGTTATCTTTTTTCTCCTATATTATCTTCTAGAACTTTTAAAGTTTTGCATTTACATTTAGATCTGTATTCCATTTTGAGTTAATTTTTAGAAGGATGTATGTCTGTATCTACACTCACTATTTTCCATGTGATTGTCTAATTGATCCAGCACCATTTGTCAAAGACTGTGTTTGTTCCATTATATTTTCTTTCTCAAAGACCAGGTGACTATATTTACTTGGGTGTGTTTCTGGGCTGTCTATTCTGTTTTATTGATATCTTTGTCTATTCTTTCACCAATACCACACTCTCTATTACTATAATTTTATAGTAAGACTTGAAGTTAAGTAGTGTTAGTCCTCCTTCAATGTTGTGTTGGCTATTCTGGACCTTTTGCCACCCATATCAGCTTTAGATTCATTCTGCTGGTAGCAGCTAAATAACTTCCTGGGCTTTTGGCTGAGATTATATTGCAATTTTAGAACAAGTTTAGATTTCCTACGTAATTATGTCAGTTTTCCTTCTTCCTTCCAGATCTGTATGCTTTTTCTTGTCTTACTACATTAGCTTGAACTTCCAGCATGATATTAAGAAGGAGTAGTGAGATAGGACAACCTTGCCTTTTTCTTCATGTTAGTGGAAAAGCTTTGAGTTTCTCACCATTAAACATCATGTAAGTTTTTTCGTAGATAGTCTTTATCAAGTTAAGGAACTCCCTCTCTATTCCTATGTAACAGTTTTATCTTGAATGACTGTTGGATTTTGTCAAATGCTTTCTCTGCACCTATTGATATTATCATGTGGTTTTTCTTTTTAGCTTGTTGAAGTGATGAATTATATAAATTGATTTTTGATTGTTGAACCAGCCTTGTATTCCTGGGATGAATTTCACTTGGTCATAGCATATTATTATTTTTATATATTGTTGGTTTCGATTTGCTGATATTTTGTTGAGGATAGAATGAATTAGAAAGTATTTCCTCTGCTGCTATCTTCAGAAAGAGATTGTAGAGAACTGGTGTGATTTCTTCCTTACATATTTGGTAGAATTCACAAATGAAATCATCTAGGCCTGCTACTTTCTGATTTGCAAGGTGATTAATTATTGATTCAATTTCTTCAATAAAGTTCTATTTAGATTGTCCATTTCTTCTGTGAGTTTTGATAAATTGTTTCTTTTAAGGAATTTATTCACTTCACTTATTAAATTTGTGGTCATGGATTTGTTCTTATTATTTATTTATTATCATATTGGTATCCACATGATTTTTAGTAATGTTCCCTCTTTTCTTATTATTAGTAATTTTTGTACTTTTTTTCCTTAGCCAGGCTAGAAGCTTATGGATTTTATTGATATTTTCAAATAACCAGCTTTTGGTTTCATTGGTTTTCTCTACTGATTTCCTATTTCAATTCCAATGATTTCTGCTCTAATTTTATATCTCTTCTCCTGTTTATTTTAGATTGAATTCACCCCTCCTTTTCTAGTTTCCTAAATTAGAAGCTTAGATTGGTTTTAGATCTTTTCTGTTCTAATTTACAGATGTTTTCAGTTTCTCTTTAAGCACTGCTTTCACTGCGTCCACAAATTTTGATGTTGTATTTTCATTTTTATTTAGTTCAAAATAGTCTTTAATTTGTCTTGAGATTTCTTTTTGACCCATGTGTTATTTAAAGTATATTATTTAAATATATTTTGAGATTTTCCACTTATTTTTTATCATTGATTTCTAACTTAATTCCACTATGCTCTAAGAGTAGACATATTTTGATTTTTATTATTTTAAATTTGTTAAAGTATATTTTATGGCCCAAATGTGGTCATTTTTGGTGAATGTTTCACATGAGCTTAAAAAAATATGTATTCTGCTTTTTTTTTTGGATGGAATATTCTATAAATGTCAATTATAGGCAGTTGATTGATAGTATTATTTAATTTAACTGTCTTTAGTGTTTTTCTACCTCCTGGATCTGTCAATTTCTGATAAAGGGGTGTTGAAGTCTCTATGATAATGGATTTATATATTTCTCTTTGCATTTCTAATAGTTGGTGTCTTACATAGTTTGATGTTCTGTTGTAAGGAGCATGCAAATTAAGAATTGTTATGTCTCCTTGAAGAATTTACCCCTTTATTATTGTGTAATGTCCCTCTTTATTACTGATAACTTTCCTAGCTTTGAAGTCAACTATATCTGAAATTAAAATAGCTACTCTTATTTTCTTTCAATTGGTGTTAGCATGGTATATTTTCTTTTATTTATTTACTTTTAATCTATGTGTTTTTATATTTGAAGCAGGTTTTTAAAAAAATATAAGATACTTAAAGACACAACATACAGTGGGTCTTGTTTTTTGATCCTCTGAAAATCTCTGCCTTTTAATTGGTTCATTTAGACCTTGGCAAAGTGATTGTTGATATAGTTGGATTAATATCTACTATATTTATTACTGTTTTCTATTGTCCTTGTTCTTTTTCCTGTTTTAGTCTTCTTTTTTTTATGTCTTTTGTAGTTTTAATTGAGCATTTGAAATGGTCCATTTTTTTCTTTTCTTAGATTATCAATTATACTTTTTCTTTTTCTAGTGTTTGCCCTAGACTATACAGTATAAATTTAAATTCACTTTCAAATAACAGTATTCTCTTTTTTACGTAGTTTGAGTACCTTATAGTAACAAAATAATCTTAATTCATCCCTCCTCTTCCTTGTTTCAATTCTGTCATTCACTTCGCTTTTATATAAATATACATGATTAAGTACATGTTTAGTATTATTACTATGAACAAATTTATCTGTTAAATCAACTAACACTAAAAAAAGTTTGTATTTTGCCATAACTTATTCCTTCTTTGATGCTCTTCCTTGCTTTAGGTTATTCTGAGTTTCTGGCATGTTTTTTTCTTTTTATCTAATGACCTTATTTTATCATTTTTTGCAAGACAGGTTTACTGGCAACAAATTCCATGTTTGCCCGAGAAAGTCTTTTTTTTTTTTTTCCATTTAATTTGTTGTTGTTGTTAAAGACTTTTAGAGCAGTTTTAGTTTTATCTCCATTTCTGAAAGATAATTTCGCAGGGTACTGAATTCTAGGTTGGTGCTGTTATTTTTTCCCCTCAACACTTTCAATAGTTTCCCCCACTTTCTTCTGCTTGCATAATCTCTGAAAGTCAGATATATTTTTTTCTAATCCTTCTATAGTTAAAAATTTCTACCTACTCTCTGGATTCTTTTATGATTGTTTTCCCTGTGTTTTATTGTCTGTGATTTGCAAATAATATGTCTAGGCGTAGTTTAATTTTGCATTTATTTGCTTAGTGTTTTCCGAGCTTCCTGGATATATGGTTTGCTGTTTGGGGAAATTTTTAGGCATTATTGTTTCAAATATTTATTCTGTCCCCTCTTCTTTATTCTTCTGGTATTCCCGTTTCATGTATGTTAGACAGTTTGTAGTCGTCCCATAGTCCTGGATGGTCTGTTATTTTTTTTCTTTGGGGTTTTTTTTTTTTTCCTTTTAGTTTTTGAAGGTTTTATTGATATATCCTCTAGTTCAGAGATTCTTTCCTTAGCTGTGTCCCATCTACTAATAAGCCCATCAAAGACATCCTTTGTTTCTATTGTAGTTTTTGTTTGTTTCAGCATTTCTTTTGGTTTATTCTTGCGATTTTCATCTCTCTGCTTGCATTTCCCATTTGTTCTTTCATACTGTCTACCTTATCCATTAGAACCCTTGGCATATTAATTATAATTGTTTTAAATTCCTGATGTGATAATTCCAAAATCCCTGCCATGTCTGCTGCTTGCTCCATCTCTTCAAATTGTGTGTATGTATGTGTGTGTGTGTGTGTGTGTGTGTGTGTATTTTGCCTTTTAGTATATTTTGCAATTTTTTTTTTTTTTTTGATGACCAGACATATGTACTGGGTAAAAGGAACTGCTATAAATAAGCCTTTAGTAATTTGGTGGTAGGAAAGTGTGAAGGGATAGAATGCATTTTATAGTCTTAAAATTAATTTTTAGTCTTTCAGTAAACCTGTGGACTGTGAATTTCACAAGTGTTTCTCAGCTTTTCCACCCCCTGCCACTTAGGTGGGACAAAGTGGCTGGAATGAGCTGGGGTTAGGTATTTCCCTTCTCCTATGTGTAATGCTAGATGGGTCTGGAGCTGTATATTTTATTGCTCCGCACCCCCCACCAGGTCAGCTAGAATTTGATAATACACTTAGGCTTCGGTTTATTAATTTTCCCTAAGTGCAGATCTTTTTAAGAACTGATTGCTACTTTTGTTCTTTAGATTCTGCATATAAGTGAAATCATATGGTATTTGTCTTTCTCTGTCTGACTTATTTCACTCTGCATAATATTTTCTAGGTCCATTCAAAGGAACAAACTAAACAAAAATAGACTCGTAGATAGAGAGGACAGTCTGGTGATGGCATGAGGGGCAGGGGGTTGAGAGTTGGGAGAAGAAGGTGAAAAGATGAAGTACAAATTAGTAGTTACAAAATAGTCGAGAGGTTGTAAAGTACAGCGTAGGGAATATGGTCAATAGTATTGTAATGGCTATGTGTAAAGTCAGATGAGTGCTAGAGTAAGAGGAGAACCACTTCATAAACTATATAAATGTCTAACCAATGAAATGTATACCTGAAACTAATTTAAAATAAAAATTTTGAAAAAAGAACCAATTGCTCTGGCATAATTCAAAAGATGAATTCCCCTCCCCCTGCTGGAAGGATGAGGGGATGTATTTCTGCTATTTACTATGAGAACCTAGTTGAGCTCCTAGAGATAAATCTCACAAAATTGTGGGAGCCATCCATGACTCATTTTCTCTTGAGTTTTTAACTCTCAGAGTTGTCCACACTAAACTGCTAGGCAATTAGTCAATTGAAGTTCAGGTCTTTGTACCCTGTCACTGGCTCCTGAGGTTCTTCCTGCCAATGAGTCTTGGGAGCTGCAATAAGCTGTGACCTTCTGTATGAGCCTGTCTGCCTCTTAAGCCTTGAGGGCATTGGTTTGCCCTGTGGCCTTCCTTCTCTTACATATCCAAGACAGGTTAGGTTTTCAATCCGTTTAGCTTTTTACTCATTAGGGTGGAGTGATGACTTCGAAGCTCCTTACATGCAGAACCACAATGCTATCATTTTATCGTTAAGTTTAGGTGGCAAAATAGCTTGTCATGAGTTTGTTATATAAACATATTAATATTGCTAGATTCTTTCCAAAAATGGTCTCCTGAGCTCAATATAATCCACAGACATTCTCCTATTTCCTGCCAATGCTATGATCTGAGTAATCTACTACCTTCAATGGGCCTATAGGCTGGTCACCAGATCACTTCACTATCTGTTCTCAGTTGTTGAACTCTATGCTGTCTATATTCTCTTTAAAGTGGACACATGCATCAAACATAAAACACACTTCAGGCCATATTTTGTCTCATTTCTTTCTTGAAATTCAAAATAATTCTGGCTCCATTTGAAATTGTCATTTTCTGAAATAAACAGTTTTAAATTGTCGACTGGTTTTCTGATCTGGGCAGCTAAGTAATCATATTTTGTTTTCTGTGCCTCCTACTTCCTGAATTTCATTACAGCATACAATTATAGTAGGTGTTCACTATAATTAATGAGAGGATCAAGAAACTATGTGTACTATTAATAAGTGTTTCCCTTTGATATTGTGCTTAATTAGGAGAGAGAAATTTTCCCAAGAAATCTGCAAATCAAAATGAGACAAACTATCTACATATAATGATCTCTTTGATTACACCATATAATCCCTGGTATAAAGAAAGACTTTTTTTCTGTGCTCTTGAAATGCTTACATTTCTTACACTGTTTTTTAAATGAAAGATTTTCTATAATAAAAATTGGCCTCAGAATGAGATTAAAGATGATGAGAATCCACCAAACAGGATATCAGTGATAAACCCTGCAGTTTAATTTTCCACTTTCATAGGATTTCTAAGAAAATAAATGTATTTTTCCCAAAGACAACTGTATCCATATTTAATAAAACCCAATCCAGATAAGCGTGTTATTAGAAAATAAGGATTTTGCATAAAGCCCTTCTATATTTGAGAATACGACACTAACTTGAGTAGTATTACCATTTATTCATAAAGGAGTCATGGGAGAGAGGGAAGATGTGAGGCTAAAACTTTTGGTTGTTGAGCTGTCAAATAAAAAATCAGTCTGTGTGAAGGAAATAGATCAAAATCTTACATCAGTAACGTTCCTCTTAGCTGTGGGCTTTTCTTAGCAAATACTTCCAGAAATTGCCATCTATATAAAGAAGAGTTTTACCATAAGACCTGGTATAGCCATGGAGCATATAGAAGACATTGACTCTGTCATTAGTATTCTTTCACATAATGACTCCTCTAAACATTCTAGATTCTGGTTTATTTTTGACTTGTCCAGATGGGGCATGAAAGCTGTCTTGGCTCAATAGATTATTCTATACCTCAGGTCACTGAGCTTATTTCAGATATGGTTATGTGACCCAAGTCAATCCTGGGACTTATGCCAAAACAATTGGGAAAGAGCTGCTTGTATTAATCAGGGTTAGCTAGCCTATGCTTGCTAACAAATAAGCCCTGAAATCTCAGTGGCTTCACACATGAAAGGTGTTTATTTTTCTCAATATGTTAAGTCTACTATGAATTAGAGGACACTCATACATCTATTACCTGGGATGTGTGCATTCCCAAGGACACCATAGCAGTGGATGAAGAGGTGAATGATCCAGCAAAGAACTCTTAAGACGAGGCTTGGACTTGCATACATTTCAGAGACCAGCATTTTGTTGTAACTCTAAATTTACTACTAAGGCTGAGAAATTTAACTGTCTTGTGTGCGCATGAAGAAGAGACAGTGTGTTAAATATATGGCACTATCCCTGACTCAGTGTTCTTCTACTGGGATTGCTAGTTTCATAAGATATAAGCCCAGAGTAGCAGGTGATCTCTTTTGCATCCCATAAAAAAGCCTGCCTGAACATCATAGAAAGCCAACCTGAAATATGAATAAAATGTCGCATTGATCTAAATGTTTGAGTGTTTAGATTTGCATGCCTGCGTGGTAATAAATTGTTCCTATCATTTTATTAAATGTTTAAGTCAGGTTGGGTTGGAATTCTGCATCATGCAACCAGGAGTCATATAAACTGGGAGCTCTAACCACATGTCTGTGTGCTTGCTAAAGCAAGGTTCATTGATCAATCAATCAGTTGATCAATGAAACAAGTGGTATTAGTGAGGATCTTAGCATGTCTGATAACTTCTTTCTTTGATATTAGCGAGGATCTTAGTATGTCTGATAACTTCTCTTCATATGTCAAACTTTGTACCTGTGTCACTTCCTCAATGAAGTCTTACCATAAAGCTTCATAAATAGTCTATCATCAATTCAGTTCTGATAGACAACATGGAGTAGTGGATAAAGCAAAGGCTTTGAAGTTAAGCAATGTAGTTCAAATTCTGGTTTTGCCTTCTATTAGATGTATTACCTTGGAAATTACATTTAATCTCTCTGTGATTCAATTTCTACAGTAGTAAAAAAAGGGATAATGTAATTTTCTGTGGGGACTAAAATAGTAAGACATAAAAATCTTAGAAAATTCCTAAGACTAGGTAAGCACTTAATAAGTAGTACTATTCAATAGGAGAAGGCATTTGTTAAAATACAGATCCTTAATTAACAGTGCTGATTTTAATTTTACTGATTTTTTAAATCTCCACTGCCTATAACCGTGTCAGAGACATAAAAACACTTTTGAACTTCTCTATTTCTGCTGAGCAAAGTTTCACATAAAGTTATCTCAGAGTAGCTGCATCTGCATATATCCAACCATTATTTGGTTATCTTCTTTATATTTACCAGTTCTCGGTCTAATCATTATGGATAGAGTAGCAGGCTCAGTGTTATTTACTAAGATTATATAATATCAGCCCTTACAAGGGAACATTTCTGAAAAGTTGACATTTTTTTCTAGCAGTTCAACCATGCTTGCTCAGAAGATAGGCTAATTATCAAAGATGATTCTGATGTTTATTTATTATATAATTAAGGCCTTTGTTGGTTATAAGTATACAAAATATCTTTCCTCATATAGAGAAATACATTTCAGTCTCTTAGTGGTCTCCTTAGATGAACAAAGTTGCTTAATTTTAAGGCAGTCCAAATTACTAAACTTTATATTTAATAAAATTTTTGTCCTTATTAAAACCACTAGTTTACCCAATGGTCTTGAAGATAATTATCTATTTTCATCTAAAGCTTTATTGTTTTACCATTCATATTGTTTTCCAATACCATTTTTCATTTTACAATGCTGTTATTATTTTCCATGCAGGTCCACAAGCTCCCTTTCTACCCTAAGTTCTGCTAAAACAGAGCCTTCCATAGACAGAGACAAAAAATGTGTATAGTGGGCGATACACTCCTGGAAGCAGCACACAGATAATAAGTGGAAAGGAAAAGGGAGGGAAATTATAAAAGGCAAGAAGGAAATCCTTGTGCCAACCTCTGGCAGTTTTTCGTGGGATGGGAGGAGACAGTCATATTTAGGGATGTTTAGGTCCACAAGCAATCTCTGCCAGGCTTTCACTTAGAGGAGACACTTCCCAATGAATGGAGGTGAGGTGAATGGTACAGGGTGAGCATGTTAGGCCCTACAGGTGTAGCCAGAGAAAAACATATAAGACAAATCTAAAAGTAAACAAAACAAAACAAAACAAACTTAAAAAATGACTTATCTTTCCCAATATATTCTGTTGGGTTCTTAAGACCATCTGGTCCAGGGTTTCCAAATACATATAGTCCTCAGAATCACTCACAGCTCTTGTTTTTAACAAATCCCACTCTGTATCCACTGAATCTGAAATTTTGGGGTTTCTACAAAATTCTTCACGAGACTCTGAGGCTCAGTCAGAGTCAAGAATCTTATTTAATCCAATCCCCTCATCCACATGGAGCACAAATCCTCCTACGTTAGGCCTGCTTGTGTGTTTGCATGGGGTCGCAGACTCAGATGTAACAAGTAGGACCAACTCTCATCCCCACTTATGAGACAGGAGCTCGTTTTGTTGAGAATAACTTTATAGAGGTTTTTGGAGTCCCCAATGTGCATCTTCCATGTGTTCATGAACTGGTCAGAACAGATGTTGTGGAACACTGTGTGGAAGGCTTACTGAAGATGCCATGAGCAGAAGCAGGGAAACCAGTCCAGAGGCTGTGACATTTATCTCAAAGCAAACTCTTGGGCAGCGCTACGAGGAGACTCCAGCCAGAATTAGTGGCCTAGAAAACTCTGATGTGTCAGTCCCCTAGGCAAGCTGCTACAGATGTTGAGTCACTCCTCAGCCTTCCATAATTCACGACTCTATCTCTTGTTTAGCTTTATGCTAATGTTCTCTATAAAAATTATTTTGGAGATAGAAATATTTATACTTTTTTCTCCTTTTGAACAGAGAGGGTTCTAAAATGTAAAACTTGATTTAAAAAAAAAAAAGCACAAAAAACTATCAGCTACACAAAAAGTTACTAAAAACTAAAGGCAAAAAAAATATCTCTCTCCCATAAAGTTATTTTGGATTGTTTGACTCATGTTGTACATTGAAATTAGAGATGATAGCTCTTCCTGGAAAGTCTAAGAACAATTTTAAGCCCCTGTAATTTTTTTTTGTCTTGCGCTCTAAAGCAATCATCACTATAACCTATAATCTGCTCCCTCCCATATTACATATGAAAGGCATTAGGTCTATTTTATTAAAAAAGTAAACTGAAGAGGAGCCATTTACTGTGCCTGGCTTTGTTTAATAGCAGATGCTATGGTACTAATTCTATATTCCCCCCAGTTTCTACTGTAGAAGTGACTGCCACACAAGGAAATTTAATTTCTCATACTTATGGCTCTAATCCCTTTTTGGGGCTTTTAGGGATATTTTTAAAAAGCATATTCACAATCGGAGGCATCACAGACTATGAAAAGATTAAGTTTCAGGGTTATACATTTTTTCCGGGGCTTCATTGCGTTTCCATCCTCTCTTTCCTGATTTCTCATCCACTGTAACTTGTTGCTCCTATGCTATTGTCTCTTCAGGTTTTGTTTTTTGTTTTTTTTTTAAAGATGTTCTTTTAGTGAACATCCCTAAGAAAATGCATATACAAATATATGTGCATGTATGCATGTGCGTATATGGCTTCAAGTGCTCTCAAGTACAGGGAACTCGGGATTCTGTTTTCAGCTCATTCCGCTTACGAGTTCCGAGTTGGTCCATTGCACTTCCTAATCAGCATTATGTGAATGGAAGTTTTTAAAAAGCACCTAGAAGTTTTGTTTAATAATTTCTAGTTCTATCTTATTATACAGAGAGAATATTGTGTATACTTTTACTTATACACAGGTGTTATTGATTTTTGTCTCTGCCCCTTGTCATTTTTATCCTCCATATCACATAGATCCCTTAATCATAAAAAATAAAATAAAATAAAAGGCACCTCAATTGCAAAAAAACAATCCAGAACTATGATCTTGGTGTTCCCAAACACTGGTTTGTTTGCAGAGTAACAAGTTTGGTGTTCTAAATCATTATTATTTATGCTGAACAAATTTAGAAACCGTTCTTCATATTTTTGTATCTCTTCCTTTCTATATGTAGTCCATCTTCAATTCCTGATGATTCTAAATATCTCTTGATCGTGTTGCTCAGGGAAATAACTGCAGTCTTCTGAGATGTACTAGTTCCTATGATTCTAGACCCCATGGCAGTGGTGTGCTCTAACTCCAGGCTGACTGTGGCCTCTTAAAGTTTATTAAGAAAGCACTTTGTGTTATGGTTTAATAAGCTCAGTTAGCTCTAATGATGTATCCGTTTTCTTCTGCAATCAAAGATAATTTCCATGATTGTAGATGCAAGTAAATTTTATGTTTCTTTATTGCTTTTACTTTATTCTGTTGAGACATACTGTCAATTTAACACAAAACCAATTTTTTTCTTACTTTCCTCATGGAAATTAATTATATTTTCTGCCACTCCACCCTCAGTCTGTAACAGAAGGACCAAATGCAAAACAGGCCTGATTTTCATGCTATTTTAGGACCATTCCATATTACCTTGATAAATCATGCAGGCACAAGTCATTTGTCAAAAACACATTTACTTGAATCAAATTTGCTTTGCATGCAGGGGGTGGTGGATTCATATCTATCGTTCACTAAATAATTTATCAAACTGGTTTGTTTGAAATATAATGAAAAAATTTATAATAAAATTAAACAAAATTTTCTGTACCCAGAAATCATTTATTGGATGAAATGTACAGCTTATCACAATATCACAACAGCACTATGCTGATTTCAGTAGTTAAGAGGTTGGTGGTGCATTTCAAAGTAGACACAATAAATTCAATTTAATATACTTTTATAAATTACTGTTGACTTCAAAATGCTTTATGTTCTTCATTTCTTCCAACTTTTCTAATTTTCTATTTACCCCATGCTTCTTTTTCTGTTATGGGGCGAGGAGAAAATAACACTAATTTCATCTGCTGAAGATGAAAGTTTGGGGTTTTATTATTTTTTTAATCTTAATTGAACTTTATCTGGGGAAATATTATGTTTACTCCATCAATGAAATGTACAAAAGAAAAAGACAGTACTTACTATTTACAAAACCCTAAGGACTCTGAATTTTGAGAGAAAAAACTTGTCCTGGTTTGGGATAAACAACTTGTCCTGGTAGTTACAGGAGCGGCTATGTCCTTAGGGCTGATGTGTGTCCCCGTCCCAGACAAAGGTGTCTGTCTCAACAAGTATGGGAATCGCTATGACATGTGCAGCCTTTGGAACTTGGTGGTTTAGCTTTGACTTTGAATCGTGATTCTGTCATTGTCTAGTGTACGACCTTGAGTAGCCTGCTTCTCTGTTTTTCAGTTTTCTTGTGCAATATAGACCATGTCCATGGCTTAGAGTTAATGTGAAAACTAAATCACAAAACCATGTGCCTGACCCAGGTAGAGGGACAGTGGGTAGCTCCACTGACCTAGCATATCCATCCTCTTCGTCAAAAAGAACACTGAAGCAGCCCCTACTTTACTCAGTCCCTTTTCACTGAATTTATATAAAGCTTCTACCTTCTACCTGGCCCTAATTCTTGAGACATTCTTAACCAGTTGGAATTTAATTAGCACTTACAGTGTGCCAGTTCACAGGGTCTATAATGACTCAATTTGGCATTAGCTGTGTCTTTTCTGTGGTCTGGGTATAAATGTATCCATAACTTGACGGCCTTCTCAACCTCCTCTTCCTGCCCCCTTGGTTCTGCCCATATGACTGAGCACTTCCCTGTTAGCTTCTTTGCACTAGACCTAATTTCCCAGACAGAGTTCCTGAATCCTGGCCTACTTGGCAAGGCCCTTGACATTCTATCTGCCCTGATCCTACTTTCAACTTCTCTGGCAAAGATTAATTTTCTCCAGGGCCTTAGTAATCCCATGCATCTACGTGAGAGGAAGACCTTCTTCCTCCTGGAATCCTACTGTCATTTCTAGAATAGAGCACTGCGAATTTAAAACATGTCTGAAAAGAAACTCCTGGTTATCATAACTTTGGATTTAGGTTATGGAATGCTAGCTAGCTATCTGCAAGGGTGCCCTTCATCCTGGTCATTTTCTATGGGCCTGCACGAGACTCCTTCCCACTTGCTATGGGACTAGTGTGCTATTTAGTTAGCATACGTGTAGTTCTTACATAAATACAGGATACTGAATTTTCCTTTGATTTTCTCAAAAACACTATTTTTAGGCTGTGCTGGAAGGAGTTGGATGATAGCATCTATAAAACTCAGTTTTAAAAAAATATATATCTTTTCCTTTATTTTTTCATTTGAGCTACAAAATCATTGAAAATTCTAAATGTCATATCATTTTCGTACCATATAGATTATACTCATTGTACTATACTTCTTGTAGTATGTAATTTTTCCATTGATTAATTATTTCAGTATTTATATTTCTAAAAACTATTTTGCCTTTATTTGTACCAGTTTATTGACATACAAATGATGCACAATAAAATGTGTATATTTTAGGTATGCAATTGGATAAGTTTTGCAAAATGTACATGCCCAAAAACCATCACTGTAAACAAGATAGAGAACATGAAATTCATTAACTCCAAATGTGTCACTGTCCTGTGATATTGTGATATATAATAAGAAATATATATAACAAGGTATATATTTATCAATATATGTATATATATATATATGCATATATACACCAATATATATATTGGTTTTCCTCCCTTTTCTGGCCAGTAGTTTATAAAACTTTTGGAATTTCCTAAGTGATGAGAGTCATAAAGGTATCTTTTGTTATGTTAATGAAACAACTTTTGGAATGCACCTAAGGATAGGAATCAGTTGCCACTGGAGCCAACCATGTGATTAAAGGGTGAAGTTTCAGGCTCACCCCCCTGGCCGCTGGGAGAGAAGAGAGGAGGCTGGAGGTTAAATCAGGCCCTAATGGCTAATGATTTAATCAATGATGCCTATGTAATGAAGCCTCCATAAAAACCTCAATCCGCAGCTTAAACAACAGAAATGTATTTTCTCACAGTTCTCGAGGCTAGAACTCCAAAGCCAAGATATTGGCAGGTTTGGTTTTTTTGGTGCCTCTCTCCTTGGCTTGAAGATGGCCACCTTCTCTCTGTGGACATGTGCCTGTAGTGTCTCTGTAAATTCAAATTTACCCTTCTAATAAGGACGACAGTCAGACTGGATTAGTGTGCATCTTAAGGGTCAATCTTTTTAAATAAATCACCTTTTCAGAGACCCTATTTCCAAATGCAGTCAAATTTGAGGTACTGGGGATTACGTCTTCAACATATAAATTTGGGGGGAGATGCAATTCATCCCATAACAATAATATTATTAGTTTTTATGTAGATTCCATCATATCTATATAAGGCAATCATGCCCTAAGCATATAAGAAGTTTTAATTTTTACTTTCCATTTTATATGTTTTTTTCCCTCTGGTAGTTATAGGCAGAGGATAAACCTAGGCTCTGTTACTACATAGTGGCGCAGGTAAGGAATTATGTAAAACTATTTGCCCAGGACTCTGGGAGATACTCAAAGTTAATGGAGAAAATCTATTTTAGACCGCATCCCAGAGGGGAAGAGGGAATAAGGAATATGACAGAATAGCAGAAATGAAGGCAGGTTAGCTGGAAAGCAAATTCAGGAATTTTTGGGTTGGGGGTATGAGAAGAATTGATGGAAGGAATGTAAAGAAATTGTAAATGGATCACACTGAATGAGAGCAGGGTTCCAGCTTATTACTAGATCTCGTTGTCTGTAAAAAAAAAAAAAATTAGGATTCTTGATGCCTTTGGTTTGGTTACTATGGAAAACCAAAGAAATTTCCTTTTGCACAGAATGAAAAAAGGATTTACAAAAAAGTAGAAGAGGAATAAAAATGTCCACACCATCATTTACGGAGAACCTGGTATATAACCGGCTGACAGTTGAATATACTGCAAATTCCATTTCCTGTTATCTTCATCATAATTCTAGGTTATAGATATTATTTTCACTTCAGTTATACAGATGAGGAAGCTGAACTTTGTCCAAAGTTTTGCCATTATAAAATCGCATCTGTGAAAACTGAAGCCTGGTCTATGAGACCTCTTAGTTCATTTTTGTGTGTGTGTGCATCTAAGATATGATTATATGAAACAAATAATTTCTGCATATGTAACTAATATTTTTAGAAGAGCAGATTTTCCATATCGTGTGCAGTCAATAAATTATGTCATTTACTTTTCACCAGTGGTGGATGTGCATAAAAGTAACGAGGCAGTATTAAAGTGAACCTTGGATTTGAATCTGAAACGTATATTAGAAAATATAATGATGGAGTATCTGAAATAAAAAGGTATTTTAAAATAGAAAAGTTGAAAAAATAAAATCATATTCAAGCAATCACTTTCCTATACTTAAGATAAATTTTAAAATCAACATACTAGAATGATATATTAAAAATAAGTTTCAATAGTCATCTTTTATTGTGTTTATGCCTGAGACTTTTTATCTGACTATGGTTTTATTAATGATCTTAAACCAATGAAAAAGCTGGTGAGAGCTGCAGACATTGCAAATTTAAAAGGACAAGGATAGATAAAGATTGATATGATAGACTGATTTTTAGGTGTTATTCTTCATAAAAGTCAATTTGGCAAGAATGGCATTGATTTATGGTTGAAGTCTTGGAAGTCTTTTGGGAAAGTAAGTACAACCCAATCAATCATTCATGAAAGAATAAAAGAACAAGGGAGGAAAGGGTCAGTGTAGGGATACTACTCTCCAGTGCATGTTTGGCTACCATACTGTCACCAAGCTCTAATCTTAACATAAAGATACACAACAAATTAGTTTCCTGTCATTTACATGTGTGCCATGGACTGTGCATTTAAGATCAGATAAGAAAATCTCATAACCATTTTACGTAGTAAATTAATAGTGGTTTCCCAATAGCTGGATTTTGAATATCAAAAGATAAATACTGTTGGGCCAAAGTTGGGTGACTAATTCAAGGCAGGAATATAGAGAGATCTAACTAAATCTTAGAACCCTCAGGGTTCGGATATAGAAAACAAGTGCCGAATAACACTTGGCGCATGAAAAGAGGAAAGGGAAATTAAAGGGGGAAAGAGCAAAATGTATCGCCTTAAGACTCAGGTCTCATGTGTAAGTTCTTTGACAGCAATCGTTTTATATTCCAATTTTGATATGTAAAATTATGGTATTTCCAGTGACCTACTTTGGCACACCATATGTCTACATCACCAATTTTAATTCTGCTAAGCATTTTAGGTATCATTCATCATAGTCCATATTTTACAAAAATGAAAATTGAGATCCAGAAAAATTAACAATTATTCAAGATTATTTCATTAGATAACATGAGATCTGGGATTATAATCTATATTTTTCTAACTATTTAGTAGATGGTCTGCTTTTCCATTAAGTAAAGGCTAGGGAATCAAGAGCAATAAAATTCTGATTTTATTTTCTTTTCGTTCACAGCCCTATTTATGTCTTATCTATTTTAATCAATTTTTCAATTATTTTTTAAAACCATACTGCATGCCACCAAGAGATGCCCAAACACTTAAATAAGGTAAACCAAGATGTCATCTCTGCTCTCATAGAGCTCATATGAGGCAGACATTGAATTTTAAAAAATGCTAATTATCAAGTCATTGAGAAGAGAGGGGTAGTAGGCTCTTAGGCCTAACTGTAGATGTTTATATTCCATTTTTAATCAGACATTGAAACCCCTCACTGAGTTGTTACAAATGAGAACCTGAGACATTTTTATTTCAATTTCAGCATTCCTGTCAGCCATATCTATCTTCAGAGTTTTTCTAGGATCATTGGTTTATATCAGTTCTTAACAATTTTAAAGGAAATTAAATCACAGTGAAATTCTGATGAAATTTATAAACCTAGCTTTCCAGAAAAAAATACATTTATGAATTGTAGTGATTCTAGTTTTGGCCTATGCAATATCCATCCCCACTTCTGGTAAAAGCAGCTTGATTTTCTTTTCAGGAAATTATGTCTCCATTTACCTGTCATTGTGATTTGATTTGAGGATATTCTCAACTTGCTGGCCACAGTGATCGTTCAGTAATTATTCTTGATCCAAATGGACACATCCTGTGAAAGAACATCCTTCCCTTTCTGCTAAATTCAAGGAAAGGTCTTAAGGTTTGAGCCACCAGAGCTGTCATGTAGAAAGACCCACCTATGTGAAGTTATCACACAGGCAGGCAGAAGCTAAAGAAATAGTGCATCAGAAATCTGATGATATCTCTTGAGCCAGTGAATCATGCCTCAAACTGGAGTTCTACTCTTGAAATGATCTTATATGGAAGTCATTGCATTCCCATTTTTGCTTAAACTGTGATTTGGGTTTTCGGACACTTGTAACACAGTGTCCTCCTTAACTGCTATCTATACTGTACAGCACAGTATCCATTACAGGAATTTCACTAGGCTCTCTTGCAAGGTGCTTTCATGAAAGAAGACAACATAATGAAGCTGTCTATATTTGGAGGGGACTGAGTTCTTTTAAAGAGATCTGGGGAGTGAGAACCAGTCAGAAATCAACAGCAGCAGTCACAGGAAATTATGAAGATAGTTGCTATCATAGTTTCTCAGAGCAAAGAGCAGGGAAATTACAGCTAAAAGCTTTAGGGAGTTGACAAGAGTCACCACACACATTACAAGCACAGATTATCTGCAAGGCTTTTTGCTAGTTTGATGGGAGAGTCAGAAAGATCAGAAACGGCTTCTGACCTAGACTTGAAAGTCATTAGATATCTCTTTTGCCATATGTTATTGATCAGAAGCAAGTTATAGGACTGGCCAAATTTCAAGCGAAGGGAGTTACAGAAGGATGTGGACACTAAAAGTCATGGTTCCTTGATAAGTCATGTTTGAACTTTAGCTACTTTGAATACACAGAGAAAAACAACCCTCTATACCTTTAATTCTAATGATTTTCTTTTGGCCCTAATTTCTATTCAGTAACTTTCCATTATCTATGTTAATGGAATTAATGATATTGTGTCAATAGAGAACATAGAATACCTAAGAAAGAGCTTCGGCAAGATCACATGTTTTAGGGTTAGAGGCATTTGGCATTTTTACAGTGTTTTGCATACTTTCAGGGTTTGAGAGTTGATTCAAGCATATATTCTAATTCTAATGGACACTTCCATTTGTGTACACTTCTATTTGTCTTAATATATGTTTTTGCCTATATGAGAAAAATCAATGCTCAAGAAAGTTTGCAGGTGCCTGCTCCATGTGGGTCTGGTGCTTTGTATACTTATAAAGGACACGCCTCTCCTGCTAAGACAGTGCCAGTGGTCTAGATAGGCTTTTTGGATTCAGGAACACTAGAATCAATGTCTTCTTCTGTTGTTTGAGAGTTTAATTTTTCCCTGAGTATTCTTTGTTTCATTGAAGTGGCTTCTACTTGTGCAGTTTCTCCCTATGGGAGGCTTTTGTTTCTGGCTCTATTAGTTTTTCTCTTGGCTTTACCTTTATACTCTTTCAATGCTTCTGAGAAGGGTTAAACTTTTCTTCAAGCATCTGAGCTCTTTTACTCAAATCTTGGCTGCAGGTTAATTAATCTAGAATAATGACAGTAGGATCTGGTTGGTGTAGATGCTGGAGTTTTGACCAATCTCTGTTGTAAGACCATTTCTGACATATCTATTTATTGCTGGAAGGATTAAATATTATTAAATATTATTTATTGGATACCATTTATTGAGTATTTAACCATACATCAAAATTTGGATATAAATATTTCCTTGCATTCTCTCACTTCTCATATAATCTTACATAGTTATTACAATTATTTTTAGTCACATCTTACAAATGAGGAAACAGATTTAATGAGTAAAAGACATGTTATACAGATAGGCAATTCTGAATCAAAACCAGACATGATCCTGAGCATGTATTTCTAGTCATATGTTCATTCCCATTCAACTGAAATCTCTCAAAACTCTAGTCCGGGTAAATATTATAATCAATACCTTTTTGTTTTGTTTATGTGTTCTTATTGTCTTTAATGTGCCACTTGAGAAACCTTGGAATGTTCAATTGTCTTGATAACCAAAGCTAAAAACTAGAAAAATGTCTAGTTTTTTCATTCATTTTTCTTTCATCTTTTTCAAGATGATAAGTAGTGTCTCATTTTTGTGATTGTTTTATTTTCCTGTTCAGTTTATAATATTTTTATTAACATACCATAGTTTGATATATTTTTATTTTATGATAATAAAGTAGTAGTCATCACATGGACTTTTTTTTCCTTAAAGAATAGGAAAATTTTGAAATTTGGAGAATTCTGCAAACGTTAGAAAAGTTTGTCATAGGACATTCAAAGTTTGAAATAAAAAACAGTAACCTCTTCCTCTGACTTCTTACCAGTGGCCTCCTGAGGTTCCTCAAACACTTCTGTCATTTAGAAATCTATTATAATGATTTATAATGATATTATAATAATTTATAATTGATAACTTATAATAGCATATCCTTGGCATGTTTGGATTTAAAAGTAAGGCTGTGTAATAAGAGGAAACATTGACCTTAAATGCTTTTCAAATAATAATATTTGTATTTTAGAGTTTCCAAGAGAAACAGAACAGAACTAATAGGAAATATTAGTTATATGCACACACACACACATACACACACACACACACACAATTATGTATAACTCATACAATTATGGAGGCTGAGAAGTCTAGACCCAGGAGATCTGATGGTATTAGTTTTAGTCCAAGTTCAAAAGCAGGAGAAGACTGATGTTCCAGCTCAAGGACAGTCATGCAGAGAGAAAAAAATATATTTCTTATTCAGCTTTTAATTACATCCAGGCCCTCATTAGTTTGAGTGGGGCCCACCAGGTCGATGAGGACAATTGCTTTACTCAGTCTACAAATGCTAATCTCATCCAGAAACACACTTAGAAATAATATTTCACCAAATATTTGGGCACCTCATAGCCCTGTCAACCTGACACTTACAATTTACCATCACAATATTTTAAGCCAAAGTATTAACAGTTTTCATTTATTACATGCCAGCATTTAATCCTCACTTCAACATTACCAAGAAAATATATTGATCCCAATTTCACTTCAAACAAAACAAAACAAAAATACTGCGGCTCAGAGGATAACTAACTTGTTTTATATGATAGAGCTGGTACATGGGGTGATGTGATCCATTCTGCCTCACTGCTACACTCTGAATCCGCTCATGAAGCAGGAGAGCCTTTCCAGTGATGGTCAGCTACCGGTGCCACCTGCTCTGCATGCACAAAAGATTGATAGAAATTTTGCTAGGATTCCCCCAGCTTTACTGAGGTTGTATCTAGGTTCCCTTTCTATTTGAGGTGGGCCTTTAACTATTAAGCAGAGGGTTAAGGTGCTTCCTGAACCTTGACTCCTGCTGGGAAAGGCAGTACCTATCAGGGACTTGGAGAATCTTCACCTCCATTTCTCCTTGAGCATAATCATCATCCTCTCTTCCATTGCCTTCAGCAGGGACACCTTAGGAAGGAGGAAAACAGGAGGGCCTACATGAAGGCAGAGGGCATCCCTGTTATAGAACACCTATTTAGTACCAAGTACCAAGCTAGGAACTTTCAGTCAAGTATACTTGTCCAAAAGTACAGTCCTTTTTTTTTTGCCTTGATCATGGTTTGAAGTCTAACCACTGGTTAGGGGATGAGATGGATGGGAAACAAAACCTTGATAAAATGTTTGATGAAATGTTATTGTTCCAGAAGTTTTTATGACTTAATCACACCACAGAGGATGCTAGAGGAAAGCTGTCTTGAACTTGAAAACTTTGGTACCCTTCAGTGACCCCAGATGGAAGCTGCCAACTCTGAGAACAAACATTTCTTTGCCTTGTTTCTTGGATGATGGTTTTTAAACCAATTTCTAGCAATTTCTCAATGCCCTTTTTGAAGCTGTCAGAATGATTGTCCCATTGCCCTAGAGATGCAAAATCGCATGTTTCTGAGTCCTTTTATTTCCTCCTTCACAGAAAAGTGAGGTATAAAAAGGAATTCGGTGTGCCCAAGGAATTCGGTGTGCATGTCTTTGTCAGTGTGGCCTGAAGTGTGTGTCACTGGGCTGTTGTGGACGATGGATCCTTAAATAGGAGCAGGAACTGCAAATGTCATGTCACCATTTCTAATTGGGGTGCTGGGGACTATACAGCTACAAGGGCCTCTAGTGTAAAATGCTGCATGAAGAGTAGTGTGTCATCTTTAGTGTGACTGTGACTCAGAATCTCAGACCACTACCATTTGGACACAGTCAAATTTAATTTTTTTTTTGACAGATTTAATGTCCATCAGGAGCTTGGAAAAGAGCATGTGAAAAGCCTAAAGATTAACTGTGTTCTAGGGGAAAAGAGCAAGAAAAATATCTCAGCAGAGGAGTATTTAACAGGTTGCAAAACATAAATTTGTCAGTAAACTTTTCTCTCCACATACATGAAATTAGGTGAGGCTTTTTATATTATGAATTATATTTTGAATTGTATACTCTGCAATAGAGATATATGAACTGTTTCTTCTGTGTTAGCCAATCTCGGAAGACAAGGATGGATTACATTTCCATATCAATCTGCTTCTGATTCAGTAGCCAATACGGTGATGTATTGGCAGGCATCACATTAAAAAATGAGCTGTAAGAGTAAGTGCAAACCATTTTCCATTATGCCCATTGAGCTATAATTGGTCCTATTGGAAACACTCTGGATTGCATTGATTTTTTTTTTTCATCAACTACTGAAAACCTTTAGCACACTATTTCTTTTCTTATGCCAACTATCCTATGAGTTGTGAAATTTCTAAGGAAAATCTATATTAATCACAATTTTCTTATGTGTATCAATGTTGTAATCTTGAATTATATCTAGACACAAATCATCCAAAATGACATCCTAAAAATGACTTGCATTATCTAATATCATCTGCACAAAAGTCCTAAGTATTAGCTGATCTTACTATCTTTTACAGATGATTACATTAAGATTCAGTAGGTTAAGAATTTACTCCTAGAAGCACAGCTAATAAATGGCCTCCATGAAATGCAAAGCCACTCGCATCTGTCTCTGGAGCCTGTACACTTATGCACTATAATATACTTGTTAGTGTCAAAGGACAGACCCTCACCATCTAACACTGATTTTATTTTTTTAAGAACCACCTGTCTATTCCTGTTACAAACATTTGACACTTCCGGACTGTAAGCTTCTTATGTGCAGGAACCACAGCACATGAGTCCTGTCTAGCACTAGCCTGGTAAAAACACCAGTTAAGCTCTCAAGTACTAGCCAGACCTATGATTGATTTCAGCCTTCAGCCCCATCAAAGACAAACTTCAGCTCTATTGTTTCTTTTTTCTCATTTTAATCTGGCCTTCCAAAGATAAAAGCTTTGGAGTTTTTCTGATCAACTGGGAATGATGGGAACCATTATCTCTATAACAGGTTTATTCTGAAGCAACTGCCACTGTTAGAAACAGAAAATGTAATTATATGGTCACTGGTTTGCTCTGGTAATTGGCATCACTTATGGTGATTTCAATAAGCAGAAAAGATCCCTCCCTGCTGACATCTCTGTATTCTGCCCACTCTCCTCCATGCCCAGAGAGCACTGGATAGTGTGGATCTGTCATTTCCACGTGTAAAGCCTAGTTTATCATATTGTCTCTGTTAAAGGCAGACTTTAAGACAGCTTATTAACGGCCAATCAAAACAAAGGAGCACCCCTGATTTTATGCTCACAAGAGGAAGACTAATAATTTGGAGCCAAATGCTAAATGTCAAACTCTGATCTGTCTCATTAGCAATGACCTGTTTCTAGGAAGAGGCCTTTAGGATTAACTACATGCCCACTTTCTTCATCCACACACAAACTCACATATATCTGAATTCATTTTATTCCAAATCATGAGATCTGCATAGAGGAAAGTGATCCAGTCCATAGCTTTCTCCAGCCTATTGTCTTCAGAGTCCCTTTTCTTACTTGTTCCTGAACTACATGGAAGCAGCATTTAAAGCCATGGACACAGGAATCTTGGGTGGCTGTGCTTATTAAAAACTACTTGACCTTGGAGGATTTATTTAACTTCTTAGCCTCAATTCCCTCAGTTGCAAAAGAGAAAGATAAGGCCCACTCTGTACTTTCTCAGTGTTTCACATACTGTTGCTTAATACTATTCCTGGACAGCAAGGATAACTGAGTTGGGGAAAATATCTTTTAGTTCATTAAGATAAATCTTGCCTCTTTTTAAATAAACTTTTTATTTTTTTTTTGTACAAAACAAAATAACAAAACCTGCTGCTTTGCTTTGACATCTCATTTAATACGATGAGGTTTGGAACTACTCTTCCTATGTGCTGGTTTGCTTTATTGTCCAGGGTGCTACACCATGTCTGAAAACAGTTTAGAAACTTGTTTTTAATCTGTTGCTGGTTCAGTCAGTCATTTCCCACCCTGCTCCATCTCCCCGGTACACATAACAATTTGAAAATCAGCAAAGGTTTTCAAAGACATTGTGGACTCCAAATCTTACTGATAAATAACTGCTGATTTCGCTTATGTCTGTGTTGGATGGCCCTTCAAAAAGAAACACCCTACTTCCCCCCCAACCCACCCTGGGATGTTGAGATCAAACGAAGATTCCTCCATAGGCTTCCTGAAGAGGCCAGGATTTGCCTTGTAGAACGCTGCCTTTCTCCATCAGTCAGGCCAAGCTCAATGGATCGTTAATTGAATTAGATAAGAGCATAGATCCGAAAGGTCAAATCCAATTGTCCACTAACTCAGAAAGTCTGCAGCTGCAGATACAGCAGCCTGGTTGCTGATCTCTGGCTACAGAGGGCATCTCATGTTTTCCTCAAAAAGACGGTCATTCATAACAGATGAGAACTAAGATCATCTCGATCATCCACCACCCTAATTTAATGAAATACCTTGTTAACTAAGACAGTGGTGCCTGAAAGAGCTCTTGATTTCCTCTTTCATATGGGGCAAACTAATTTCCTTTGGATGGGGGTAGGATGAGGCTGGAGGAGTCATAATGATAAAATGAGATGTACAGCCAAGAATTGTCACGGTCCATCCAAAGCCATTCGTCAGACCAGCTAGACGTTGACATCATAAATACCCAGACCAAGAAATCAGACTCTGTAAAACTTCTATGAAGGGGAAGCGGGGTAGCCCCCACAGCCTGTGGTTCCTTGCCAAACCCACCTCCTCCCATCCTCTGACAAAATTAATATGTATGGTTGTGCATGAAAAAGCAGTGGCAGAGTGTTTTTACCTGAGATTGGGTCTTTATTTTTAAAACTATCTGACAGACCTGAGGAGAAACAGTGTGTTAACTCTTAAGTGACATTTAGTCAAGCAACCTGTGATAATGGTCATGTGAAGGTTCCAAGGCCCTTGGAGAGAATTTTCTGAAGCGTTTAGAGAATTAATGTTCCTGATGACTTTAATTTGGAGACTTTTTAAAATGAGTTATCTGCCTACCTGAATACATTACTTTTCTAGGGCTGCCTTAATAAAATGTCACAAACTGGGTGGCCTAACAGTATAAATTTATTCCCTTACATTTCTGGACTCTAAAAGTCTGAAATCAAGATGTAGGCAGGATTAAATCCTGGGAGACTTTGGGAGTGAACTTGTTCCGTGCCTCTTTCCTAGCTTCTGGTGACAGCTGGTAATCCTTAGTGTCCGTCGGCTTATAAATGCATTACTCCAACCGCTGCCTCCATCTTCACAGGGCTTTCTTCTTGTGTTTTTGCATCTTCTTTCCTCTATATGTGTCTGTCTCTGTCCAAATTTCCTCTTCTTATAAGGACACTGATCATATTGGATTAGGACCCACCCCAATGACCTCATCTTAAGGTAATGACATCTGCAAAGACCCTTTTTTGTCAAATAAGGTCACATTCTGAGGTACAGCAATTAAGATTTTAACATATCCTTTGGGGGGAGACACAGTCGAACCTGTAACAAGGAGTCGCTAAGCACTTGCTACACTGTACATGCTCATTAGGCTTATTTAAGACCAAATAAGGGCAAGAAAGTTTTCCCTGTAAGCATATAACTTTTGGGAATTAGAATGTAAACTGAATTATAATTTGGGGAACAATGATTGGCAGCAAGACATGGTGTCATCTCTAACAGAATAAACAGTAACAGATCCTCTAACTCTAACCGAATTCCTCAAGGGTGAGGTAGGTTGGAAATATCGAAAATACAGATTTATCCTATCCACCCCAGAATTTCTTAAGAACAGTCAATTGACATCTCTGGGTTTCCTCCAATTCGTCTTCCTCCTCCTATTCAATGTGATAACTGTTGAGTTTATTGAGTTTGTTTTTGTTTTTATAGTGACATATGGCAAAATGGCAATTTTCTCTTATTTTTCAATAGGGTGATAACCATTTTCTTTGTCAATTCTCTCTCCATCTATCAAATCTCCTAAAAAATTCTTTATGCCTCTACAATATTTAGGCTTCATGTATGTATTATTTTTGAGCATATAGAAGCCCACTTGTTCTTCAAGCAGGGACTTCATTGGCTCTTAACTTATTCAATGTTTGTCCCCATGTTTGGACATGGGGACAAACATTGTGGAGCAGGCTCTCAGGGCTCAGAGGAAGAAATCATATCCATAGCACTCTCCTCTTCTCTTTTGCCAGCCAAATAATTATTTCCTCTAGTCACCTTCATATTTTGGTTGTTAGATCTTTTATGACAATAATTTCCTTCTGCCTTAAGTGCAAAAGTATTTCTATTCTTTTTTTTTTTTCCCCATGAAATGTGAGATTGTTCAAAGCAGGAATCATATGTTGTAGTTTGCTTTGTACCATCTAGATTCTAGTGCAATGCCAGACAGTGTGTATGTTTGGTAAGTGTGTATGCTGAATTGAATTGTACTGGGATCATTTTTTTAATAATGCAAATATATGCCATCATAAAAAATTCTCAAAATATGGAAGTCTAAGATGATGATAAACAAAACAAAGCAATACTACCACCATAAAGCAACCCACTTTATTCCTGTTATTTTTTTTTTAAATGAACATGGTTGGCTATCTATGCCAATTCTATGTATGATTTAATACTTTTCATAATATAATATTATATACTTTTCCCGTGGAATTACAAACATAAATGAACTAATCTAATAGTTGCATTATTATATGCTAATAAAATACTATTTTATATAGTACATAAAAGCTTTTATCACTAGCTTTGAAGATATGTATATATGTAAACAATTTTTGTAATTAATTTTTTTGAAAATTAGAAGAAAAAATTTTTAAATGTTTGCATAGTGACCAAGTCTGCTGCATACAGTTTGGGGCAAATGGTGCTACCCGAAGACCCGGTGAAGGGATTGAGTGGGTGCTTAAAGCCCACCGTTTTCCATTAGCCAAGCTGAGCATCAAAAGCTGTACCTGCTCAGAAACTTCTTTATCTAACTCGCACAATGATACCATCTGTTCGACGAGCTGTGTGCCCATCTGGTAAGAGTGCCTCTTTTCTGATAAATGCAGCCGGACATTAGCTAAAGCAATGAAAACAGGCGTTATTCGCTAAGTACTGATAGTAAAAGACCTGAGCTCCATACTGATTTGTGGAGAGGTGATTGGGTGTTTTAAAGGGAGAATATGATGGAGTAGAGAGAGACAAGCGTAGGGGCTTAAGCAAAGCCAGGGAAGTAAAAAACGACAAAAACCAGAAAGAGGGCTCTGTCCGTGTGAAATCCATCTGGGTTTGCTAACTGACACTTATCAAAGTTAGGCTCCTAACCTTCCCACAGAGATTAGGAGACAGGGGCCCTATCTTTTGGTGTTGAGTGAAACAAACAGTAGGTCATTTTAGAAGTCTTAAGTTTTCTCAGGCATGCACTTTAAGTCGGAGCTAGGATCATCCTGGGGATATGGCCTTGAGCTGTTAGAAACTCTGTTAGTGTTGGTTCAAGGTTCAAGGTTTTTACAGGCCAAGGTTAAGGCCTGGTCCCGGGCTCAGAGGAGCCTCATAGGGTTCTGTAAAGGACAGAATCTGTCAGGTGCCTGGATAGCAAGATCTCTGAATAGTTTTACTTGGCAGTCAAAGACTTTCACAGTTTCCTTTCCAGCCTTATCTCTGGCTGCAGTTTACCTGAGGCCCCTCCTCCTGCTATCTCGTGTCCACTCAGACATCCATGCTGATTTTTCTCACTCTGCCCCACTCAGTGGTTCCTCTTTGCCCATGTAAAGCTTCTCAAACTTTAAAGGCTTAGCTCACCATCTTTCTCTCCTATGAAACTTTCTCTAATTTTTGATGATCAATCACTTTCCCTCCTTTGAATTTATAGCATTTATTTTTTGACAGTTGTTGAAACCAAAAACAAATGGATATTCCCTCCACTGAAGGTTCCCTGAGCAGGCAGAATGGTGTAGACATACAAGCAAGGCTCGATTTAGCTTATTTTGCAGTACTAACTTGACCTTGGTTATGTCTCGCCTATGCCTCCGGAAATCATAAGTAAAACTTAAACTGTTTCCCAAGGCCAAGATAAGGTAACCACTGAAAATGCTAACACCGTAACCAATCACTGCGAAGGATAAACATTCGCTGCTTTCTCACTGTGTAAGCTTTGTAACAATATGCCCCCGAGCCTCATTCCATGTTTTGGAATGAGTTTGCAAACTGTCGTTATGGTGTATGCACAATAAGTTTTTACTAATCACTACTTCAGTGATTCATTGGTTTTACTTTGGCTGTTTCTGAGCCTTTGGCAGTATCATATGGTGCGTACTTGTATATGTAATTTATATGTATATGTATACACTTCGGAGCTATTTGGCCTATATTTAAACCTGGTCCATCACTTGCCTGTAGAGAAAGAGTTATAATGTTTTCTAATCTGTGCCTCAGTTTTCTCATTAGTAAAATGAGGCAATAATAGTATATTATGTCTTAGGGCTCTGATGAGGAGTAACATCTGAATATTTAATTCAACACCTAGAAAATAGTGTTTTTGTTCATTGGTTGGTTTTACTATTGTATTCCTTAAAAAAAAAAAAAATTAGGTGATTCTTTAATTTTTTGAAAGGAGAAGTTATATCTTAAATACTTGCTTTTTATTCTTGGAGATTATTACACAAAGGAGATGCTAAATAAGTATTTGTTGGTTAAGTGAATAAATGCATATTAGCTTTCAGTGATTGGCCTAAGCAGTAGCAGATTTGATTTCCTTCCCTTTGTTTAAGCAATATTTCCAGAGCACTTACTATATTCCAAGTATATGCAGGTATATGATCCTGCAAAGAGGATCATGGTACTGGACTCAGGTTGCCCCAGAAGCAGGAAATGTGGTGAAAAAAGCACTATGAGAGAGCTGCACACACATAGGAAAGCTGGGAGCACAAAGGAAGGACACCCAAATATATCTGCCCCCCAAATAAAACTGGTGGAGGTTTACGCAAAGCCAGAGCAAAGCTCACAGTTGCGGCATTTCTGACCAGGAAGGCATCTGCCTAGTACCAAGGAAAAGGTGAAACGTGAAACCAGATGACCTGAAAGTTTCCTTAAAGCCCTAGCAACAATCACCATCCCAGAGAGAGGATCAAGTCAGAACTGATGGTGTTTCCCACAGAGCAACAGGGCCTCAGGCTTTCCCAACCCATTATAGTGCTAGTTTCCTCTTGTAAATGCACAAGCAAAACCAAACAAAGCATCATCGACAACAACAAATCCTTTTGTACATAATTAGTGTGCCCAGCAACTATTACCCTAAAAAAATAAAAGTATCTGGCTTTATTTATGACTATTTTAGCTGAGTCAACTACTTATGCTGATGCCAGTTTAGGAAAGAGCCAAGTGTTGAATAAGGATCATATTAAAGAAAGGTGATTTCTGTGCAATTAGCGTTATAATAATTTATTTATGAAATGCCAGGATAGACATTTATATCCTATCATTCATTTACTTCCAATCTGGGACCGTGCGTGCCCCATTAAGTTCTAAAAACAAGGTCATTAACCTGCAGTTCTACTTGCAATCATGTTCCTAGACTGCATTCTGTTCCTCTCTGTTTGGTATAGCATCATTAAGCCTTTTCGGGTCATTTATCTGTAGCTACTTAATTCCTCTTTCGTTATCTAAGATTCTTATCATTGCCAATTAAGCAGGTGTGGCCAGTGCTGAAAGCATTTGGCTTTCCTTGAACATCTGGTGAGGATCCAAAACCGAAGTCAGACCCCTTAGTTTTCACTAGTTTTTCACATTTGCCTTTTGTCATTAGCGATTCAGGATGCTCGACACATGTTCTAGACTATCAAAGTTTTAAGGGTCTTTAACAGAAAGCATTTGACAAAATATGCCATGTGTGGATTTTGAAAACAAAATTCTGAAGTTGGGATAGCACTTAGTCATCCGTTTATCTTTTTGGTGCATTGGTTAAAAGAGTAGATAGTTCAATATAAACCCATCTCCACTGCTAAGTGTTAGCCCAGGGGAGAACAGTACTGTTTACTGAGTTCCTTTCACTGAAGCAGTGGAAAATATTGAGCCGAGGCTTGCGGATCTATTAGTCCCAGTCAAAGTTCCCACTGACTCTGCAACTGCATTTTACAAAGAAATTAGCTGAGGTACAGAAAACGTTTGCTCAGGGTAGCTGAGCTGGGTTTTAAACCCAGGCCTACTGGACTCCGAAGCTCATTGGAATGTTCCACATTCCAGATATCCCTATAGCATCACTATTTGCAGAGTGATTTTACAGAAACTGAGAATCCTGTCTGAGAATTAAGTATCTTGACTTTAACCTCCTTTTCCTGCTTCATGGTCTATTATTAACCACTTATTGCTAAAGTCATCCACACACAGGGTAATCAAGAACTAGAGGAAGAAATAAAATAATTATAGATAAATTTCAACCATCGGTAACTACTGGAAAGAATGTGTGTTTGTATTCTGAAGAATCAAGTTGCCATCCTAGATAAAGCAGTGTGCCGACATTGGATTCTGTGTGGCTGTCACCGCCCAGGTTGCTGTCTCCCTTGCCTCATTTTTCTAACTTGGTTAAGACTAGACATGGTGCTCGTTTTCCCAGTAGATGCTGTACCTCACTACGATGCTTCTTCTTGCTTGAGACTTCTGTTTATTTAAATGCACCTTATGGGGAAAACTTTTGCTGTGTATGTGCTGGGTCAAGTCTAAGGGTGATGAGAAGCACCCCATAATTTGGTCAATTACTGGTCCATTAAACTTCAACAAGGCAGCACCACATGTGTCAGAAGAGAGATTTTATTGCCCCTGGGTCATTAGAAATTAATGATTCATTACCCAATTCCAAGACTGTGTCATTGAATTGTTTTTTAGTCAAGAATAAAGTGAAATGTGTTTTTGTCATTTCTTAATCTGACAGATTGCAGCAATTTAAAGGATACATTGTGATTGTAATGCAGTTGAATCAAGGAGGTAACAAACTATTTCTTCATGTTCTGCGTATCTTTTTGCCTGCACAGCACCATCGCTCAAAGGTGGACAGTGTATCGGGGTGTTGGTATTCCACCAACGTTTACTTAGCGCTTACATACCAAAACAAAATATATTGTAAAGACACATTTTATCTGTGCACTCTGAAGCCCAGGGAAGAAGTTGGCTGTTTTACAGAAAAGTGTCAGTGTTGGAGGCCTCAGAGATGGAGGCTTGGTGACAGAGTCCCTGTGCCTTCTATATAAAACCATTGTTGAGTCCTTATTCAGAACTTTCTTGTCCCTCTACCATCTCATCCTCATTCCAGATTCTTACCAGATGGCACGCTTTCAAACATTAGAGAATTGTATTGCGTGGTTGTACATCTTCTTGGGTTTGTGAGGAGGACACTCAAGGTTGGGGCTGTGCTGTGTCTTATTTATCTCCATCTGCCCAGTACCCAGCACAGTCAGGTATATAGTCACAGTACATAGCTGTTGTACTTTCTAAAAGAAAATGTGTGGATCTTAGAGTCAGAGAGCAGGTTGACTTAGAAGTCAAAAGTAACCAAGACTGAGCTTCCTTATGTAGAAATGGGCATACTCGTCACCTTTTTCAAAGACATAGAATGAAGATTATGATTTTGATTATTGAGAATATGTTAATGTGGGCTAGTTATATGGTTGTACAATTAAGTATCAAACTAAGGGAAAATCTGCTGAGGTCAGATATGTTTGTTTATATATTTTCTGCTATTACTACTCACAGAAAATACTGACCAAATATGAGGAGAGAATACAGAACTTTGAAAATGAAAGGCTGAGCAATACTACATTGATTCTCTGTTAGTTTTGTGTTTGTTTTTTGCTTTGTCTTACTTGTAAGAAAATAGTCAATTTCATGCAAAAGTGTCACAATGTCATTCTTCTTCTCTTCTTGCATTGTCTCTGTTGCAGTTCCTAAGGTCACCTTTGGCAGCAGAAGTGTGGTTGACAGCTCATGATCCAGAGCAGAATGATCTTCAAGTCCTGGCTTCATTCCCTCCCGACTATGTGGCTTCGGTATGTTAATTTAATTCTTTTTTGCTATAATTGATCATCTGTAACATGAACGAGATAATATCACCTACTTCCTAGGGTTGTTGTGACTTAAATGTGTGTATAACATTTAAAACAAATGACTGGCATGAAGTAAGTGCCACGTGTATGGGCTGTTATTGCTAGTAGTAGTAGTAGTAGTGGTACCTGAGTGACTGCTAGGCACTTTTATACCACTATGTCGCGGAAGAGTGGAAAAAACAGATCCATCAGAATAATGACACCCTTGTGTCATTATTCATAGTAAATAGAATAGTTACATTCATAATAATGTAGTAAAAATAACTGTTTTATTTGCAAATCACTGAATATGTTGCCAGGTAATGGGTTAGTTTCCAGAAATTAATATATAATCCATATACAAATTTTCAAGGCCAGTGTTTTTATCCTTATTTTACAGTTGAAGAAATTTAGGTTCTGAGAGAGTGAGTCAATTACTCGAGGTCCCCAGGACACTGTGTAGCTGGTGTTCAGACTCGGGTGTTTCCGGTTCCAGAGTTTGTGCTTTTTCCTTTCACATCAAGTGTCTCATTTTGGGAAGAATTCCTCATAGCCAAGTCATAGAGACAAACACTCTCTCTCTTCAAGATGTTATAGGAGAGAAGGTAAAAGCCCAGGCTTGGGGGACAGGCCTTAGATCAGGTTCTTTTCTGTTATCTCCTCATAGTTTAAGAGTGGACCAATTACAGAACCTCTGAAAATCTTCATTTCCTCAACTCCATTTGTGGCTCTTTATTTATTTATTGCTTATTGTTCTTATAAGCAATACATAAGAGAAGTGCAAATGTATAACTATCGTAAAACTAAATCAACACTTAGCTGTTGTTTTAAGTAACACTTATTACCTTGAGATCATCTTATGGAGGAAAAATCTCCTTTTGCAATCAGAAATATGCAAATTGCCTTATAAGAAGTAAACTGTGCCTTTTTAATTTATACAAAATTGATTAGATTAAGAGTTGATTTTTTTTTTTTTTTCCTTTTTCAGGGTAAAATTCTGTCTAGTAAAATGTCCTCATTTGGTTTTGATTGAAGTCTTGGTTATTTCAATGGATTTTATCTTTTAACCATCCACTCTCCTGCAACTCTTCTTTCTCAGGGTTACCTTTCTCCTCCTTTTTTCTTGGGAAAGAAAGCGAGGGAAGGGATTTTGCCTCGTTATGCCAGTTTTAAAGATGGGAAAATGAGGCTCAAAGAGATTTGCAGTTTGACCAGTGCCGTATAGTTTGTTGACGGTAGAGTGAAATCTCAAACCCAAGTCTGCGGGTCCTAAGCCACAATCATGTCACTCCGGTCTCTTGGGAACTCAGCAACCCCCTCTCCTGTCTCAGCAACAAAAGAGTTTCGTGTTTGTGCACAAGTCAACTGTGTTGATTCTTGTTTTATTTTTATTTTTAAATTTTATTCTTTTAAATACTTTGAGACTCCTTTATTCTGAGATTTTGTCCTTTTCCTTTTCTGTTGTTCAAATTCCTTTTCTATTATGAAACATAATAGTGGTAGATCCCACAATGTTTTATTTGGGTTTTTTTTTTTTCCAGTTTTACTGACATGTAATTGACATTTAACATTGCATGAGTTTAAGCCGTACAATGTGATTTTATATCTGTATATATTACAAAATACAATTTAGGAAGGAGGGCTGAGCCTTCTAGGTAGGGAAGGGCACAGATAATTCAGAGGTGAGGAAGAAAGGTGCAGCTTCCTGTATGGCTGGAATGTATGTGGGGAATGGTGCCAGCTGATGGATTTGAGGATGACGCCAAGGAGCAGTTGTGAAGAACATTTTATATGAAAAAAATTCACTCTCTGATAGAAAATAAGAAATATTGAAAGTCCATGAATGTATTTTGCTTCATTTTATCTGAAATTAATAATCATTTGTAAGAGCTACATTTTCATGCTTTCTCATTTTGACATCTAGAACAATGACGGATATGTCCTGGGGACAGCAGAATATTTTACTAGATGCTTAAGGATATGACTGTGTTTGCAAGCCAAAATTGGAACTATTGACTCAGCACAAGCCAGCAAGCATATTTTAAATTAGATTAGTTAATAGCAGTCTAGGAAAAATGTTTTCTTTGTCACTGCAAGCGGTAATAAGCAAGGGCAGTTGGTGACTGGCAAAAAGAAAACGAAAGGCTGAGAGTAATTAATTAGCAATTAAATGACAGACTTGAATGACAGAGGACTCTAGCGACATTACAGTGACTCTAATTTCTTATATGCACAGAGCATAAAAAGCCTAGGAACAAGCCTCATATTTAATAACAAGAATAGCAGAGCTCCACAAAAGTTTCAAGGTTCAAACTAGCTAGATCTTCGGTGCCAAGGCAATAATAAGTGGGCCGAGGAGAGGGGCACCAGCATCACCAGCTGGTAAGAGAGACACCAGAAGATGTAGCTTTGGAACTGAGAGCAACGGGATGATAGAGCCCTGACATAACAGAACTGATGTCATGGCATTCGGGAGTCAGGGGGAAAGAAGACAATTATAATGAGCAGCAATACTGGCGTTGCACTCACAGGAGTTGGACCTGAGAGAGTATGTTTAATAAGATGGTTAATAGGTTCAATACCTCTAAGAAAGGCCAACTGTTAGTCAACAATAGTATTAGTTATTCTATACAAGTAAAACAACTATGAATAGTTAGGAGATGGCAGGAAACATCCCCAATAAAAAGGCGTAATTCCTTGCCCACTTTCTAGACCCAAGCCAGATACCTCATCCTGAACTCTTTAGATGAAGAAAAGGCTAGGTCTCCAGGATAAAGGGTTCCCATAATACTACGGCAGATGTACATAGTTACGGTACCCTCAGAATTACTTCAAAGGGACAGACTGCCATGTGCCCAGGTAACCGTACACCTAGGATGTGAGTATATTCAAACAGGAAACTTGAATCCAGCCCAGCTCCCAGATTTGTTCCTTGTACTCTGGGGTAAGAGCTATGATAGAAGGATATTTTAGTAACAGTCTCTTACTTACACTGACCCTTACTCCCAGTTAAGATAGAAAATGCAAACAAAACAGAGAGCAGGGTGGTAGAAATTAGAGCCATCCTGAATGAGTTGGGGGATCCAGCAGTGGGGCTTCCCGTTCTCTCTCTATTTCACTCCACCAGTCTGGCCCCTACACAAGCCAGATGCATTCTGGAAAAATATTAGTGGACTACCACAAACTCGACCAAGTAGTTGCCTCAACTCTATTTGAAGTGGTGATGTGTAGTTTCTTTGCTAAAACATTAATTTGAACTCAGTATTCATGTATTCATTAATCTAGAGCATGTGTCCTTCTCCATACCTGTCAGAAAAGAAGCTCAGAAACAAACTGCTCTCATTCATATGAAATGAACAATAGAATTAATTTATAGTCTTCCCTGAGGGCTATGCTATCTTTATTACCCTCTGTCATAATATAGTCCAAAGAGACCTTGGCCATCTGACTGTGCCCAGAACACTACACTGGTGCATCGTATTAATGACCTTGTACTATTTATTGGATGTTCAAGAAATGACAATATATTAGATAACTTAGTAATGCATATTTGCTCCAGAGAGAAGGCAGTTAACTTTCCAAAGATTTAAGAGCATTTCACATCAGGGACATTTTTAGGAGTTCAATAATTTGTGGTGCGCTAGGACATTGCTCCAAAAGAAAGAACACATTATTACATCTTCATCTCCTTCCATTACAAAGGAAGCAAAACTCCTAGGGCCCTTCAGGTTTTAGAAGCAACAAATTTTACTCCTAAGGAAATCATAGCACCCCATAAACCAGATGACCCAAAGGCTGCAAACTTTGAGGGAGGCCAGACCACAGAAAGCTGTGAAGCAGGGTTAGGCTACAGTTCAAGCAGCCCTGCTACTTGTACCATATGACCTACCTCATTGAAAGTGTCTAGGTACCATGTGGAATTTATGAAGAACTCAAAATGGAGATTTACAATATAGACCCCTAGAGTTCTGGAGCAAAGCCATGCTAAATGCAGTGTCGAATAGTACACTTTCCTAAAAAGAGCATGTTACCAGGCCTTAGTAAAAAAACGCAGCATCACGACGTAGGTTCTGTCCTCCCTCTGAACCATATGAAAAGGAAGACCCAGCAGCTATTTATTGTGAGATGGAAGTGGCTCATCCAGGATCCTGCCTAAGCTGCACACCAGAGGCCCCTGTCCCCATGTCATCCAACAGAGTAGCAGCAGCGTCTCTCCCTCTGACACACCTATGGTGAGACAGGGAGTGGTTCTCTTTATGACCGATTGAGAAGGTCTTTGCTTCTTCAAAATAAAAATGAACTAATGCACATGAAGTGCTTAACACAGAAACAGGCAAATAATAAAAGCTCCTTAAATGCAACCCATCAATTCAGTTGTTGTTTCAGCCTCTAAGATTGGATCTCCCCTCCCACTTTCAGAATAAATTATCTTCTTATATTTTTTTCCCTTAGTCAATTGTGCTTAGTTTCTTCACACTATATCAGAACACATTGCCCAGGGTAGAAAGTCTGTAAATTGCTCTCTGTGGCAGATGAGAAGGGTTGAACCAAGAAGTTCTCCTGGTCCATTGTCTAGACCAATGTCACACATTATTCAGAGGTCTCATGTGTTCTGCTGTTCCTCTGACATGGCTTACTTAGAGTTTGTCAAACTTTACATTTATAGAGAAGTTTCTTTGCTTTCTTTAGGTTATTTCTTTTAAAAACCACAAGTATCTATTAGTATTATAAATAGTATTATACTCCCTTTTCAAGCAATGAAAATCCATTTTTGCATTAAAAGGTGTTCTCTTTATATTCTGATCTGATTTTCTTGTTCTAATCTCACAACTGGCTTTAATGAGGTTGTGTTTCCCACTGAGAGTCTATAGCCGGCTCTGGATTCCTGTTGTGGCTGGGTCAGCATTGGCTGTCCTGCCAAGGTCTCCAGAGAACTCTTGAATTGTATGACTGCTGATCCCAAGGTAGGATGGTTTGCTGAGAGAGTTCAGCTTTACCACTGAGAGAGCAAGGTGGTTAAGATGCTGACTTTGAGTAGCACTTTCTACTTTTTACACAGAAACTTTTGCACGCTACCTAAAGTTAAAGGGCTGATGCTTCAGGAGCATTACCAGAGAGCTTTAGTATTTATATTTATACATCCACTCCCTCAACAGCTTCTTCAGTTCATATGTATGTGGAGCTGTGTGCTCAAATACAATTTCTATTTACACATCTCCAGAGAGGCTTAACGGCTATGTTGGCTTCATTGACAAGAATATCAGAAATTCCACCAGGAATTGGAAAGGCTGGAAGGCTAGGGGACTCTGTCCTTAGGGAAAAAACAATCACACACATAGAAGTTACACTTGTCACAGGCTATCTTTCTCAGGACAGAATGGTCCTGGGGTGTTTTAGGTAAATAGCTCCATCAGAGAATTTTGCTGAATTCCTTTTAGCATGTGAGGAAATAATTGCCCCTCACACATATGTTCTGTGGTACTATATTTAGGAAAAAAAAGGATTAGCTCAATCTTTTATGTATCCCATTCTCAATTCTCCTGTGTATGATTTTTTGGGGGGGAAGGGGCGGTACTTTACTTTTGGTAGGCCTTAATAATCTTTCTGCCTTTATGAATAAGTCTTTTAGTGAATTTAACAGTCTGAAATCATTTTTTGGCAAAAAAAAATTTGTGCAATCAAATTTCAGTGACCTGGAGTAAGAAGCTCATTAGTGTAATTATTCAACACATGTGCGTCATGCACTTACGACATTGCTAGCACTGTGCTGAGCACAGAGAATATACAAAGGCAGGTGGCATCATACTCTGCCTTTAAAGTGTTCATCATCCAGAAATGGAAATAATTAAGCAGACATTTACAGTGGCGATCAGAGTCTTGCAAGGGAGAGTACAGGGACCACGTCTAGGGGAACTGAAGAAGCCTCTGGAAGAAACAACTTTAGAGCTAAGATAAGAATGATCAAGAATGAAATAATAAAGAGGCAGGGGAGGAGTGTTCTGAGTAGAGGCAAGACATCCAGAGGTGAAAGGTTGTGGCTTATGGGGAGAATTCGTTCTCATGGCAAGATTGTGGAGATGATGGTCTGAATGGAGAGGCAATGACACAGGCACCAAGGCCTCTCTATGCTTATTATTTAGAAATCAACAGAACCCGCCCCCCTCAATGAATTGTAGATATGTGTATTATCCCAAAGATAATATCATCCTTAAAAAGTGACAGTAGAAGTGCCCACGGTCCACTTCCTTGCTATTGTAAAAACACAGCCGGTCTCCCCATCTTACAAGAAGACTTCCAGGTGTAAATTAGGGAGAGTTTGGTGGTTGCCCCACTGTTCACACTAATGCATAGAAACAGGAGTCAAAGAAATAGAGAAACTGTTTTGTTTGTTTGTTTGTTTGTTTTTCTCATTTCAAAACACCAGGCAGGTATGACCTGGGGAAAACAAACTATATATCAAACTGATTCAATTCCTAAGACATCCATGGTAATAAAAAGAAAATAGTCTTATCCAAGGTCCCAAGATGAGCTTTATAATAGAAAAAAAAAACAACGAATATTTTGAAATGGATGATTTTGCTCTTGAAAGCTGTGCAGCTTGCATTTCAAAGAGTGACATATATACACATCCAAAAGTACCAAATATGTGTAAGAGAAGAAATTTGCAGAATTAATATATATGCTCTCTGCTTCAGGACATTAGTAGCACTTCAGTAAGCTCTTAAGAAACATGGTAATTCCTGAAAAAAAAAAAATCAAATATTCTTCTCCAAATTGAGTGCACCCAGCTAGAGGGAACTATTTATCATTTAAAAATAGTAATAATAATAAAGTAAAGCCATCTGTTAAGGAGAAGACCAACACATCGTGATGAGAAAATACCAATTATGGCATGATCAGACTTTAGACATCCTTCTCCTGTCTTTTTCCAGGCCTTAACCTCTATTTTAGCCTATTTGTGAAGCAGTAAGGATCAATAAATCATTGTCTCAGAATGGCAGAAGGGGAAATCCAAGCCCTGGTATTTATTTTAATCCTATAGCCCACAAGATACACAGAATACTTGAAAGAATGTATAAATCAATATTTTCCATTTGAATTTCATTTGCATATTATAAGCTGTAAGGCTTTGTAAAATTGAGAATGACTACTCTTCCCTAATCTGCTTCAGCTTCACACACTAACATTGAAACCTTAATTCTAAGTCACCAAGGGAGTTGTAGGACTGCCCCGTGCTCTCACCTAAGGAAAATCCTCTAGGTCTCCCATTTTTCTAAACCGTTTTCATCAAGACTCCTTAAAACCTTAAATCCCCCTCGGCTTTCCATCTCCAGAAATCTCGCTGTTGCACTTTAGTAATCTCTAACTCCTTTCTCAATGAAACCGGAGCCTCAATTTGTGTTCTTGAGAAACTTTCAAGAGGAAAGAAAGAGAATTGTCCAACTCCTATGAGGGCATTGACTAAACCCTTTATGTGTAATTAAGTGAGTTGAGGTGAATTGTGAATATAGTAACTCTTGATTAACTAGCACAGGAGAGAATATAGTGGGAAGAGCAGCATTTGTGGTCCAAAGGCTCACAATCACCTTTTGGCTATACCGCTTACTGAGAATTCAGAACGTGGACAGACACACCATTTATATCTTTAGCTGTCGTATTTATGAAGTAATGACATTAATCATAGCCCTCTCCCAGGATTATACTTGAGAACAAATGGGAAAATTGAAAGTACTCCTTAAATGGGGATTATCTTTCCTACTGACATATTAGGAATTGGTATTCAAAGTGTGACATTTATTTTAAAGACAAACACACTTTCCCATGCCATGCTGCTTTCTCTACATGAGTTAATTTACACTGAATCATGAAAAAAAAAATGAGTGGAGAAAGGGCAAGAAACAGAGATATTTGACTGTAAGAACTCAGAGCTATAATCTAATCAATGAGAGAGGGTAATAATATTCATCAATCAATATGTAATATTTTCCTGCTATTACACATTTAGTCTTATGAAATGGTGAATATGGTAGCTGTATGTCAGAAGATGCCCAAATTACTATTGTGGTAGAAGTAATAGTAGTGATAGCAATAGCAGTAGCAGCGATAGTAATAATAATATTTGAGTTCCCTCTATATGCCAGGTTAGGGAGTAAGATTTTTTTTTTAGGCATGAACTCCTTTAATCTTCTAAGAATTCTGATGTAAGCATTCTTATTCTCATTTTTGAAATTAGAAAACCAAGGATCAGAAAGGAAATGTATTATGTAAGTTCACACAATGGATTGTTTCATGGAATCTCAACCCAGGACACTGTGCCCACAAATTATGCTATTATCCAACTTATTATTACTGTTTCTTAAATATTTATTTTATATAAACTGAGACACACAAGTAATCTTACTGTTAGTAAATAGAACCAGTCTACGGCCATGCTACCCTGCACAAGCCCGATCCCGTCTGATCTCAGAAGCTAAGCAGGGTCAGGCCTGGTTAGTACTTGAATGGAAGACCACCTAGGAAGACCAGGTGCTATAGGTGTAAAAAAAATAAAAAATAAGGCATTGTATGCTGACAAGGTCCTTGCAATCTATAAGATCAACCAAGGGTTGCCTCACCTAAAAATAAATAAATAAATAGATAGATAGATAGATAGATAGATAGATAGATAGATAGATAGATAGATAAATCCGATTTGTTAGAATATGAATAAACATATTCTGGATAATTTTTAAACTTTCAGAATATTGTAGTTTCTTAGGACACATTTGAGCCATAGCTTTTCTTTTTTGCTTTCTCTTTAGAATAAAATTATTTATTTTTTGACTGGGCTATTAATTGCTTTCTCTGAGCAGTAAGTAGAATGAGTATAACAAATGACTCATGCCAATATTGTTTCAATGTCCGGTTCTAGCTGTGTCTGATGACCTACTTCCCTTACTTTCTTTTTTATGACTACTCTTTGTGAAACATTCACACCCCCTTTGTAGCATAAACTCATTTGTGTTAAGGTTCTCTCATGTACAATAGAAAGTACCAGAAGTAGAATATATGACCCCTCTTCCTCCTTTGAGTCTAGAAGTTCCCCAAAGCCATTCAGTGAATTATCTCAAAGCTGGGAATAGAACTTTTTCTTAAGATTCCAACTTTAAATTGATGACATAATCCTTCATAAATTTACCTTCTGTAGTATCACTATTTCCATTTTAATCCTGGACAATTGATCTTTTACTCGTGTTCAGGTCAAGGATTATAGTAAATTTTCTCTGACACTAAAAAGCATCAAGCACAAATACATAAAGCCAATACATCTATGGGCCTTGGGTAGGCCCATGAATTTTTATAACCAGCTCTCTGACCAGACAGAAATGTACCTAGACCTTGACTCTAGCTCATGAGCTGCTTAGACAAATTCTTTATCACTGCTAATGCCTGAGGTCTTAGCATCTTCTGGCTCTTTCGTTGAGTATAACAAGAGAAACACATTCATGGGTTCATTCAATAGATTTATGACATGATGATATATACTCATTTATTTGTCCTACAGACTCCTCCTGCAATTCTTGGTTGAAGTCCGTCAGTCTTGATGAAGCATATTATATATTCTTATTGTAGATTTTAATAGGATTTTTTATAGGAGGATATTAACCCATCTGAAAACATTTATGTTTGAAACCTCATTTTACACCTCACTTTGTTGGGTTTTAATTTGGGAGTTTTCTAGCCCAAGTTTTTCCTTATCTATCTTCAACAGATCTGTTATACTTTCCTGATTAATTATAATGGCTTTATTTCACGATATAGTACATTTATAACAACATTTCATATGCATGATCATTCATCACTTGAGAGAAGGGGTTGATTTCTTTTTCCAGTTTGTAGTTTATCAATTTGACATAGAGAATAACCCGAGACTCTTTTATCTGGATGAGAAGTCGAATTCACAAAGCTATTTCTCCTCATTTTTACTGAGATATTAAGTAAGAAGACTATATTCATATATTAAATATGAGGATTCTTTGTGGTGTAAAACTTCTCTGTTTGGCAAATAAATTTACATAAAACCTATAAAAATAACAGCCTGTTTAACTTAATACAATCTCTTATAGAAACTCATAAAATAACCTCAAATTGTTGCAAGTCACAGATACTTAATTATTTGTTTAATGTGGCTTATGTTCTGACACGTTTCCTTCCAGTGTTTGTTTCTGTGTATGTTTTCTATAAATATTAATGAAATGTTGTGGCTGGAAAGACTAGAGAAAAATATAAGATGAATATATGATAATTACGTTGAATTCTATACAAACAACCAAAATGAATGATCCATACACCAATTGCACTGAGTTAGGGGGATACACAACCTTATACAAGTTTCATAATCTGAGGACATGGGCTTTAGTAGGTCTCTAAGGTCCTTGAAATTTAATGTGCATACATTATCTTCTAATGAGTTTATAGATTCATTAGATTCTCAGTGGTGATGACCAAAAATCTTAAGTATCGCTAATACCATAATAGTTTCTTTATTTGTAAAGTAGAAGGAATTTGATTTTATTTTTTCTAATGCCTATTTTAAATTTGGATTTCTGATCTTTCTTTCCATGTGATAGTACATCTTGTTTGCTATTTCTTTAAAAAATAAACCAAAGATGAAAAGTGATCCTCAAAAAATCATGCAGTTAGATGAATCTAGAGTGGGGCAAAGAAATTGCCCAAACATCCCAATCCTCAGTTTGAGGAGTACTGGACTCTATGGTGTGTGAAGGTCATTTCTTTTTGGGGAGACCTGTCATCTTAAGCCTTGAGGATAATGGGGTAAGAGTTTGAAACACAAAAAGAGTTTAGTTAGAATTCTGAATTGACTAATCCAGGGCAGGCAGAGGTGGCTTTTACTCATCAATAAGGTAAAGGACTAGGAGGAAAAACATCAGACCAAGAAATGAAGTCAGAGATTTTAGAATCAAAGAAATGAGAAGAGGAATGGAACAAAGCACAGCACAGTTCTCTAGAAGAAGCAGTGCGGTCCAATGTACCAGTTGTCTCACATATTGGCCATAAATTACATGGGAAACTGCTACATTTAGTGGACACACCAACTGAATCAAGGTATCTTGCTTCTGTCATTTTCTTTACTATCCTATTTCTTACATACACAGGGCATTCTTTCTCAAACGGCAAATTCAGAAACCATTTAAGAAATTAAGGCTGCTGAAATGAATTGAATGAAGTAGAAATAATTTTCTGAAGAGAACGAAGGAGGGCACTTGAGGGTTTTAGCAATGAGGGCAATGCATCTCACTCACCAAATGCAGAGAGGGGAAAAATTACATCCAGTTTAATACACAGAGCAATTAACAAGGCTGAAGCAGATCTATCTGTTTAATACAGAAGTCTCACTAAGACTATTTATAACGGTATTCTATTTGCGTGTGTATGAGTATATATACTCACAAACATGACTCTCCACTAATTGGTTTTCTTGTGGTCGTGCTCCTTTTGGTGGAGTATAAAAGACAGATGAAATTTATCAAATTACCTCCCACAAAGACTTTCCCCAAGTATTCTCAAACAAAAAGCCAGGTTATTTCCCCCTCTCTGCTCCTGGAAAATACTCTGATGCTTTCTGAATTCTGTTCTAATAATAATTTAAAAATTATTAATAAGACTACATATTCAGAATGTGCTTATCGAGGCACAGTGTTAAGTAGTTTACATGCATTATCTCATTTTCACAGCAACAAAAAGTCATGTTATCACTATTTTATGGTGAGGATCACAGAGGTTAAGTAACTTTTCAAAAGCCATATACCATGTAAGTGGCAAAATTAAGCTTGAAATCCTATTTAGATGACCATGGTGCCCACTTTCATTCTCAAAAGCATCCTGGTTTGGGTGATAAAATATATAATCATCCTAACAGTGAAGAGATACATACTTCAAGGGGTTGAAATGAAGAACAAATAATGTAGCATTTTGTAGGATTATCAGCACAGACCCTAGACTCAGACTGCTGAGCTGTGGAAACTGCCTGTGGTGGTGCTTAATAGTTGCACAGCTGTTGACAGGTTATTCAGCCTCTCAGATGTGACACAGTTAGTTGAGCTGCCTCTTCCAGGGACTATGGGGAGGTCAAGAATGGATGGGTATAGAGATGACTAAGACAATACACCTGCCTGAGCTGATCTATGTCTAAATATCCCTAATGTACCTATAGGTATGTAGATTCAGAGCCAAGTTTTGGAATATTTTGAATGATAAATAACATAAGTAAATTGGGACCTGAGAAAAGTTCATAAAGTTCATGTATTGAACACTTCTAATTTAAAGTTAAAAAGAAAAAGAAAATCTAAAATATTTTCTTACAAAATTGTTTTAACTCCGTTAGCCCATGACCAGTAGAATTAATATTTGATTCATTTTTTCTAATAATTGGGGTAGTTGTGCTTTGATTCATCCACACTTTTTGGCATAGTCCTCTCTGTGACTCCGTCTGGAGCCGGGATGGAGTTGGATATTGTCGGAGCACGAGAGCAAAGCTAAGTGGGCCACATAGGGGTCACATTCAGAATACTGGCTTTGTAAGTATCTTTATTTTCCCCAGCAGAGGAACTAATGGGACTTATGGACTAATAAATGTCACAAGTAAGAGAGCTCCCAGGCAAAAAAAAAAGTCTCAAGCTTTGTTATAGAGGTTCCTAAAAATGTCACCAAAATAGACCCACTTGACTCTTTATCCTTACAGCTGGCCCTGGACACAGGCATTTTCCAAGCTGTTTGGATAAAGGAACTTTTTATGTTTGAGGGTAAATTGGTGAATATCTATTTACTAGTTTTATCCGTAGGAGGGGCAAGCTAGGAGTTCCTTCGGTCTGGCGAACTGGCTAGTGAATTTACAGTTAATAATGGGGTGAGGCCATATTCACCTTTGTCCTTTCCTAGTCTCCAAACTGCCCAACACACACCAACCAGCCATCAAATGGTTGGCATCCCAAGCTGCTCAGCGACCCCCTTGCACAGTTCTGCCTTCTCCTACTGCCAAGGGGGGCACAGAGGGAGCCTGACTGTCACTTGTTCTTGTGCTGTTTTATGATGGCTTGCAGGAGATAACAGGTCTTTTTTTCTTTATTATCTGAGCCAGAGGCAGAGGTCCAAATAAGAAAATGGATAAATTATAGGGGAGTCACAAAGATAAAGGCTATCTCACTTTTATAAAAGGAATGAATGACTTCTTAATTCAGGCCTGGGAGTAGGGGGAAAAAAATAGGCTTTGCATCCAACCCACTGCCCCAGGTAGAATCTGGTTCAAATTCTCTCTCTCTAACATACTGGCCATATGATCTTTGACAACTTACTTAATCCCCTTAAACTTCTTTCCTTCTCTTAGAATTGAGGATTATAACAAACAATTCAGAAGAGGACTAAGCCCTGGTTACAGCTAATGCGAGCGAGTGGGAGTCAACTGGGTTATTTGGTTTTGTTATGTTCAGCATCACTAACTTACTTAGCCTTTCGCACAAACCGTTGGTTTTCTTAAAAATCCTTTACATTTCTAATAATCTAATCACTGTGACAATTTTCTTTTTCAGAATAAGGTCATAGACTTTTACCCATTTATATTTACAAATTAATTGTGCTGAACATACAAAACCCAAGCTTCTTTGCTGCTATAAATAATTGGTTAATAAAAATTCTATCTGGAAACACATTTGGGGAAACAATTGTATTGTGTAGAAGGCTTTTTGTATTATAGTTTAAAATAATTTCAGGAGAATTTCTTATTCTTCCAACTCTGTCATTTGTTCTTTACAATTTATGATCTTCAAAGCACAGTATTTATTACCTAGTTGATCCTCACTTAACAGAATTATTATTTATACTTTTCAGATAAGAAAAAGTAAGTTTAGAAATGTTGTAACTTACCAACCACAGAATTCACATTAGGATATGTCTCTACTAATTCCCAACTTTGTATTCAACTGTCCATATTGATATCACTGTTAATATCACTTCTTATTTGGTGCTACTCAGGTCAATAATGGCAATAATGAGATGTCGTCAAATTTCTTCATTCCCAACATGTTCCTGGTATTTTCAAAATAACAATAATAAAGAAAAACTCTTTATATAAAGAAGGAACCATATGTTACATTTCCTCATCTAAAACAAAGGAATCGATCTTTCAGTTTTCTCTAAGATTGTTTAGATAATTTTCCTTAATTTTAAATGTGTTTACAAGAAACAGTATTTCACCAAATCAGTTCTAATGGCAAAGTAACATAATCCAGTAATGTTATTTTGTTTGTTCATTGGACCTGCAAAGCTATCAGCTATTGGTTTATGCAAACAGTAAATCCAATTTCCTCAGTAAACATCTCTGCAGGACGAGTACAGATAGAGGATACTGGATGTAAACTGAAATATCAATTAGGTCCAATTATCTGCTCGCTAATATGGACATAAGAAAATATTAATTTATTAAATATATAATGTGTATATAATATAAATATGTTATTTATATCATTATACATAATATGCAATATAATTATATATTATATGTGAACATATGTACACACACATATAAATATACATATTTTTTTCAACTTTGACATATATTATTCCTTTCCAATTGTAATGTGTCAAAAAAAGGAGATGGGGACATGGTGAGAATTATAACACAGTTAAGTTCAGCCATAGCAGCCAATGGACTTCAATTCCTTCTGGCCTATGTATGATGCCTCACACACATTATCCCTAAGAACTAAAAAAAACTAGTCTAAGAGTGAAGAGAGTTCTGTGCTTGCTTGATTTGTTGGATATATAAATATTTTAATTGTGTAGTTTTCCTATGGGTACATCTACATTTATCTCTAAAGTTAAGGCAATGATTTTGGTCTCAAATGTCTTAAAATTGGTGCAATTCAGATCAATGGTTATGAAATACTGTTTCTTGTAAACACATTTAAAATTAAGGAAATGTATCTAAAAAATCTTAGAGAAAACTGAAAGATCGATTCCTTTGTTTTAGACGAGGAACTTGAGACTATTGATTTCTGATCCTATCCCATGACTCACTGGTCTTAGATCCTGGGAAAGTCATGAAATCTTCAAGTCATGAAAGTCATGAAAGTCTTCAAGCCTCACATTTGTATTTGTGGAAGGCTAACAGTTCTGCTTTACTTATCTGATAGATCATGCAAGGTTTAAATGAGAACATGCTTCTGAACTGCAAAATATTACACAAAAAGAAAACATTTTGATATTAAATTAAATAAAAATAGTGTAACACATATAAAAGACTATGTCAATGTATTTTAGAGAAAAAAACTGTTTTCCATCATTCTGAGAACACCCTGACAATAGCTATGCTAATGACAAGTCTTCATGAGGAGTTCATTAAACAAGGGGCTTTCTGAACAATATTTTCCTGTAACATTTTGTTAATCAGATTCTAGTTATTATGCTTTTTAAATATGCCTCAAAAATTTGCCTTTCCACCAATTCAAATTGATTGTCACTTAATTAATCCAAATTAGTGAGCCAGTATTCTAATCTGTTCAATGCCTGACTTGACAAGCTTTAGATCTGGAAATAGGTCTTGAAATAAAAACTCTCCTGCCCTCTAGAAACAACAAAAAAAGTACTCCTTCGGTGAGATTTCTGAATTTCTTCTTTCTGTAAGTAATTACTTTAAGTAGAAAGTTAAAGAGATGGAATAATGGTCTTTTTCACTTCATGCTCATTTACAGAATTTATGGGGGACAAATCCATGTTACTTATACTACAAACACTGAGCTTCCAGCTTGATGTCTTATCTTAGCATGTATATCAGTGAGTCTACGTAAAAAAGTAAGTTACTCTGGCACTCCTGGTTATCTTGTTGTGGAGTTATTCATTGTTCAGTCTCATCTTCCCAAGATCTGTTTTCAAAGGTGTTTACCAAGAATGCATCAGGCACTGTGGTTCAACCTGCAGGAAATAGAAGGAAGGTGATTGTTAATTAATAGTACTGAACATCATAATTATGATGAGGGTTTTGAGATTTTTAGAATTTTATTAATAATGTAAAACAATGTATAATCAGAGGAGGTAATGTGTGAATTGAGTTGTCAATGCCTTGGAAGTGGAGAGAAGAGAGAATTTAGTAAAGAATATGATACTGAGGGAGGTTTATTATAGGACAAGACATATATTGAGTCTTGGGGGTTACTAGAATTTAAACTGGATAAAATGTAAGAGAACCCTTCAGGTCGAAGTTGAGGGGTGGGACCGTCGATGGCTTTGGTTAAGTATATATATTTTGCTGATTTTTTTTTTTAAAGCTTATCTTTGTAAGAAGTTAAACCCAAATCTGTGATTAATGCAGGGCCTTACCATTTTTGTGCAAGTAATGGCACTTCACTGCTCACATTGACCCTCAGATTACCTTCTTCTGGGTCATGTATTTCTCTTTGTTCGGGAAGACAACCCGTCTAGCCTCTACTCCATCTATATGGTTCCTACAAACATTTTCACAGAACAACATCCCACTGGCTAAGTTTGATTATCTGACCCAAGCTGGGGCTTTGAGTCCCTTCCCTAAGGGACTCTGAAACACTAAATTCTTGGACTTGGCATCAGGAATAACACGAACAGTTTCTCTCTGGGACAGAATGTATGACATAAATCTAGAAGGCAAAATAAGCCCACGTTCTCCTCAACTTAGTCATTTCAGCACTATCCTTTGCCCTCACCCCAAATTCTCCTATGTGGGGGATATTACAGAGGTCATCATCAACAGATTTTTCTTTGTGACCATTCAAGATGTTTTCAATAGTTATAAAATCACAGTAAAGGATAAGGTATTTGGGAAACTGATGGAAACTTTAAACTAAACCAGACCGATGGTCAGAGACTTCTGAGAACTGCTGTATGTGGCTGTACCCCTGGCTTTGAGGCCGGCAGGGGCTGGATTCCAACCTGTACCCACTGACCAGCATAGCCCCCACGAGGTTGCATCTGGCCAGAGGGGCAACCTTTCTCTAATTCAAATCAAGTTACTAACTGGCACTCTATAGACTGGACCAGGCTCTGGAACTTTTAATTTTGCTATATAGTTACTAATTTGCAAGGTATAAATTAGAACATGGGCTTATTTTGCCTATGGTCTTGTTATTTGAGTCTTCTGACTAAAAAATATAAGTTGATTCCTAGCTCATTAATACTTTTTTTTTTTCACATTTTACACTGTGTTTGGGAACCAAACAGTGTTTTCAGGGAAAATACTAATTGGTATATGAAAATTATATTACAGAAGTAATTGAAGCCATATGCAAAGAACATGCACATAGTAGGTAAAGCTATTCTTGGACAGCTCTGGGTTTGCTTTACAGCCTGCAAAATCATAACCCTATAACAGAGGATGCCCTTCCCTTGACTAGATCTAGATTTCTGGTAACACCAGATCAGGCTGCTACAAATCTCAGTGAAAGCTATCTAGAAATACTCCAAAGAGCTGATTTCTTCTAAGTCTTAAGAAGCCAGCCTTTTCTCCACAGGATAAGGACTTTCAGCATAACTATATAATTGTCTTTGTACAAGTTTTCTTAAAGAAGAATTCAGTATAGTTTGTTCATTCAGAGAAGGGAGAATATACTTGACCCTTCAAGTTTTCTAAGAGCTGAAGGTTTCCCACCATGAGGGGTTCTTAGTATTAAAAATGGAAAAGTCCCAGGCAAAACAGGAGCTGGTCACCCTGTCTATAGAAGGGCTTCCTGGCGTGCTGAAGATAGAGCTAATATGGGGAGAGTGAGCTTACTTTAGATATGAACATTTCCCAAGCCACCAATTTTTATAGCTGCACTGCTTAAATTCAAAGTTATAGAAAACAGTCTATATGGACAGTAGGTAGCTTATAATTTAGCTTACTAATCAATCAATGAAGTAATGCTTATGAGCTCAATATGGTTAAAAACACTATTCTTTTATGATCTTCATTGTCTCTTTCCAAATAAAGACAAGACATAAGAGGCATTATAAAATTTAGGACAGAGCTTGGTTCTAGAGTCAACAGCTGTCTGGAATCAAATCCTGGCTAGGTGGTTTTCTTGTAGTGTGACCTTGGGTCAAGTTACTTAACCTCTCTGTGTTTTGATTTTCTCATCTTCAAAATGAGGTTAAGAGTAATTATTTTACAGGATTTCGATGAGGCCAAAGTGGCTAGGGTATGTAAAAAGCCAGTAGAATCTTAGTACTTATTAGCTGTAACTTTGATGTCACTACCCGTATAAATATGTCAATGCCTTCCACTGCCTTTCAGATTCCTTAGGGAGATATTTATGATCTGGCACCAGACTTCCCTTTACCAAACTCAGTTCCTACCTTCTTCTCAGCCTCAGTTCTTCCTGATGCAGATTCTAAACAACTGAACTCCTCCATTACCTCTGGTAACATTACCTCCTGGGACAGACTCATTCTGCTCCCTCTGTGGATCTTCTCTTCCTTCTCCTCTAAACTTCAAACATCAGGATGAGGCCTTGTAAAGGCCAGAGGTGAGAGATCAGAATTGAAAGTGTCAGGGTTTTAATCATGGCGCTGCCACTCACTCACTGATGATCTTGGGAAAATTACATTATTTTTTGTGCCTTGGGTTTTGTCATCTGTAAAATGGGCTTAATGACTCCCAGGAAAGTCATAGGATTAAATAATATATACAAATGTTGAACATAGTCACTGGTGCATATTAACAGCCTAAGTAAGCAAAACTTATTACCCAACAATTTCATTTTCCTTGTGAAGCCTTCTCTGTTACCTCAGGACGGAGCTTTCGAGCTCGTATTTCTTGTAGGCCATAATTCATTATTTTCATACCTTAGTAAAGAGTTTTAAGAAATGCTATAATTATGAGAATTCTTGGGTCACACTAGACATGCTATCTGAATATTTTCGCCCAACTGAACAGCCATTGAATTGAGGCTCAGGATTCATATATGTAGTATCCGAGAGGGGCAGTGAGATTTTATGGTTATCCCTCCTGGAAATGAAAAGTTCATTTTTTGCATCAATAATCAGCCTGCTTTAATAATGAGAGATTAATGATTTATAACTGGCATATGACATCTGTACCAAGATAGAAAAAAAAAAAAAAAGGAAGCTGATGATTTGCCTGGATAAATAAACAGTTAGGGTTTTGTTGGGGACCCAGAGATGAATTGGAGTTATTGTTCTTTGAAGCATTAATGGAAGTTATTTTAAAGAATCAGAAAGTGTTTCCATTCTTTCTTCAGAAGATGTGTCCACGAGTCCTTCATAATTTCCTTGGCTTATCACAAAGGTCAGGTGGCATCTGGAGATTCTCCAATTACTTCTGGATTATTTTAAATCCAAACAAGATTATACATTAAATTGAAGAGATTATCTTAATTGAATTGATAGAAAATGTTCATTTATCAATTTTAAACTTGAATGCCATTACTAAAACACACAGTCTGTGCTGTATGATAAAATAATGTTTTGTATTAGTCCTGAAATTATCTTTCTAATAGGATAAATACATTGAAATTTTTGTTGTGTGTGTGTGTGTGTGTAAAAGTATTATTTGTAAAATGTGAATATCTAAATCATTCCACAATATTGTAAGCCTGTCTGGACCATTAATTAATTAATCATTCATTCATTCATTCATTCATTTCTATGTACTAGTATTCACAGAAAGTGGAGGTAGGCCAAGCTTATTTTCACCACTGAAAAGTCCTGGTTTTATTTCCAGATACTTGGAGGTCCTAAAATGTTTTCATGTTACTTTTTGTCAAATGTAGATGTTATCAGGTGCCCTGGAATCAGCACAGCTACAAGGCTGTCCCTGGGCTTATCTACCTGTGAGTTGGGGCTACTGCGGCATATAGTGTATCCTCAGAGCATCAGGTTCTGAGAGCTATTGACTCTATGTCATGCTTTAAGGACCACACAACATCATGACTGGGGGGAAAAATATGGGACCCTGAAGATGAAGTGAAAAAAGCTGTAGTTTATAATTTAAAATTGTTATTTAGCTACTCTAATAACCAATCTGCTTTGGAAAATATTTTGATATGCTTCCCTAAGATAAACTCTTCTTAAAGGAACTACAGTAAGCATTCATTTACTTTATCATTTACTGGGATTTCACCTCAGAAGAGTCTTGAATTGAGTCTTGGGACCACAGCAAATATTTGAATTTCCAAATGACTAATTGTCCAGGTGATCATTTTTGGCACTGTGTGAAGATGTCACAGTGGTGCAGTAGGTATCTCTCCCAGTGAATTGCCTCTGTTCTGAAAATTCTGATCAATACATCTAATATTCTTTTGGGAGAAGTAAAGTCCTTCCACGTACTCAGACCAATATCAATATCAAATATTAAACTTCTAAGGTCTCACCGAAGAAGATCACCTGTAAGTCTCATCGGAGGGGAGGAGTTACCTCTCTTTCTGGAATGAATCTGAGAACTTTATCACTATTATTTATCATTTTCATCTGAAAGCATCTTGGAACTCCTTAATAGGGAGGTCTCAGGATCTGCCACAGGCATAAATTAGCTTCTCCTTGTGCCCTGTAGAGAGTAGAGCCCATTAATGGCTATAGATGTTCATTAATGTCTATTAATACACAGAAGAAATTTTCTCTAGTAAGCCAGTCACCAGAAGTCATAACTCTCACAACAAATCAGTATCAAAGTTGGTAAAGAGAGGCAGAATTCTAATGGCTAAGATCTGTGCTATAATAATCAAGAAGCACTGTTACCTTTCAATGTTTCTTTGACATCTTTTCAGCAGCCAGTTTTCAGTACAGGGGAAGATAACATTTGTTTCATGCTTATGTTCCAGTTGTTTTGTTTGTTCTGTATGTTTCAGTTGTTTTACATACTTTTCACTACTCTTAGAGTAATTATGAAATCGAGGCAATGTTATTCTCATTTTGGGAGAATGTATAACTCAGGCTCAGAAAGGTCAAATCACAACTCAAAGATTATCCTTATTGAAATAGCGGAGCCAAAGCAAAACAGAGACCATGCAGCTTGCATTTTGCCTTTTGGTCCAGTTATGATTGGCAATTTCCCACTCATGTGAAAATCTGAATTCATATTAGAATTTCAAACAATGGCTAAGAAGGAGGAAAAACGTGGAAGTGAGAAAGAAATAAAATGACACATATCCAGATGGAGATTGTGGGAAGAGTACAGGGGCAGAAGGCAAGAGGGATGGAAATAAGGACCAAGGGCTCTGTGAAGCTTCCTTTGCTTATTTACCTAAGGCTGACTCAGCAATGCCCTGGGGAAGGGGAATTTGACCTGACGCCATGCTGCTTGTTGTAGTCACTCCTGTGCACCCCTGCATTCTCTCTTCCTCTGTACTTGGTGGCCCCACTTATCACAAGAAATGGGGAGGAAGAAGCTCTTCTACCTTCAAGGTTCTTTCAGCTGATCTGATAATCAAATAGACATGAGGCAGATGAGCAAGAGAAAATGACCAAATTTAATTATATACATATGTGTGGGAACCCCCCACATACATGGGAAGTTCAAAGACAGAAAAAGGGAAATGAGGTATATATGACATTCTGGGCTAAGGATCATCTTGGGGCTTCAGAGGGGAGGAAGGTCATTGCAGGAAGATAAGAGCAGGTGTTTAATAATTCGTAATTTGCCCTGCCATAAGATAGGTCATAAAAGGTTATCTCTGACAATCTCCTATTATAGTCAAGGCCTTTAATTCAAAATTTTCTAGGTAGTTGAAGGGTGTGGGAGGCAGAGTTTCTCTTGAGCCCACAGAGTCTCAGTCATACCCAAGGCCATGTAGGTTTTTTCCCTACATTATCTTCTAGAAGTACTTGAGAAAAAGTCTTGGGCAGAGGCTGGGAGGAGATTTAAATCTCAAACAGGCATAAAAAGAATTTACGGCTACAAGTTTTCAAAAGTAAATGCTCTAAAAAAAAAGACGTCGGGGTGCCGATTGTCAGGAAGAAGTCTGTCTAAAGTTGCGTTGAGCTGAGGAGAATATTAAGGCTGGCGTGGTCGATGGCTTCTAGCACATCACCGGCCTTGAAGATTGGAAGGACAGACAGTATCAAAATGAAATTCTATTCTAATAGTTATGTGAAAGAAAAACAGCTCATTGAGTTGAAAGTGGCTGCCTCTGGAGAAACAAAGTGTGAGGTGGAGAGACGTAGAAGAGGAAATGGCTAAGTTTGTTATTAATAAAATTGGGAAACTTTGCCATTTTAAAATAAGCGTTTGAAATAATCTGATAAAATAATAGTAATATCAGTAAAAAGAATAACACTGTCAATTTATTAAATGAATATAGGACACTGTCAAAGAAAGTAGATAATTCACTGTTTCTGCCTCAGGAGACATGTGCCCCTAGATTATGACCAAAGTTCCAATATGTGCTGATCACTCTGATATGCACCCCCAGGAAGGACTCAGCCTTTAGCACATAGTGGGTTCTCAAATTGTGACTACCAGCCTTATCTTGTCACCCTCGTAGTAATATGTAATTGTCAGACTAGTTCCCCCATCCACCTAACATGTTTTCCGTCAAACTGCAACCACTTCAGTCATATGTCTGAGGACAAGAACTGATTTCACATCAGCTAGAATAAAATCTAATTAGGAAAGTAAATCTTCTATAAATAAAGTAGTACAAAGTCAAATGAAAAGGATGTGTCTGATCTTAATAATTGCCACCAAATAAAACACAGCTGTGGCATCATGCTTGCCAGATTCAGAGTCGGTTAGTCCCCTTCTAACTCCTTAAAGGAAATTGGTGCAGGAGAACGTAAGCACGAATATCAATAAATTACACAGAAGGGCACAGCAATCTGGTGCTAGTTATATGAGGTTGTTTCTAATACACAGTTTAGTTGGGTTACTTGGAAGCATGCCTAGAAAACAACTTCAGTGCAAGGAGTTTGAAACATTAAAGAAACACCAGCAGGGGCTTTGGTACATGAACTAGGAAATAGAGGGCATCCAATAAAGGGTGAACATCTTTGAGTAGGCTTCAAGAAGCAGAACCTGAAATTAGGATGTTTGTGAAAGTGTTTAAAGTGTTTCCAGGGAGAGGACAAAGAAAATCAACAACAAAACTCCCCTGGGATGTAGGGTAGTGGGACAAGGAAGGAAACAAATTCAAGCTTGCACGTTCCAGTCATCTGTCTGTACTTGTCCATGGGTGGGCCTGGCCTCTTCCTCTCAATCTCTGTCTTCATCTTCATTATCACATCTCTATAGTACAAGTCTCTCATGCATTTGAATTTCTGCAAATACGCATATCCACGTGGAAAAAAAATACAGAGCAATGTTGGGTCACTAATATGTTTAGGACAGTGGTAAACCTCTCAAATAAAATCTCCTGTCATTGGGAGGCACCTTTAATTTACTTTAATTGAAAGGTCATTCTCAAAGTGTGGACTTCTTACATTCCTCACCATTAATAGTCCTTATTATGAAAGGTGAAAACAGAGCCCAGAGAGGACCTGTGGATGCTGAGCTATGGGTTGGAGTGAGGATGAGAAAGGAAAGACTTTGGAAACAGAAAGAAGCTGCATCTCACTGAGATGTTAAGAGCTAAAGGTGGTACCTGAGGATTAATTTAAAATTACTCCTAAAGGGGGTTCAGAAAGCTGCCACGACAGGGGACATGGTGCCATCTCTCAGGGAGACCCCGTTAGCCTGGTTTCCCACTGCAGTAATTACGGCTCCTTTCCTTGTCGTCTGCATCTGCCGTTGCACGGCACTTAGCCTAGGTTGTCTAAGGAATGGATACCTTTTGTTTAGCTTGACATTTACCGCTAGTGAATTTTGCCCCTATCTACTGGATGTTCACAGAGTTAGAATCTGTGAAAATCATTTGTGGTCTGGGATCCACGGAGATGTTTTAGGTGGGTTTCTCCCTTTCTGAACTGATTTGTTGGGGTTAAAACAAAGGTGTAGCTGTAGAAGGAAGAGTCATAAAGATGCCCCTGAAGGCTTTCCTATTGCCAGCTGTTACTATTTTTGTTTTTATAATATTTAGAATTCCTGGCCCTTTCCTCTATACTTTCTCAACTCTTGGGCAATGGGGCCAGCACTACAAGCTGCAAAGCCGGGGGAAACTGTCCTGCGTATTTGCAGCAGTTGTGACATCCCGCTGTGCACTAATCAGATAACCCCTCTGGGTAAATGTTGTTACCTTGAAAATATCATATTGGAAGATAGGTATTTGAAAAATGAACACACGATAAGGATATAGGCAGTGAAAATGAACTTTAGGTATTATAGAAAAATTAGAAGAGAGAGCCAGCATCCCAGCGAGTGGGGAGTGAACACTGGTATCTATCAAGAGGCAGTGCCATTCATCTTAGTACAGTAAGCAGAAGTATAAATACTGGAACATTCATGGAGGGAAGCTGGGTTATAACTTAGGGCTCTTGTTTGGATGCACACACTGCTGAGAGAGTTAAGGGAGAAGTAGAAAAGGATACACACAAGGACAGTTTTCCATGTTCAAGTTTGTTTTCCCTTCTGCGTTTATAAGATCTCACCATGACAATCCCAGAAAATCAAATGCTTATCTTTTTATGTGGTCTAGGTACTGCACTTGAGCACTGGACTTTAAAACAGGCACTGGCTTGACCAGATCTTCCTGGGATTTCTGTCTTCCAGAAATGTCACTATTCGATACGTTATCTGAGAATCAGTGGGGATTCCACTGGTGGTGGACTCAGTGCAGGAGGGAGTAGAATAACCCAAGAATAGTAGTTGACATCTCAGCAGAGCCCCACTGTCTGAAGATTTGGGCTCCTCTCTTGCAGGCTGGAAAGCTAGAGTTCAGTTAGCTCTCCACTTAGTGTTAAACCCTAATGGGATGCTTCTCTCACATGAGGCATGCCGGTTCTGCCGGCAAGAAAAGCCTAGTAAGGGGCCAGCCTATAGGGTCCTCAGGAATGAGGCTCTGCTCATCAAGAGCTCTGCAACTCTCTGCACTTTGCCTCTACTAGGATTAAACTGAAGTCATTTGCTTTTCTCCTTTGTGTGTAAAGAAGTGAATTTATAGGGAGAGAGCTATGATGACAGAGGACTGTGTAGGAAAAGATGAATCAATTTATTAGTCAGCCAGTGATGCAGTTATCAACTTTGCTCATGGAGATATAAAAAGAAAGGTAACAAACTGCTCAGTCGTGTAAATTTCCTGCAATGCTAAAAATGCTAATGGCATTTGTTAATAATAATTTAAAAGCGGTACAAGCCATCCTCCATTAGATGTACTTTACTTTCACATCTACTCCTGAACAATTCAAACTACTTTCAAAAACTTTGATTTTTTTTAGGAAAGATTGTCCAGTTTCTCATTTACCTAGGAGTCACAAATTGTTATGATACTCCAGGTAGTGTCTGTGGGAGAGAACATTTAATAAATTCATAAATTAAGGATCAAAAGCACATGAGCAAATTGAATTGTTGAGTTGCTTCCACCTCTGTTCTGAACAATAACTAATTTACATGAAAAAAATAACCTAAGTAGATTCTTGATGTAAAACAAAAAAAAATGTATAAAATTCAAACTCAAGTATAGATATGGAAACACATTTATCTTTACTCGTGATGCTAGTGTCCTTAGTGAAATCAGATCTTCTCCCTAAAAGATATGCTTGACCTTGACTGATGGAAGTGTGACTACTGACTTTGCTCATCATTTCACTTTGCTCCAGGCTTGGGAGCAAACCTGGCTGTGGCACACATTTGGGATGCATATGTTGCTGGGCTGTGTAGTTGGTTGCCATCTATGTGAGCAGATGTAGGGTCCGGTCAAGCCCCTGATCTGTCTATACTGTTATCATTGAACGTGCTTCAGTAAAAACTGACTGTTTTAGAGACTGAGGTTGTAGATGACTCTGAACCACAGCACTCGTTTGGACTCAGCACACTGAACCTCTTAATTTCACATTACCCAGGTCAGGTATTGCTGTGCTTTCTCAGATGTCATTAGCTATGGCTCCATATTGGCATGTTGGCATCAAGATACCTTTAAGGTATTATTACCAATATTTGCCCTTTAACCCACACCACGGCATTTGGAAGTGGGTGCAATGAAACTTACAATCTTAGTCCATGATACTACTGTAAATTTTATAACTACCCAAGTTTATCTTTTTGCACAGGCTACAGAGGTCGACCTAGAACTGGAATTGCAACCTACCTAACACAATACGTCAGACTCCATGTCTGTCCTTTCTGAATTAAGAAAGGTTGTTGAATACATAGTTCAGCGTAATAATGCAATGAGATTTGTATGCTTGCAATGAGATCTGTATGCTTTATGCACCCTCTCCTATTTTTGGCCATTGCAGAATCCATCAGCAATACCCCTTTCCCTCCACCTCATGCCCAGTTTAACAACCAGCTAATGAGTCAAATATGGGTGAACCTAGCTGCCATGAGTTGTCTGCTCTGATGGTTGTATGAATTTCTAGCTACCTCTGCTACACTGTCAGGCTGTTTTAAAAAGCCTCAAGAAGACAGCTCATAACTATGGCTGAGCCTCAAGGACTCTGGCTGTCGTTTACTTTCCTCCCAATCTTTTAAATTTATTCTGACCTGCGTCAGACATTTATTTAACCATAAAAATAGTGAGCTTCCTATGAAGAATGTGTTTGTTTCTCTGCAGGAACTTTTTATTCTGGCATTTTTTTTTTGGCTGGCTTCTCTCCAAACAAATTAGACCAGAAAAGATTCAAGGTGGTAGGGAGGCTTAACTGGTGGCATCTGCTAAGGCAGCTGAATTTCTGTATTGGGCTTTTTAACACTCATCATGGGAATGCATCAGACTGGGGCACAAATCCCGTCCAGGGTTGGTGATGTCCATTAGTTGTCATGGATTCTTTATAAACAACCTTACAATTTACTCTGGAAGTTTCTACGTGATAGCTCCTGGAGCATTGTGGTCAAATTTTGGTAGAGATGGAGGATGGCCTGGAGTGGGCCCTGGATTGTCAAAACCTGATCCATATGTCATTTAAAAGCCAAGGTAACCTCATTTGATTTCACTGAAAAACACTGATGATCTGAAATATAGGCATCTTGAGAATATCAGCTTCCAATTAGAAGAGATCAATAACTCATTCAGCTGCAGGACAACAGAGCCCTTACTAATAACTGTGAGAACAGCTTTCTTGATCTAACTGTTCTTAGACAGGCTCATATAAGTGTGATTTCTCCATATGTTGGTTGTAACTTCCTTTTCTCCCTTCACAAAGACCTCATCCTCTGCCTCCCCTGATTTTCTCTGCTGTGACATTTCCTCATCTCACTTGCCATGCTCCCCTTTCTTATTCTTGCATCGAAGCACACATCATTGGTACTTGGGTGGACAAAGGTGATTCCGCTAATGCCTGCAGCAGAGGCTGGATGTCCTGCTGGCTCCTCTGACTCAACTTTTCCACACCAAACTGTTCTCCTCCCCCTGCTTCACAAAATCACATCACTTTTTATAGCCCTTCAAGCCAGATACCTTTCTTCTAATCCACTAACTTCTTTTCTGACCCCATATCAAACTGATCAGCATTGCATATCAATTTTTAAATTTTAAATGTTTTTCCCCAACTCGTCTACCCTGTAGATTGTAGGAATCCCAAACCTCTTTGTTTTGTGCCTGGATTCCTACAAAAGCATCCTAGCTGTCTCCCTGCTGCCAGCCTTGCTTCTTTCCAAGTTTTCCTCCACGGTGACATTGATGTGACTTTGTTCAGGTATAAAGGTGGTCATGCATATACCTTCTTTAAAATCTTTCAGTGGCTTTTTGCCTCTCCCAAGATAAAGCTGAAACTCTTCAGCATGGCATATGACCCCTCACAGTCTGACCCTTGTCTGCTTTTCTGGCCCTGGATTCTACCTGTATTCTCACCTGCATCCTTTGCTTTAGGCATAGCAAGTCACTTGCAGATTCCCTAAAGCAGCTCACATTCACACAGCTCAGTGCCAGTTAAGCATGAAATGCCTTTCTCTCACCTTTTACCTCGAATATGTGTCATATGACCTCAAGGCTAAGATCAAGCACCATATCTTCTTGGAAATGTTTCTCATCATTTATCCAACTCCCCCACTTTTGATCTTTTGATATGTTAATCGCTCTACCTTTATGCTTTGTATTCTATGTCATATTTTATATTGCAGATTTGCATGATGGCTTTACACAACTGTGAACCTATTGTGGGTGGCATTATGATTTTGTTTCTCTCATCTTGGGGACAGTCTTAGTGCTTGTTATCTGGTGCAGGCCAGATACATGTTTGTTAAGTGCATGATTAATGAATGCAAAAATATATTTTTAATTAGTGTTTCAATGGGTATCACTGAATTGATAGGGTTTTTTTTTTTAATTTTCTATATTTAACTGTGTATGGAGCCACTTTCTAATGTTTAACATGTAAATATTCAGAGAAGATAGATTTTTTTTCCTCACCGGAAAAGCAAATCAGATTTTTAAGAAACCAAGGCTTGCTTAGAAAGGAATAAAATGAGTTAGCGAAGGCGTCTAATTCTGGTTCCAGATTTTGCCATGGTAGTTATTTGTTCTCATTGTTTGTTTTGCCTTTTTTTTTTTCCCTCATACTTCTTTGCCATTGACCCATCAGCAAAAGCCAGGCTCCAGCAAGTTTGATGATTATACCATATTGTTGTCTATATTCACTGTTTTATACATTTGATCTTTAGGTCTTATTTACTGCTTGTTGCAAGTTTGTACCCTTAAACATTGTCTTTCCTAACCCCCTACCCCACATCCCTTGGTAACCACCATTTCATTCTGTTTTTACAAATTTGGTATTATATGTCAAATGTATTTTAATTATAAATAAATAAATAATAAATAAATAAAATTGTTGTTAAGATAGTTTAAAAAGTTTTCATAAGGAGATGCAGCTGGTCAGAAACCAGGAGCCTCTAAAATGCATCTTTCTACTGGCAAGATTTGGAATCTGATCAGAGTCATTTTTCTGAATTTTGGAAGATAGACTTGATTTTCCCAAGCACCTTAAGGTGGGGCAGCTGGGCTAAGAACTTGGCTAAGTGTTGGTCATTCAATGAGTAATATTCCAGATCTCTTCCTAAGAGGCCAGGTATTCTGGCCCAGGCTTGTCTCATCCTTTAAAATCCGACTTGCCTCCAAACTGAAGCACTCTTCAATGCAGAACTCGAATATGGTCTGTTCTCACTTTCTCTAAGCATGAGCATCTTAGAGAGGAGTCTCACAGCTCTGGTCTGTGAAGTCCTCGGGAAATCTCACTAAGAAACAGCCATTTGTGTGACCGGTGCATGGTGCACGGATGACCTTTTCTCTCTTTCCCAAGGTTATCTGGGTTTGTTGTTGGTTTTCATGTTTTCGTTTTGTGTATTTTTTGCTTTGGTGAGTCTAGGATTTCCCCTCAAGCCTTGCAATGAAGATGTAGAGAGAGAGTGTAATCTTGGTTCTCCTTATAGAAGGCCTTCAGATATATCTTTTAGATTTCTAGAATTCAGAAGTCAGAAGTCAAAGTTGTAATCCAAACTCTGCTATCATGTCTCCATGACTCTGACTTCATCTTCTCATTCTGAGACTTTCTTCCTTAATGTAAAATAAATGTACGTGTATGTGTGTGTGTACATATGTAACTCTGCTTACGTACAGGGTTTATTTGAAAACTAGTTTAGATAATTGTGTATAAATTTCTCTTTGCAAAATACACATAGTTGCTGAATCTACCTTAAGGGTTGTAGTGAGTATTAACTACCTTGTTGTGATAAAATGCATAAAACAGTGCCGAGATTATAGGGACCACTATTTTATTGTCATTACTGGGTTCACTGGTGAGGATATGATAAAACCTGTACACAGATAAGTGATAACACTGTTCGTTAGAGGCACTGCGGTACTTTCCACCGAGTATAAATCCTGGATCTACTTCTAACTTGCTGTATAGTTGCATCACCTATTTAATTTTTAGACTCAATCATTTTATTGCTTAAAAGAATAAGAAGGTAATAAAACTTCCTTTTCTTCCTAAGATCATTACTTCTCATTCATCTCAATTAACATTCAGAAAAATTAACCTTATTATTACCGCCTCCTCTTGCCAATTATGAGAGTGGAGGAGAAAGAGGGAGTCAAGCACTGAAATGTTTCTATACCAGTGACTAAGAATCAGCCCTTTGAAAATTTAATTTCCACATAGTGTGATTTGTATTTGACAGCTCACCTAAGGAGAAATATCATGGACCTCTGATTAGAGCAGATAAGGGTCCAGTGGCCCTCCCACATTTCAGTGACCTGGTCTTGCTTCTTTTGATCACAGCCTTAGAGACAGTGGTTCATATGCTAAAATCGCTTGTCCCTTTGTGTAGATGACCTGAGTCTCTTCCACCTCCGCTACTGTGTGCCATTGCTGCCGACTCATAAACCTTTGAGGAGCAATTCTCCCTCCACATTCCTAACTCTGAAGCTGAGCTGAAGGAGGTTAAAAGAGAGTCGAGACGAGGATAAGAGTTGGCAGCCTCAGGGTTGTGCAATAATTTTGAGTGGCCAATGCATCAGGTAGGGTTCTTTGGTCACAAGCAATACAGCCTTACTCTTGCTGACTTAAAAAATCTTGTTATTTAATGAAATGAATAAGATCACAAGTGCAGAAGTAAGGGCACGGAGCCACAGTTAAAATATGCAGGGGTGAATGTGGCAGGGGCAGGTGGTATCTTCATCAGGAACCATTTACTGCCACTCACATTCACCCTCGGCACACTTTGAGGATGGTGCCATACTTTCTACACTATCTGCATTGTCCTGAGGTATGTCCTCAGCTCTCTTAAGTTCTCCTATATCATACATGCCTGTCGCAAATGGCTTTTAATTGTCTTTATAAAGGTTTTGAACTGATATTTAAGCTGAAAAAAGTAATCATTTATCTCATCAAACTTTCTGAAACAGCCAGATACCATTAATGGCATTTCACTTATAGATAACATAAAATTGCAGGGTGATAAGTGATTTATTACAAATAGTGTAATTAATAAGTGGCCACCCTAGGATTCAAACAGATGTTGGCCTAACTTCAATGCTCATATTTTAAAATTTAATGAGTTCTCAGAGAGGTTGAAATCCCTTTATTAGAGTTTATTCTAATAATGATTACAAACACAATATGAGAAATTTTTAGAATTGAAGAGATGACCAGGACACATTTATTCACTTAGACAAATATTTTTTAAAGTAACCCACGTAACATATGACCATTGTGGAAAATGCTAGAACATAGATAAGTAAAGAGTAAACAAAAAATCAAAACAGCTATCTGAAAACCCACAACTCAAAAGTAGCCCACTCTTATTATATGTTTAAGTCAATTTATTGATTCATATTTATTGCATCCTACATATGCACCAAGTACTATTCTAGAAGCTAGGGATGCAAGGCTAAAAAACAAAACCAAAAACAAAACCCAAAACAAAACAAAACAAAACAACCAAAAAACCATTGTCCCCAATCACACTTTCTACCACATTTGGATGAGCTTCAGTTGTATTAGAGTTGACAGAAAAAAAGGGATACAGATAAAGGAATAAAACCATTGAACATGGCAGAAAATATTGTGCAGGAAATAGAGATGGTACAGCAGTAAAAGAACAACTGAAGGATTAAGATCAATTTAGAAGGAGCGGCCTGTGCTCTGAGAGGATATCATTTAAATAGAAATTAGATAAGAAGGAAGTAGCTATGGGAAAAGCATTTCATATAGGGTGCTGGGGAAGCAAGTTAAACACCCTGGAAGAGAATATATGTGGGGGGGCGGGAGGATTCAGCTTAGGCCAGGATAGCTGGAATTCTGTGAGATCAGGGAAGAATCTCTGTGCTGTGGTCAGAGTCCAGGCCCTATGGGGCTCTGTAAGACATTGTTAGAAGATTAAAGTTTCTTTTAAGCTTAATCAAAAGCCACTGAAGGGTTTTACACACATAAGTATATGTTCAACATTATGGAAACAAAACCACAATGAATTACCTCTACATACCCACTAGAATGGCTAAACTTAAAAAAAATAAAAATAAAGGGATAATACCAACTGTTGATGAAGATCTGTAGCAACTGAAACTCTCCAGTTTCGATGATGGGTTTGTAAAATGACATAGCCACTTTGGAAAAAATGTTGGCAGTTTTGTTTTTTATATGATAAGCATTTACTTACTATGCGTGATCTAGTAATTCTAGCCTAAAGTATTTTCCAAAGGTAAATGAAATATATATTGACAAAATATGAAACTATTCATAGCAAATATTCATAATAGCTAAAAACTGGAAACTATACAAATGTTCATCAATTGGTAAATAGATATACAAATAATGACATATCTTTACAATAGATTTCAGTTAAACATAGAAGGAATAAAACTAGTGATAAAATGATATGGAGAAACCTTAAAAACATCTTTGTATATGAAAGAAATCACACACAAAAATAGATTATGTATGATTATGTTTCAGTGTACATGAAATTCTAGAAAAGAAAATAATATAACAAAGTATACTACTGGTTGCTAAGACCTGGATGTAGAAACAATGAATTAACTACCAAGGGACAAGAGGGAGCGTTTTTAGGAGATGAAAATACACTATATTATATTCGTGGTTACAGTTACACAAATGTATAGATTTGCCATAACTCAAAACACTTTATACTTAAAATTGATCAGCTATAATGTATGAAAATTATACTATAATAAAATAATAATAAAATAGTGTATGCATGAAAAAAGGGAAGAGACATATAGACTAATGTTTGGGAAGAAATAATTAATTAATTGAGGGGATTATTTGACCGATATTAGGTAGTCTTCTTTTAAATACATTTCTTTTTTATCCGCTAGGCCTTGCCACCTGAGTTCAACTATTAAAATTTGTTTTTCATTAAATCTGTACAAGAAATTATTTTAATCTATTGGATTAAATGTTATTGATATACATGTATTTGTAAGTTATATATGTATATATGTAATATACATATGTAAATATAGAAATATATACAGAAATGCCAGTACTATTACTCTATTGGCCAGACTGTGAGGGGAAAAACACTCTTGTATATTACATATTGCTGATGGGAATAGATAATATTTTTACAGTACTATATTTATTAAATTATATATAAACATTTGTATAGTACTATGAGAGGTAGATTTGACAATATCATACAAAATTATATACGTATTTACCTGTTGATGTACTGATTCCACTTTTAGGAATTTACCCTGAAAATATACCTTGAACAATACTATACACCAACACACACACAATTATTCATTGCAGCATTGCTCATTAATAGTGGAAACATATTAAATGTTCATATATAGGAGAGTAGATTAATAAACTATAGTATATAAACTCAGTGGAGTACTATGCAACTTTATTTTTTTTAAAAAGGAGGAAAGTCACCATGAATTGATGAGGAGTTATTCCCTGGATGTATTTCTGATTGCAGAAAAGCAAAGTGCAAAGGAGTATCTATCTGTGTTATCTTTTGTATTAAAAAAAAAAAAAAGGAGAAAAGTAAAATACACATATATCTACTCATTTGCGTGAAAAGAAATACAAGAAGGATGAGTGAGAAATTCATGAGATTGGTTACCTATAGGGGTGTTTGGGAACTGGATGGAAAGGATTCGGGAATGTGAATGAATACATGGAATGGATGGAGGGAGAGGGCTGAGATAGAAGGGAATTGATGGTGACACTTCTGGCTTTTAGAACCCTGTTCTATTTTACATATTTGAAAAAGTAAATAAGAAAATAAAATCATCAAGGATTTGGGGGAAATGGAATAAGAACAGAAACACATGAATCTAACTATATTTCAAATAATATAAATAAATTGAGGATGGGGGAATAATTCTTGAACACAGTATTTTGACTGTATGTCCTCAGGCTAAAGACCAAAATAAAATGTGTTTTTTTTTAATAACTCTAGTAAGTTTGTTATCCACAATAGTATGCATTAGCCACTCTGAAATGATGACGTATATTTTATAATTAAGCATATAAGTAAATATATTTACTTATATAGTGAGAGTTAGTCTCTCTGTGTTAGAGAAGAAAGTTAAAATTGTGGAAAGCAGGAAGCTAGAAGCAGCACTATGGTGTCAGAATGAAATTGGAGGTATTATTGTGAACACGTTTTTTTTAATGTCTAGATAAATTTAGATATTAAATATAATATTGTATATATTAATATAGATTTAGATTTAAATTTATAAATAAGTGGGTAGATAACAACAATAAATATATGTATGTATATATAATTTAATACTTACCTGATTTAATGCTTTTCAGTTTTACTAAAAACATTATTGTACAAACTCCAATATTTAAAATAAAATTTCTAAAATCTCTTTGTTCCTCCACTTTCTTCTCCCAAATATTTTGTTTCATTTTTGTCCCTTGAGTCACCCTTAATTTCTTCTAAATGCAAATAATTTACAATTCTTACAGCAGTTTTACCATTCTGAAGAAATATAGTAAATATGTATAAACTCACAGTAAACTAAATAGTAAGGCAGAATGAAACAAAGGAAACATTCAGCCCATTCATTGTTTCTACATGACCCTAATCAATGGTCGCTCAGTGTTACATGGGCACAGGGCAGGAGGAGAGGGGACAGAAGAGAGAGTTGATAGTATTTGAAGTATTTGATGATGACACAAACAGAAGTTTATGAGCTGAGTATGTGTATGAACTGTGGGGGAACATAGCCTTCTCCTTTGATGAAGACTTATTATTTTAGATTCTGAAGGTCACATGCAAAGTTATAATCATCTAAGAATGGCTTTATCATTTTTTTTGTATAAATGCTTGACAAGTCTACATCTGCAAAAATCATTTAGCAAAATGCCAGCACAGGCTTCACAGTTTGTAATTTTAAGAAGCAATAAGAAAGATCTACTGCAAATTTTAAAACATTCGGTATAGGGCTTTGAATGAGATTGAAAAATTGGAGAAAAATTGGTGTTTCCAGCAGGCAAAATATTACTGACATTTTAATAATAATGAAACATAAGACCTAGGTAGGGCAAAACAAAAATCCATTTTGCATGTCAAAAACTTGTTTGTGACAAATTTGATTAGGTTACTTTGTTAGATTTTGTGACTCTAATGGAGTAAGTTTGAGGTTAAGAAAAGTAGAATCAGTGTCTAAGTGATGAGGAGGCTAACTTTTCCAACAAGGCTCCAAAAAATGAGAAATCTTTATGCAAGAAATGACTTCTTCCATTTTGCTTCATGAATGGAGTTTTGTTTCACTTTCAAGACAAAAGGGAAATCAAAATATCTGCCTATTTGACTTTACATAATCTATGTTCTCCTGCGATGCATACATTTAGGATTTAGGCTCTGTTTCTTGTTGTATCAGGTGAGAATTTCTTACTTGTTATATTTTTAAACTTTCCTTAAGAAAAACCAATTTCAAATCCATAAAATTTAGATATACGGTAGTTTATTAGCACATTTTTAAATCTTCTGTGAAAAGAGATAAGGAGAAGTTTTGCATGAAACAGGCTTCATAGATTGAGGATTATGGTTGAAGAAACGTCAGTTAGCCTGAAATAATGCCATGTAAAGGTATTTTCAAATCTCTTAAGGTATAAATAAAAGATTAATCTTCATTTATTTATGACTAGTTAGACTAGTTCATATCAGTCAAGTATCTTGATAATTAGTTATTGACATGAGAGGAAAAATCTTCCATTGACTTTCATTTTCAATTAATCTCAGAGCCTTTTTAATTTAAAGAAGATCTTTGAGAGAGTGTGATTGATACATGAGGTATTTTGGGAAAATGATTCAGTTGGTTGTGATAGAACTCAGTTTTTTAAGAACCTATACCTCATGACACATAGTCTCCGAAAATTGATCTTGGGTTCCATGGAAACCATTTTGATTTGTCAGCCTGTAATATTGTTGACTCAGACTGACTCAGGCTAAGTTCAAGACCACTGGCCTCATGGATGGGAATCTATGGCTTATTTATACACACAAGCTTTAAGATTCGACGTGAATTTTCATTGATTGATGATTGAACTAGTTTAAAATGGGAGTACAAGTGTCAGTTACCTGGCTATGAAGTTAGGTGAAATCTCTCTTAATATTTTCTTCAATACATTCATGGATTTTCTTAAGGCCTCTTTGTAGCTCTCATGAGACTCCACTGTGCATTTTTCTAGTTCCCATCTCTTCTCTTTTGCTTGGGTTCTGGTTTAACTTCTCACTTATTATTTGAAGAAAAGTATCTAATCTCTCCTATTGAAATAAAAGACATCAATTTCTGTCCTCAGGTTTGTGAAAATAGTTTATACATGCCTAGCAATGAGTATAGAGCCAGATGAGTATAAAGCCAAAATAGGCATTTGCCTGTTCAATTCATCTCTAGAAATACAATATTTATTGGTTCCATTTATTCTTAATTTTAAAAGCTTATTGGTATTTGGGAGCAAATAGAAATAAAAATTTTCAAGAAACAATCAAGGCAAAATATTAAAATATCTACAAAGAGAGGGAAATATAGAAAACATTCAGTTAGAGCTTTGAATGACGCAAGATAAAGATGTACCCCATAGAACCCTTAAACCCAATAGATATCATCTCGAACGGCGCCAGATAGGAAACAGGTAATAAACAATAATACTTCCTCTTTATATAACATTTATTACTTTCTTCACCTCTCTGAAGATGGACCAGGCAGTCACTGCAATAATAGTCTCATTTGATAGATGAGTTAGTTGAGGCACAATTAGCAACTGAGCCCAAAGCAGTAGTTCTGTTTCCTTTTTTTTGGTCATAGAGTAAAATATACAGATGTTAAAATGTATGATTTGACAAGGGTCGACAAATGTTGTGCATACTTAGACAGCATCTCACTCCAGATAAAGAACATTTTCGTCAGCTTAGAAAGTTTCTGTACTCAATGTTAATTCCCATCTAACCACAGGCAAATGACATCTATAACCGTAGATTAGTTTTGCCTGTTAGTGAACTTCATTTAAAGAAAATGAAATCTTGCAATACGCATACTTTTGTGCCTGGCTTTTTCCATTCACCATAATGACTTGAGATGCATTAGTGTTACTGTTTGTCAGAATTTTGTTGTTGTTGTTGTTGTTTTTAATTGCTGAACAACATTTCTTTATATGCATATAATATGTTTGTTCTCTAGTTGATAAACACTTAAGTTATTCGATTTCAGGGCTATTTTAATTGAAACAGCTTTAAAATTCTTGTATAAGTTTTTGAGAAGCCATACATTTTTTCATTTCTCTTGGATAAATTCACAACAGTGGGATATAGGTTAGAAATATCTTTAATTTTATGAGAAAAAGGTGAACAGTTTTCCAAAAGTATTTTACCTTTTATATATCAATAACGTTATGAAGGTTCCAGTTGTTCTACATCATCAACATGCGCTGTTACAATTCTTTTTATTTATCTTCTTTTGTAAAATTTCTGTTCATGTCTTGCAGACATGTTATTCATTGGGTTGTTTGCCATTTTAATATTGACCTGTAAGGGTTTTATATTCTAGGTACAAGACTTTGTTCAGTTATGTGTATTGCAAGTACTTTTTTAGACTATGTCTTATCATTGTGATTAATGATGTTTTTTGATGAGCAGAGTTTTTTACATATATGAAGTATAATTCACTTTTTTAAAAGTTTTTTTCTAAAAATTACGATTTTTGCCATTTGTGTCCTCCTCACTGATAAAATCTTTTGTCTGCTCCATGTTTGTGAAGTATTATCACGTATTCCTTCGGGAAAGTGTTACAGTTTTTGTTTTTATGTTTAGATTTTGGACTCATCTCAGTTAATACAATTGTCCTAACACCATTTGTTGAAAATACTTTTCTGCATTGTGTTATCTTATCCCCTTTGTAAAAAAAAAAAAAAAATCATCATACGTGTGTGTGTCTATTTCTGAACCCCTATCTAATCCATGGTTCTATTTATTTACCTTTATAAGTTACCACTATGTCTTAGTTATTGTAATTTCACAGTAGGTCTTGATAACTTCTAGTTGGTGGGGAGAGGAGGCAGTGGAGAAGCAAGGCACCTAGGTTGCAAAATTTAAGAAGGCACAAATTTCAGGTGTTGAAATCCCAGGGCCCTCAATTGCATGACCTTGCCTCCTTTTAAATGTTGCATCCTACATGTTTCACTTGTCTCTAGTCATAGCCCTGAAGTGTACTGTACTTCTGCCAACTGTTATTTCAAGATTGCATTGCCTATTCAAGGTATTTTGCTTTTCCATATAAATTTCAGAATTGACTTTTCCATTTCTATAGAAAAAAAAGCAACTATTAGGATTTCGGTCAAGATTACTTTGTGTCTATAAATTAAATAAGGTGAATAGACGAAGTTTACTAGTACTTTTAACTTGCTGATGGCTTTTATCATGCATCTCTACTGAATTTTGTCAAATGTTTTTTCTGCCTTTATAGTGATCATCTCACTCTTTGTCTCTTTCAGTCTATAATTATGGTTCTATATTGTCAAATATTAAAACAAACTTACATTCCTGCAATTAACCCTACTTGGTCAAGATGAATTATCCTTTCAATATGTTTTTGGACTTAATTTATTAATATTTCATCAAAGATTTTTACATTTATATTTATGAGGGCCATTATTTTGTAATTTTATTTTCTAGTAATGTCTTTGTCAGACTTTGGTATCAATATTAACACCAGAAGTATTACTCTAGAGTCATGAAATTGGTTAAGGATGGTTTGTTCCTCTTTCTGAAAGATTTTATTCAAAATTAATAGTATTTAAGATAAATTCTTCATAAATTTAAAAGTGAAACCATCTGAGACCAGGTGCTTTAGAGTAGTGTTAATTAAAATTATGACTTTCATAATTTTAGGGCTATTCAAATTTTACATTTCTGGCATCAATTTTGTTAATTTGTGTGTTCCACTAGATGTTGTCCATTTCATCAAAGATATCAAATTGATCAATCTAAATAGTTTAATGTCTATAAGATCTGTGTTTCTGTTCTCTCTTACTTTTCTGATATTGGTAATTTCTGTCTCTTTTTTTTGTTACATAGTCTAGCTAGAGATTCGTCAATTTTCCTATTTTAAAGCAACTGCTTTTGGTGTTTTAAAATTTTTTGTTTTTCTATTTTATTTTTGATTTTATTATTTGCCTCTTTTGACTTAATTTGGATTTAATTTTACAGTCTATTTCTAGATACTTAATGAGGAAACATAGATATATCTATTATTTTCTAATATATGTAAAGCTGTACATTTCTGTGTATTTTACAAATCAGTGTTAAATATTCTAATTGATTTTAAATTAATTTGAACATGTTTATGATCTATTCTTTAACCCACCAATTATTTAAAAGATGTATTGCTAAATCATATTGGGATATTTTCTCAGTGTCTTGTTATTGATTTCCCATCTGATTCTATTCTAATCTAATCTTAATTTAATTCTATTATGGTGAGGGAATTTATTATGTAATATTTCAATATTTTAAGCTGTATTGAGAACTTATTTTGTTCTAAAATATGACACATTATCTGAGTTATTGACTCTATTGATGTAAATCTGACCAAATTAGTGGACAGGTCATTCAAATCTTGTATATTTTATTTTTTTCATAGCTATTCTATCAAATACTTAGAAATGTTAAAAATCTCCAACTACATTTGTGGATTTATCTACTTCTCTTTAATCCCATCAGACTTTTCTTTATATTTTGCAGCTCTAAGTGGAGAACATTTTAAATATTGTCATGCCTTCTAGATAAACTGATCTTTTTTGCCTAATACTAATAACACAATGTTTTATTGTTTGTTATGTGCATAGCATAAGTTTTACCATTTTCAACCTATCTATATTTTTTGTTATCTGTCTCTTGTACACAGAATATAATCTGGTTTTCCTTTTTACACAGTATGAAGATATCTTTCTAATAATTGAGATGTTTAGTTCATTTATATTATATTTATCAATATAGTAAGATTAGAAATTCAGGGTTGCTATTTGAGTTCTAGGTGTTTCTTTTGTCTTTTCTTTTGTCTTTACCTACTTCTTATGAGTTATTTCTTTTTTTAATTTTTCATTTTAATGCCTCAATCGACTTTTAACTATACTATACCACTTGTATTATTTTTATAGTTGTAGCAACTGTGATAAGCATCCTTAAGTTGTCACAGTCTACAGAGTAATGTACCATTTCACATAAAATGTAATGACCTTAAAACAGTAAAGTTACATTTATTACCCACATCTTTGTGTCACTGTTGTTATATATATTTACTATATTTATAATAAATCTCAAAACTCAATGCTAATATTTTTGCCTTAGCAGTTGCCTTTTGGATAAATTAAAATAATTTGAATAAGGAGTAACAATATTTTATGAAAATCCATGTATTTATCCTTTCTGATGTACTCATTTCCTATAAAATCAAGGTCTTATATGATCCTATTTTCCTTTAACCCAATAAAATTTTTTAACATTCCTTATAGTTTAAAGAAATCTGCTGGAACAAATTTCTTAAATATTTTTATTTGTTTTCTGTTTGTTTTAAAAGTTTTTATTCTGCCCTAGTTTTAAATTTTATTATTCTGAATGAATATACAATTATTCTTATTTTACATTTGTTTTTCTTATACTAGTTTAAAGATGTTATTCTATGTCTTTTTCCTCCATCGTTATAATGAGAAGTTGGCTATAAATTGTATAAATTTTCCTTTGTATGTAATGTCTTTCCTACTTCTGGCTGCACTTAAGATTTGTTTTTCTTTGATTTTCTGCAGATTGAAAATTATATAGTTAGTGTCGTTTCCTTTGCCAGTGAGTCACTGAATTTTGGAGCGTGGGCTCAATATTCTGGACAACATACTCTAGGGTGTCTGGTTATGCAGTCTTTCCTACAAAGGTGTTATATTTTGCTCTATTTAGCATTTAGATTTCTGTCGGACTCTTTTAGATTCTTTGATAATTATTGTATTCTTCGTAGAGGTGAGTCCATCTAGTTTTGGAACTCAGTTTTAGACTGTGACATTTACTCTAGGACAGAGTTCTTAATCTGCAGCTTTGGCATTGCCAGGGCCTTCACTGAACGCACAAATTGGTCAGCATGCTAATTCAGCATTCCAATCTCTCCATGCTCAGTGTAACTTCCGGTGTCGCTAATCAGGTTCTAGCTCTTAACCAGGCAGTCTCTGCTAGGGCACATGGAGTAGCAACCAATAGTAACCTCAAACATCCACCAAAATGCATGGGCAAGAGCACTAAGAATTAACAAGTAAGAGGCCTTTAACATGATTGTGTGAATTTTGTAATGTCAGCATACAGAAATTCTTGTTAATCATGTTTTTAATTTTATGTCACATGACAGTAGTTTATGCCAACTTCATAAGTTACTGAAATAGTCAACACGCCAGACAATATGGAAATGCCAGGCCATAGCTGTTTTTCATTATATGATGGCTTCTTTCCTTCCATGAAACCTTCCTTTCGTCCTCTCCATTAAAAAGGAATTGCCTTAGGAAAATCTAATAAGGGAGATCATTTGAATACTCATCTTTCCAGTCATCTTCCTAACATCTACTACTGGTCGTTGATTTTGACTCAGATTTAAACTTTTCCTGAGAAGCAGGAATCTACACAAAAGGTTGATTTTGATGGGCAGAACTTATCCTTGTCTTGGCCCAAATCCAATGTAGGTTATCTCTTTGGTCTTGTCTTTATAATCTGTTAGGTGGAGATGTGAGGAATAAAAATATGCTATAATTTAGATAAATTAATTTTGGGGTAGTTCTAACTATAGAGAGAAACATGCTAATTTCTATTTCAAATATATGGTCCTTGCTGGGCAAATTTTCATTGAAAAAAATGTTAAACTCCATGCCAATCAAAAAGCAGTGCTGACAGCATCCATTGTCACAATTATCCAGTACTTATTAAGCATCTACCATAGTTCATGGATTGAAGTCACAGATTATTCCTCTGAACAGATCTTGAAGTAGGTAAGGAACACTAAGTTAAAAGCTACATTGTGGGAGATTTTGTTTTTGACTGTGTCGTTTACAAGCTTTGTGGCTTAGGGATGTTACTAACCACCCGAGTCTCAGCTTTCATATCTGTATAATTAAACTTAATATTTAAATCAGAGAGGTTTCAGGAGAGTAGGGGGAAGTATGTATAAAATCCTCCTTTCTGAATTCAAGCCAATCACCATGCCTTATTCTTCGTTCCAATAATTGGTTGAATAGTGTTCATGCTGCTGACCAGAGAGATATGATGGGCTTTAGGAAAGCTGTCAGAAAGAAACTAAACATGAACTAAAAATGCTGGAAATACGAAAATATTCTAGGTGTCACCAAATGGTCCTGGTTAAATAACCAATTGACATGCATCCTTTGATAATAACATTCACATAGATATAGATATAGATATATAGATGTAGATGTAGATATAGATACAGATACTTAGATATAGCTGATATAGATATAGAGAAAGGAAAATTAAATAGTAATATGTCATCTTATTTTTTAAGCCTGTCATGTATATGAAAAAACAACCATGTTAGCAGTTTACCTTTAAATGATTAGAGTATGTATATTATTCCTATGTTTACTTGATAATTGTCTATCTATATTTTGAACTTAAACATAGATTTATTAGGTAAATTTAAATCAAATTGGCAATAAAAATATTTAAAATTTGAGTTTTTATCCTCATTCCTACTAAAACTTTATGAATATTTTGTTCAGCTGGTGACTGAAGAAAAGGTAGTTTCTTGAACAGGGATGTTTAAAATAAAAATCCTTGAATTATGGAAAATAATTATTGCTACTTTGCAACATCATATGCTATCTCTTGGTGAGATAATTATGCCAAGTCATGGGAGAAATTTTGTATAATTATGTTTAATTAGTTCCAAAGGCTATTATGTATCTCAGCCTTCACCTCTGAATAACATTAGCACAGAGATTTTATCTGGAGGTGTAACCTGTATGAGTGTTCCCCCTCTCACTGGGAATTGCTGCCAAGATAATAGATTTGATTATTGTTCCTCCTATTATATAATATACTATTTTGGCACTGTTTCTAAAATATTCATAAAAATAAATCACAATAGTATGAGAAGGTAAAGTGAAAACTATTAATGAGAGAGAGAATGTATCATAGCTATGACACTTGCATGTATGTTCAAAAATTTCAGAGCAAGAGGTGGGCTTGGGCCATTCATTTATTGCATACCATGGGCAAATGGCTTAATCTCTGTAAGCCTCAGTTTCTCATATATATAAGATGGGTAATAAATTAGTAATGCTATCATGAGGATTAAATGACTAATACAGAAAAATCCCTTGGATAAATGCCTAATATACATAGGAGGCATTTCATAAACATTGTTTACATTTCTGAATGTAGATTATAGATACTATTATGTTCATTTTACAGATGAGGAAATTGAGGCTTAGAGAGCTTAAGACACTTAGTAAAGATCTCATAGTAAGTGACAGAGCTGCATTTCTAATTAAGGCCATGTGACTTAAAGCCCACAAGCATAACACCTTCCCTTTTTGCTTTGGGTTTTAGAAGATCTCAAGTAACAGGAAACATGACCCTATGCTGTTTCTATGACAAAAAGGTATTAATACAATTAATACCTAATTGTATTACACCAATATAACATTCCATTTCTAGTAAAGTAATTGAACATCATCTTTGTGAAAGACACCATAATAAGCACTGTGCAAGAGAGCATGATAAATTATGTAAGATACTATCTCCTAACAGTCAAGTACATGCTCTATGAATGTATGTGATTTTTCTTTCTGTGGATGTATAGGTATTTATTACAATTATTTATTTCTTAAGAATTTTCAAAAAGGATTTAAGGGAACATAAATAAATGGAGAGATAGCAAAGCAACACAATATTACCCTGAATCAATAACTATCAAAAACCTTCAAGCAAAGAAAATTTGAAAACCAGAGTTTTAAAAAAAGCAAGAATTATATAATAATGATTAAGAGAAAGTCAAATTGATATGACTATATCACAGAATCTACACATAGGGGAAGCTTTTGTTATGAGGCATAAAACTACGCTATGAGCAACCTGAGAACCAATGTAAAACTAATACAGGATATGAAACATAGTGCTTACTGTCTAATTCAAGTAATTTAATCTAATTTTAACTATTTTTAACAGTTCTGAACTCAGATATCTCATTCTGTGTTTGGAGAGAACATTGGACAGACTACATAAGCATAGATTTATTCAAAATGTAAATATCTTAACATTTCACACCTCTTTAAGAATTCTTTTTGAAAAATCCCGTATTTACACAAATCCAGGACGTATAACTAGCAGAATGAAAACTTCGAAAGGATTCTTTTTTTCTTTCTGGCAGAGGTTAAGGTCTTCTGGTCTTTAACCAGTTGAAGCAGCAGAAGGGGAGAAGTAACTCTGAATAAGAAAGAAGTTGTCTCTACCTTAGGAAGCTTGCAACCTAGCAGGATAGGTATTATGCAAATGTCTGGAAATGTGCAACAGAAATGAGGGAAGTGAGCTTAAAGATACCTGTGACAAGGACGTCCACTCTTTCTAAAGGCAAGAATGTTTCCAAATATACAGAAGAATGAGTAGAAATGTCCTAGGAAGTTACTGTACAATGCAGTGGAAGAGAGAGTGTTGGTGTGTGACAGTGTCCACAGAAACTCTGGCAAGCATCCGTTGATGGAAAAGAGCAAAGGATGTTCTGGAAAGTTAAAGACAGTTACTTGGTTAGCAAGTAAAGTCTGAGGAGGAAAGGGGAAGTAGAGAAAAGAGCAGGGGTTGTTATGAAATCAACGGGAGTTAATACAGGGCTTAATAGCATATGTCAATAACTGACTTTTCAATCATGTCGATGTGATTATGGTTCTTATTACTTCTACCATAGACTTCAAATTGTGTGATTCGCTCATGATAGGCTTGTAAAGAAAAATAATTCCTCAGAATTGGTTTTGTAAGGAGTAAGAAAAGAGTTCATGCTGAGCTCGAGGAGCTCTCTCAGGACTATCAACAGTGTGACTTTCCAGCCAGTTCTGTGCAGGAAAGAAAATAAGTCTCTGGAGAAGGGACTGAGCTATTTTTAGAAACATAGAATATTGTTTCCAAATATTCTTATGCAACAGCCTTGACTCTTTGAGAAACAAAGCTTGTTTTACATTCATTTCATTTGATTTAGGAAAGACAATAAACGTATGAACCTGTAATATATGATCAGAGCTGTTTTCAAATATTGCTGTATTTTACAGTTGTTTTTTATTTTCTGAGTAACAGTGTCTCTTTAAAGTACATATTTATTCATTTTATTCAGGTATCAAGGAGACAGTTGCCAAATATAATGCCTCTGTAGAAAAGAACAATACTATTAGGTAAGAAAAAAGCTGGTTGTGTTTTGGATGCATTTTTTAATTACATGGATTGCATGTTTCCAAATGAAGGATTGGAAAGTCATGCCAATAAAATAGCGACAGAAAAAACAAAACAAAACTGCCTTGTCTATAACTGGAGAAGAGTGAACAGGAGAGATTTGGAAGCACTCTTATTTGTGAATCAATGACTGAGAAAAGATAATTGGAGACAGTGTGTGTTTTTATTAAAACATCTAACAAAATTCTCTCTTCTTTTATTGATTGACTGACTGATTTAAGGGGGATGGGAATCTGACGTCAACACACAGTTTCTTCGTGGCAGCTGGGCTTGCAATTTGCATGCAACCGTCTGGCAAACTTATTTAGGAAATCTGTTGGTGTTCAGAAATGGCAAGGTCGGGCCTTAGGAAGACCTGGGGAGCAAGGTTACTGATTTGCACCTCGTGGAGATGAATACTGAGAGTCAGAAACTGCGTTTAAACGAAAGGGGAGGTGGAGGGAAGACCGGAAGCCACGTGCAGGTTCAGAACCTGTGGGCAACTTTGGCTCCACTCCTCAAGTCATAGTAGTTATTTTTGTCTTACTTATAATAGAACTAACTAACGGTGTCATTATTTTTAATACATCTTTATCTTGTATATTTTTCATTTTATGAGTATTATTGTAACATCAACACTGTTGAACAGTCACTGTCATTTACCTAGATAAATATACATTGTAATTTTCCCAAATGAAGTGATAACATCCTCAAAAACAAAAGACCTTGTCTGTAATGACAGCTAAAGTTCTCATAATGTTTTGCATTTCTGTGTGCCTTAATGAAAACCTTCTGAGGTAGGATTTTATAATGTCTTTATTTTAAAGATGAAGAAGCAAAAGATAATGGTAATAGTTTGTAATAATAGTTTCTGAATCTAAATAATTTTATTCCACCATAGTCCCTTCTATATTATTTAATTACCATTTTTTGATCAAGCACAGGAACTACCTCATATAGAAACTCAATAGATACTTGTGAATGAGTAAGTAAATTATGGATGTAACCTGTGCTTGATGAGTACGTGCAGGTTACTAGAGCTATGAAGGTTAAAACACACAGAGACACATATACACTTCCCTTGACTTCAAAATATTGTGGTCTGCTGGAGTCATATAAATAGACATATATAACAAAATGCAACATAACATATTAATAAGTAAATTAACAAAATATAAATGGAGTGTTATAGGGTATCGATAAGTGTGGCAATTACTTTTCCCCAGAGGTATACGGTAAGACTTTACCAAAGAGATCACATTTTCAGAGGATGAATTAGAGTTTGCTGGGTGAACAAGCAAAAGTAGATATTACTATAGAAAAAAAAAAAGTGTATTCAGGAAGACATGGAGTTATAAAAAGGTATAACTGAGCACTCTGAGATGGGTGAATTGCAGCTTGCCTACAGTCTAGAGGCCTCGGGGGAAATTACAATGTAAGGAAATGAGGCTGAAGAAGTGAGTTTGGGCCAAGTGGTAAAAAGATTTATGTCTCAAGTAAAGGAGTTGTTCTTGTAAAACCCTGTTTGAAACTTTTTTTTTTTTTTCAGCCAGGGACCTACATAACCCATTTAAAATGTTAGAGGCGGACTTCCAATCGTGTGTGCTTCTTAGATCCCTAGGCCTTTCTCTGAAGCTTCACAATATAATCTTTTTTTTTTTTTTTTTTTTTTTAGGCAAGGCAATCCTTGGTTGACCTCACAGATTTCTTGGAACTTTTCAGCTTACAATCCCTTAATTTTTATTTTTTACTCCTACAGCACCTGGTCTTCCTAGGTGGTCTCCCATCCAAGTGCTAACCAGGCCTGACCCTGCTTAGCTTCCGAGATCAGACAGGATCGGGCACATTCAGGGTAGCATGGCTATAGACACAGTTGTAATCTTAAAAAAGTAACACTCCAGAACTACACTATGAAGTAGGTAACACGAATCTCATTTTATATGTGACATTCTAAGCCCAAGAGAAGTCAAGAAAGGCTTCTATTCACAAATCTGGTGGGCAGCAGACTTTTTTCTAGATCAAAACCCTAAGCTTCCCACCAGGACCAGGAGGGACCATTGCAGTAAGGTGCCTAGGGTGTAAAATTTTAAAATTTAAAGAGGTTCTCTTTCTCTAGGTCTTGCAAATGCTGACCCTGCAGCAGCATAATCCTGAAATGAGTGCCTCCTTAAATTTCACATCAGTCCTGCTTCCCCTAAGTCTTTTGACAGCGAGGACCCCTTTCTTCTCCATAACAACACAGAAAATGTCAGGCAGCTTCTGCAATCAAAAAATGCCAAAAGAATGATTTACTAGAGGTTTCCAACCCATGTACCTACCTCCACTCAACTCCTCCAGTTCATTCTCCACAAACCTGACCCAGGATATTTTTGAAAAGTCATACCATATCATGGATCTTTTCTGCTTACAGTTTTCAATATCTACTCATTTGTCTTTGGAGTGAGCCCAAAATCCTTCACATGGCCATCAAATGCCTGTATACTTTCTACCAAATGCATGCCTGCTTCTCTCCGCCACTTTCATACCCTTTTACTACATTTTATAAACACTAGTTTTGCCCAGCTCTACTGTAATGAGCCCTTCAGAACTCAGGGCCTTTGCATTAGCCGTTTCTCTTTCTGGAAAATGTTTCCCTTCTTTTCACACTCTGCCACGACTCATCGTTGAGATCTTAGCATCTGGTTCTCTGCCTTACAGTTGTTGTTTCTTCTTTTTTAAAAAATAGCTTTATTGAGATATAATTTACATAAGATACAATTCACCCACTTAAAATACACAAGTCAGTGTTTTTTAGTATATTCACAAGTTTGTGCAATTTCTATTTTCCTACCTCCACCCTCAACTATAATCAACCACTACTCTACTTTTTGTCTTTATAGATTTCTGGACTAATCATACCAGTAGAATCATATAATATGGGTGGTTTCATGGCCAGCTTATTTCACTGACCATAATGTTTTCATATGGCATGTATCAGTACTTCATTTTTATGACTGAATAATAGTTCACTGTATTGATATACCACATTTTCTTTGCTCCTTTGATTGATAGACATTTAGAATGTTTCTACTTTTTGGCAATTATGGATAATGCTTCTATATTTATCTACAATTTTTATGTATACATTTGTTTTCATTTCTCTTGTATATATACCTAGAAGTTAAATTTACCATTTGTATATCTTCTTTGGAGAAATGTCTATTTATATATCTTACCTATTTTTTAGTTTTGTCTTTTTATTATTTAGTATAAGAGTTCTTTATATATTCTAGGTACAAATCCTTTATCAGATATATGATTCACAAATATTTTCTCCCATTCTCTGGGTTGTACTGTCACTTTTTTTTATGGTATCCTTTGAAGCACAACATTTCATTTCTATTTCAATGAATTTTTTTTTGTTAATCATGCTTTTGGTGTCATGTCTAATACTCTGCCAAATTGAGGTCATGAGGCTTCAGGAATTTAAAAAATAGCTAATAGCTACTTAGTGTTATACAGGAAAAAATGGATATGTGAAATGGTGAGTTGTTAACACTGTTGACGCTGGCTTGTTTTGTAAGGACGCTGGCAAATAAACCGGTATAATGCGAATGGTGTTTCAGTTACCAAAAATGTTGTGAACAGAGGCTCATAGAAACTTAAGCCTGGATTGATTTCCTGTAGGAGCTTTAGTTCAGTATTTGTTAATTCGCTGTTCATGGTGACTTTACATTTTTACTGTAAAGTGTCTGTGGCTCTCTTTGAGCCTCCTGGATGTGTAGGTAATTCTTTATCAATACATTTAGGGAGTTTACTGCCATTATTACTTTTACTACTATTATGTTTTTTAACTCTCTCTTATCTCCCCCCTTTCCTTCTTACACTCCAGAATGCACATCTTGGTGCTCTTGATAGCATCACACATTTCTAGGACTCTCTCTTCAATTTTAATTCTATTTTTTCCTCTGTTCTTTGGCTTGAATGATCTCTATCAGTCCACCTTCAAATTCACTAATTTTTCTGCCAAGTTAAATCTACTCTTGATGAATCACCCTGTGGTGATTTTCTAAATTTTAGTTATTTTACTTTTCAACTCCAGAATTTCCATTTTTTAAATCATTTCTATCTCTTCATTGATATTCTCTATTTGATGTGACATTGCTATTGTACTTTCCTTCTTTTATCATGTTTTCCTTTAGTTCTATGAACATATTTATAATGGCTATTTTGATCTCTTTTTCTGTTAAATCTGACACCTGTTTGCTCTCACATGCAGTTTGTATGGTATGCTTCTTTTCTCCTGTAGATTATGCTTTCTCGTTTCTGTCTATGCCTTTAATTTTTTGTTGACAAAAAAATAATTTTAAGTAATATATTGTAATATGAAGCTCCCCCCACCTCCCTACCAAGAGTTGTTATTGTCATTTACTAGTTAATTTGTTAGTAACTGGCTGAATTATTTTAGTGAATTCTATTCCCCCTTCATAAAGCTAAGCTTTCGCTGCTTCTCTTTAGGGAGGCACAACTTTGAGTGTCCCCACTGTTCACCCTGGGATGACAGTGGCAGTTGTAGGGCTGTTTTTTCTAACCACAATAAACTTTTTAAACTCTGCTAATTTCCAGTTGCTTGCTGTACTATTTCAACAATGCTCTGGAGCATAAATTTCTTTACAAACAAATCTAATCAAATTGGGTCTCCTTTGGAGGAATAGTTTCTAAGGTTCATGTTAAATATTTATTCCAACCCCAGGAAGGCTCTTCCCAGCTGTCTTATTCTCCAATTCTCTGCTGAGAACTAGCTGGCCTACCATGTAGGTGGCATCTTCATCAAATCCATGAATCTCCTCCCAACTGCCTTTCATTGCAATCTCTCTGTTCTTGAAAGCGCCCTTAGGTTGCAAATAAAGTCAGTCTAGGAAGAGATTAGTCACTACCTTTTTCATCACTTGCTTCTTCCTCTCAGACATCTCCACTCTAGGAGCCAACTCAGTGGAGTGGGCAACAGCCTGAGGACCTTTCAGCTTTTCTCTCTGGCATAAAGCCACTGCTTACAAGCCAGGAGGCAAGTGTTAAAGAGGCTCCAGAATTCTCAATTGTCGTGCCCCAGGTAGAACTTCCTTTCCATTAGTGGGACTGGAATGAAGATGGGGGCTCCTGCCTCTTAAATGCACTCATTTAGGACTTAGCCTCAGCAACAGGAAGTTGGGGATAGGACAAGAAATGCTGAAGTTTTGCTCTTCCTGGAAAGATACTCCTCAACTTAGAGCAGGGTGGGGGAAGGGGGAAGTGTACTCTCGTCTCTTGGCTTCAGTAGTCTGGGTAATCTCTGCCTTGCTAAGATAAGGGAGGTGGGAGGTAAAGAGGGAGCAGTCTTTGTTCAAATACTATAGACTCTTTCCTTTCTTACCAAATTTTCATAGATTTTATTGAATAAATGTTTTGTCATTCATTGACTATAGTACCATTTCCAGAAGCTTGCAATTTTTTAAAAAATATTTACTAGTTTCATTGGGGTGGGGATCAGCAGATCTTTTCAATCTGTGGAGCTGATAGTAAATCAAGAAGTCTTTTCTGATCCACTGCTCTAAGTAGAGCCCTTTGTGATACATATCCCTGTCCAGCTGACTCTCCACATAGTATCGTTAGTGCATAATTATAAATTTTTGTAATAACTTTTTGTAATGTTAGCCTCCTCAATTAACCCTGGCTTCTTGAGGTCAGAGACAATGTGTTTTATTACACAACGGTTATCATTATTGAATAAACGAGTACCTAGCTCCTCAAATGTTTACTGAAAGAATAACCAAACACAGTAATTAGAATGACTAGACTGTGTTGGCCAGAGAAACACGTGTTTGTACGGCAGAAGGCAGAGTAGTGATTTTAAAATGAGTCCAGGTCCCCAAACATGACAGACAGGAAGTATAGTGACTCTATTAAGTGAGATAGAGAATACTAAAGACAGATCATATTTGTGGTGAATTTCTTTGTCTGAACACCAGGACGTATTTTGCAATATAATTATGTAGACTTTACTCTTTTAAAAAAAGTTCTTATTCATAAGAGATCAGGGTGAAACAGTTTTCAGAAAACTCTGGTTGGGATCAAGGAGATCATTTCGGTTGCCCTACGCAGGGCAGTCTGCCAGGGCAACGGCCCCCAGGTATTGGAAGTTCCTGTTTCCTTGGCTTACAGAGCCCCCATGCCATTTTGGACATTTAGAGATTATTTGGTTCAGAGAGGGGATCAGATCCAAGTCAGACTCTGGACAAGAACTGGACATGGAAGGCAGGAATGGTGTCTTAATTAGTGACATAGAGTTAAACCAAGGAACTAGAATTAGGTCTAAATAAGAATACCGCTAGGAATGTCAGCAATTTCTGAAGACATGGTTTCGGAGAGCAAAATAAGAATGCTATCCGATGTGACCCCAAATCCACTGGAGGCCTGAACAGACCAAAAAGGCAGAGAAAGGAGAATTCACTCAGTCTTTGAGCTGGACAACATCAGTCCTCGAAGGTCTGAGCTGGACTCAGACCAGAGCTTATACCATCAGCTCTCCTGGGTCTCAGGCCTTCAAATTGTTTAACTATTTGAAATTTGACTCTGGAACAAGACCTTAACCAATAAATATCGATTGTGTCTCCTCTATACAAAACAATTAGGCACATCAGGGGTCAATAAAGGGGATTCTTCCCTCGTGTTGCTAACAGTCTATAGAAGAAAATGGGCTACTAGAAGAAAATAACTAATAATTTAATGCATATACCATCAGTACCTAACGAGGCATTCAGAAGTAAATGCTACGGAATATAGAGTAGGAATCCTGTACAGTGTAGGAAGCCTGTTCATGTATTACTTCAATGAACATTAAATAGCCACACTTCTCTGAGCTCAGTGCTATGTACAACCGATATATTAATGCAGAAAAACACCTGTAATACCCAACCTTTTGAGAGTTCCAATCAACTGAGAGAGAGAAAAATAGCAAACACACACGCAAAAAATGCATACAACGAACAATTATGCAATTGTGAAGCAAAGCTCCTAAGAAAGAACAGCTACAAAGATCCAATTTAAGGATCATAAAGGAATAAAGTCTAATGTAAAGGATATAGAGGGGCCCATTTAATGAAGGCACAAAAGTGTGATTTAGAAATAAGAAGTAAGAAGAAGAGCTTTCTAGGAAGACAAAATACCTTGTGCACAGGAAGTGAGGTAAAAAATGTATTTGGTTCATTCAAGTAACAAAAAAAAATGACACGGCTGGTCTAGGACAGGGATATTGGGAGAGAGAGATAAATTGAGGAGGGGGAAGGAAGGTGGGGAGGAGTTGGGGAGAGAGTTTCGAAGATCAGCATTAAGAAAGCAAGAGGAGGTTGGGGTGGGATGCAGGGGTTTTGTGGGAGAAACAAGGTCTGAGATTCGATTCTATATTGAATGGTGCTCTTCACATCATGAGGTTGGAGAAACTGGACTGACTCTCACCCTTGAGATGAAGGCACTTAGTTGTTTTCTCTTGAAACAACTCCGCTCAGCAGTAGCCTGTAAGCCAGGCAAATTTTATTCATGAGTTATATTCCACCCATCCTGAGAAAGTTTCAAAGAAGTCTCTTGCCAAGGCAGAATATGAAAGAGATTAAATCAAAGTGTTTCTCAGAGAAGGTCAGGTATAGTGCTTATAAATTTTCCTGAGTTTCCCACATGAAAGAATGTTTCAAACCAGTTTCTTTCAAATTCTCTTGTCCAGGGCAATATTGTTCTAGGGGAAAAAGGAAAAAAAAAAAAAAAAAAAAAGGCCCACGAGGGTTACAGAAGTTGGTTATTGCAATTTCTAATTTTTCAAACCTAATGTAAAACTGTCAGGGAATTGATTCAAACTTACTATTTCTGGGCACCAGGACTCACAAGTAAGAAAAGGGCTTTGCACGGGCTAATTTATTATTGTCATGCAACATGCAAATACCTTCCCAACCCGGCCCTCCAGGGAAGACCAAATAGAAATGTGGGCCTGTGCCCCTGGAGAACTTTCCTCCTGGAGTTCTTTGCAAACAACCCATTGTTCTCTGGGAACCCTGAGAGCATCGGTTGTCCTTGCAGCCTAGAAGTGACAAGTTGTGCCTCCAAACAATCTTCTTAAATTACTTTTACAATTTTTTTTTTTTTTTTAACTACAATTCCTAGGTTCTGCGGTAGGAATATTTTGGCTTAGGAGAGATCTTTGTGACTGAAAAAGCCTGGGCTTGTTCTGATTTGAGTATTGATGGTATCCCTCCTTGGAAATGAATGAGAACTTACATTTAATGTTGGCTCTCATTAACCATAAAATTAGCTACTTCTGGTTCCAATTAAGGTGGGGGGTGCTTCCCTGGCCACAGGTGAAGAAAGCCCTGAGCTGTTAATTGAGTCTTCAGTCTGGAGAAGATGCCGTGAGTGAATCTGCTACAATCGTTCCATTCAGATTTCTCTAGAAAGTTCAAAGCTTTCTCCAGAGTTTTAAGTTACCTTGAACTTGAGTGGAGTGTGGCCTCTGAAGGCAAGAGAACGTGCTGTGCTGTCGTGTTGATGTGGAGGGTCGTCAAGTCTTTGGGATTTCGGTTTATCTTAGTGCAGGAGACAAGGACACAGTCACAATCATCTCAGCTCTGTTTCTGTAGGCAACCAGTAATGCTCGCTATAATTACTTACATCTAGCATGCATGCTGTTCCCCTCCCGTGGCCAAATCACCTATGTCTCTTGCAAATCCCAAGCATCAACTTCTAATATAGTCTACTTTGAGGATTTAAATCATCCTCTTTCAGAGGCGTGGCTCATCAGGATCCTCATGCAGAATGTTCACGCCAGAGCTCCCTACCAGGCTGACTGACCGCTTTCTTGGGCTCGCATCTCATTTCCACTTTTTCCTGATAAAGGTCTATTAAACAAAATAATCTAGTAAGAAGAGACCCTGAGCATTGATCTTATTAAAATTTGGTTAAAGATTATCCATTTAGCTACTAACTTTAAAAAGCCCTCTGTCATATCCATTGGTCATATTTTCTATTTATAATTTCCACAAGTCCCTATTTTAAGTCAATTCAGGACATATAGTATGCTCAACTACTGGATTTTCAAAACTTAAATATTTTATTTTATCCTGAAGAATTAATATATTTTCATCTTGGCTTGGAAATAAATTATATTTGATTTAAAAAGGGCAATTGTAAAAGTAAACATGACCATTGAACTAAACAGCATCGAGAAACTGCCTAGTACTTAACAGATATTTAATATTTTATAAAAGAGTCAATGAATGTCAGTATCAGTATGTTAACCTATCTTTATAAAGTATTCAGAACACTTCTAAATGTTCAGAAGTAGAATGGGCATAGGCAAAACATCAATATCCACATTGTGAGATTTTATTTAAACATTTGTCAAGATGTTTTATTCTGATGTGAATGGAGTGAAAATATTCTTCCATTTGAGTCTTTTGCTAAAATGCTGCTTTTTACCAATCAACATTGACATTATTTTCAACGGAACCACAACAGGAATAACCATTAGCATCTACTCCCCAGGGAGGATTTATGGAAGGGGAGAGTAATGTTTCTATTTGAGTTCCTTTTTAGAATATTTATTTTCTAAAACTTTATATAACGTGCCAAAATTAATGGATTTTTTTTTTTTTTTGGCAAAAGCTTTCTAAAATAATCATAAATTGAATTTTATAAGACTGGGATTTTATTATCTTTATCTGGGCCCCGATAAAGAATGTAGGAAGTTGTTGCTCGAGAGAGATTCAGAAACAATGTCATTTCAGTGGCTACTACTCAGCGGTTTGCATGAAATAAAATTAAACTAGTTTTGGAACAACAGAAAGTAGATAATAGAAAGTAAGATTAAGGTTCATTCTCAAGTGAAAAAAAAAACATTGCTGCCTGGCTGATAAAATAGCGGATGAAAATGCCCAGCTCCTTTTTTCTAAATTATTTAGTTTCTTTTTATGATATTGTTAATATTTTTGGAAGACAGGGTGGGCGGGCACCAAGCTAGCCTTCTGGAGTCAGCAGCAGCTTTGTCAAAGAATGAAATTACCTTGGCTCAAATGCAGTTTGTTTGTTTAGGTAGTTTGTAATACAAGTGAAAGGTTTTTTCTCCCCTCATTTTAAAATAGAATGATTTTGGTTATGAAAGATGTTAAAAGGTTTTAAAAATCAGTATTGTCATATTTATAATTCACAAAGCACCAGTGTTCTTGCTAGATGAATCGAAATACGTTAAGAAAAAACAGTCCGTTTTATTTGCATAGCTTGATTAGAAGCCCTTTATTGTACTGGGTCTTTAAGTACTGACTATGGAGAAAGATTCATGTGTCCTAGGGGGCTTTTAATTCAGGAGGGAAAAGAGAACATATACCTCAAAAGGTAAATATTCATCCCAGGCAGTGTGGACTAAGGCCTGAAGGAGAGGCATGGTTATACTCCAGGGAGATGAAGTTTCCAACTTGTGCTCTGGGGAACTGAGGGTTTGTTCACTGTTAAGAAGTCTGGGCCCCATAAGTACTAAATTAGAAAGCATTTACCCCAAATCTTGTTACATTAAGAAAAAATTTTTCCCTTTTGTGTACTTATTATCATAAATACACATAGAAGTTTACTTGGGTATCCTTGGTTCCTCTCCAGTAATCAGAATTTTGAATATATACCACCAAAATCCTCTGTATCATACTATCACCCAAATTTGTCTCAAAATCCAATGAGAAGTACCTATTTGTTTGGCTTCTGAATTTAACTGAAGGTAGTTATTAATTATAAGTGAGAAATGAAAATTAAATATGTATATGTGAAATTGAATTTCATTCCAAGAAAAACAACAAATAATATTAAGAGATTTCAGCCACACAAAATAAATTATCAAGATTCAGTGTGCCAACAATTATGCTTTATATTAGAAGAGAAAAGACAATCAATACACACCTTACTTGTAGACTCCTATAAGTCTTCATATCACTCTTGTATCATACATTCATCTTGAGAATTAGTGATGAGAGAGAATGTAAGGTGAGAGTAACTGGTCAGATAGCAGAACTGAATTCGTGCCCCCAAACACCGACCTCCTCCCAGCCTTATGACTTCCTTACCAACCACGGAAGATTGAGGTTGCAGTTAATAAATAGAAGTACTTGGGTTTATACATTTAGTATTTCCTCAAACATGAGTGAACATCACTGTTGGCAGACCAGTCCCCAGGAAAATTAGAAAAGAGGACAGAATAATTCTTTCGTTATCTGGGAGAAATAAAAACTCTTTAACTGATCACTAAAACCTCTCTTGAAGAAAATTAAAAGAGAAAACAACGGATTTTTGCTTAAGGGAAGGGAAAGCACTGTAACTTCAGAGATTTAGTTGTAAATGCCTTAGGCTTAGAGGTTATGTTAATTTGGAATGTCTGGCTGAAAGCAATAAAATACCTAAGTATAAGGACTTACAAATTCAGGAGGTTTTCCACACAAAATGAGTCCACGTATGAGTCATCCAAGGTTAGTGCAACTGCTTAGCGATTCTGTCACATGAGTAGGAAATGGGAGTGGAGTTGGCCGACCTACAGTGTCAGTGTTTTCTCCCTAAAATCTGTCGCATCTAACACCCAAATAAGTTATTGAAAACCAAAATCTTTATGTTGTTGTTACTGAAAATAAAACATTTTTTATTTTAGGACATTTACAAATACCATTTTGTTTTTTATTATATAGATGTCATAGCTGACAAATTACCCCCAAATTGTTGTAATCAGGTATTTCTGGCTCTTTTTACTTTATTATGCTATTATAATTAGCTGTCTAATTCTTCAAGCCTAAAAAACTATTTTGACTTGTGGTTTATTTTAAGGTTTGATGATAGTATTTTGTTTTTATAATGTCGTGGAAGATCTGAACTGTAGTACTTGGAATCTAAATGAATAGGCCTTGGAATCAAGTCAACCTGGGTTCAAATCCTTGATTCACTTTTTACTAGCTATGTATTGTCTTGAAATATTGAATTACCAAACGCCTTTAGGGCATTCACTCATGATGTCTCATTTAAAAAGAAAAAGACCTTAGCCATGTCATTGTTTCTTTCTCTCTCACTATAGTTGTCTTTATAGATCTGGATCCAAAGGATATTTCTGTCAATTTGATAAAAATACAACTAACTCTGTACATTTTCTTTTATCCTGACTATCCTCTTGCTATTAAGTCTTTTCTCTCAAATTTTCAGTTGGGTATTCTCAACTGCCCGGTATAGTTATATGCCTCCATAAGGTGCAGGAAAAATATCTGTTGAAGTGAGTTGACTAATCTGAACCCTGAAGATATGGAATATTTTTAATCCCCAGCCAAGCCCCTCACTGGGCAAATTTTCAGAGATGCAGTTCTTTTCTAGGATTATCTTCTGTTCTCCTTGGGACAATAAAAATCCATTTCGTTGTTTTCCTCTCCCCTCTGCCACTGACCTCTTCCTATTTCTCTTTCTGCATTCTCCGGATTGTGTGTGCTTTGATTTGTGGTAGAACCCCAACTCTCTCTCTCCTCTTGAATTTGAATATGGATAGGTATCTGAGGACACCAGGAAGAGAGAAACTGTAGGGTTCCGTTCACTGTGTTGGCCTTTGGCCTTTTATTGTTTCAGATTTCTCTTACAACGGAGAGGAGAAAAGAAATTGTTATTTAAAAAAAAAAAATAGAAAAAAAAAACCTTAAGAATCTTGAAAGTAAATCCCTGAAAGTCTAAGGAATGCCCATTGTGCATTCAAACAGCTAAGAAGTTTTGCCAAATGTGGCTTTGGTGGAGGAGGCTTTTCTCCATCAGGACTGAGGTTAAGAAGCGGGGAGAGGAAAGTTATAGACCAAGATGCCTGAGAATTTCCCTAAGTTCTACTAAATTTTAGAAAAGGTTCTGATTGTGGGACCCTCCACTCCCTTTTCTTAGAATATCTACTTCAGAAAAGTTGCAAATTATTTCTCTGCCCTACCTCACTAAGTGAACCTCAGTTTTCCATCTCTTGCTGAGTTCTTATGGGTATTGAGACAATTCATATGAATCATGTTTAGTATAATTCACATTTAATAAATAGTATAACTAAGAAAAATATCTATGCCAACACAAGACTCAGAATTCAATATTATAAATTACTAGGATCTGCAGGACAGGCACTGGATACAGAAGTGGGGTGCAGTCACTGCTTAGTGGCTCTTCCTGTGAAAGAGGGCATTGTGGATATTTCTAACAACTCTAACTTTTTTTGGTATGAATTTTGATTATTTCTAAAGGAACATTTATATTGATAAATTATGCAACTTTTTTCATATTCTTTTTGCGTAAAAGTGTTGGAAGGGAAGATGTAATTATAATTACTTTATAATTGTGTTGACATTATTTGATGTCATATCAAAACTCATAAAACTCTTCAAATCATGAACATACTTAGCCCAGGGCTTGCCTTTTGTAGCCACATCCTCTGTATGCTCCACTTTTCTTTTGAATAGATTTGCAATGGCATTTTAATACCTTACGTGTTCTTATATTTTATCTTATAACATAAACCAACTAAAAATGTACTGTGGAGCCTCCTCCTTAGAAAATAGCCTTCTGCCCCTCAGAGAAGCATCATTGTTCCAGTCTGTCCCTGTTCTGGTTTGCAAGGGCTCCAGGACGTTGCAGCACAGACAGGGTAGGTGGCTGTGAAACAAACAACAGAAACGGATTGTCTCACAGTGCTGGAGACCAGAAGTCCAAACCAAGGTGTCGGCAGGGGGCGTTCCTTGACTTGTAGATGGCTCTCTTCATGTGGCCTTTTCAGTATGTGAGTCTGTCTCTAAATTCCCCTCCCCCCCCTTTTTTTATAAGTACTTCAGTCATATTGAATTCAGGCCTACCACAATGACTTCATTTTAACTTGATAAAGACCTTAATTTCAAGTGACATCACATTCTGAGGTACTGTGAGTGAGGATTCATCTTATAAATGTGGGCGAGGGGATCCAGTTTGACCCATAACACTCACCAATATGCTGGACTCATTATTTATTAGCTTTTCCAGCCAAAAGAGACTAAAAATAAAAATACAGAGCCATAGTGCCATTTTTTACCTTTCCCACGAATGGTCTCTAGTCACAAAATGTAAGAATACATACTTGTCACCTGCTATTATAGAACGTGGTTAACTTAATCGAGACACCTTTTCATTCCTTGAATCAGCCTTCTATCAGAGAAACTCTGTATTGTAGGAGGACCACAAAACTGGTCAAGGAACTTGAGTTCTAGTCCCATCTCTGGCTTGATTGATGGCTCAATGTTCCTTCACCATCTTTAGTTCTTGTTTTATTTACCTACAAAATCAGGTAGTTAGACTTGACATTGAAAGTCCTTTATGATTCCATCTTTCTAGAACTGATTAAATTAAAATTCAATTTAGCCTTAATCAGTTACAAACTAAAAAGCACCTCTACTAGTTTTTCAGTGGATTATAAAAAGCAAACAAATATAACGTTCTCATTTTCTGGAATAGTAAATTGCCATAATAAATATGTGAATCTGTGTTGATTATAAATGTCAGTGTTATCCCACAGAGTTGTTTAATGTGCAACCTGTACCAGGAGGTTGCTGGGCACGTGAATGTATGGATGGAGGAATACTAATTATAAATAAGAGAGTTTCACCCGTGGTTCACCCAAGACACTCACAAGAGTAGGCAAGTCAGCGCTTCAATGGAAAGTTCATCAAGCTACCATGATGGACTCAGATAGGGAAGACTTGTGCATAGTTCTGTGCAAAGATATTTCTGTTGTGTAACTACCACTTCTGTGTCTGCAGCTACACACTACTACTGGTTGGTTAGAGGCCGCTGTTGGTCAGTACCTTTGGCAATGAGGACAAAGAGTTGATTGTCAGGCACTCTTCATCCATCCATCATTGTACCTGAATTTAGAGAGCAATATCCATTACCCCTGCCTTCCAAGTAAATTCCAAGTCTATTTTCACCAACTATAACCCAGAATCACAGCATAACCTAATGGGTCATATTAGTTTTCCAGGACTGCTGTACAAATTACCACAAACTTGGTGGCTTAAAACAACAGAAATCTGTAGCTCTTATATTTCTGGCATCCAGAAATCTAAAATCAAGGTATTGGGAGGGCCATGCTCTCTCTAACGACACTAAGGGAGAAGTCTTCATTGCCTCTTCCAGCTACTGGTGGCTTCTGGCTTTTCCTTGGCTTGTGACAGCGTAAGTCTAATCTCTGCCTCTGTCTTCATATGAACTTCTCTTCTGTTCGTATGTTCCTCTTCTTATAAGGACATGTATATTTATATTTAGGGTCTACCTGCATAATCAAGGATAAACTCATTTCAAGATCCTAATCTTAACTGTATCTGCAAAGACATTTTTTACAAATAAAGTCACATTCACAGGTTCAAGGTGGTTATTTCTTTTAGGCGGCCACCATTCAGCCCACTACATGGACATTCTGGGGGGAAAAAAAAAATCCCAGCTCACTTAATCAAGTTAACAGTACAAACTAGAAATAATAATCTCTTTTCAACTTGTCATTCATACATCTCATTTAAACAAGTTTGCTCCTGAATAAACAATAGCGAAATCATGCTTCCATATAAAATTATACAATTATTCTCTGTTAAACTGAAAACACACTAACCTTCTCTCCAAAAAAGACAAAAACTACTGTCTATCATTTCTTTGTACTTATTCATCTTTGGGTATTTTCCTTTCTCATCTAGTTAATTCACTCTCCTCCTATGATATTCTGAACTTGCAATACAGAGTTTAAGTCCAATCATTATTTCTCATTCTTAACACCACTTATTTTTAGATGTTTAATGAATAAGGGAGAAAAGCATTTTTAAAAATTGAATTATATATGCAAAAAATATCCATATCAAAGCATAGAATATTCACAAACACCAAAGGGCTCATTTGTACAGCTGCTCACGTGCAGACATCTGGTATTCAATGTTTATTTCTGACAATATCCACACCATGTCCCCTTCATCTTCAGAAAGTAACTCAGCTAGTCATGATGCCACACCTGGTGGGGTGACCCAAACTTTAATTCTGGAATATTTGTGCTATTAGATGTCGTGCCTTTGTTTCATTGTTGATGTTTACTATTATTTTAATAGGACGTAGAAGTACTAAGTAACACACCAGAGGACATCCTATATTCTGGTCATATTATTCCATACTTCTATGCTTTAGTACAATCCAGTTTCCTCTTAGTAATCAGGATCAATTGCCCAACCACTATAGTTACTCACTTCTTTATATACTGGTTCATTGACATGAAAAGCCCTAACGTGCCAAGTGGCAGCCTCAGCATCCAGTTAATAGAATAATTTTATTATGCCACCTCTTGGAAGTATTCTTCCACTGGAAACAAAATTCTATAAACCAGGAGAACCCAAATTTGCATATTAGGCAGGAAAAACTTTTCTAATGGATCACTGGGGTAATAGTTAGAATAATGGCCACTGCTTACATGCCTTAATCTCTTTGTCCATGCATTCTGAAAATAGGAGAAAGATTATTACTTGTTTATCACAGATCAGAGAATATAGCACATGCTGAAGGATACAGCCTCAGAGGCTCAAGTGTTGTCATCCTCTGCTGCTACAAAGTGCATCTTTGAAAGGCCATCCCTCTATTCTGTCGAGCCAAATGCTTCATGATGATGAATGTGATAAAAATCAATGAATAGATTTTGACAGAGTTTGAATTCACTGGTATACTTTATTTTCTGTAAAATGGGTTCCTAATCAAAGAAGTAATGCTAAATGGTATGCACAGCAGTAAGTAAGGCATCCTGTAAGTCTTCATTTTGGGGATTTGGGCAGAATTATTATAGTCAGGAAAGCAAACCTATATCTAAAATAAGTGCCTGTTTCAATGAGAATAAAATATGGTCTCTTTCATCATGAAAATCATCCAGTGTAATCAACTAGCCACTTAGTGGCTGGTGGTCCCCTGGCCAATTGAAGGCTCAATGTTAATCTGTGCTGTTGGCAGGCTGACTTTTGACCAGCAGCCAGATTAGCCCTGATGAACTGAAATCCAAGTTTTTGAGCCCATACATAAACACCAACCCTGCCACCATAGCCAGTTTGTTCCTGAGCCCATTGGAAGCCTGAGGAGAGAAGCTGACATTCACTGAATATTTTCTCTTTTAAAAAATTATTTTTACATTTTAGTTGACATACAGTATTAGTTTCAGGTGTAAAACAGAGATTTGACATTTATATACCATATGAAATATTACCATAGTAAATCTGATAACCATCTGTCAATGTACAAAGTTATTACAATATTATTGACTATATTCCCTATACTGTACTTTACATCCCTGTAACTTGATAACTGAAGTTTGTATCTCTCAATATCCTTCGCCATTTTACCCATCCCCCTAAACCCTCCCTTCTGGTAACCATCAGATCTCTGTATCTATGAGTCTGTTTTGTTTTTAGATTCCACATATAAGTGAAATAATGTTATTTGTCTTTTTCTGTCTGACTTATGTCACCTAACATAATATTCTCTAGGTCCAACCATGTCGTCGCATATAGTGAGATTTCATTCTCTTCTTTGCTAAGTAAAATTTTATTGTGATTGTATACAATAAAACATCTTCTTTATCTATTCATCTGTCAATAGACACCTAGGTTGCTTCCATATCTTGGCTATTGTAAGTAATACTGCAGTGAACATAAGGGTGCAATCGGCTTTTCGAATTAGTGTTTTTGTTTTCCTCAGATAAATACCCAGAAGTGGAATTGCTGGGTCATAGGGTAGTCTTATTTCTAATTATTTTAGTACTGTACTGTTTTTCATTGTGGCCGCACCAGTTTACCATCCCACCAGCAGTGAACAAGGGTTCCCTGTCTTCCACATCCTTGACGAATATTTTATCTTACTCACTTGATTAGCAAGATTGAAATTCTCTCCTGGCTGAAGTTGCTGTTTTGTGAGCATTGGCATACCTCTTTCTAGGACCCGTTGGTCACTAGTTTTTCCCACTGTCTTCTTTCTAATATTATAGCATCCAGACAAATTATTACTCACTGCCAACAAATTAGAGTAATTCCATATCTTTGGACATTTCTCCTTAAAGGCAACATTCAGTGTCCTCTGGGTTAAGCATATCTGTCATAATAAATCATCTCAAATATTCTGATGTCTAAGTTTTGGAAAAGCTCTTTTGTAGTAAATTGTAGACATTCTTATATTTCAGCTTGGTTCAGTGAAGACCACCTCTGAGTTCAGGTTTCAGACATCTGACTGAGAAAATTGTTATGCTCCCTCTTCACCGTTCCGGCTTACTGAATTCAAGAGTTTTGGCCAGTGTTCAACCCACCCGAAACAACTGGAATGACTCAACAATATGTTCCTTCTACTCTCATCCAAAATCCTAATTTATTCCCATAAATAGTCTAGCTCTGATGAAGTAAATCAGTGGAGTCTTCGAATTATGTTGGTTTCCACAGTCCCTTCTCAGGGTTCACACCTTGGATCCAGTCTCCTGGGGCCTGCTGGCACTGACTGTAGTTATAAACCTAGGTGCAATGGAATACCTTGTGGACAGGTCTTGAGCAGGATTCTCATTCTCACATAAGACAGCTACCTCAGGACCCATTACATGTTCTTCATGAAAAGTGAAAATTCATGCAGAAAGGGCAGAAGTAGCTACTTCTACTGACCATTAAGATTTAGCAGAATTTGGAATTTCACAAGAATCAGAATTTTATACTTCCATCCCAATTTTCAATTCCCCACTTTTAATATCCTGATATTAATTTAAGAGATAATATCAATAATATCCTGATATTAATTTAAGAGAATTTATAAAGCTTAGTCTTCGGTTTAGATTTTCAAAAATCTCAACACTATGACTAGAGGAGACACAAGTTACTTTCAAGGCAAATGTTTATCTGGGATTTAAAGGCCTGTGCTCAACCATTTTTCTTTCCAGGACTCTAAAAGCAATGAAAAGCTCCCACAATCATTATGCTCTTTATTTCCACTAAATTATTCTTTGGCAATAGCTACTTGATCATCCAAAGCCTTGCCTTTTGAAAGCACTTTACTCTAGGTGACTAAGGGTATTAACTTGAGTAATTCCTTTGCCAAGGCCTAACAGGTACTAAAAATGTCTTATTTATCCCCAGCAACAGTGTCCTTAGTCTATCCAAATCTTGTCAGACCAGAAAATCAACTTCACATTTCTGTCCTTAAGGTTCCCTTTCCCTGAAACCACTTCCAATACCAATGCCTGAATCTTTTAACTTTTAGTCATGGAGGCCAAGAAGAGTATTATGAGATGAAAGGATTAATTTAGATATTAGATCTATGGCAAGAGCTGGAGCAATACAGGAAAGAAAGGAAGAGCCACTATCTCAGTTGAACAAGTCAGAGCTTTTGGTGAATTCTGAAAAGCCAAGCAAGACCCAGTTACCAAAGCAGACCCGCAAGGATGATCTTATGAGGATTTTGACAGGAAAGTGTGCTGTTATGCAATGACCAGCTCTGGGGTTCTGCAGTTGTGCATCTGGTGATGGCAGCTTGGTCTGCCGTCCGGAAAATAAACCAGATGCAATGCAGAGGACATCAAAGACAAACTGGAAACACTGAGCTGTTCTGTATTTGTACATGAGCAAATCTGCCCAAGACAACCGTCTGGTATCAGTGGCAGTTGCTGCATTCCCTCCTTCCAAATCTCACGCAATTTTTTCTTCATCCCTAACCTGGGCTCACAGAGGGGTGAGTATTCCAGGATACACAGCTCCAGCTTAGCTAAATTTCTACCTTAATTGGACTGACCTGGAAACATCTGGTACATATATGACAACACTTCGTTAAAGAACTAGTCACTGTTTACCTTGCTATGGTACTGCAGATACTGCTCAGTGTAAAGTAAAGCTTTAAACTTTACCTATAAACTATACCTGACCTCTCACATGCCAGTCAATATTTCTCTTTCTGTGTGAACTGTTCTCAAGTTCTGAACTGTCTCAGAATCTATTGATTGCATTTTATTCTTCTAGAGATCAATATTCTGGAGACTTCTGACCTTCTACAGTAAAATAGATTGCATTCTTTATGTTTTATATCTACTGGATGTAGCTGTTGTTTCCTGGATTCTGATGTCTTGATCTCTGTTTGTTTTGTGCAGTGTGTATGGTTGGATGTCTTCTAGGTCAGTAGCTTCCTGAGGAAAGGTGTACGGGGAAAAGAAAAGAGGAGAGAGATAATGCATATCTGAAAATTCTCTTCACAGTCAGAGAATCTGGAGTTTTGCTAAACATAAAATTCTAGGTTGAAAGTTTTTTCTCATAATGTTGTTGAATATGTATATCTCATGTTTTCCATCACCGATAAGCCTACTGAGATGCCCGTTGCTATTCTATTTTCCATCGTGTTTTAGCACTTTGAAAATGCTTACAATCTCTTTACCTTTTGAATTCTGAAATTTGGCAAGGCATGCCTTGATTTAAATACCATTTCATTTACTGTATGAGATACTCAGCCAACTACTTATTCTATCTGGAAATGAACCAATTATTTCTTTTTCTTTTTTTTCTCTCAAGTTAGTATTTTAATTAGAAAATCTAGATTAAACTTTGTTTTCATTCCCATTATTGATCCATATAAAACAAACTATTCATTAAAATCTATTTTTCCTTGTTTGATATTTTGGAGAAAATGCTCAATATGATCATGATGGTTCCCAAACCTACTCCTTGGTGCCTCCTACCCTATGTTCATTACAATTTGCAGTCTCTGCACAAATTTTCTCTTTCTCATTCCACTCATCCAAATCATACTAGTCTAAGAATATCTAGTGAATGCATGCCACTTGTCCTCTAGGGACATTTCTAAGTATTTAATTTATTAATTCTCTCCTTCTCTGAACTCTCGAACCCCAACTTTTAGCAATTTTATATGCATAGTAGAAGGCAGAAGACATTATAAGTAATGTTACTTTGAATCCAGGATAGTTTGGTCATTCTAAGTACATTTATTTACATATTTAAGAAAGTTTTGTTATAGGTTATGGCAGGGTTTTTTTTTTTTTCTTTTTATTTAAGACTTTTTAAAGTTGTAGGTTAACAATAAAATTGAGGAAAATAGAGATTTCCCATATGCCCCTGCTCTACACTGACAGACCTTCTTCCATTATCAACATCGCTCCTCAAAATGGGACATCTTTTACAAAGGATGAATCTACGCTGACATATCATAGTCACTCAAATTCATAGTTTAACCTTAAGGCTCACTCTTGGTTTTCTACATTCTATAGGTTCGGACAACTGTATGATGACATATACCCATCATAATATCAGGGTATTTTCACTGCTTTAAAAATTCTCTGCCTTGTCATCTTCCCACCCCTGGCAACCACAGGTCTTTTTATTGTCTCCACAGTTTTGCCTTTTCCAGAATGTCACATAGTTGGAATCATACAGTAGGTAGCCTTTTCAGATTGGCTTTTTTTACTTAGTAATGTCCACTTAAGTTTCCTCCATGTCTTTTCATGGCTTGACAGCTCATTTGTTTTTAGTGATTATTTTTCCATTGCCTGCATATACCAGTTTATATTTATCCATTTACCTACTGAAGGGATCTTGGTTGCTTCCATATTTTGACAATTATGAATAAAGCTGCTATAAATATCCTTGTGCAGGTTTTGCGTGGACATGTTTACAATTCTATTGGGTAAATACCAAAAAGCACAATAACTAGATCATATGATAAGAGTGTGTTTAGTTTTATAAGACATTGTCTTCCAAAGTGGCTGTACCATTTTTCTTACACCAGCAATGTATGAAAGCTCCTGTTGCTCCACATCTTCATCAGCGTTTGGTGTTGTGTTCCTGATTTTGGCCATTCTAGTAGGTATGTAGTGACATCTCATTGTTATTTTAGTTTGCATTGTTCTGATAATGTGATGCGAAACATCTTTTCATATGCTTATTTGCTGGCTGTCTATCTTCTTTGGTGAGATGTCTTTGTCCATTTTTTTTAATGGGATTGCTTTCTGATTTTTCAGTTTTAAGAATTTCGTGTACATTTTGGTTAACAGTCTTTTAACAGATGTGTCATTTGCAAATATTTTCTCCCAGTCTGTGGCTTGGTTTCTCATTCTCTTGGTGTTGTCTTTTTCAGAAGTTTTAATTTTAATAAAATTCAGCTTATAAATTATTTATTTTATGGATTATGCTTTTTAGATCTAAAAACTCATCATCAGACCCAAAGTCATGGAAGTTTTCTCCCATGTTATCTTCTAGGAGCTTTACTGTTTTGCATTTTACATTTAGGTCTGTGACTTCATTAATTTTTGCAAAGTGTGTCAGGTCTAAATACAGATTTTTTTTTTTTTTTGCATGTGAATGTCCAGTAGTTCCAGATCTGTTTTTTGAAAGAACTATCTTCGCTCCATTGTAGACTTTGCTCCTTTGTCTAAGATCAGTTGATTATATTTATGTGGGTCTACTTTTGGGCTCTTAAATGTTTTAGATCGCTAGTATTTCTTTTTATTCTTTCTTAGAATTTACATCTTTCTTCTTGTATTATCCATCAGTTCTTGCATATTGCCTACTTTTAACTAAAGCCCTTAACATATTAATCAGTTTTTATAAATTACTGGTCTGATAATTTCAACATGCCTGTCATTTCTAGATCTGATGCTTATTCAGTGTCTTCAGCCTTTGATTTTTAGTATGCCTTGTAATATATTGTTGAAAGGCAGACATGGTGTATCGGGTAAAAGGAACTGTAGTAAATAGGTCTTTACTAATGTAGTAGGGGAAGAGGAAGCATTCTATAGTCCTATGGTTAGGTCTGTCTTTTGCTGAGCCTGTGCCCCAGATGGTTCCTAATTTTGTGAATTTCAGCAGTTCTCTTCCCAATCTCCTCGTCCCCTTTAACTTGGACGGGATGGCTGGAGAGGCTTGAATTTTATGCTTCAAACTATTTCATAAAAATGTAACCATTTCAAATGACTTAGAAATATCCTTGATAGAGAGGCAAACAGTTTTTTTAATGCTAATAAAAATCTTATTAGAAAATGAAACTCTTACATGAGAATGTAATAAATTTTTGCTCCAATGAAAAGAAGCTTAAATCAATTTTGGTATCCTCACTGAGGCTGCAAACATTGATATTTTTCCTCCAACATAATATAGATGCCATAAGCCATCCCCAAATGTACGGAAGACATTTACTTTCATTAGGTTTTTTGAGTCAGATGAGACTTTATAAGTTACTCCATTATACCTTATAACTGCATTTTAATTTAAATGTATTTTTAAACATAGCTTTAATTTCCTTACTAGCTGACCAAAGTGGTTTAATTTATAAAGTAATAGCATATTTTAAAAATCTCTTTAAAATGCTCTTAGAGCCTTTAACTATTCTACTGCTGTTATCTGTAATCTTAATTATGTTGTAAATTTATGGTGTTTTAGAGTAGTGGAGCATAGGACGCAATTACAAAAATTCCAGTCCTCATTTCTAGGCGTATTATCAAAAAGATTTCACGAACCAAAAGATTACATTCCAGAGAAAAGATCTTCAATAGCAAAAAGCCAGGATATACAAATGTGAAAGTTAAGGGGTAGAAAGGTAAATGTAATCATATTGTAAGTGCACTGGGGCTGTGGAACAAAAGATGAGAATTTCTAATTTATACACAGTACATTGGAGGAAAATAAATCTTCTGAAATTTCATATAAGCTTCTTAATTTTCATATTCAAGGTAACTCGTCATTTCCAATGACTTCAGTTGATGGACTCGATAGTGTGATAGTGAAGAGAGAAGATAATTATTTTCTGGGTACAAGATATATAAACGAAGCATCAGATTTATTGATCTATCTTATCCTAAGGAAAATAAACTTATTAATCCCCTCAAAGACTGCTGAACAAGGGTGGGGCCAGTTCTTCCTGGGAAAACAAAGCTCTCATCCCTCAGATGGGAATAAATAAATCTCCCCTTTCTATAAAATCTGAATACTCCAAATGTTACATTAGAAAAGAAAACAGGAACATTATAAGGAAGGATATAATAACTAGGTTAGGCTTAGAAAGGGTAAAATGAGTAAAAATCAGATGAATAATATCAAATGCTTAAGTAGCACTTATATGTGTCAATGGCTATTCTACACATACTAACTTATTCAGCTCTCATAATAGCCCACTGGTAGGACTCTTATCATCACTCTTTAAAAAGAAAACAAACAAACAAACAAAAAAATCAGAAGAGGAAATTGGAGCACTTTGAGAAGAGTTTAAGTGGCCTGCCTGCCCATACTATAGGGCTAAGGAATACGCAAAGAAGCAAGATTCGCTCCAGTCCAGAGGTCTGATATCAAATTGAAAAAGCAGGAAGGAAGAGAGGCCCCAGGACGGAGCCCCAGGGCCTCTCAGATGAGCTGGGACACTGTCTCATTGTGGCTCTGGGACCCCCTGTGTCCACCCTCCGGGAAGGCGGATGTGCTTGGAACAGCCTGCCTTCCCTAAAGACCTGAGGGCAACACAGTCTTTTTTTCTGAAAATCCACCATATATATATGTGCATATATATTTATATATATGCACATATATATATGAGAGCTCTGGCATTAAGCACTCAGTTATTTTCAAGGTCATAATAAATGTTAGAATTAGAGTAGCACATACTCAGTTGTTTTTAACAACTATTACACATATTAACATAATACTAATACAAACACCATATGACTCCTAAAAATATTTTGTTTTTGTTCCCCCCACCCAGTTCCTTATAGTTATACTTATATGCTATTGATACTGTCAGAACATATCGCTATACGTACTATACTCTTACTCTCTTAGCCCTCCTATCATTTACTTTTATAGATAACTATATATTTCATGCTTATCACACACCAGTCTGATGTAATAGACTCTCTGGTCATTTTCTCTCTGATTTTCATGGGCTGAAGATCATTACCTAGCAGATTCATCAATAAAGGATCGTGGAAAACATATAGGTACTCTGATTTCCTGATGTTATTAACAGTTTGTCCATGACTTTTAAAAATGAGAGTCTTTTCCTAGATATAAAATCTTTGGCTCACACTTTCTATTCTTGGCAATCTTAGATATGCTACTCTTTTTTTGGCATAAATCAGCACTGTCAGAAAGTGATAATCATCGTATTTTTTTCTGGTAATTTTATTTTTCCTTTATAAATCACTTGATCTAGTTTTTAAAAGTTGTTTGAAATTTTTTTTTTCCTTTTCTTCTAGAGTACAGTAATTATACTGAAATACGTCTTGGTGGTAGACGTTAGGATTGATATTCTGTGGTATCCAGACTGACTTCAATGTGTAGTTTCCAATTTTTTTCCCAAGTTCATAAAATTTGCCTTGAATTTTCTGTTCCCCTGGTTTGCGTTTTTATTAGGGTCTTCAATTATCCTTACGATGACTCTCCTGTGCCTATCTTCAACATTTATCACTATCTCAAATTCTTTTCTTCATCACTTTTTGATTTTTGATTTTCCCTTTTTCAAAATTCACTAAGGGATCAGTCGTGTCGATTATTTTTTTTGTTCCATCTAGATCCCTCTTCATTTCTGAAAATATTTTTTTCTTTCCTGAGTTCTATCTATCTCTTTACTGAATTTTTTCAATTGTAATTATATTGATTTTCCATAAACTATTAATTTTAATGTCCTTTAGCAGAATCTGAATTTATATAGTTTTTATAGAATTTTATTGTCAGTAAGGTTCCTATTTCCGATCTATGATTTTTTTCTTATAATAAATTTGTATGAGATTTTATCTAGATCCTTTTGTTTGTTTTTATGTAAGGTTAGTTTTTCTGAACTTTTAGGAATAAGCCTGGTTTACAGAAGCTTTTCCAGTTCCACAGAATTCCCTCTTCTGTTGTTTTTTAGTGTGGGGAGAAGTGGAAGGGGGTTCTTTTTCTGTTTGCTTAACTGTATTCTGGATCCTTTCTTTCCTTTGTTTATATTGTCCCAGCCTGCCCAATTTTGACAAGTGTTGTGTCCATTTTGAGAAGTCTCTAAGCCCTTTAGATCTTCCTATGACAGGCCCTTTGCCAGTATATTAGAGAAGTTTTACCTTCCCAGTGAATACCTGTTAAAGATTTTGGGGTGTTCCTATGCTTCTCCTTCACAAACACCCCATTGCTCTTTGTGATTACTACTTGCATTTAGGGGTTTGTCGGGGTTACTTTAATACTTAGTTTGGTTGTAAATGTTATCCATGGGTTTTTGCTTTTGAGATCTAGTTTTACATCAGGATTCAGTGAGATTAAAATATGTCATTGCCACATTTCCAGAATCCTTACCATTTGTTTTAAAGTCACCACCAGATCTCTTTTAAATAATTGTTTTAATAAACTATTTTAAAGTAGTTTTAGATTTACAGAGCTTTGTAAATATGCTCAGTGAGTTCCCATATAAGCCTTTAAAATTTTTGAAATTGGTTTTCAGTTTGATAAATTTACACAATTGTAGACAAAATATGTAATTGTATATCACCTAAGTGACTGATGTTCATCTTGCTTGCTCACTCTAATGAAGCATGCTGTGAAGTGCTCTATGAGAGATCCATAAGGCCACTGAATTGAATCAACAACCATCTCAATGAACTGGGAAGGGAATCCTGCCCAGTCAAGCTTTGAACTGACCGTAGCTTTGTAAAAAAAAAAAAAAAAAAAAAAAAAAAAAGCTATAGGAACTAGCCAAGGCACACCTAAATCCTGACCCACAGAAAATGTGAGATGATAAATGTTGTTTTAACCCTTAAGTGTAGTGGCAATTTGTTATGGAGTAGTAGATAACTAATCCAGGGAGCCAGGCACTGTGCTAACAGCTGGGGATACAGTAGTAATTGCCATGGTCCTTGCCCTTATGCATTTACAGTCCAGGGCTGGTGATCACTCTGCAGGAGTGATGGCCTGGAGCTCTCTCATTCTCTTTCACTGATGAAGCCCAACCCTGTTCTAGATCACAAAGGAGCTAAATGGGAGGACTGGCCCTCATCTTATCAGAGGTTTGCATTTCTCAAGTAGGCTGGAAGAAAAGTTTCTACATGCACTCACCACCTGTTTGACATCCCCTTCCTTGTTAATATTCATAGAAACTTGCAGGAATCCCTGCTAATACCCAGATTTGAAATCTCGGAGCCAAGTGCTATAGCTCTGGGGACTGATTCTCATCCATAAATATGCAGCAGCACGAGCCCCTGGCTTGGGCTTTCTGCCCTGTGTTGGCATCAGTGTTGTTTGTACAGTTGTGAAATTTCCCTTCCCAAACTGAAGTCAGGCCTGGACAGCAGCCCCGCTTCCGTTTCCTTTCTACTTCAAAAGTTCACACTGGCCATGTTATTCCCTGGTCGATTTTCACTTCCGTCTAAATTCTGTGCAAGTTAATGGGATTTTGTAGTTTCCTCCAGCCCTAAAATTTGAGAGGTGGTGAGTAAACTATTTTATGGTAGTCCATTGCTCTACTAATATACTACAAGTCAGAAATAAATAAAAGCAAACACTGAAATATATGATGATCTTTAAAAAGACCAATAGCTCATTTCCAGATTCAAGAAAGGTAGAGTATAATATTTGATATTTTCATAAGATGGGTACTCATGTATATAAGAATCCTTTGAAATAAAGAAGAATGTTTGGTACCCATTTTAATTTTTGTGAGAAAGACTCCCCTCATTTCTTAGAAAAGAGGAACAGCTAAAATGGGTCTATTAGAATCATCACCACCTTCCTCATTATCACTATCTTCCTCTTCCTCTTAGGTTTCTTTAATGGTCCTAAATGATCTAGACTGTAATGTGTGCCTCCTTGGAGAAAGAAGTAGGATTTATGGCCCAGGCTGGATTTGGTGCCAGCTAAGCACCATCGCCAGGAAATTAATTATAGTCTCCTCCCAGGTCTCTCGGAATGCAACTGTCTGGGCCCTCTTGGCAACAGGCTGATAGAGGCAGTGGGGCATTATGTCTCAACTTTTTCAAATGCTCAGAACTAAATTTACAGTCAGTGGGGCATTGCTTTGAAAATGTGACAAGACCTTAAAAAGACAGTGTATCATTCATTTGTAAGCAGGAAGATCATTGCTGTCAGACCAAATGAAAAGACTAAAGACAATCCAAAAATAAGTCTGAAAAGAGAAGCTGTATTCACAGAGCACTCACCATTCACAAATGTTATCCTAAATTGAGGCAGTTGCCCCAGAGACATTTGCTGTTATCTGCGTTTCACAGTGAAAGAAACTGAGGCTTAGAGAGGTTAAGTGACTTGCTAAGGTCACGAAGACAGTGTGTTGGAATGCAGAATTCAAAGCAGTGTCTGCTTGAATTTCATTTCTAGTGTCTTTCTACCTTATTGTGGTAACATAAGAGATGTGCACTTGACACTGTCTCTGACTGGCCATCACCATGACCTTGAGCTGTGCATGCTTTGTCACTGGGCTCTTCTATTACGTGAGCATATTAGTTGCTTAGACTAGATAACTTCTGTGGTTTCTTCAAGTAATAAGGCCTTCACCCAGTGGCATAATGTGGCAAGTGCCCAACATTATGTGGAAACTGGGTGGGTGGAATAATTCCCCTGAGGAGACAAGAGCAGTTTCTTCAGAAGAGCCTTTAATGTAGCAGGAACAATGGAGAGGTTTACAAAAGCCTGACCCAAATTGAGCTGGCTTAGATTTGGCTGCAGGCATCAGAAATATGATGCACTGCTTCAAGCGTGTGTGGCATGGATCTGATTGGTAGACCCATCTTCCAAGGAACCTATGAGATGAGGTTCTAGTTCTGGTCTCAGAGCCCTGATGAGCATCACCCCCCAACTGGCTTAGATGAACTAGTCTAACATCGCCAGTGCATACTCCTCATTTGGATCTCATGAAGTTAAATATCTAATGTAAAAATGCTTTGAAAGAATAATATGACTTGGAACATTACAACTAAATATTACAACTAAAAGAGAAAATATTTACAATAGTAAATGTTATTTATTTTAATAATTTATGCCTATTCATAATAATAATCTGTGTATTTTTTTAAATGCAAACATGCACACACCCCTGCCCCATAGATAACTCATACTATGGTAAGTAAACATACATGTACTGGTGTTTCTCAAATTTTGGCACAAAATACCTGGGTAAGAAATATCTACTGAATTTAAGTTAAAAATCAGATTCCAGGCCCCACCTTAGACTGATTTAGAATCAGAATTTCATGGTGCAGGTTAATAGGAAACTGCTTTTTCAACTCATTCTCCAAGTGATTCTTTGGTCTCTAAACCATGTTGCGAGAAACACTATACCATCTCCTATACATGTCGAAATCCTCAGCTATAACTAGGTATTTTTGGTGTTTCCACTTAATCTGGACCCTTGGAAAAACTCTGAGATCTACTATGTCAGAGTTAGAAGATGCTGGAATATAGATTTCTCACAAGCAACTCACAGAGAGGGTGGTAGTAAGTGGCATGCGTTCAGCTTCCAGACACTTTGGGTAGGTAGATGGGGTAGAGAATGGAAACTAACCTAGAGTTTTTATGGGTGCTCTCTCTCCTCGGATTCTCATTCAGTGCAAAGCTATTTCTTCATCAGATAATGACAGCCCAAACTGAATCTTAAAAAGATAAGTAAATTAAAATTTAAAAATAGTCTACGGCCATGAGCAACCCCGATCCAGTCTGATCTTGGAAGCTAAGCAGGGTCAGGCCTGGTTACTACTTGGATGGGAGACCACCTAGGAACACCATGTGCTATAGGCACAAAATATAAAAAAAAAATAAGGGATTGTAAGCTGACAAGGTCCTTGCAATCTGTGAGGTCAACCAAGGGTTGCCTCGCCTAAAAAAAATTAAAATTAAAATTAAAAATAAAAATAGAATTTCAAATTAGCTCAATTCTCCTTTCCATACTCACAGTGATTGATCTTTAACAAATAAAATGACCCTACCTATTTTTGCTGTAACCAGCATCCCAGAGGCAAAGAATAACGTGAATGCATCTTATAAAAGTTTCCAATATTTTTCCCAGCATACTTTCTTGAGCTTAACGCAGGGTAGGCACAGGAAGGGTGATGCTTCCATGTATACCAGGAGATAAGGTAAGTTAATCAGGGAGCCCAATCTCTCGGCCTGGTAAAAGATTTCCTATTACCCTATTTCTGCAGAACCAGGACTGACCTAGGAAGTAAGGATCAAACCCTTGGTTTGTAACCAATAATTACTGCAGTCTCCGGAACATCAGATCTTCTCTAGAAGAAACAGGGAAATACTGTGCTTAAAAACAAGGCCTCTAGAGTCGGACTTGCTAGAACTGACTCCCAGCTTGGCCAACTATTAACTGGATGGCCAGGGGCAAATGAGCCTGGGTTTGCTCTTTTGTAAAGTAGTGAAAAATAACAGTAAATGCTTGATAGTGTTCATAAATTATATAATTTGGATGATTTTAATAGGAAAATTGGTAGACAACTCTTATTATTTTGTTTTAATTGCAATAAAGGGAGATGGTGACAGCCTCCATGAGCTTAAAGGAAACACATCTCTTTTTCTCAGGATTAGCTGCCTAAACCAAAGATTTCAACAAAGAAATGATGGCTTCCACATCTGAATACAGATTATCTCAATATTTTTTTTCTTTTTAAATACATTTCCAGTAGAGTATAGTCACTGACATGACAAGTTCCCTTAATGTGATCAAGCACTAAATGCATGATCCAAGGCTTATACAGAGAGAGCAGGCAATTTGTAGTAACCCCTGTATGAAGGTAGACTAATCCAGGAAAAACAAAGATGCTTCCTTGACATTAACTCTTAATTTGTATTGACAACAACTATTGGGTAGATATTATTACCCACTTTGATAGGTTTAGATAAAATGAGTTTTAGATAAAATGCATTCCCCAGTCATTTTTGCTAGTAGGTGTCAAACAGAGCCATTTAACCATTATTATGTACTTTACTTCATAAGCATAAGCACATGCATACCTCCAATGTGAGGCATTTGAGAGGAAAAGAAGTCAAACGGCTCTCGGGCTGTCTACGGAGGGTAAGTCAGTAAGGAGGTGACTCCTGAATTATCTTTGGCAGTGCCAAATGATGAGGGCTTCCACTTCTCATTGCCTTAGAACACAAAGAAGGGGAAGTTGATGATGAATGCATGTGCTCCCTAAACTCTGGGTGCTGTCTGACGCTGGCTTGTCTGCTCCCTTGATCTAGTGGGGCTGGGCTCAAGGTAGAGTACATCGTAATAATGGCATCTTGGTCAAGTAAGCACAATCCATTTCACTGCCGTCAAATATGACGGGAGAGTCCCATTGTGGGAGAACCACTGGCTGTCCTGATAGAGAGGAGGAGAAAGTAGACAGATCCTCCCAAAGGGGTTTGAAAGGATTAGTTCCTTTAAGCAGGCCACGTATGCACGCGCTCCTCAGCCTCTTCCCGCTGGCATTCTGTGTTGATCTGGGGTTCAGAGCCCGGCCTCATGAACTACTCAAGCCGCTACTTAACATGTCTTGCTCACTGGCATTTTAAATACATTATTTTCTTAGTACATTCTGATAGTTAAGAAAAAAAAAGTGGAAAAAGTTCTTGCTCCTATATCTTTATCTACTCAGTTTCTCTCATAGTTTAACCGCTGCTGTTATTTCTCTGCACCCTTCTGAAGTTTTTCATGCAGACATACGCAAATACAAATCTTCCTTTTCCCGTTTCGTCAAAGGTAGAGTGCTGCATAATACTCCGCACTTTATTCCTTCACTTAACTATACATCTTAGAGAATTTGCATGTTTCTGGATCAGAGATTAGGCAATAGTTTTTGTACTCTCATCTCTCCCCTCATTTTTCAGTAGCTATGAGCTAAGATGACCCTAAACTCTTTCTTTTTTTCAGGCCAGAAAAATTTCAGGTTTTTTTTTATTTTTTATTTTTTTTTTGGGGGGGGAGCTTTTTTGTCTCTCCAGCACACCAATTTTGAGCCTCTATGAGCTGAAGAGACAAAAATCGAAAACTCACTACATATGGATGGTTTTGTAACCATCTACAAAACAAGCAACCTGATTTAAAAATGGGCAGAGGATATGAATAGACACTTTCCAAGGAAGACATACAGATGGCCAACAGGCACATGAAAAGATACTCAACATCACTAATTATTAGGGAAATGCAAATCAAAACCATGAGATATCACCTAACACCTGTTACAATGGCTATTATAAAGAAGACAAGAAAAAAAATGTTAGAGAGGATATGGAGAAAAGAGAATCCTTGTGCATTGTTGCTAAGATTGTAAATTGGCTCTGAAAACAGTATGGAGTTTCCTCAAGAACTACCACATAATATCACAATCCCATTTCTGGGTATTTAGCCAAAGAATATAAAAACACTAATTCCAAAAGACATAAATAGTGCTGCGATGAACACAGAGGTACATATAAGAAACGAGATATGGAAACAACCTCAGTGTCCACCAATGGATGAGTAAAGAAGTTGTGGTGTGTGTGTTTACACACATACAACAGAATACTACTGAGCCATAAATATTTTGTCATTTGTGACAACATGGAGAGACCTAGAGGGTATTAAGTGAAATAAGACAGACAAAAAGAAATGATTTTACTCATATGTAGACTATTAAACAAAAGAACAAACAAAATAAAACTTATAGACAACAAATTGGTGGGTACCAGAAAGGGAGAGTGAGATGGGTAAAGGAGGTGGACTCTATGGTGACAGATGGAAACTAGACTTCCATCTGTGATGCGCATGCTACAGTATACGTAAATACTGAATTATAATATTGTACATCTGAAATTCATATGTTATTAACCAATGGCAACACACAAAAAAAGAAAAAGGAAACAATATATATGTTTCAGTTGTGTCAGAAAATTAACAAAATTCATATCCCTCATAAAACTTAGTGATCTCCTAATGCCACTTCTGAGAGATTTTCTTAAACTTTATAAATTTCATTTCCCAGCTCAATTTCTTACATGTACTGAAGTTCTAAAAATTGCAAAGGACTATATCAAGATTAAATTACTTATTTCAATACTTAAGAATATGGTTTCAAATTCCCTCTAACTACTCCTGACTCAATTAAAGCCAGAGAGTCATTTGAAAGGAATAATTTCATCTCTGCCTAAGCATTCTTAAAGAAAAGTGTAATTCTGTTACTTCGTATCATACAAAATTGCAACCACTTCACTATAGAGATGCATTTGAGTTGAATTACTTGCCCCAGAAAATGCCAGTTATTATGGAGAGGAAACAGGGAGCAACTTGAATATTCAAATCAGCTAACAAAACACATAATGTTTAAAATAAAAATTGGAAAAATGGTTAAGAACTCACCATGAACGGAGCTTTGGGTTTCACATAGATTATTTTATGAATTATCCTGTTTATGGAATAATTATTTTATCCCTCATAAAATCTTCATTCTTTGATAGCCTGTACAACCTTAAAATCCTATGTCCAAACCTCGGTTAATTTCTAGAAATGACAGAAACTTGTCCTTCTCCAGTGTAAAAAAGACAAAAATCATCACTACATCTCATACAAGATTCAGTCTACAAATGCTTGCTGGCCTTCTGGAGCGTCCACTCTTCAGACCAGCAGTGTGGAGCATCTCTGATGAAAACTGCTCCTACAGGATCTGGGAGGAGACAAAGGGTAATAGCAATGTTTTGCTTTGTTTTTTCCCCCTGAGTTCTCAGAGTGACAGACAAGTCGCAGTGGCTACTGCCTGCTATTGCCCTTTTGGAGCAGCTGGTCAAACTATCAAGACACTATACTGACCCATAAAAGTCACATGACTTTTAAGCTAACCTATCTCTAGAAAGTGACCTCATGCTGCCCCTGCTATTGCCCTCGTTTTCTCACACACGGGATTTTACATCAAAGGTCAGCCCACTGACTGTGATGAGGTTGTTGGGCTTCTTGAGGTTTTTGCTTTGTTCGCAGCCCACAGATGCAGGCAGAGACTTGTCACTTAAAAGTCATGAAATCAATGAGTAAAGGAAACCGAATCAGGGTCTCACTCATCTCTTCCCTGTGGAAGTAACCAAAGGACCAGTGAGTGCCACGAAAGAGAATAACTTAACAAATATAAAACAAGATGATTGCCAAAGACACTACAGAGAACAAACTCAGACAGAATACAATAAAAAGGGTTATTGATTGTATTCAATTAAATAAGATCTTAGATAATATATTTCTGATCATTATAAGTAATACATGAGAATTAATTGATAAAAGCCATAACGATCCCAGGTAAGATTGGCTGTTATTCAAAATGTGTGTGTTAAAGGTAGGTTGCAAATCAGTCTTATTGCACTTAAAAGCAAAGCAAGAATAAAATATGATTATACAAAATGTATAGCATTTAAAACATACTAAGCAACTGATAAGGAAAAATAGGAGGACATCTCAGAGTGGAATGTGAGAGAAAATTTTTTCATGGTTTTCATGGAAATAATATGCTCATCAACATCTCCACAATAAATGTAACAACTATATTTATAGGAAGGTTTGTTCAAACACTTTTATGATTTTTGAAAATACTTAACCTCCCTTCACTAATCTCCAGGAGCTGCACAATTCTTGATTTTATGATACTGTTTAGAGGGAGATCCCAGTGGCTTTCCTGGGAATGAGCAGTATAACTCTACTTAAAAGTGTCATTGGCTCTGAGATCAGTACATCAAACTGCCCCTGGCCCCAGGCTTCCATGTGATCTTTTTTAATAACACCATGGATTCCTGATCTGAGATGCCTTCAAAAGAATAACCAAGAAAGTGTGAGAGTGCTTGCCTGCAGGCTCCAGTAGGAACAAAGGGTATTTATGTAGATGGGAGATGATAGAGAAAACAATATTGCAGCAAATGAAGCCTGGGTCACCTCCTTACCTAGGATTACTTAGAGAATAGAAGGATTTGTTTTTAATGTTCTGGTAATACAATGAAATGTAACTGGGCTTGTTGTGATGACTAATGATTTATACACACTTTGTTTGTACATAAGAGGAAAATTAGCAAAAGGAAAAACACAAATAAGCTATGGTTTTGTCTGAATGCTGACAGCTTTTATAAAAAGTAAAATTAAACTATTGAGACACATTGATCTCATTGCTAGGGAGATTCTGGAGAATAGAGAAAAAGTAAACAATATAGGTAAATTTTTATCAGTAGTTTTAGTCTCAAAAGCTGAGCGTTATAGATGCCAGCTTCTTCAGTCTCTCCCCTCACCCCCAAAGCCCTATTGAAAATAAGAAGAGAATTCAGAAATTCCATATTAACAATCACTACATGTGGGCTCAGCTCCAATGCATGTTTGAGGCTCAAACTGGCCCAATGCAAGAAAGAAGAAGCCTTGACTGGTCTAGAAAAACTGACCAGTCTAAAAGACTGACCTCTGGTTATAGTTAGCTTTCGACCCACTGTGTATGGCCATCTCAGACAAGCCTTAGTCTAGTTTCAATATTCATGGAGATTTAATCCAGAAATAATAGGAGGAGCTCAAATTAAAAGGAAAGAAGCAGTATGAATCTAAATAATCAGTCCATTTGCAACAAAGCATCAGTTTGTGGCTGGTAATTCAGGAACAGATTTCATCTCTGCAGAAGGAGGGGATGGCAAGGACTAAGTTGCAATGTCAAGGATCAGTCAAGTACAGCTGTATTCAGAGCCACACTTTGTTTTCAGTTGGAAGTCCAGGTCCAAGATAGAGAACCAAGAGAGAGGACCAGTCATATAGACCAAGCAGATATGGCAGAAAGCTAGAGTTGATTTGATTGGCAGTCCAGAGTACCACACAATAAGCAAAACTGATGCAGATTTATGGCACCAAGGCTCATCCCTCCCCCCATGATTTGGTGTGCTGGGAAACTGCTTGTGACTGTCCTATTCTGAGCAGGAATGTCTTAGGGAGTCCCAGTAATCCCAGTTCAGAGAGGGCAGTAGAGTAGGGGCTATGTGTTACTCCTCATACAGCAGGCACCGAGACCAGAATAAGTATGCAAGTGTTTTAGAGGGGACTAAAGGGGAAATAGAGAGGGAGCCAGGGAAGCCTAGGGTTATAATGCTGACTTTGTATGAGAGAGAAGCTTGGGTGGAAGTGGCCTAGATAGTCCCAGGAATGTCCAGCAAGGCCTTGGCAGCAGTCATAGGGTCTCGTGTGTCACAGAAATGGGTCTACTTGAGTATACCTGCTGTGTTCTGCCCAGGAGAAGTCCCCCTAAAATGTAGCCTCAGCACAAACAGAGATGGATTTCAGAGAGCAGCAGTCTGGGCCCTAGTCCACTTATGTTCCGTGTAGTGGGAAGTCTGCTGAGAGAATTCTTAGGGCTACTATAGGCTAAAAATAATTTCTCTTCTATGCTTTAATGGAACAATATTGGCCAAGCTTGCCTAACACCTATCTAGCAAAAAAATATCTATTTACTTAAAAAATGCCCACCTCTACTTGCTGGGACACCAGCAAGGAAGTTCAGTTAGGAACTCAGGTCAAAACCAAAGGCTTTATCTCCACTATATGAGATTGCCATCAATTCACCAGCAGAAGAGAGACTTAGCGAGAAGGTGCAGGCAGTAGTAGACAATATCGACCGCTTTTAAATCAAGAGTTATAACAAAATATATATTAAGCTTGGTTTATTATATCTATTTTGAAATACACCAGGAATTATTTCACTATTGAACTCAGCATTTATGATATGATGATGAGTTATAATCGTATTTTATCCAACATCGTATTCCCCAGAAATAGAATGTTTTATTTCATTTTACTATGGGCTATATTTTGGTACATTCAAACAAATCTGGGTTTGATAAATTTTTTTAGTAAGTGCTACATAACCAACCTAGTGCCTCTGCACACAAAGCAAACTGTGATTTAAGTAAATGTATTTTTGATAAAGGAGTTCTGCCTGAATGATTTATCAACTTAATGTGGAATTGCCCTACAGTTGTATAGTACTAGGCCTGTTCTGAATTTGAACCTTCTATTGCAAGCTGAGAAAATGAAGGGAAAAGTATAAGTGATAGCTAGTTAGAGGTTAGGAAAGATTAGTTTTGTGTAAGTTGCCACTGTGTGGCTCAAATAACAAAAAGTAAAATAAAAGCAATAAAGACACAAAAACTTACATCTGAATTTATGGAAATGATCTGCTAAATAAAGAAAAACAGCCTTAGATTTAACTGAGCTTACTTAACTCTAAACCAAAATGGGGCCCTCACATCATAAACCTTTTCCTAGAGGACCACGATCTGCTCATATTTAGTCAGCTTAGCATTAGACAGAGATAAAAAAAAAAAGGTCTTTGGTCTAGTTTGGGTAGAAAATGCTATAGCTAAGAAGCATACTGAGCATATTCCCATAACCAGCTACAGGAAGATGAAATTGCAGGTTTATAAGTTTTAAGAAAGCACATTAGCTCATAAGTCCCTAGCACATGAAATGATGGGGTTAATTATGTAGACTTAGAACCATATCAGAACTTCCTCAGCATAAACTATGACATAATTTTAGCCTGTGTCAAAGATAAACACAGCTAGACTTTGGTTCAAGTGATGACTACAGAGTTTATTCTGACAATAGGGGCAAGATCTGAGCTCTGGTTAGATTTGGGCGGAGGTAACTGGGCCTTTTAAAGAGAGAATGGACAAAGGAAGGGGATGTGGGGCAAATAGGGCCTCAACGGATATAGATAAGTGAGAAATTTAAAAAAGGATTGGTCAGTGTAAATGTGGCTGTGCTAGCTGGTAGTTACTGAAGTTGAGATCCTATCCTCAGAGACTGAAGACAGAGGCCCTATCCTTCCTGATGATTATGTTTGAGAGGAATGGCTTTCGGGTCCTTCAGAAAGACACTCCTGAACTGGAGGAGATACATGTATATCTCAAAAAGAAAGAAGGATTCATAACCATAAGATCTTTTTAGTAAATATTCTAAGAAAGGAAGGTCGAGGGCCTATTGTCTGGTGTTGGCTAGAACAAACAGTAAATTGTCCTAGAAGCATGGAGCGTTCTCAGGCATAGGGTCATCCTAGGGACACAGCCTTACACTGCTGGAAGCCATGCTGGAGTTTGACCTTCTCTTAGTGCAGAGGTTTGTACAGAAACTTTATATGCCAAGGCTTCTGCAGATCACATTTAGCTATGAAAGTGATGGGCACAGGCCTCTTGAGGCAGCACATCGAGATTGGTTTGGAGTCCTAAATACGTAAAATGCAAATTATAGAATACGGACTCATTGATTCATTTAATTAAATAAGTATTGAAAATATTTGTGCCTGATACTACGCCAGTCACATGGGTTTCAGTGGTAAATATACAGAATTGTTTCATGCACATGTTGAATTTTGATCTCATTTGGCGGAAATAGCCTTAAAGCAATAATGACAATAACTAATTACTTGTCATTAATTAATAACTGTTGTGCTTCCAAAAATAGACAACTGAAATTATGAAACTCCTGATGGAAGTATACAAAACCAGCTATATTTCCTGTCAAAAATTGAATGTGAATCTGAAAAAGCCGCTAAAACTAAATTTATATAGGGGGAAGGGAGAACATATTAAACAACACCATGGCTATGTATTCAGCAAGATTCAGATACAGGAAACCTTACAGAGCAAATAAGCTAGATTTAAAAAAAAAAAAATTAATGACAATGATTATATAGAAAATCGATATATTAAGAGTCTTATAGATGTATGGACCTTACCTGGATTCAAAAAAGAAAAGAAAAGTAGAGACAGAAATAGACACTGAATACATATTTGATTCTACTAAAATAAAATGATTATTAATGGTTTTATTTGAAAACGATTTTGGGATTTTTTTTTAAAGAGATAAATTAGAGATTCATACTGACATATTTATCAATTCACTAGTATGCTGTCTGGGATTTCGGGTGAAATGAGTAACAAGGTGACAATCATTAATGCTGGGTGATGGGTATATGTGGGGTAATTATGCTACTCTCTTTTATAACTAAGAAGCTTAATTCTACTGTGGATGGAAAATAGAGTGTGAAAGAGAGAGACTTGCAAAACAAACCTAGATATATAGGTGGGAACTTAAAAGTTTATTAAGAATTTTACAGTAAATGGGAAGTCAAAAAATTTTAAGCAGGAAAGTGACAAAATTAGATTTAGTTTTTTGTGAAAGAATAGTCACTCTCTGAATAATGAATTGGAAGAAGGCAAGAAGGAAGAGGTTCCTGCAACACTCCAGGTGAGTGATTTAGTGGCAGCAATATATAGTAAATAGATTTAGGAGATACTTAGTAAAATAATCAATAATTGGCAGTGTACTGGATATAGAGAACTGTATAGAAAGAGTTAGCTAAGATAACTTATATGCTTCTAATTTATACAACTTAATGTTGGTATCATTTACCAGACCTCTTTGAGGGGTAATACCTACGAGATCCATTGTGGACTTAGAGAATTTGAGATGCTTTTTTAACATCTAAGTCAAGAGATTAAATAAACAGTTGTATATAACAATCTATAACTTAGAAAAGGGGCCTGAGTTGTAAATATAAGAGTCTTAGGAAGATGAGATAACATAGAAAAATTAATGAGTATATATAGAAAGCCCTTGGTTTCGGCTCTAATAAATACCAGCCCTTGAAGTTCAGGTGGAGGACTTTGCTTCTAGGTAACGTATAATGGATCACTGAAGCAACAAATATCAGCTGGATAACTTCATAAAACTAAAAAATTAGACAGTGCTGAAAGAAACAGACTGAATTAATTGAAATTCAAGAGAAGCCTGTTTCAAAGACAACTAAACATCTCTGGCTGATTTCTTCTCTGAAGGCATCCTGTGCATAAACTAAAGATTAGGTCTGGTCCAAACAGACATACTACATTGGATGCACGAGAAAACAGCAGATCTTTGGTTGTCATGTGCACCTGAGGTGACAATCTAGAATCCTGAGAAACCTGAATCAACAAGTTTCTCATTGCTCTACCCTGGTCTGTGCATGAAGTACTGTAGGGCCACATTAAAAGCAGAATAAAAGCTCTTGTAATCTTACCAGAATTCATAGGCAAATTCTCAGTATGAGAAAGATGCCTGCCTCAAACATGTGCCTGATGTTGCCATTGGGATATTTTCCAGATTGGAATGTGAAAATAAGAGCTACTGTCAAAACATTAGAAGAGCGTAACTGAAATTCCTTAAGTCGTTCAAGAATGAAACTTGTTAGATTATCAATAAAAAGATAGGAGGAGTGTGCATAAGGGACACTGAGAAACTAGAAATGTATTATAATTCTGTAATATTTAAAAATGATATCATGCAAGATCAGGTTTTGGAAAGATGAGTTATATATTATCTTAGAGAAGTGAATATAAATATGTATCTCTTTTCTTTGAAATGATGACTTAAAATATGCTAAATTTATTTTAGGTACTAAATTTAAGTCAATATGTGAGGTTTACTTTTTTAATTTTTGGTAAATACTTGCATATTTTCATATTAAAAATATTAAAAACTCTTTGAAACAATCTTTTCTGTTATATATGTGTCATAATATGCTAAGAGTAATACAATCCGGTATCAGAGTACTAATCAGAGAAAAGGTGAAAATTTTTACTAGAAAAGCAGAATTATACAACTAAAATGAGTTCTACAGATACGAGCAGGAAGGCATTGCCTGACAATTTTATTAAGCCGAGTAAATAAAGTCATCTTATCCGAAGTGTGTGCATGTGAAGATACTGCATTTTCATAAAAGGTACATGTTAAAATGGCAAGTAGTTATACTAAACATAATGCCAATTCCCAGCAATCAATGTGCATTAATTTGAATTCTGAAGGGGCCTCTGGAAGAGGGTAATTAATGTGTTAATTGATATCTAGTGAGGATGAGCATGTGCTGTGCTGGGCAGTAGATCAATCTGTGTTAAGTATAAGGATCCCTAGAAATTCAACTATCCAACAAGAAAGCATCCTACACTTTCGTGTCTCTGCACATTTGCCCATATGACCCCTAGCCAGCAATGCTGGGCTCATTTCCCAGCACTCGTCAAAATCTTCCTCATCCTACAATGGCTAGTTCAGGTCCTATTTACTCTAGAAAACTTTCTCAAATGTTAATACCTTTTTGTTAATACTCTCATTTGCTGTGGTCATCTTGCCTCCCTGAGCTGAACTGTATGTGCTTGAAGAGAAGGGGCGATGTGTGGCAGAGACAATGCCAGGGAATGACCAAATCATCTAATTCACCTCCTGGAAACAGATGAAGACTACATTCAAGCACCTTGGGACTAAGTAGGGCCATGTGACTATTGCGATGAGTGTAATGTGGGTGAAAATGATATATACGATTTTCCACCTTGACTTGTAAAAATACTCCCATGTCTTAATGATCCGTCAATTCTCCTATCACAGCCATGGAAGCTCTGTAGTCAGAATGGGAGTCACCGAAATAGAAGCAGCTTGCATTCTTTGGTTACTGAATGGAGAAGTGATTCCCAGAAGAAACACCCAACCGGCAACTACCACATTGGATTTTGAAAAATAAACAGCTACTATGTAAAGCTACTGAAGTGTATTGTTTGATTTTATGAAAACCAGCATGAATCACTCCAAATATCTATGTCACAAAGCCTATGTTATATAAACCTTACACTAGACTTTCTAGGATTCAATGAAAGAATTTCCAGTGGAGATTAGAATGGTCTTCAGAAACTTCATAAAAGACATGAAACTTAAAACTATATAAAATATTAGTTATGCTTCTATATTGGAAGAATAGACAAGCATGATGAAAAATTTAACATTATTAAAGATGTAATTGAAAGTAGGTGTTTTTAGAGTATGTATTGGAAGATTAATGAAAAATTAAGAGGGGGACATAACAGCTCTCTGACTAGCTAAAGCTAAGCCAATTATCAGGAGTCATAGGGGGATGGATTTTGGTTTGATATAAGCCTTTTCTCAGTTTTCAAAATTCTCTAGGTCAAAAATGACCATACCACTGCAATAGTATTCAAAAGAAGCATTCAAGCATAAATTCGGCATTGAAACATCAGGGATGCTTTAGACGGATTACAGGTCGGACTACTACTGCTACTGCCATTTTATAATCTGTCTACTAGGGAATGTAACAGTATTGACATGACTTCTGTGAGAAAAGATCAGAAAACTCTACCACCACTTTTATCTTCAACACCTAGTTTCCACAACCAGCCTTGCTCTTTTCCTACAGACCATGTGAGAAGCTGTAACAGCCATTCCTGATAATGGCAGCAACCCCTCCAAACGCATGACTATAGAAGAGAAGGAACAATTCTCTCAGGAATCTGTAAATTACTGATCTGAGGAAACCCATGACCTACCTCCTGGGAGAAAAGTCAGTACAATATTGTATTATGTGTTACAAACTACTCTTTGAGATAATATTTTCCTCCTTTCAACTCTTTCAAACTTCACAATGGTAGTAGTGAATCTAGTACTATGTTACACTATATATACATTTGCTATTGGCTTCTCCATTGGTCACTCAAAAGCATTTGCGAATGATGCTGAAAACTCATTCTGTTTCTGCAGTTCCCCATTTGTAAGCCACTCCAAATCCACCCATTGGCAAATAACCACCGTCCAGGATTAAGCACCAGAGCCTATTATTCCTTTTCATTAATACCTGGTTGTTTTACATTTTCCATTACTTAGAAATCTGACAAAGGTGTCTGTATTGCATGATTATCCCTACATCGTCAGTTGCAAAACTGATCTTTTTCTTTGTTATAAGGGAAGAAAATACCAGTCTGAGAAAACACAGATCTCCCGGTCCTCTCTAATAAGCAGGGTTTGGTTTCTTTTCTTGAGTCTTTTTACTACTTGAATATTTTTTTTCTCTGCTTACAAAGATAGATCCATTTTCAAAAATTATAGTGTTACTGTATTTCAAATCTTTCCCTTTTCCAGTGACTCTTCATTTTAATTTCTCATTATTTACAACAAAAGAAACCTTTGACTTACTGGAGGTGACACACTCTGAGGGAATTATTCATTTTGCTGCTTTGGAGCTCAACGCCATTAATGTCGTATTTGCACAGTATAGGTTTATATAAATATATCAGCCTGTGATCTTTTAAAGACTCCTTGCTTCTTCTTTCTGGTCTGATCCCAGTTAGAACAAACTAAGGATCATAGGAGGAAAGTGTAAATCTTTCTATTTTGACTATAATATATATATATATCTCTCTGAGAAAAGACACTGCTTGACAATTTATAAATCTCCTGAGTACAATGAATATTTAAAAAGCTAATAGGAAGAGGAGCCAGAACGATGAGTTTATTGATTATTCATGAGCTACATATACATTTATGTTACTAATGCTCCCTACTATTTCATTGTTAATTTGACCTAGCCTTTTGTATCTGTTGAAATAAAACAGACTAGTGAAAGATACTGGATTTGAATTTCAAGGTCCTTTCATGATTCAAAAAAGATAAAAAAGATGTCTTCCTTCAGCTACTAGTTAGTTACATTTCACAGCATTAACTATAGACAGAAATCCCAACTCATATATATTTTTTCCTGCTGTGAACATCAGCCTCTTTCTGACTATTGCCCTAACCAAGAGTATAATGATGTCATTATTAGAGTGGGTGGGACTATCTGTGACTTAGTAGCCCTGTAGCTTTGGGAAACCACTCAGCATTTCTAAATCTTAATTTTCACATCTGTAAATTTAGGATAATGACATAATTGCTATGATGATTAAAAGAGATTATACATGTTTAGCTTGTTTGAAACTTAAAACTCAGGAATTTGTGTCTTCTCTAGGCAAGTAATGAGAGCTATCATAAGATGCTACTCAAGTGAATGATATAGTGAGAGTGCAGCTTTAGGAAAGTTAATCTGGCAGTCAGGCCAAAGTTAAAGAGAAAGAAGCTGAGGGATGGAGAGAGATCATGCATCTAGGGAGGGTTAAGTGGGAATGGAAGTGCAGTTATAATAAATGTGAGAGAAAATGGTAAAGATAAAATCTATAAAAATACGATCGATGTAATATGGAGACCCAGAAATTTTAAATTTGAAGTTTCAGCAGGTCATTCTCGATCTAGGGCCCCACATTCAGTTGGAAATGCAGTTATAGGAGAGATTAGGAATTAGATATTTACATTGTAGTTATTCAGATAGTTATCCTAGCTGAACACTAGAATACAGATAATTAATAGAGAAAAAGCTTAAAGAAATAATAGAAATGCTCACTAATTTAGCATTAAAAAAAGGTAAGAAATGAAGGAAATTAATAAGAATGAGCACTCAGAGAAGAAGGAGTAAAGATAATATCATTCAGCTAGATTCCCAAGAGATCAGGAGGGAAGTCAAGCAAAAAGCAAACTAAGAAGTCTGTGTTCAGGGGAGCAATGACATTTTCAAAAACAATTATTACATTAACTCCACATAAATCCAATCAAAGCTCAAACAGGGATTTTTGCACAAATTCTCAAATTCTAAAACGTTTATGGAAACACACAACTCTGTGAGCATTTTTCAAAAGCAAGTTGGAGAAAATAAGACCAAATCTGGAGGACTGACTTCAAAATGTCAATCAAGGTAAAATAATCAATTGGGAAATTATTTTCACAAATAGCGCTGAAGTAACTAAATATTCATATGGGAAAAATAAACTTAGTAAAGAACTTAAATAAGATATTTAGTGTGGACAAAAGAAAGGAAGGAACGGATTGTAGAACTATCAAGGAGATAGAATCAATAGGACTTTTAGGATTCTTTGGGCCAGAAAGAGAAGAACCCTGGGGTCACTTCGTGAACAGAGAAATGTGTTTTTAGCTAGGATTAGAGAGGTAAAGGCTTGCTTAGGGAGTAGGCAGGATAAATGATTTCATGGTAAATATAAGTACATAATTAGAATGGCAGTCTGTGGTATTCAGCTCGGGGCAAATAAATTCAATAGCGGCTAGGAGAACTGCTATTGGACTGGAGGTCAAAGTAGCTCACAGAGCACATCTAGTGGAAATCTGGGAGTGGGCATGGTAAAAGGCAAGGAGATTGCCTCTTCTCAGCAGAATGAAACACATGTCTCCTGTACAGTTCATCCACAACAGTGGTACCAACCACAATTTATAAATTGATGACTAGAAACCTAAATTTATAGAGTCAGATCAGTCCTGAGTTATATCCCAAACTCCAGAATAATGTCTTCAACTTCTCTCTAGACTTTTTCAACTCCATGTTCAATATACATTCAAAATTTTACTCACATGTCTAAATCTAATTTATAATACTGACCCAAGCTTAGTATTTAAAATATTTTATAGCCAGAGCATCACAGGTTTCAACTAATCAGAGATGATAATCAGAATGGCAGCCATCCATAAAGAACTGAAACAAGCAAACCACTACAAACTGGCTAAACAGCAGACTGTCTCAAACCACCTAATTCCCAAGTCCTCATGTTCTCAATTTCAGTTGATAATACCATCATCCAGTCACCTAAATGAGATAACTTAGTTATCGTTAATGCCCCCTTCTCCCCATAAACTTTTCTAAGAGGACACCAAGTCTTGCCAAGGATACCTTTGAAAATCTCTAACTTTGCCTCTTTTCTCCATTTCTATGTCTAAATTTCTGGCTTTCATATTGAACTATTGCAGTAGCCTCTCAACTGGTATCCAGTCACGTCATCCGTCTAACCTTGCTGCTGCTTAATCCTAGAATACTTTCTTTCCCACTACTCTACCTAGTATCTGATCACTCACCATTCAGGATTAAAATCAAATATCAATTCCTATGTGACAATTTCCTACAACTTCCAAAGACAGTTTTTTACTTTTAGACTCTCATGCCTTTATCGACCTCTTAATGCTATTGATTTGCTTTGCTACATATAAGTGATTCCATGTCTATCTTCTACTACCTTATCCCATGGCACAGATTACTTATAATTATTACATATTTCGTTTTTAGCACTCAATTTCATACTAGATCTGGTAGATATTGAAGACTTTTTTTCTAAAGGATGAAGAGAAGAGGAAAGAAAAAGTAAAGGAAGATAAGCTATACCTCTCTCCTTCAGCACCCTCTGCTACACTAAATAATAAAATAGCTAAAATATCTCCCTTGCTATTATTTCATCCCAAATCTTAAATTTGAAGGTACTCAGCTAAGGTTATTTGCATGATGTATGCATGAAACAATTATATCTAGGCCACATCTTTAACTCAGCCACCATATTACAGAATACCTCATTAGTCATAGAAAGCACAGCAAACAGTATTTTCTGAAACTCTTCCAAGGTTGCCAGTATTTTAACAGAAGCTAAGTTCGGTCATCTAGTAACATCACCATCTAGTAACACCACCAATTGTTAATTAATAATTAACAATTTTTTGTTCAGTTTGGAAGACAAATGTTCACCCGTGTGTGTATAAGCGAGGACTCTGAGATAGCACAGAATCGAATGCTCAGTTGGGTAGAACTGATTCTTTTGTCATGGGAACTCTCCTGAGTCCTAAATTATGTGTATAATTTTGATAAGAAATCCCAAGTTATAGATGTTTGAAGTTTTTTTTTTAAAAAACAAAACATTTTTACTGTCCAATTAATATAGTCCAAATTAATTTACTAATTAGATCAATTTTTATCAACAGTGATGATTAAAGAGTTGTCTAAAGGATACGCCAGAGGAAGCAATAAAGAAAAAACCTTCACTATGACAAATGATGCTGACACTACTTGCCCCATATAAGCCACGGTTTGTAAAAACCCCTCACGTATACCAATTGAATACCTAATGATTTCCATTTTCTCACTCAAGTCAATATAAAGTTTTCTTTTTAAATGAGACATCCATTTCTACAAAAGGTTAAAGTTTATCTGCCAATACGTTTAACTGTAAAACAAAAGCTCTTCTAATTTGTAATCAAATTATCTTTGTTTACTAAGCAACTCAGGCTTTTATGGGCTTTATTTCCTGTGTTTTATAAACAAGCAACTTACACTATAATAGTGAGGGGAAAAAAGCAACAGTACAGTTTGCTTTAATAACTTCACGATTTAGCAACCCAAAAATTCACCAATTTGTTGCAAAAGTATGGCTTTGTGTTTAGACTAAAACAAAAATATAATTAGCAGTCATTTCATAAAGTGTGACAGTGTTTAATGCTTTTAAAACAAAGTAAAGTTTCTTTTAGGAAACAGATTTTCTTAATGGACTTCACCTTGGCTTTTGTTGATAGGAAAGCACAGTGTTATCCTAAGCAGTAACTACTCTAAGAGAAATGTGCCTGCTTTCCATATACTGTTTCCCCTGGCCACATAGATGGTAGCATAAAGCATGGAAAATTTAAATTTTGGCAGGCCCTTGCAATCTTCATTTTTTGGTTAATATTTTGTTTATTGAAAGTGAACAAGAGATGAAAATAAAAATGAACAAAAGATTTAAAAACCAAATAGCCTATATTAATCAGATTACCTTACATTTTAAGCTTCATGATAGGAGGGAAGGAAAGAAAGCAACCATGTATGAGGTGGAACAGCAAGAGACTCTCCAACAGAGGCAGAGGCTGCTCATGGCTCTGCCTGAAGGGGCCACCGGGGGACCCAAAACTAAGTAAGGGTCAACCACAAGCACTGTGAGCTCTCGTGTGTTTTATTCTCCCTCTTGGAAGAAATATTTTCAAAGACCCTCATTATTATTAGAAGAAATCAACCAGAAAACCAAGTCATATAAGTGGCCAATTTTGTTTGCCTCTTCTGTGCTAAACACTGAAATAGCTATTTTGCATATTTTGTATCAAGGACTCATCATAATCCTATGCAGAGAGTACCATTATTATTATTCCCCAACACAGTGACGAATAAAACACGTTTTACAGATATTAAGTTTTCTACTATCACACAATATATAAATGACAAAGACAGGATCCAAGAATTCAGTTGGCTTTAAAAGATTCCCCACCTTAATACTAAACGAGTTTAAACCTTGAGGCTGGATAGTTCCATACTCAACACTTCTCATCCCTCCTTCCTTCCCTCCTTGCCGCATATTCTGATTCATGGAAGGACCTACCTAGACCATTATACCTTAAGCCCCTTAAAATAATTTTACTCTCTTTCTGCGTCTTTTACTGGGCAAGGCTATGGGGAAGGGGGCATCATTTAATAGATCTAGAACTCCATTCACAGTTTGGCCCAATGGAGGTGCTAAGAAAATGCCAGAAGCCTACATTCAGGTGGTAGAAAGGACTTTCCATGGAGACAAACACATTGTAAACTTCCAGGCAGGCAGAAAGACTGCAGTCTCACCAAAGGGTTTTCGCCCTCTACTGGTCTCACTAGAGATGTCTCTCCCCGGGGGTGGTGGGATTGGGGTGAGGGACTAACCGGTATGCCCGAGTTTTCCAGTATTAAAAACACCACCAGGAGCACACTGATATTGAATTTTTTTTTTTTACCTCTGCTGTGGCCCTAATCAAGCTCACTCTTTAACTGTGCCCCTCTAGTCCCCATTATGTCCTTTCTAACTCCTTATTGCTCACTGCCCCCACCCCCAAGTCACAGAGAGATGCCCAGACAACCCAAATTCCTTGCCGTTTCTAATTATTTGTGCATTTCTCACACCCTTCTGATGCTTCAATTTCCTCTCTTGCAAATGAGGTGAACTCCTACTCATTCTTCAAGATGTTGCTCAACTGTCTTCCCTGTGAAGCCTTTCATAAACATCGCACTCATGAAAATGCTATTTCTCTCTTTTTCTGTGTTTCCGATGCACGGAATGCGTAGTTCTCTACAATTAACAAATAGAATGCTTTCTTAGTTTATTTTTATCATGTATGCAAATTAGACAGATCATAGAGTAGGAACCAATCATTGAGCAGGATTTAGAGACAGTGATCACTGTCAACTATGCTAACACTCGGAACTAAATGGTGCTATTACAAGGAGATTCATCTGAGTCTTATAGAGATCTGAAAGGCGCTGATGAAAAGATGGGAGATTTTCCTCTCCTCATCCCCTTACGACAGCCTTCTCTATCCTCTCCCTTCGTTTTCTTCCCAGTTAGAGCGAAGCCAATAATTTTAACCCAGTGATAAGTCTCGATGGCCCTCAGAGTGAAGCCTGAAAAGATCTGGGCAGAAGGGCAGAAGAAAAATCACTAAATGTTTCCTCCCAAAAAAGTGCAGCCTGGAAACCCATCTAAGTATTTTACTAACCTCGTAGATATACCATATTTTTAAATTTCTCCGTGTTTGTTTAACGGCCTGCACCAGGGTAGCTGGTTAAAGCTATATTGTATCCCTTTGAAGGAGAAGGCAAACTTCAGGGACGAAGCTGTCGAAACAGACACTGAACAGAACATGATGGCCAAGAACCTACCAGGTTCTGATCGCCAGGAATTAGTTACACCAATAGTATTGTGTATATGAGGGTCCTAATAGACGGGACCACAGCATTAAGATTGTGAGGTACTATTTATTCTTTCCAGGTCCACGAACAGACCAAGTTGGGCTTAAAAAGATCAAAACAGTGGGCATAATTGTTCCTTTTCTAACCAGGTCTTATGTAATGGGTTTCAATTCTTGAAGTCACTGTTTTCGTTCTTCCTGTGCTGTATTAATGGTTTTAACCAAGGGGCTAGTCCACAGGGTCAAATTTTGTCAAACTGATGTAAGTGCCAAAATTTTAACGGATTACTCATTGGAAGAGAGTGGCCACACCCCCTATGGGCTGTTTTAGGATGAGGGTGCTATTACTATGGGGAAATCAGTCAAGAAAATATTTGCAATGTTTAAGGCGAGGCCTATCTTTTTTCTGTTTGGTAACTCTCCTGAGTATAGAAAGTATCTTGTTTAAAATTATTGTGGTCCCTAGGTCTAATAGTAATATGAACTGTAATATTAAGGCATGAAGGTTTGCCAAATGGTGGATTTCAGCATAATTTAAAGTTAATTCAGAACCTAGGCTATAGAGGACATATATTTCTAATTGTCTAACTAGTCCAAATTATTTTTAATTTTATTCAATTATTTTCTTAAAATTCTAGTTCGTGAACAAACTAGTTTAGTGAGCTGAATTATATTCTGATCACCCTTGAAGAAATTGAAACATCAAAGAACATAGAGATTTTCTTTAATAAATTTATACTATGCTTGTAGAACTCAGATACATAAAGAACAAAAAGACATTTATAAAGCAATGGTTGGCAAGCTCTAAAGAAGACACTACGAATTAAACATATAAGGAAGCCACTTAATTTTTTATGTTCTGTTTGAAACTAGATTTTATTGTTTATTCTATTCAAAGTTTTAAAGATCTTCAAAGAGGACTGCAAAAAAATAACCTGCATCAGAGATATGTGTATCTTTTCTCGATGATGATAATGACATTATTTTTTTATTTTATTTGTGCAGCATGTCATTAAAATTGAGCTCTTGTTAAAATAAAGTCCTAGCATTCTTTATCTCAGGCTGCATCTCACTTACAGGTGAAGAGATCTATGAAAAAAGTGCCACTATACTTAGTGACACCTTGGAAGATGTGTTAAGCTTTCAATAATTAAATGGGAGTAAACCCCTGGGTATCAACAGATATTCATGAACTCATAAGCAAAGATAATGAAGGGACTTTTACCATAATGAATAGTATTATGTATTAGGGCATAATTAGGGTATAATTACCAAAACAGGAGCCTGGACCTTGATCATTTTTTAATGAAGAGTAGGATGCTTTTGTAATTTAGAATTATTCCTCTCAAAAGCTCATTAGCAACCATGTTCTCTAGTGTAACAGAATTTATCCGAGGAAGAAATGTAGTACAGCTAATTAAAGTATAATTCCCAGAGTCAAAATGGTAGGATTTGTAATTTTCTCTTAAGTTGCTATAGTATTCTTATCAATATTTTTTTTCAGTGATAATTTGCCCTCCTCTTGTGGGGCTATTCAATGTTAACATAACTGGGCCCCCAAAAGATGGAAGGATTCAGAATAATTGCAATAATAGGGCAATTTTTCATGATTCTATGTTTAACTAACAAAGAGCTAGAGATGGGTCTATTGCCCTTAGAATCTCAGAAAACTCACCAGGTAGACTAAGAGATCAATAAGCCCCTTGGTTTTGACTTGGTAACCCATATAGTTAAAATGATTTTGGAACTCTAAATGTAAGAGTCCCACAGTCCAGGACGAACTTTCAAAATAGTGCTACAAGAAACTGAAAAATCTGCTGCTCTGGAAAAGCAAACAGAACACAAGCAAATATAATCAAAATCAAGTGTTTGAGGATTATGCAAATGAATATTTGCAAGAATCTGAGTTGCATTTATTCAAGAAAAAGGCTCAATTGAACTAAAAATAGCAAATTTGTTGTTTTTTAATTTGGCCTATCTCATTCACTTTCTCTCTCGGTCTGCAGTAGCTAAAAAGCAGAAGCCTTGAAAATATGGAAGCTGTGAAATTCAGCTTAACAGCCACTAAAGGGAGCGTATCAGGATTAGAGTTTTTCAAAAAGCCCCATCCCTAAAGTATTGTTACTATGTGACTTGTCTGATGACTATCTGAAAAAGCCCCTTGTCATTATTTGACATTACTCAGAGCTCACTCAGTGGAGAAGGCCTATGTCCAGAATCTATGGGGAAAAATAAAAGGAATTTATTTAATATCATAGACACCTGAAGTGGTGATATGAGTTGGGCAAACAATGGGTTTGTCAAAAAACTTAAAAGAAAGATCTGAGAAATCATATGTCAATAGAAAATTTGACAAGCTCTATCACATTCTTCAGAATTTTAAAGGGCATATACAAGCATTGGGATATACACATATCTGGGAAAAACTGAGAAAGCCCTTAGCTCTCATTTCTGTCTGATTTGACTTTCTACAAAAGCAGGAGGTTAAGGCTAACTCAGAGTTTTGAACTGCTAGAACAATAGAGGCACATCCCAACGCCACACAGAGCCAGTTGAGAAATGGTAGAAGATTTTCTGCTTAAGTCTTTAAGGAATTTTTGGTCCAATTACTAGCTGACTGCTAAGACTAATGATCAAAGGCTTACATAGCCACGCACAACAGGAAATACAAACTTTACATAATTAGTCCAGAGACTTCACTAAATCAAAAATTAGCAAAAATAGAAGCAACAAGAAATAGCAACAACAACCAACTCTGGATTGGGATGGGTCTGATTTTCAATATTGCTACATTATATTATTTTAAATGTCCAATTTCAGAAGAAAATTGCAAGATATGTAAAGAAACAGGAAAATGTGGTCACTACCCAGGGGAAAAGGTCAACAGAAACAGAAACTGTGTCAGAGGAAGGCAGATGTTCAATTTATAACTAGAAAAAGGCTTTCAGTTGGATATTTTACACACATATACACACACACACACACACACACACACATACGTTAAAAGAACGAATGAAAATGATGTCCACATAATTAAAGAATGTATGAGAAATCAAGTGTCACAAAGTAGACAATGTCAATAAAGAAATTATTTTTAAAAGAAGCAAATAGAAATTTTGGATTCTAAAACTGTAATAACTGAAATTAAAAATTTACCATAAGGAATTGGCAGATTTAATTTGGCAGAAGAAAGAACAAAATTGAGGACAAATCAATTGAGATTATCCAGTCTAAGGAAAAGAGAGGAAAAATAAAAAAAAGAAAGATGAGAATTGCCTCAAATACCTGTGCAACAATATCAAGTGTACCAGTGTACTCAAAGAAAGTCCTAGAAGGAGAGGAGAGACACAAGGGGGAAAATATTTGAAGAAATAATGGCCAAAAACTTTCCAAATTTGATAAAAATATTAATCTATACCTTAACAAACTACAAGTAGGATAAACTCAAGGAAATCCATATTTAGACACATTATAAAGTAATTGTCAAAAGACAAAGACAAAGAGAGAATCTTGAAAGCAAGTGACAAAAGAGAAATATAAATTGAACGCACAAACTTAAGTTTTTTTTTCAAAGAAAAGTGTAAATCAACCCACCAAATGGGAGAAAATATTTGCAACTATCTATTTCATAAGGGATTATATATTTAGAATATACAGATAAGTCTTATAACTCAAAATTTAAAAGACAAATAATCAAATTAAAAATGGGGGAAATAGTGGAAAAGTTACTTCTCCAAAGAAGATATACAAATAGTCAATAAGCACATGAAAAGATGCTCAACACCATTAGTCATTAAGGAAATATAAATGAAAACCATAATAAAATATCATTTCATACCCACTACGATTGGCTAAAATTAAAAACATCAATAATAACAAATGTTGGAAAAGATATGGACAAATTGAAACACTCATACATTACTGCTGTGTTTATAAAACAGTATAACCACTTTGGAAAATTACTTGACATACCTCAAAATGTTATACATAGAATATCAATTTAATTTAGCAATTTTACTCCTAGGTATATTCTCAAATAAAAACAGTTTTCCATAAAAACATTTGTGCATAAAGATTCATAACAGAATTACTCATAATAGCAAAAAAAGGTAAACAACCCAAATATCCACTAACTGATGAATGTATAAACAAAATGTGGTACATCTGTGTAATGGAATATTATTTGGCAACAAAAAGGAATGAAGTACTGATATATGCTACAAGACAGATGTACCTTGAACACTTGTAAAAATACCCAGTTACAAAAAAAACAAAAACACATATTTTATTATTTCATGTATATGAATAGTTCAGAACAGACAAATACAAATAAGAAAGCAGATTAGCGTCTGCCGAAGGTTGGGGAAGGAGGAAATGGGAGTTACTTTAAAATTAAATAGTGCTGATGGTTGCATAATTCTGTGAGTATATTGAAAATGACTGAAGTTGGCATTTTAAATTGTGAACTCTACCGTTTAAAAAATCAAAGAATCCAACAGATCATTCAATGGGCTTGGCTAGAAATGTTTTAACCTCTCTGACGTTACAGAAATAATTTAAATTGAATAAATCAGAGAAAAGTATCATACATTGCCAAAACAAAGAGAATGTTCTTGTTGGGACCTCAGTCACTGATGTGTCACTCAAAGTGCTGTCTAGTGCCTCTGCTACATAGCTCTCTGCTCTTCTCCACTCTTTCCATGGAATTTATAGGTAAAACTAGATTTTAGAATTCCACTTGAGGAGATATCTATTCTGTATGGTAGGTATATCAACTGTCTGCTATAGATGTTTCTTACATATATAATAAAATGTATTGCTCTCCTATTAAACTATTTTAATGATCCCTAAAAATATATTTGTACATTTGACCTCAAATCATAAACAACAGCTTCTTGATAAGACTTTTTTCTTCTCAGCATGAAAAAGAAAACCAGGAATATATTTTTAATTAGGGAAATGTGCAGACTACAACTTAGTTCTCCCAAGATAGGCACGATTTCATGATATCATGCAATAAAAAGAAATATGCAGAAAATACTCTTTTCATAATAATTATAAGCTCTATAATGGAGATAGATGGTAAAATTTATCTGGTGGTTATACTTTCCAATGGTCAGATTAGAAGCAATTATGAAATGACTTTTAAAGTGTGGATGTATCTGGAGTTCATTTGCCAAGTCCATTTCCATCATAATAGGATCCTAGAAATGAGTACAGGGATAAAAAGGTCCCCTTACAGAGAAGTCACCTGATCTAGCCCTAGTGACAATACTGTATTATTCCCTTCAGCACTGTTTCTAGGGCTTTGTCCAGATCCATTTGAAATATGTGCAAATTTCACCTTCCCCATTATTTTTTAGCTTGAATACTTATTTCTAGTGACAGTAATAACTAGTCTACCAACACATTTATCTTCCTTTAAAGATGAAAATAAGAGGATCTTTTGGTATACTGGGCAAAGAGCAGAACTGGTTCACAGTCTCTAGGGGATAGTAAGTGGACAGTTGAAGTTGTACAGCTATTTCTGGGGCCTCAACTCCCAGAGACGAGCATTATTTCAAGGGAATGAGGAATAGAAAGTGGAGATTAAGGAAACTGAAAAGTGTATTGTTTGGGCTATTAAGATGGTGCTGAAGATATCCTGGAATTACAGGCACCACCTCTCCTCTGACTTTCAGGTGGGGAAAATGTAGAGAAAACCACTTCTCCTTGAGCAGAGATTGGACTGATTTTAAACCGTGGTTTCAAGATGTGCTATCAACTAGTGATGGAATTCATTATTATAAATATTATCAAAATGTTCCAGCTTTATCCATTAGCAATTATATCACAGGGAAATTAAAGCTCAGAAAATACTACAGTAAAATATCAAGTCCTAATACAATATCTTTCTTTTTTTTTATTTCCATGAAGTCAGCTATGACAAAGGCATGTTTTGTGATTATTTTTATGACCTTTGATAGTTCCTTCTGTCCTCTCCTGAGAAGAGCCCCTGGGAACCATGGATGCCTTTTGATTTCACACTACCTTTTCTCACAACTTGAGTGAATAGTACCACCATCTGTACATGGCGAGAGACCTCTGTTAACCAAAGCTCTGTAGCAGACACAGGGAGAAGCAAGGTGCAAGGATATGAAGGAAAAGATCTGGGCAGAAGCTTCAGAAATTGCTGAGTTCTTCTTCACTAGTAATACTCAGAATACCAGAATATAGCTATGTAAAATAGGAAGCCCTGACTATAGACAATGCCATTGTCCATAGTCAGAGCTTCCTATTTTACATAGCTATATTCTGGTATTCTGAGTATTAATCACTTGGATAAATCACATCCTGTATAAATCAATATTACGGTTCAGAGGAGAAAATTACTGGAAATATATGGATGACAGTGATAGACCAAGTCAAATACATCTACCAAAAAAAAAAGGAGTTTTTAAGGAAAGGAAGGAAAAAGTTGATTTCTAGCACACAAACTAGTGAGAGCTGGCAGATACTGTGAATCCGACATCAAGTTTCTTGACCTAAAGGTTATTGTATTTGGCAGCATACCAAATTACATCTCTCTCGCAAGAGATTCAAAACCTCTTGATGGGAAGAACTGAGCCATTTACATTTGTATCACTGAACATAACACGGTGATTAGCATACATGAAACATCTGAAAAAGATTAGTTGAATGTATAATATTGTAAATTTCAGACATGAACTCATATATATATATATATGTTTCAGAGTATCAAAGCTTGATTCCTCTCTTCAGTGAGGTTGTCATAGATAAAATATAGTTAAGATCTTCACTCATACCTGCCTTATTCCTTTCTGCTTACAGTTATTGGAGAAACAAGATCTGTACTCTAATGATCATTGAACTTCAGCAAAATAAATAATAAAGTGTGGGAAGACTAAGAGGTGAAATGATTTAGATCAAAAGACAGGAAAAATGATACTAGAATGATGAAATATGATAGAGTTTAGGTTAGTATCCTATGAACAAATGAGGCAGTTTTCTATTGTGCCTATATGTATAAAGAGCTCTAACACATCCTTAGGATACTAGATCTTTTGAAATATAACAGTAGAAAATATTCACCTCAGGGAAATATGTATTTTGTTAGAAAGCTCATTTAGATAATTAAGGTAGGTTTTGAAATTTCCAGGAAGCATGTTCAAGGAACAGCAGATGTTCCTATACTGATATAACTTTTAGGAGTCATATGTGTCAGGGGCTGGGGGATGGGGATATAGGTAATAAGGATAATAACACACCTTAGGGCATGACCTCTCATATGTTATCAACTCTATTTCTGTATCAATCTGCCCAAGATTCAAATTTCTAGGAGACAGTCATAAAGCCTCATTTTTTTTCAAATGTATAAAGTTTTTTTTAATCTCTCTTGGCAACTTAAAAATGCATAACCATTTAAAATGAATGCATATTCAGTTAGTGTTTTACTTCTTTACTATATGATTGATATTATGAGGAACTGCTCCATGCAGTTAAAACCTAACGAACACCATCAACTTTAAAAATCTGATGTCCCAAATTGTAGACATTAAGGATAAATAATGACCACACCCATCTTAGAAAGATCCTAGTGGAAGAAGAATTCAATACTAAACAGGTTATATAAACAAAGAAACGACCACAATTTTTAGTACCGAAAGTGCTGCAACTTGCAAGAAATTTACACATCGTGTTTTAAAATGGGTTGAATTTCAACATAGATACCACGGCACAGATTTTCAATTTAATATTTAAATGAGGTAAATGATGGTAGTTAAAAATATATTCCTTGAAAAGGAGAAGATATTTGCAAATACACATCTGATAAAGGGTTAATGTTCAAAATATATAAAGGACTCATACAACTTACAAAAAAAAAATAATCCAATTAAAAAATTGGCAGAAGACCTGAATAGACATTTCTCTCAAGAGGACATACAGATGGCCAACAGACATATAAAAAGATGCTCAACATCACTAATCATCAGAGAAATGAAAGCCACAATGAGATATCACATCACCTCACACCTGTGAGAATGGCTATCATCAATAAACCAACAAATAACAAGTGCTGATGAGGATGTGGAGAAAAAGGAACCCTTGTGCACTGTTGATGGAATTGCAAATTAGTGCAGCCACTATGGAAAACAGTCTGGAGAGTCCTCGAAAAAATTAAAGTTAGAGCTGCCACACCAACCAGCAATTCCACTTCTGAGGATTTATCAGAAGTAAATAAAAACATGTTTACTGGATAGTCACTAGAGCATCACTACCAATAGCCAAGATATGGAAGCAACCTAGATGTCCATCAATAGATGAATGAATGAAGAAGTTGTGGTACATTTATATAATGGAATATTATCCAGCAATAAAAAAATGAAATCTTGCCATTTGTGACAACGTGGACAGACCTAGAGGGTATTATGCTAAGTGAAATGAGCCAAAGATAAACATCATATGATCTCACATGAGGAATCTAAAAAATTGAATAAACAAAACAGAAACGGACCCATAAATGCTAGAGGGGGAATGGGAATAAAAAAATTATATTCCTAAAATATGGGGACCTGATATATTGCTTTAAAGTATAATTATAAAGTGTGACTTTACTTAAAGTGTGACAAGTCCCATGGGTAGGGGAGGGCAGTCAACTGACAGTCTAACCAAGACACATAGAGTAGACAAAAGCTGTTTATCGGAAGGCAGTTTTTTAAACTCGTTAGCAATTGATGGAGGAAGGGATGCTTTGCAGATAAAATATCAGACGCCCACTACATGTAATTGCAGTGGGAAGATAATACTGGCAAATATTATATAACAATATTCACATGTAAAAAGCACTTTGTGCCGAGTCTTATTTTAAGACTTACTGATGTTAATTTATTTAATCCTCACTATCTCTAACAATCCTCATTATCTCTACTTTTCAGATAGACACTTAAGTTCTTGGAAGCTTAAGGACCAATCCAAAGCTACAGTTTTGTAGCAGTAAAAACTGAACCCATGGCACCTGGCACCAGTCTACGCTCTTAACCTTTAGTTCATACTGCTTCTTGAAAGCAAAACAGAGCAGCTGGTCTTGAGATAAGAGAAGTGGTGATAAGAAAAAAAAGGGAAAACAAAGCTGCTAAACTATTCCATTATACCATTTAACTGCATTTATTGAAAGAATGTTTGAACTTTCATTTTATCAATCAGATTCCAGTTCACAGCCTGAATTTCACTACAGCTTGGGAGATTAAAAAACTCACTTTTATACATGAAAGTTAAGTTCTTAACAATTCGGCTCATGTAATTGAGGTCTGGAGACCGAGTTTTTCAAAAGTTTGCTATCTCATTCAAAATTCAGGGACTTCAGTGCCTAAATGTTATCCAAAGATTCCTTTTATTACATACTCAAAGATTGGAACTCTTTCTTTGAAGCAGGTGAGGTCACTCACACCATGTCATTCAGGACCCTCATCACAATATTGAATAGGGTCACATAACTGGAAGCTTAGCCAAACATAATGGGCATTAACAAGTGATGGTACAATTGGATACCACCCTTAGATCTTGCTTGCAAAGCCAGACCATTTTCACACCAGAAAGGATTTACAGTCTCAGAACAGACAAAAAAAAAAAAAAGAAGCTCTAAAAAGAGTTTTCACAAAGAGGCATCGATACCCTCTAGAAACTACAGATAAGCAGGCTTCAAACCACACAGGACCTATCTGCATGAAAAAGTAGATGATGTCTAATTAGAGGCTTTTATTGGATTGGCCTCCAAACCAAGCAAATGCACAATAGCAGAGCTTATGAAAAAGATAATTTACTATTAACCATTAAACACATCAATAATCTATTAATTCAAATTTGCTAGCGATGAAATTTTCTTATACTATGGGACCTGTGTTTTGAACTTTCTACCCTCAAATGTGGAGCTTTCAGTGAAATAAGGTGTCACCTTTATACAGGACAGCACCGTATGCTGATGCCAAAGCTTAATATTAACTCAAAATGGCTTTGTTCTTCTCCTTGAAGACTGTACGCCATCATGATCTTAATGGCAGTTACAATTTTCTATTATGATATTCATATTAATGGGCAGAAACTATACTGGACGCTTAGAACGTCCACACTTAAATGAAGTATTAGGCAGCCATTTGTGACAAGACACCTTAAGGTTATTACCACATAAATTAAGGTCGTTGACAGCCCCTCCAAGGCTGCCTGGAGGGCAGAGTCGGGAAATGTCGATGGAGAGTGAAGTCTGAAAGGGAATTGCGATGGGATTGGGCCAACCGAGGGAAAGCAGTGTTCTAACAAAAAATTTAATATAGTACTTTCAATTGTCTGGTTCAATTAAGTAGAAAGATTGCAAAATACGTAGATGTCTCTCTGTGCTGTTATTTCTCTCATACACAAACTTCTGTAGAATGGGGGTCAAGAATAGGCCTTGTTTATATAGGAGAGAGAAGAGTGTATATGCAGGTAAAATATCCCACTAAACTGTAAATGCCTAAAACACCGCGCACTGTGTGTATTTTCAATTTATTGTTCGGAGGCAGACTTTGCCATTATATTTTCCACATGACAAATTTCCTGCAGATATTTCAGAATAGTCACCAGAAGCTTTGGACAAGAGACTTCAAGAGGTCTCAATTTTGAGAAGGCGGGAGAAAGGAAGAGCAAAATCTGCTTCAAACTCTTCATTTCCGTGGTGGTGGTGATGTGATATTTCTACCTTCAGAATATGGAGCTTAGATCCCCTCTCTGACTGTGGAACCAAATTAATAACTCACTTCCAACAACTACAATATATAAAGAGAAAAAGAGTAGCTATACAGTGAGATACCTGGCAGATGGTGCCTTAGCCACGTAACATATTTCAACATCACCAGTATTGTCATGTATTCCCTGATATCACGTGAGTAGGACACTTCACTTCTGTAATCAATCCCCACATCTAGAAGCTCGGTCTAACCATGAGCAAACATCAGACAAGCCAAATTTGAGTGAAATTCTACAAAATACCTGACTACTAGTCTTCAAAAGTATCAAGACTATGAAAGACAAGAAAAGACAGAGGCACTGTCACAGATCAGAGCAGACAGACAAGGAGACATGAATACGGTATCTTAGTTTGGATTCTGGGAAAGAAGAAAAGCATCAGTATAAAAGTTGGGGAAATCTGAATAGACTTTGTAACTTAGTTAACATTTTTATGCCATGTCAACATCTTAGCTTTGATAAATGTGCCACGGCACATTTGATAAATGATTAACAAAAGGGGAAGCTGGGGGAACTCTATACAATCTTCGTAATTTTTCTATACATCTAAAAATATTTCAAAATAAAATATTAAAAGCATTGTAATACCAGAAAGTAAATAAAGTGATCAAGAAACAACTGGTTGGGTTACGTCAAAGAATTACAGATGCCTACCTAAAAGAGCATCTGATGGCCACAGCTGGAACAATATGAGCACCAAAATACATACGGTAGTACTGGATCATAACCCAAAGTATAAACTAAATACCCATGAATCCATATTGATATAATTATTACATAATAAATGGAGAGAAGGGGCAAAATTCTCATGCAAAAGACTTCCCAATGGTTATATAGATATCTTTCTCTCCAATGAATAATGCTCAACTTCCCACCCCATGCGAGGGTTGACGAGGGCTGTACTTCACCACTCGCCTCCAAAGAGTAGAGTAGGGTAAGGGGAGGGGTAACTTCATAGTTGAGAAACCTGGCAAACACTCGCTTCAGCCAAGTGATCAAGGTCAGCATCATCAGTGATAAGTCATGTTGATAGGATAAGAATGGCATTACACATCTATGGTCTTTCTTCCAGAAACCTATAATCCTGGTTAAATCATGAGAAAAACATCAAACGAGCCCAAATTGAGGAGCACTCTACAAAATCTTTGACAAGTACTGGTGAAAACTGCCAAGGTCATCAAAATAAGAAAAGTCTAAGAAATGGTCACATTCGAGAGGAGGCTAATGAGACATAAAACTAAATATATTATTCTGGATGAGACCCTGGAACGGATAAAGAATATTAGAAAACAACTAGTAAAATTCAAATAAAGTTGCTTCCTTAGTTGTGATAAATCTGCCATAAAATGTAAGATGCTAACAAGCAAAGAAACAGGTTGAAAGGCATAAAGGAACTTTATACTATCTTTGTACATTTTCAGTAAATCTAAAACACACACTTATTAAATGTTTGGGTGGATTCCCCTCAACATCTCTTATATAGGTTTCTTCTCTTTTGAAAAGTTTCCTCCTGTTATGGAATTACTTTTGTTTAGTTTTATTTATATCTTATCTCTTTGATTATTTTTAATCTATGTTTTTAAAAATTTATCTGGCATGCTATCATTGTCAAATCTCTTGTGACTTCATACATTCTAAAGGAATCAAAGCCACACTTACAATTTAAGTGATGTTTTCAACACTAGAGATGTTCACAGGTAGAGAAAACTAACTTTTGGGAATGATTTAGATATATATAAGTCTAAAAGCAAAGCAGAAATAGATAATCTCCCAGGATCTATTTCTCATTCATATCAAAGGGAAGGAAATGGAATAAAAATTGAACATTGGGCCCTTCGCCAATAATCAATTTGGAGGGCTTCCTCTACCTGCAATTAGTATGGTATTTCATTGCCTATAAAGACTGTCCTATTTAAATTGTGTGTGTGTGTGTGTGTGTATTTAACCCTCATAGTGTGTGTGTGTGTGTATGTATATATATACACACGTGTGTATGTATGTATGTATAGGTGTGTATATCCCTCACAATACCCTCCCCCTCCTTGTTCTCTTTTCTTCAGATTGCACACCTAAATTGATGAGATGCTGCTTATCCATAAAACAGGCAGGACGGTATTTATAAAGTGTGTAACAGAGCTTTACTTTATATCCGACGATACATGGAATATAGTGAAAAGACATATAAACCAAACTTCACTGTCAAACAAGTTGCTTAGTTTCAGATTCACCTGCAAAATGGGAATAACGACACCTACTATCCAGTTTTGAGAATAAAATAGCATATGAAAAGTCCTGGTGTGGTATCTAGGGCAGATCCTCAAACATATTAATTTCAGCAGCTAAAATGCATCACACAATTACAACATTCCAAGCCACGTGCTAAGTGACTTAACATTCACTCTCTCCTCTGTTCAGCAGAACAATTTTGTGGGTGGAAATGAATATTATTCTCAATATTCAGTGAGGAAACCAAGACTCTCAGAGGTAATTTGTCTTAAGGTCACACAGCAGGAAAACAGCAGAACTAGTGACTTCCAGAGGTAGACTTGTAATAACGATTTTTTATTGTTTCATATACCATTATCACTGTCTTCCTCTTTCATGTTCCTTTGATGAAAAATTGCCCTCTGGCCTGAATTCTGTTCCAAATGGCACTGTATCATTAGAGGAAATTTCCAGTGTGTGGCTACAAAGTTTCCTATTCTCTTCTACAAACTGTCACTAAACAATTGTTCTCTGCCCTTTTGCTAATACTGCCTTTAGATGATCAGAGAGCTCTTGCTCGCCTATTCTCCAATTCTTCCTTTGTCATCTGCTTGGCCCTTTTAACAAGTCACCCCTTTGTTGATAATTTTGCTTCCCCTCTGTCTTAACCACTTCTCTCCCCATCACTGTCAGCTCCTAGCTGTAGCAATGCCTGGAGAGAACACCTTGTTCTAGGGAAAGATTCACTGGTACCTCCATTTAGACTCAAGGAGAGAGAGCTACTGATTTCTCAATTCATGACACACACTGTGCCCATATCTGAAAGAAAACTTTCAGAAATTATGGTGTTACTATGGTTAAAGCAATGATCATGGATATAAGTTCTGGGGAGGTAATGCACAACATGGTAACAATAGATGCTGTGTTGTATACAAAAGTTACAAAGAGAGTGGATCTCAAAAGTTCACACCACAAAATAGTTCTGTGTGGGGTGATGAATGTGTTAACTATGGTAATTATTTTACTGTATGTATGTATGTAATCATTGTGTTGTATGCTTTAAACTTATAGAATGTTATTTGTCAATTATATTCCAAAGCTGGGAAAAAAAAGAAAAAGTGATAATCATTTGAATCAATTAAGCACACTGCCTGGTACATTATCCTCAGTAATGGCCTGTTATTATGCTTCTCATCTAACACTTGGCCTGGGGATGCGGGTAGGAGATATGTTCAAGATGTTAAAGTAATTTCTCAAGTGGGCCAAGAATAAAACTAGAAACAAATTCCCCCTCCCCCCACAAAAATTTTCTTGCATCTGTTAAATAATAGTTGGATCATCCCCACACACAGTGATTCTTATGAGTACATTAAAATAATTTTCTGGTATCGTGAACTATGATAAGTGAAATACTCTCCTACACATACCATTATGCATTTGGTTAATTACCTTTTTGTAATATAGATTGGCTTTTATCCAAGGGACAAAATCTTGTGCTTGATTATGAAATCGGGAACCTAAAGACTAGAGCTAGCTTTGATTTCCTACATTTCCTTTTATCTGTCTCAATATGGACATTGGAAAAGAGCACGAGAAAGATATCCTAAGCAACTTTCAAGCTCAAAACTTCAACTAAATAAAAGCATTCTAATGTAATGATAAATTAAAAGCCAGTTATATTTGGCTTTATTACGTATTTTGAAGGAAATTATAATTTTTTTCCACTGATTTCATCCACTGATATAAATTCCAACCATTTATATTTTATTTAGGCTAATATCAATTTCACTTGCATCACTGGGTACATATAAAATTAATGGATGAGTCCAGGCAGATACTGGAAGTTAACCTGGAATTAATAAGAAATGTAGGTATTTGAGAGGTGACGGTGCATTGCATTAAATTAGGGCTTTATTCCAAGACATCCAAAGCAAATACTGCATATCATTAGAGTCGAATATCTATACATTTGAGCCAGAAACATGATAATTTACTGAATATATGACCTAGCATAGGTTATTTAAACTCTCTTAGCCTAAGTATGGTCAACTAAATTATAGGAAAAATTATAATATAAATTTTGCAGTTAATTAGCACAGGGTTTGGCATATATCTCTAACACTACAGACTACTTTCAAACTTAAATTTTGTCAGGTTTTCAGTAACGTGACAATTTTTTTTTTTAATCCATAAAAATATGAATCTCCTATTTTTATCATGAATAATACAACAAGGGTATTAATCCTCATATAGACCTTTTACAGGTAGTTGAAGTCTGAAAAGGATTTGGGGGGTAACCTCATTTATTTCCATAGTATCTTGATGAAAAACAAATGGTTAGGATTATTCTTTCCTCCATTTTCCAGATGAGAAAACTAAGGGACAAGAATGAAGAAACTCAGCCAGGACCGCATACAAAGCCAACGTCAGCACCTTCAATTGAACCCAATTTTCCAATCCCTGCTCCTGGACATTAGCTGCCATTATCAAATCTTAGCTGCCAAATCTTAATGTAAACAAGGCACAGATTATTACAACATATCAAATGTCATTTTATGTTATAAAATTTCCAAACTGTTTATTTTTTAATATTAATATCTAGTCTTGGATATGGAGCATGGAAATAGGCCTTTGGTAATATGTATTAAAAGGTTTTTTAAAAAAAGTGTATGCCATTTGTCCCAATAGTTCTACAAATTAGAATTTATCCTGAAGAAATAGCATGAATATAACAAATATTTGTAAACATGGAATGCTTATAACAGAGAAAAAATCTGGACCAATGAGGCGATGGCAAAATACAGTACATGCAAGTGGTAAAAAAATCAAGATCTGGAACAATATTTAATGACAAAAATATGTATAGAAACCAATTGACAAAAGAGTGGACACTGTGGAGCATTAATTTTATAAAATATAGCTCTAGATAAAGCACATATGCACGTACATAGAACAAAACAATGGAGAAGTTCAGAAAAAAAAATCACTGGAGATTTTCTTCAGTTACATATATGCATGAATCACATAATTTTCTGGGGTTTTTTCCCCCCCTGTATTTTCCATAGTTGTACAATAAATCATTGATCTGCTTATGGTCAGAAGAATTAGTAAGAGTATATTTCAGATCCTGTTTTCACAAGTGAAGATGATTACTGGTGTCCTAAATCTATTTTGAACTAAATTACAGCTTCATATCAGTATCCAAATTTAAGACATAGTTTTCTCAGTCACCCTAAAATAAATTATGTATATTGGTCATCTTTTCTAGCCACAGGTCCTCACATTAAGATGGCTGCTGCCTCACAGATTACCTTCCATACAGTAATGAAATCAGGCTGCAATACTGAGATGAGAAATTTCTAAAGCGTGTTATTTATGTTCTAAAGTTGTAGCGGTTTCAATGTATCTTCAGCACTCTAGAAGACTTTTAGCCCACCTGCTCACTACCACTCTTATACATAACCCAGACTTCTCCCTTGTGATCTCTTCTTTATTGACTGATGTGCCCACTCTCCACCCCAGACTTTATCCAGAAGTGAAGCTAGCTGGGCTTCAGGTTGTGGCATTCCTAATTACGGTTTGTCACATTTCTTATGGCTTTTATCTTTAAAATAGTATCATCAGGCATAGAAGGTCTTTTAGAGAGTCAGAGTGGGGGCACATTCAGGTCAATATGAGTTGGTGCCTCAGATACTTGGTTAAACTCCTGCTGGGTTCTCATGGCACTAATAATGCCATTATTCTACAGTGTTGTTATTGTATCTCTTTCCCCATATGAGTTTAATGAGCTATATAGTTTTTCCTAAATACCTCAATTTATTATTTCATTAATTAACCATGAGATTTGTGCCTTTTCAGTATAATATATTCCATTACTGACTGAGTCCTTCTATTTAAAAATTTTGTTTGAGGAAAAGCAGAGTTCCCAATCACTTTCCCTACATTCGCTCCATGCCTCTGTATCAATTTTACTATCTCCTATTTATTGTACAAAACAGCAAAGTAACTACAAGCATGCTGAAATGCAAACTCCTTGGCAACCATTACCCAATGTCCATCCTAAAAATGTTCCATCCTTCCCCACCACAAATATCACAACTACTTTTCAGCTATTCCAGAAATTTGAGAGGAGTTATGGTTTAACACATCTTGATGAATTTTAAATTTAGTAAAAACTGAAAATGACCAGCCTGATGAGAATCTGTACATCTTTTCTTATGGTAATTCATTAGCAGGTCAAAATACTTTTAGGAAAAAAGAACAGAGACAATGGTATCAATAACTGAAGATCTGTAGGAAGATTTTTTGAGTCAAACTGAAATATTAATTAAATTATTCTACCATACAACAAACAGAACTACTCATGCACGTGGCAAAGTTGAGAACCATTAGAAGTCGAAGGAAACAAATATTGACTTGCTCTAAGAAGAAAATCTTAAACTCAGAAATTTCAAAACACGAAAATATATTACACCATCTTCAGAAACTTCCTGTCAAAAGCAAGAAACGCATCCTTCACCTCTCTTGACATTTTCCCTCAAAAAAAAAGTGTAATTTTAAATTTAGAAACACTATAAAAATTAGAAAGTAATCAATAATCAATTTTAAGCAAAATAAAATGAGTAAACACTGTAAGATCTATTTTTCCTGAGTTAGTATGAAATGTCAGGACATGAAGATATTTGTTTCAGACCTGGCTCTGACACTGAATACCCTCTTCCTTATGTAATTCACTTAGATTTTCTCAGTTTCACTCTTTTAAAATTTGAGAAAATATGTCTTGCTATCCTCATATGACATGCATTAAAATCTAAAATTTATGGAAAGGATATTTATCAATGTAACTAGTCTTATTTAGTGTTCCGAAATTTTCATCTAGTAAATCATTTTCATCTAGAATTTTTCCCCTCCCTACGGAATGATTAAATTAAAAAGAGCAAAACACCAAAGCACAGTCAATGAAAGAAAAAATTTTAAGTTGGGCTTCATAAATTTTAATCTTGTGCTCTGCAAAAGTCACTGTTAAGAGATTGAAAAGACAGGCCACAGACTAGGAGAAAGTATTTCAAAATACAGATCTGATAAAGCACTTGTATCCAAAATAGAGTGAACTCTTACCACTCAACAATAAGAAATCAAACCCGATTTAAAAATGTACACAAGATCTGAACAATCACCAAAGATATACAGATGGCAATGAGCATATGAGAACATTCTCAGCATCATATGTCATATTAAAACGACAATGCGATACCAAGGCATACCTATTAGAATGGGCTAAAATGGAAACACTGATGGCACCAAATGTGACCAGGATATAGAGCAGCGGGGATCCCCATTCATTGCAGGTGGTAATACAAAATGGTATTTTGTCAGCTGGGAAGACAGTCTGGCAATTTCTTACAAAGCTAAATAGTTTTATCATATGTTCCAGCAATCACAGTCCGTGATATTTACCCAAATGAACTGAAAATTTCTGTTTGCACAAAAGCCTGCACACTAATGCTTATGGCAGCTTTACTCATAATTGTCAAAACTTGGAAGCAACCAAGATGCCCTTCAATAGGTGAATAAACAAACAAACTGTGGTATACTCATACAAAAAAATATTTTTTAGTAATACAAAAAATAAGTTAGCAAGCCACAAAAAGACATGGAGGAAACTTAAATGCACATTGCTAAGTGAAGGAAGCCAGTCTGAGAAAAGTACATACTATATGATGCCAACTATAAGACATTTCGGAAAAGGCCAAACAGGAGAAAAAGTCCAAAGATCAGTATTTGCCAGGGTTCAAGGGAAAGGAGGGAGGGATGAATAGGTTGAGCACATTAGGTATTTAGGTCATTCTATAAGATGCTATAATTGCAATATGTGACATTATGCATTTTTCAAAACCCATGCAATTGTACAACACCAAGAGTGAATTCTAATAAAAATGATGTCATTTTTATAACAATACATCAATATTAGGTATTTTTTTTTAACAAATGTACCAAACTAATGCAAGATATATAAAGGGGAAACTGGCAAAAAGGAAGAGGGTATATTGGAAACTGTACTTTCTGACCAATTTTTCTGTAAAATTAAGACTCCTCTAAAAAATCAAGCCTATTAATTTTTAAAATAAAACATGTATTCAAATATAGTTAACTTTCAAAGTATCAATCAATTGCAAATAAAGCATCGAATGATTTGCCAAATTTATTTTTATGCTGTATAAATTTAATTGCATATTAGGTCTCCATTAAAATCAAATGAATATTTACTCGTTGAAGAAATATTTAAAATACAATGCAATCAGAAGATTAAAAAGCATTGAGTTGTTTCATAATCAACTATAACAACATAAAACATATGTTCATTGTCTGAAAAGATATAAAAATTAAACCAGTTGTATTAGGGTTGTAAAATTTTATGCTATAAAAATCTTAAAAAACATAAATTAATGTTGTAATTAGTTTCCTTTTAATCATTTAAAATAATTATAGACAAGAAATTTGCAAAAATAGGACATAGAGTGTTTTCTAGATTTCCTCAATAACGAAACATTATATAACTGCAATATCAAAAACAGGAAATTGACACTGATATAATACTGTTAACTACAGCTCTTACCCAATTTTCACAGTTTTTTAGATGCATTCGTTTGTATGTGCATGCGTCTGCAGTTCTATGCAATTTTATACCATAGACAGATTCATGCAACCACCACCACAATCAAGATTCAGAGTGCTCCAACACCACAAAGGAACTTCTCTGTGTTACTGCTACGTATTAGGCACACCCTGTCCCTCCACTCCTACTCTGTTCTCTGGCAAGTACTAATATGTTCTCCATCTCCACAGATTTGTCATTCCTGAATGTTATAGAGATGGTGCTATACACTATGGAAGCTTTTGAGACAGACTTGTGCACTAGATACGTTTTTGAGATTCATATGGTTATTTGCCTGTATCAATATATTTTATTGCTGAGTAGTATTCCATTGTATAGATATTCCAGAATTTAACCATTCACCTCCTGAAGGACATTTATGTTATTTGCAGGTTTTGTTTTTACAAATAGGTCTGCTATAAACAATCACATGCAAGTTTTGTGTGGAAATAACATGAAGATTTATGTAGTTTTGGGGTGTTTGTGTCCAAATATGTTTTCCTTTATCTAAGATAAACGCCTAGGGGTGTAATTTTTGGGTCATTGGTAAGTGCAATGTATGGACAATTCAGTTATGTCTCACTGTGGCTTTAATTTGCATTTCCCTAATGGTCAATGTGGCTTTCAATTGCATTTCCCTAATGGTAAAACATCTCTTCAGATGTTTATTTGCCATCCCTATCTCCACTTAAAAAATTGTTTTATTTATATATTTTAATAAAATTTATATATTTAAATTGTACTTGATTTGATATTCACATACCTACTAAAATAATTAACACAGTTAATTAACATATTGTCTCCTCACATAGACATTCTGTGTGTGGATGATGAGTGTACCTGAGATCTACTCTTAGCATATTTCCAGTGTTCAACAGAAAATTAAGGATAGTCATCATGCTTCTAATATTAGATCTCTAAACCTATTCATCCTACATAACTGCGACCTTATACCTGATGGACGTATCCCCATGTCCTTCATTCCTTCATCTACCCCAAACCTTGGGAACTATCTACCATTCTACTCTGCTTCTATGAGTCAGATTTTTTATTTTTTAAGATTCCACATACAAATGAGATGATACAGAATTTGTCTTTCTGTGTCTTGCTTATCTCATTTAGCATAGCGGTCTCCAGATTCATCGTTGTTGTCACAAATGGCAGGATTTCCTTCTCACGGTTGAGTAATATTCCACTCTCTGTGTGTGTCTGTAATCTTCAGTAAACAGGTTATCTTATTGCTCCACACTGATCATTTCCCCTAAATCTTTTCTCGTGTAATTTGAACCATCCTTTCATTTCTCCTTATGAAAAATGTCTTTTTTCCCCAAGCACCCTAATCCTCTTGAAGGACTCTCTTCCTATGCAATTTCAGGTGAAAATGAGGCATTGATTTATGCTGTCTTTATCCACAGCCCTAAGGAAAAAGTAAAATGCCACATTTTGTGAAAAACTGGTTTGTAAAACAATTCCAGAGGCAAAAAAAAATAAAATAAAATTTGCGTTTCATCTCATTTACTTTGACAGTTGCAGGAGTTCACGTCCAATTGTGCATGTTAATACTGCTAAATAAAAGTACACTTTTTTTTTTTTCAGTCACAAAAGACTTAAATTCACTGAAGCTCAAAAACCGTGAAGTTGTGACTAACTAAGGCAACACATTTTTTACGATTTGGGGATAGACTGTAAGAATGTTCTCAATACTTTTTCATATTTTCTCTTACAATAGGATAAATAACAACACATTGAAAGCATTTTGTCACAGAGCCCACAGTTACTGAGAGGAGCCGGCTGCCCTTTGGTCTCAGAGCAATGCTCTTCCTGGATAGGATGCCTGGATCTTAAAAATGAAAAAAAAAAAAAAGTCCCTATTTTCTTCAGACTCAGTTTCTTTCTTTGTGTTTGAGGAGGGTGAAAGAAGTATTTTTAAAAGAGGGATATGGGGAAAATATAGAATATAAATAGAATGAATAAATGAATTAATCAAGACATATAAATACAAAAGTGTTACTGAAACATTGTGATATGAACATGAAAAAAGAAAAAATGATTAAAATTGGTTGTAGTCATGGAGTGAGATTACAGCTGGGGTTCAGCGGGGTGCAGACTTTCCATCATGGAGCTTTAGTCCACCGGATTGTTTTTACTATGCACATTTTACTTTAGTGATGATGACAACAGCATTAATATTAACAATAATATAAATATGACTCTAGACCAACAGAATTAAAGCTGAGATGGAATAGCATACAAATCCATGAAATAATGACATCATCTTTCACAATTATTAACTTATTGAAGCATCATAATAACTCTGAGTTATACAGGTCAGATGTATTGTCCCATTATTCAGATAAAGAATTTGAGGTTCAAAAGTTTAGGGATGTCTCCCAAAGTCATTCAGCAACCTGGGGTAGAGTAACTGGGAGATAACCTGTCTTCTGAGTTACACTCTAGTGTTCCTTCTTGCTTACCAAATTGAAAGAGATGTTCCCAAGACACCAGTCCTGAGAGCAAGAGAGATTTGGGGCAAAAGGAAGGAATGAGAATACCACATTAGCCAGAGAAACATCAATCTGAGAGGTGACGGAGTCAAAAGAATCAAATGATTCAATAAAGTTTTAAATAATGAATATGAGAAACAATTGGTTCATACAGATTATAAGAAATTGCAAATAATTGGTCCATATGGATTATGAGAAATTGCACATAAAATAAAACCCTGAAATTTTAAAGATAAGTGTTTTCTCATGAGTCATACCTGACCAAACATACAAACATAGAAATAAGTGAACTGTAGTCTGACATAGTGCAGCAGTGTGTTTGAGACTAGATTTAGAAGTCAGCAAAGACAAGTAATACATTTCTTCCACTAACATAAGATCAGTATAAATGTGTAAGCAAGTACTGACTTGCACATAACTTTTACAGACAAGTAGCAATAGTAGAACCTTCACAACTCGCATCATTCCCTTATTGCTCATCCAGCCCTCCATGCAGAAGAGATGGCTCACTTGCATCTTATCTATTGTTCTGATTGCAGTGAATATTTAAAGACATATCATCGGTAGGAAAATATCACAGCTAGACCTAACCCAAAGAATTCAGGTGGGTGTATCCAAGCAGAAGAAAGTGGTAAGGGTATAAATTAAAAACCCTGAAGTAGGAACCACAGAGCTCACTGAAGAATAAGAGACGTTCAAGCTCACTTAGAGCGTGGGGAGAGAGAGGAAGAGTATGGGACTTCAGGGGTGGTTCAGGGCCAACTTGTACAGCACATTATATGCCATGCTAATGAGTCTTGCCCTCCAGATCCCCTCATGGTTCACTCCTTCAATTCATTCGGGTCTCTGTGCAAAAAGTCATATGCACAGAGAGGCCTTTTCTGCCCATTTTAATCAAAGCGGCATGTCCACCTTACCACTCTCTAGCCCCTTCTCCTCTTCCTATTCTTTCTACAGCCCTTTTCTATGCATTTCTCTTTTTGAGACATTATTTGTCTTTCTCATTAGAATGTAGACTCTAAGACAGGGACTGTTTCTCTTGTGTTCACTACTATACCACCAGCACCTAAAATAATGACATACAATAAGTGCTCCATAATATCTGGGAGATAAATGAATGAACAAATGAACTTGTTTTTGTTCTAGCTGGGTGATTTGGACAATTCATTCAGTCTCTCCACATTCACGTGTATGTATCTCACATGGTTGTTATGCGGTAAAGGGAAATGTATGTAAAGTATTTAGTCCAGGGCCTGACACATAGTAAATGCTCAATAAAAGTAGATTTTAGAATCAGAGATAGAAAAAAAAAAAAATATAAATAATCAACCCAAACACGAACCCATTCTATTTTCCAGAGACAATGCCTCCCTTCATCGCTTTAGATCTCTCTGTCCAAATGGCATAAAAATCTCTCTTTTACTTTGGTAGAGAGAAGGAGTGGGAAAGTGGGAGAGAGGGGAAGGAGGGAGGAGAGCGAGCAAGCAAGTGAGCGAGACAGACACAGATGCGCGCGCGCACACACGCACACACGGAGGGCAGGACGGTGGGAGGGAAAGTAGTTCACTAATGAAAGTCACCGGAGTTTAGACTATTTTATAGAACCAGGTATGACAATCCTGTCATCAGTTTTGCTTTTCCCAGTAGTACATCAGATTCTACAGAGGAAGAGTGTGAGTGCATGTAAGGATGTATGTGTGTATGTGTGTGTGTGTGTGTGTGTGTTTGTGTGCATGTGCATGTTTTCTCTGATTTTCCTGCAGCCTCTGTATACCACCACAGTCATCAAAAAAAAAAATGAAAAAATCTCTGTCCTTTTGGTTTTGGAAAAGGATTTCACTCCTGACTGAGGAGTTTGGGTTGAATTTATGAACACATTTGTTGCATGATTTTTATCCAGTGCAAAACCAAAAATCAGTAATGCAGTACTGATCAATGGGGCCCAAGTTGTTAAAAAGAAACATCTTGCAGGTATTAAAACAACTATAAAAAGTGTAACTACTTATTATGGTTCTTTCAAACTGGCTATCCACTTGTAAGTAGTAAAGATATATTATCACATTATTCGCCTGTAAAAACTATTTCTCACATACTTTGTGGACCTGGGGATATTTTGGAGGCTACTGAGTTTCTCAGTGCCCGCAGATTAGAGAGTTGGAGGCCTGAGGTTTCTAGAATGTGTGTTTGTTTTGCTGTTTATGTAGTTTGTTTGTTTATAAGCAATGGCCAAAATATTTAAAGCGGTTTAAAGAACACTTGTTGTTGTATGGAGGCTGCGTCTTACATGACCTCAGGTCTTTTGCGGAAGACAGAGCTAGCCCTGTTTGTCCCACCCAAGTGCACCTGTGAGTGTAGAGGAAGCGAGGAGAGGGATGGAGAGGATGGGTGGAGGTTATCAATTACTATTTCAAAGGCAAAAATCCATAACAAGTAGCAGCTGAATCACTACATATTCGTATTATCTTCACAACTACCACAGTGATAGACATATCCTAGGACAATGGTTCTCAAATTTCTGGGTGCTTCAGGATCTGAAGCAAGTAAAAACAAAGTAGGTTCCTAGGCCTAACTTCCAGGTCCTGATTCAGGAAGCCTGAGTGAAAACAAGGAACCTCAATATTTAACAAGCACCTGAGATGCCTGTGATGGGCTGCAGACCACATTTTAAGTAGTACTAAAGCGATCAATACTCTCCAATTACTATCTTGCATATGACTTGTTTACTGACACCTGTTCTTTTGTTGTTGTTGTTGTTGTTGATCCCTTGCCCCACCCTTCATCCTACCTGACCATCCTCTGGTAAAGGTCACTTTACCAGACCACAAACACCTATAGCTGGCCCTCCCTGGAATTAAGTAAGAGTGGTGGGGAGAAAAGCAGGCATGGCAAACATAAAGGAAGATTATCATCCTGCTTAATGACAACAGGATTTTATCAACATTGGTATTACGGCCCCTCTTAGTAGTTGAAAAATTGATGTTCAGAAAGTTCAAGTTATTGAGTCAAGGTCACACAAATAGGGTAGGGAAGGCAGGAAGAGCAAAATGGAGAGGGAAGATTATCATGACTAGGAGGTCTGTCAAGTCTTAGTTGGAGGGAGACCCATTACCCATTATAGATATTAATGAATTATTTCCTGAGGGATCAAAGTAGGCCAATAAACTGTGCTAAACAGCATGGCTTTGATAATAAATGAAAGAAAATCATGGCTTCTGTTACTCAATCCCTAATGAAAGCAGTTAAAAATGAATCTAAAATGAGGTCTCCTATCTACTTATAATCAGGCCTTGAGTTAAAGAGCCTTGCCAAAAAGGGTGTGCATATACGTGCCTGTGCATGCACATGTGCATGTGTGTGCGTTCACATGTGTAAACTCACACGCTTGCGCCATAAACCACCAGGCAGAGAGATTATTGTGGTTTCCTGACAGAAGATCCAAGACGGTGCTGATCAAAAGCTGGCATGCAGCCTCGATAATTGAAACTTCCAGCTAGAATCTCTCCTTTAAGAGGAGACAGGTTGATTATAAGTTTCTCATATCAAATAAATTAATTTCGGTAATTTTAATTCGTAAGCCGCAGCCTCTCTCTAACCCCTCTCCAGGTCATCCTGCAGCTAGTCTGTTATTTAACCCTGTGTGGTCAGGATGAGGATAGGAATCGTGGCTTCTCAAATGGAGAAATGTTGACTACTTTGTTCAGGGATCTCGACCATAAAATAAGACTGGCATTAAGCCATCAGTGTGAACAGAAAATAGCATTTCATAAATTTCAACTTTCATCTCTATGTAAATTTAACCAACATATTTAAAAGAATAATTTATGAATATTTATGTTTATTCTATTTGTCTATGAGGGTTTTTAAAAATCACATTTTAAATTATGGTTTAAAAGCACATTATTTCATTTCATCAAACCCAATAATTGGAGGTATACTGAGCTACAGAATAAAGATCCATCTCCTATTTAAACTGTAACCACTAAAATCTTTCTAAGCTACAAAAGAAGTGATGCTGAACATAAAGGTACCAATATTAAAATGTATTTTGGAATATTAAAATGAGTCTACAAATGCACATTTTAAAAATTACTACATGTTTGAGCAATGTAAAATCAACAATGACTACAATGTTGACATTTACTTAGAATTAGATAATACTTTCAGCACCAAACAAATGATCATCTTACTCTCTTCAGCCTCAGGGTCTAGCACAATCTCCAATGTATAGTATATGAACTATAGACATATGTTTATGATAATAGACATACTTCATCAAGCTTCTTCTGAAGAATATAGACTTTGAATCAGTCAAGGTTCTTCAGAGAAACAGAAGCAATACAGGATGTGTGTGTGTGAGCACGTACGCATGTGCATGTACTATATTGTGATCAGGGAGGTGGCAATTCTGAAATTCATAGATTAGGCCAATAGACTGAAACTCTAGCAGGATTTCTATGTTACAGAATTGAGGCAAAATTTCTTCTCCAAGAAACCTCAGTTTTGCTTTTCAGGCCTCCAGCTGATTGGAAGTGGTCCATCTACATTATCAAAGGTAATCTCCTTAAAGTCAATGGCCTGTATATGCTAATTACATTTACAAAATATCTTTACGGCAGTATCGGGTGCAGTGTCTGACCAAACTGGGCACCACTCTAACCAAGCTTACAAATTTAACCATCATAGGCTTAGAGGAGGTGGGGGGAAAGTTTCATGTTAAAAATTATTGAGGGTAAGCTTCTGTAACAAATATATCCCGACTACATTTATGATTTAACAGACTAGAAGCTTAATTTTGACTCTTATACAGCCCTATGAAATATTTCAAGTTGGTAAGCACTCTTCTTGAACATGGTTCTTCAAAACTCAGTTTTTTCCCCCATGTTTGACTCTAACATCATCTACAGCTTCATAATCCTCTGCTGCCAGCCAGTTAGACAGGAAATATAATATTGAATATGAATTGCAACTTCTTCAAAACTTTGCCCCAAAGTTACGTTAATTCTACTCATATTTCAATGGCAAGAACTAGTCACATGGCCATACTTATAAGGAGACTAGGAAATGTGATTTGTACCTAGACAGCTCATTGGCAGCAAAAATTCTTTTTCTGAAGGGGAACACACATTTTACTGGCCATTTAGACACCTAAGACACAAAATGAATCTCAAGAAGTCATCTAAATTGAAGTCATATAATTGTTTACAAGTTAGGCTTGCATCACTAGGTACATAGAGAGTATATTTTCAAATACATATTCTTTTGACTCTTTACTAACATATCATGCTTTAAGAAGTCTGTGGTAGTATCTAGGAATAGGTATTTTTTAAACAAATTTCCCACAGGTCACACTGATGCACTTGAACAAGAACCATTAATTCAAATCTATTGTCTACCTCCAGGCAGGGGCACAGTTAGACTGTCATGAGTAGATACCTACTGTGGAACCTGATGGTCCTCAAAAATAGTGAGCTTGTAAATCCTAGACTGGGCTCCAGCAATATTCATTTCAACCTGTCCCCCACTCCCCTGGCTAATAATATTAGCTAACTAACCTTTCTTGAGCATTTAAGATGTGCTAAGCACTCAACTGGGAGCATGGTATGAATTACTTAATTTGCTCTATACAGAAACATTAAGACTTAGCTATTATATTTTATTTTACAGGTGAGGAAACTGAGGCACAGAAATATTAAATGGTAAAAGTTACACTAGGTGATGACAGAGATGGGATTTAAACCCAGTGTGACTCCCAATCTTGCCTCTTTTCCAAATGCACTATTATCCAGATGATTCTGACACATGTGAAGGTCTGAAGCACATTAAGAATAAACATGAAGAGGCTTCCAACTGAGACTGAGCAGTTTTTTGTTGACCATGACTGCAATAAACAATGTATTCCTTACTCTTCCTCTCTCATTTAAACCTCCATCCAGACAACTTCTCTGAACTCCAAATCTATATATCCGACTACCTCTTCTGGATGTCTGAAAGGCAATTATAATATATGTCCTAAAACAAACCAACACTCTTTTTCTGAATATTCGGTACTTGCCAATATTACAAATCTCAGGAAATGTTGACACCTCCCCCAAGCATTGCAAGCCTGTATCTGGGAATCATGTTCAACACCTTCTTCACCGACATTCCCCACCATCTCCACACAACGGTCAATTATTCTATCACTTTATTTCCAAGATCTCTCGAAACCATATATTCACTTCCATTACCAAATCCCAAGCCACACCACTGTCATGTTGCTTTGGTGACTCCTCGAGCCTTCCAAGTGGAGTCTGACCCTTCCTCTCTCCAATCTAGTTAACATACAGTGGCAAGAGTGATCTTTCCAATGTGAATGGCTGAAGCTCCAAATTCTTAACACATCATGGAAAATCTTACATGTGCCATCCCTATCTCATGCGCCTGTGCTCAGACCACATTTACCATCTTTCCAACATTCAGCCATCCTCCTTTTAAGATCTCTACACATGTGATCCTCTAGGTCTGAGGTTCTCCCTTTAATTCATCTTGGATGGTTCCTCGACCACTCCAAATCTTGTTATCTCATATACAAAATGGCAGTAAATGTCATTACTTGGGAGTTATAAAAAGATGAAATAAAACAAGTCATTGGCAAATAAATCATTTTCAACACTTTTATTCCCCCAGAAAGTTCTAGCATTTTAACTTATATAGAAAGATATATCCATATTTTTGGTCTTTTAAGGGTGATGTATTGAATCTCTAAGTTGGAAAAAACCTTTAAAGATTTCTCTCACTTCAGAAATTTATTAAAACCATAAGTGCATCTTTATTTGAAGGCAGCGATAGCAGTTTTAAATTACAGTCAAGTTAATAATACCTCTAGGGTGTTGCATCTTTTCTAAATAAAGGTGTCGAACTACTATAATTTTCAACACTACTGTTTGTTTCAGAATCATTAATGAAATATATATGCCTGACATGGAAAAGGGAAGATTTCAAATAAATGAGCAAGTAAAAGAATATTAACTAATGTCAAATTTGAAAGAGCAGAGTGCAGCACTCAATCTAAAAAGAAACTGAACCTTCACATTTATATAAAAGCTGGAAGCATAGCCAAATTCTAACTGAGGTAAGATTAATATTAACTTAAATATATTGTTAAGAAAGCTGGCTTGTTGAAGAAGCAGAAGTGTATTATATAAGATCTTTATCAGAACACATGCAACTTGGTGCAGCAAGAATATTTGAAGGATCCGTATAGACCTGGGAAAATGGAAATGCAGGGAGAGCCTGGAGATAAACAATAGCAAGGACAACAACAGTGTTGTTTAAGTAAATTATAAAATTGCATTAGGATGTTAGCTGTGTAGAAAAATCAAAATAAACAAATTTATGAGTTAATATATAAAAGAAATGGCAATATAAAAGTATTTTTAAAAATACCTTTAAGACATTGAAATTATTTAAACTTAGTCAATAGTTTATTAAACTCCTTTGGGAGCTGTTGTAATTCTAAGTTGTGCTTACTAGGAAGAGTTTTAGGAAGTCGGAATAATTTTATCAAGGAGTACTGTACCTAGAGGATAGATACAAGGGACTGATCATCAGCCATCCTTTGTACAGCACCACGGCTAAGAGGCTCAGCTTGAAGCTTGACACATAGACATAAGTTCGATTCCACCACCGGCCTTTGCAGACTGCGCAAACGCGATTAATTATATAAGCTTCCAAAGCCTCAGTTTCTTCATCTGGAAGACAAGGATAATATTACCTACTCATTTGGTTCATTTTGGGTATCAAATAAGATAATTATGTAAAGTGGCAGAAGCAGGGTTCCAACCCAAGTATTCTTACTCCCAAATCTTAAAAGGACAATGTGACACCCATATGCTACTCTCCCTACATGATGTGCATGATTTAGATGCACATGTGTGTCTAGAATATAGAAGTGTGCTCGGCGGTTAGAAATTAGAATCCAGAACAGTTTATTCCACATATTTTATACACCTGACCAAGCTGACCAAGAAGACACATATCAGACTTTGGCCTCACATGTCATCATTAAAGACTGAAAACTGCATGTGAGACCCAATAGGAAGGAACATGAATGGTGGGGATGACAGCAATACATTCTTTTCTGGGAGGCACTTGAGAGGTAATACAGGCCGCTACAAGCTTGGGGTGGGGGGGTGGGGGAGTGAGGTGTGTGTGTGTGTGTGTGTTGTGTGTGTGTGTGTGTGTGTGTGGTCTTTCGATTGCTTTACTCATCATAAACAAATGTCAGCCTCTCAAACAAGCACTTGTACTGGAAATCAATGTAGTTTAGCTTAAACAAGTTGATCCCTGTCCTGTGATGAGGGCTGGATATTTCACACACCTAGTCCTGGAGAAAAATCTATGATTTACGAGCCAATCTCCCTTTTTATACAAATTGGAAAAAAACATTTGCCACTAAATTAAGTTTCAGGTTTTTGAAAAATTGTATTTTAAATACACTAGACACCGTTATTTTAAAAGATCCTCAAATACATTTTTTAAAGCAACAAATGTTTTATTTAAAAGTACATAATGGGTTTTTGTCCATTTTGTTTACTGCTATATTTCTACCATATAGTATAGTTTGGCACATAAGAGATATCCCAGAGACATTTTTAGAATGAATGAGTGAATATATTTGTAAAATGGTGATCATAATGGTATCTGCCTCACATACTTGGAATAAATAGGACGATTTATATAAAGCATTTACTAAGTGCATAGATTATAGCGAGCATTCCATAGGTTATTAATTTGATTCTGGCTAGAGAGCCCAGTACGCAGTGGTATGATTATGCTTATGGCAGGTACAAATAGAGCAAGAAAACAAAAATCACAGGCTATACTCAGAAGTTTTTTATTCCGTTGATTGCGGAAGAGTTTAAGGGAAGGAGTGACATAATCTGTCATGCATCAACAGCATTTGGGCATCAGTGTACAAAATTCCCAGGAATGAGAAGTGAAGGGAAAAAAGTTTTTGCATAGACAAAAACTAAGGGAAGGTGTAATTATTTGTGGAGACAAATGTAACACGCTATGGAGAAAAATATACGTATGGTCACCTGTGTGACTGTAGTCATGAGAATCCGTTGTGACTCAAGGAAATGTATTCTCACTAGTAAGAGCTCACCCTTTCCTCTCCCAGACTTCATTTCTAGGAGCCTCCTGGACCCATAAATAGGTGAGGACTAGGACCGATGTAGCTATAGACAAGTTAGTATTTTCCTGAAGAGAAATGAGGAGGAATAAAAGAAATGATGCCCAGATGAGGAAATTATCCCAGGGAGAGCGTCTGAAAATGCCCCTCTGGTCACTGACATCTATACCTACCTTGTCTTAAGAAATTCCTTTGCACACCTAGGCATTTCAATTTTATTTTAAAAGGGGGGGAGGGTGGTGCTCTAAGGACAGTCTGAGGCTGCCTAAACAGGAAAATTTCCTCTCCACCTTTATTCAATTACACCAATGGAAAACTGCCCTCTTGACAAACCTATTAGCACCTGATAATAAAGTTATTAACAGGTCTAATAGCTGATTATTTTCTTTTAAGGAAAACAACTTGCTAACATTTCACTTTTAAGATTGAGTGCTGATTAGCTTTTCACCTAAAGTTTGACCTTGCAAAATTGCATGGTTTATAACTATCTGAAAAGGTACAAACCTCTAGGAGCACGCACAATAAAAGTCGAAGCCTGGGTTGATTTAGAGACATATGAGTGAGGCTGGTGAGGATTGGAAAAGACCAGACATGTGAGAAAATATTGCTACTGAGAAAGCAACACTGCAGAAGGAGGCCAGCACCAAAAAACAGTTCAGAGAGGCCGCCTAAGATAGTAGTCAAATGCACCCACTGAGTGTATACAGGTAACATCTGAAGAACAGCGAGTCCTGTGCTCTCTAAAGCCCAAAAGACATGAAACATGAATACATATACTAGGGCACAGACACATTACTCACCTTGCCTCCCGTAGGTACTTCTAGGTGTGGTTGGATGAGACAGTAGACTTGAATATTTAAAGCCAGACAGGGATTATGTATAGAGTAAATGATACTGAGACAGATGTGGTCTCAGTTCTTCCCATAGGAGGAAAGCACAGCACTGAGAGAGAAGCTAGAAAGTGAGAGACCTGGCCTTAAATCTCAATCGAAAAAACTCATCAATTTGAACCTTGTGAAAGTTTCCTCGTATCTACAAGCCTCTATTTTTCATTTCTTTTCTCAATATTAATACAAAGCCTTTCATAGAAAATGTGGAAATACAGAAAAGAGAAATAAATTTTAAATAGTCTGTAGCGTGACACCTTAGAGATGGTTACATTTTATATATGTCCATCTAGTCTCCTCATGGAATGATCTTTTATAAGTTATCTGGCACTGATTTATTTCACAGATACGTACTAGGTATCTACAGATTTCAAGATTCTAAAACCACAGTTTCGAACGACTGCAAAATGATTCGTTATATGAATGTAGCGGCATGTACTTAAGTCAACCCATCTGAAGCTGTCATGTGGAAATACCATATGGCAAGAACAGAGAGGGAGGTAGGCAGAGAGAGAGACACAAGGAGCCTCAGCTACCCCAGCCCCGGAGGCAGACGTGTGAAGGCTTTTGGATGAATTTTTAAAAAGTACTTAAGAGTTCATTTTACTACTCTGAGAAATCCCAGAAAAGTACAAAGCCATGAAAGTAGAAGCATTTCAGAAAACAAGACCAAAACATTTGCAGGTACCTTGTTTCTTTAGTTCAAAAGCCTCTGGATTGAGAAGCACGTTACTCAAAGAGCTACACTCAAGGACTTGAGAGACCACACTTAGGAAGCTTCATCCATGCCTGAATCTGGCTTAGATAGTGGGATACTGGACCCTGACCTGAGCCTGAAGCTGCAATAAATGACGCTTCTGGGGGCATCTTAAGAGGTGGTGAGTATATTGTGTATTGTGGAGAAATGTAAATAACTTTGGCAAGATGGTGGCCTCTGGTGGTTTGAAAATATGTCTGCAAACTGTATGACATTGTTCCATAAAAAGATGGAGTCCCTTGAACCTGAACAACTTTGACTTCTTTGATTAATGGAATGTAGCAAAATTGATATTGCATGATTTCTGAGACTAGGTTAGAAAAGACCATGTTATTTCTTCTGGTACACTCACTCTGGGAGTGTTCACCTGCTACATAAGAATCCAGTCTACCTGAGGCCATCGTGTAGAAAGTCAGCTTGGAGGGGAGGGGAGGAAAAAGCAGACCCAGCTATCTGAATCTTTCTAACCGAGGTACCATATGTGTAATTGAAGTTTATACGACCCCGAGTCAGCCTCTAACTGCAGCCTGTGAGCTCCCGCGCCTAGCTGAGTCCAGTCGATCCTCAGACTTATGAACGAATGTCATCATGTTTAGCTCCACGATGGAACGGTTTGTCATGCAAGAACTGGGGTTGAATGAGACAGTGTGGGTTGATGCGGAGGGAACGGTATGCAGTACACACTGCGAGAAGTCAATTCCCTTCCTTTTCCTTTATGGAAACATCAATCATTTAAGAGGAGAAGCGGTATCAGCAAGTCCTTAATTTAATCTTTCTCTGGACACCACCCTAAACTATGACCATGTCCCTCAATCTGACCTCTGTAGGAAAATTTGCAATGTTGGTAAGGGTTTAAAGTCCTCAGGCTTTACTTTAAATTTAACTTTATTTTTGTGTTGTGTTTGATCCAAACTCTACTCAAATTAGCATGATCTTGCTGAGCTCCTGCCGCATGCCCAGGACTGTGCTGGATGGATGAGAAATACAGCATTGATCCTCACAGAACATTTGGGAACTGTACTGCTACCCTAACAGCAGCCTTTTTTCAGTCCTTAGCCTAATTATAGCCATTGACAACCCCCTTTTCTTTTGTGTACATGTGTGTGCACACATTTGGATGTGTAAATATACCAAGAAGCAGAAAGTGAGACATTTGTTGAGTTTCTTAGTGCAGACCTGTGTTAAAGAGCTAGCATGCATTATACCATTTGAATGATCTCAATGACCCCATGAGTTAGGTATTATTTTTGCCCCATTTTATAGGTTAAACAAGTGCCCAACCAAGATCATACAACTTTAAAAAGGCACCCTGGGAGTCAAACCCGGGTCAAACTGACTCCAAAAAGCTGCACCCTTGATAAGAAAGGCAGTCAATCTTTTTTTAACCTCAATTTGCTCATCTGTATAATAGAAATAAGACCTTCAAGACAAGAAGACTGAATTTCTCCAAAGCTGATAGTTTGGTAGAAGCAGACAGACCTGAGTTCAAATCTCAGACCTACTACTTACCAACCTATCAAACTTGAACAAATTTCTTAACCTTCTTTAACTTTTATGTCTTGATTAGTGAGATCAATGTAGCAGTATTATCCATCTCAGTGGTTACTATAATGATTTAATGAGGAAATGAATGAGCACTAAACACAGGGGCTGGCACATGATATATTTTAATAAATCACAGTGGTGGTAATGTTAATTGTTATCAGCAACCTTTCATCTGGTCTAGCCACTTCTCTGAATTCTTGGATTTTTTTATTTGTTGACTCACCACATATTAAGTGTTTGCTCTCTTTCAGATGTTGAGAACCAAGTATCTTGAAATGCCTCTCCCTTTGCCAAAGGAAAGTGAAACTCAGTCTCTCAGCTGGGGACAGGCAGGGGTGCTAATAAGGAGAGCAGATGCTCTGGGACTGTAACCTGGGCGTGTACCTCCTTGAGAAACCTGCCTCCACTCTCCCTCCACCAAATTATGTCGTTATATCCAGCAGACAGGCTTCTTATATCTTATTTTTCCCTGAATTTATTTCAGCCACTTATTTCATCACAATGTTATATCCTTCACAGTAAAGGGCTTCTCCAAAGAATTCACAAAATCCTTTTTCTAGTACTTCACAAAAGTAAATTTCTTGATGGCTGGAAAGAAAAAGTCAGTGACAGAAGAGAGTGCTTCTCTCCTTGACGGTAACTAGACAGCATTCAAGAGAAACATTTAATCACTGTGGCTATCATTTCTCCTAGATACATAGATCTCTTTTCTTCCCCCAAAAGAATGAGACAAATATGTGGATTTTCTCTGGACATGCTTCTGGCACTTGGGGGAATTCAGGGTTAGGTAAAAGGGGTTGAAAGAATAAAGGAAGAAAATAGAGGAGGTTCCAATATCTCCAACCTAAGGTCCAAAACTTCCTGGGCAATGACCAAGGCTCACCTGCCGAAAACCAACAAGTCCATCCTTGGCAGCCTCTGATGTCTCCCATTTGATCCACAGGAAAGAGCAGGTTAGCGTGACTTCAAGAGAGCTGCACTTTATAAAGACGTTCTGATGACTGAAATGGCCAGAGTACTACAAGTTTGTGGGTAGGCTATTTTTGCTAAAAAAATCATTTTAAATGCCTGGCTTTGGACTTAGTTACTTAAGTAGAAACCTTTGTTCTCACTTGAAAGGTAGAAATGATAACCATACCGATCAAATTGCTGGCTATGAGGACTAAATACTGGCACAAGGGTTGATGACAATAAGTGATCCATATACATGTTAGATGATAATGAAATCATTTTCCAACAATCATGAAATGGGTAATATGTGCAAAGCGTAGGTACCATGGGAGATGCCAAGCCTCAGCCTTCCAGAAACATCCATTTGGTTGAGGGTAGAGAGGTCAACTAGGAAAATACCAAATTATAATACAAAAATAGCAAACCAAGCAATTTTTTTGTGCAATTCTAGCATGGAGTCACATTTTAAGAAATGTCAGTATGACAACCATAAATAATTGAAATTAATATTTTCCCTAAAACCTATTTATGTATACCAAATGAGGATCCCATTTATAATCCTCAGCGAACCCCTTAAATTCTCATACTCACTTCCGTCACTCATGCATGGCTGCAGGCCTTCAAAATCTTTGTCCTTTCCTCCATTCCAAAATCTCCTTAAAAAATACAGGTGCAAAATATATATATATATTTCTCTAAATCAGCCATAAGTACAAACAAGCTTTTATGTTCCTTCCTACCTCTGCCTTCTCTGGCTTAGTTATTTGTCATTCACATCACTTTAAGCCTGTGACCCCTTTCAAATTTGCTAATCCTCTTTACTCAGATTCTATACCACACAGACAGACCTAGGAGCTGACGTAGAAATCAACAGTTTTTCCTCCATAAAAATTGCAAACTTATGAATTAATATCGTTTCCTTTTTCTGCCCCAGCTGTAAAGAAATGCTAGATATAATATGTGCCTTAAAAGAAGAGGTACGAACAAAATGCTGTTTGCTGAGGCAGTGTTGAGGCTGCTGTGTTGGTTTGGTTTGGGGATGAGATGAAAAGTGTAAGGTTAAATATTTGTACCAGTTAAAAGAGAGGATGAATGGTGCCCCCTCAAGAAAGGCAATGATTTTTACTTCCAAAGTAAACTATATTTAGATTGATTAAAACAGTCTAAGAGAGAAGCTGAAGACAACAAAGACAGACACTGCCCATTAACTGATTCTAAGACTCAGAATTCTGGGGATAGCACTGGCCAACTTTCTCAAGGATGGTTTGAATGCTCTTTCCCAAATGTCTTCAGGGACTACCCCCTTCCCTGACGTGTGATAAGTCATTATGATGGATGAGTTTAATTCAGTATTCATTCTTTTATTATTATGTATTATAATATGGAAAGAGGTGTTGAGACTTTATTTGAAATTTAGAAGACTTGGTGGTGTGTTTTCTATAGGTCATGGTCTAGCTCTGAGAATTTGTGGAAATACTCCTTTAGCTTTGTGAGGCACTGTCAGGAGACAAAGCTACCACATTTGTTATTTCAATGGAGAGAATTTTATATACAGCATTGTTAACTAGGTATAAGGTTATAACCAGGTAACTGGAAGTGTCAAAGGAAAAAGGACACTTAGGTTTTAATGGAGATAATGAAGAAGTACTTCTGCCTCTAGGGATGAGGGAACAATGGGAAGAAGTTGGAATTATTAAAATTTAGAAATATAAAGGTGAGAGCAGAAACAGCCTAAGAGGCGCATCATGAGACAAGGACCCCAATCTCTGAGAAGAGGCTGCTTGCCCTCAATGAAGTGTCTTTGAATTTAGAAGAGAAATCACATGGACCTTGAGATGGGTTCCTGGGCATAGCTGATGCTGGCATCGGGGAATACATGGCGGTAAAAAAAAAAAAAAAAAGTGTGAGAGAATTTTGAGGAAGGACCAAGAAGCTGATTCTGTAAGTGTTGAGAAAACTGCAAGCAGGATTCAGCTGCTGCCACAGGAAGGACCTGCTGTTGCTGGGGCAAAGATGCACATCTGGATGATGCTCTTTGAAACTACAATCAGACAAAGAGCAACCCAGAGAAGCCCAACCCATTTTGACAGATCCCAACATATCAGCGTCCCTGGGACTAGCTCTACCCCTACCCATTCTATGGTTTGTTTTTTAAAATTCATAATCCCCCCCCCATTGTGTGGCTACCCTTAGTCCATTTAAACTTCTGTCCAACTTGTAATTAGGAGAGTCTGACTAAAGGAGGTATGATCCCAGCGTTAACGCTAAAGCTATAAGAAGTAAGAGAGTGTTTTGTTGGAGGGATCCATAAAGCTTCCTGGGCAAGGTGGAATCTAAAACAGCATGAAACTCCCACAGGTGGAGATCAGAGGAGACATGTTCTAGGAAGAGGAAATAGCACTTGCCAAAGCAGAGCCGGCAGGAAAAGTAGAATGTGTTCTGGACAAAGAGATCAGTTGGACCAGAGAATGAGAAAGAACACTAAGACATCAATCTCACTGGTGTTGGTGTGGCTGATGCTTTCTTATCCGATTTCAGCTCAGATGTCATCTTCTCAAAGGAGTCTTCCCTGACTACCCTATCTGATGTCCCTAGTCACTTGTTTTATTGAATGTATAGCACTTACACCATGTGCAGTCATTTTATCTGTAATTTCATTATTTGTTCCCTGTATCCCCCACTGGAGAAAGAACACTGCAAAGATCATCTTTGCCCATTTTTGCTCCCAAGTCCCCAATGCTCACAAAGAAGCAGGCTGCATGACACAGCCTCTTAGCAAGCATCTGTGAAGTGAGCAGGTGTGAGACTGCAAGAGAGGCTGGAGCCGAAGGTGGAGGGTGTGGAACCTAGATCGCATACAGAAGCTAAGACAGAACCTGACATAAATTGTCAAGGTCTGTGGTTAGGAGAAATCACCTGGTCTGAAGGAGACAGAGACGGTGGGCAGGCAGAAAGGATGGGGAGAACAGTTTAGGAGGCCACTGCAAACAGCCAAGCAACAGGCGATGCTTCTCTGATCTGAGTGAGTTTCTGAACCTTTATCCAGGTGAAAGAATGAAAAAATGGTTTGTAACTTTTCCTTCCTTTCTCTCTCAGAGCTGGCCATTCTGCAAAGACTTTCATTTTTCTTCAGATAAGGTTTTGTAACCATACATGAATAATGTCTTACACATGAATCTGTGACAGCTATTTCCTCTCAGGTAATGGCTTTGAAAAAGAGGACAGTGGCAATGGCTGCTTGATCAGATAATGAAAGCAGAGTGATTCTCAAAGCTCCAGCACCAAAGCTTGTATCTCACAGGCTGGGCCACTCCAGGCATCTCTCAAGTCTGAGCCAGACCAGGCCAGTCTTATCTTCTGCCACACAACCTGTTTCTATCATTTCTTCCCCATAGACTATGTTTGTTCAGTCTTTGGTTGGTTGGTTTGTTGTGTTTTGCATGTTTTCATATTTGTTATAGATAATATCACACCATATGTATTGTCTGGAACTTATTTTTCTCTAAACCTTATATTTTTATGTGGTTACACTGAAATATGTAGTACTAGTCTATTTTCACTACTGTATAGTTTTTCCCTTGAATGTGTGTATACCACCAATTATTTAGCCATTGTCTTGCTGAGAAACATTTAATTCTAATTATTTGGTGTTTTACATGCAATGTTGCATTGGACATTCTTTAAAATGATTACTTGTACAAATATGAAATAATTTCTTAAGATTGTATCTTCTATATACACATGAAATTATTTATTCTAAGACATATAATAAATATTCGACTTTACAAAATATAGTCAACTTGCAATCAAGTGCAGTTTGCCAATTCACATTCTTACCAGCAGTCTATAAGAGTTATAGATTTTTCACATCCTTGCCAACTGCTTGGAATTTTACAATTATTATAGAATGACATTTCATAGTTATTTTAATTTACATATTCTTGATAGTTTGGGAAGTGAGCATGCTTCCAGATCTTAACACTATTTGTGTTTCCTCTTTTTTGAATGGCGTTTTCATTATGTTATGCCCATTTGTTAGCTTGCCTTTTTTACATTGATTTACAGAAATTCTTCGTAAATGCTTTATAATTGCTAGTTTTATTCATTGTAAATAACTATCCCAAATGTGTGATTTGTATGTGGATCAAAATATATTTTAATTTTTTATGGTCTGTGGTTTTTCTGACTAATGTAAAATAACCTTTCCAAATCATGATATAGTCTCGTATTGTCTTTTTAAAGTTTTCGATGTTGATGTTCATTTCATTACTAACCGGAATTTATTCTGGCTTACCTTTTTTCTACCTCTCCTAAGAGCTCTGCTCTCAATTCCTCTGCATTGATCCCACCTTCTTTTCTGAATCCTGATTTCTCACAACTTAGTTCCCACTTCTTTTATGAGTATCCCCCAAACTGCCCCAGCCCTCACTTTCTTTCTCCTCCCTGAACTCCTAGGATCTCAGCCATTGGTTTTGGACTGAGTTTTTGCTCAATCATAGATGGCAAACCCATAGCCTTGCAGCGGCATGGTAACCTAAATGTGTGAAGGGGAACTGAAGACAATGGGAAGTACAGGGACTGGAGCAGTCCCCATGGCAAACAATCTTTGCCATGGGGAAATGCAGGCCCAGAGTTTCTAATCATTTGAAATTACACAAATATAAGTATTGTTAGGAATATGTATTTCTACTTTAAGAAATCTTCATTTTTACCAGTTGGAAAGTGATTTAATTCACTTTAAAGCAATTCACTTAAAGTAAAATAAGATCTATCTACACTCTGAAATTATCTCTTTGGCCTCCCATCTTGTCTTCAATTTATTTTTGTCCAGTCATTCTATAATTTCTAACCACTACATATCTCCTAAATAAAAACTGAAGCCATTTGAGTACAGAGATGCTGATTAGTATCGACCACATTAGTAACTACCACAGATCCGATCTCAGGGAGAAGCACATAACTGCTCAAGAAATTCAAAATTGAATTGCGGTTGGCAGGAGACATTATAAGCACACTTTTGAATACACAGCTGTCTCAATATTCCAATATAGAGGAGAGGTTTAAAAGATAATTACACATGTTGATATAACCAAATGCCTTTCCACCCAGTTTTATTTCCCTCCAGACACATTTACATAAAATGGTAAATGGACAGAAATTTTCTCCCAAAGTCCAGATCTTCTCAATACCTAACGGTCCAGGAGGTTATAAATCTATTATAACTGCATCATATCTCAGATATGCACCCCCCCCATTGTCTTCTGACCAGTGAACACTTGATTCTAAGTCTATCTGCAGCATACATATTTTTGCTGTTTCATTTTCAGAGCATCATATCTAAATTTCTCTTTCCTTTTACACCTGGTCTAGTCTCATACAGTTCATCGTCATGGTTAAATTGACCTGAACTAGGAATTGAGTTTGTCCTGGAATATCTTTGATAGGGTACTTAATTTCTCTGAATCTCCTTTTTTCCATCTGTAAAGTAAGAATAATATCAATTCCAATCTCATAATGTAATACGAGGGTAATAAATCTACCCATCTAATTGAGTTGCTCCGAAGATCAAATAAGAGTGAGATCAAACTTGTAAAACTATCTATAAATGTAGGTATCATAAAATAAATTTGAAGACATGAAAGCACTTGGGAAATGTACAATGTCACTAAAATATTTATTATCATTTTTAGGGCTCTTTTGGTCTGCTATTCATGTCTGTCTGCACACCGTAACAGGTAGAAAAATTTCCAATAGAATTTCCTTTTACATTAAGAAGTTGAGTAGTTTTCTACTTTGAGGCTACAACTGCCATCCTACCTTCCACCATACCCACAGTGAGCGATCTGGGAGCTTGAGCTTGCACTGAGCTGAAACAAATCATATCCATAGAGAAGCAGCACAGAATTCCCAATGATGTTCCGAGACCTTGCGCAAACAGGTAAAATCTTCCAAGGTCAATTTTTGAATGTATCTCTCTGTTCGTGTTTGTTTTTGGTTTCCTGTCTGGTCACTCTGTCTCTGTATGGATGAGTCTGTGTGTGAATCCTTGACTATCTTTATTATGGGCAAGACAGCATGCATAGAGCTGTGTCTTCACAAGTAAGCCTTTACTATGTATGTATGTATATATGTATATATATGTTTGTATGTCTGTCTTTGTGTGTGTTGCATTATCTTTTATAACTATATCTGTATACACCTCTGTATGCATTTATGGTGTGTCTATGTACCTGTATTGTGAATACATGCCTATTCTGGGTGTCTGTGTCAGTGAATATCCTGAAATATGACTGGATCTGAAGGTATATCTAGGCTATATGTGTATGTCTCTAAGTATGTTTGTGTGTCTATGTAGTGGTGTGTGTGTCTATGTCAGTGAAACTATCTTTGAACTATATGTATGTGCCTGAGTTTTGTGTAACAAAGAAAGGACTGAAAAACTTTTACTTAGTTGAACAATATTTTTAAACTATTCTATATTGCTATCAAGCAGATCCCTCAGAAAGCACATCATTCAGGATTTGGCTGCAAAACAGAATTACCCAGATACTTTTAAAAACCAAACTGATAATAAGACCCTATTCCTACCCATTTTTAATTACTTATTCTTTCTGGGATGAGGTCCAGGCATCAGAAATCTTTAAAGCCCCTCTGTTGATTCTAATATAAAACCAGATTTCAGAACCACCATACCAAAGAACAGGCTGAAATTCTTCACAGAAAGCTTCAGTGTACTTCAACTATATGTGCCTTTACTTATGTCACAGTAGAACAGAAAAGAGTATTTAAATCTCATGTAGAAAAGGATGGACGCTCTCCTTTTCCGCTAAGAGGGGAAGTGCCCCACCAGATTGGAGCCTCTGAGACAACAACCCCAAATCAACCTATGAAAATAATGAAAGAGAAACTCCTTTCTCAGCCTACCTACTCTTTCATCTAGCACTCGTCTACTCCCATATATGTCTGTGTGTAATTAAAATGACAAAGTGTTTTCCTCCTTTCCATATAAACTCTTCACATACGCTATGGGCCCTTGGCAAAAAAAAAAAAAAAAAAAAAAAGGATTTATTAGTATAATAAAACAAGTACTACATGAAAATTTAAATGCATGTTTTAGAGCATTCTTTACAAAGTAATGAAAAGAAGACAGTAAATGGAACAAAATTGATAGCCTTAAAGGATGGGGGATCTAAGGATAAGAGAGAGAGAGAGAGGATCTAAATAGAAGTTTATAAGAAAATAAAACTGCAGATGTTTAACCCTGGTAGGCAAAGCCCCTTTTACCCTAAAAAAAAAAAAAAAAATACATGTATACAAATTAAAAGCTCACTTTCCTCCAGGATTCAGCCCTGTTTACCTCTTCAGCTTACACCTTTTTTTCAGTGAATGTTCCAGAAGCCCTGCTGGAGCAGGACAGCCTGTCTGGTGTCCACCTGTCCTCCCACCTCCAACTCTTCAGGAACCTCTCCATGACACTGAGAATCGGACTCTGCTACCCATAAACCTGAGATCAAGTGGACAGACAAGAGGGAAACCAGATTTGTAAACATCTCATGGTTCCACTACTGCATTACGCTGTGAGAAACGTAGCAGAGTGCTGAATAACTGTGGAATAAAGGATTTTATTACTATTGAACAAAATGTCAGAACAGAAGAGCCATGCATAGGGCTGTCTCAAAGGAAACCAACACAAAGACTCAAAAGGAAGCTTTGTAACATGAGCACAGTTATCACAACAGGGATATGTGCCGGGAACAATATATTCATAGAAAAGCTTGAGGAAGATGTTATTTCTATGGACTGTCTCAATTGATATCCTCGACTACCTAATGAGGCATATTTATTATCCCAATTTCACCAACGAGAAAACCTAAGCCCAAGAGGTCAAATAACATAACCAAGGTCCGACAGTACATAGTTGGTGAGGCCTGCATTCCAATTCAGGTCACAGGACTCCAGAGCCTGTGTGCTTAGCAAATATACCACCCGTTCTCCATAAACCAAGGGCAAGATCAGAGAGCAACTGATGAAGTAGTTTAAAGCAATTCATTTAAACAAAATTTATCTACTCTCTAAGTCACTTCTTTGGCCTTCCGTCTGTCTTCTTTGATTTTTGTCTAACCATTCTCCCTCATGATGCACCTCTCCATTTGATATCCCAAGCTACTTGGATACACACAAGATGCTTTTTGACCCTACAAGTCCAGGAACGCCTTGATGAGAAAGGTTGCTTGGGGATTTTTAAGATAAGAACAATGAGTGCTTTATCGAATGTTGATCTGGAAAAGAGTCTGGAGCCTGTCTAGTGCAGACCTCTCATAAATTGAAAAACTGATTTTCAGTGATATAAAGTGATCTGTCCAGTCACAGAGCTCCTCAGTGATGGAACCAGAACAAGTACTCAGGACTACTTTCCTTTATCTGTTACTCTTTTAGTATATCGTGCTGCTTTCTCTCTGTAGAATGTCTTGAAAAAGCCTACTTAGCAACATAAATGTCAGATTTATTGACCTCATAGACTTTTTCCTGGCCCATTCAGCCCCAAGTAATTCTGCTTCTCTGATCTACAACAAATCTATCGATAAAACGATCAAAATGATTTTCTTCCCACTGTAGGTCACAAGGACTCTTCTTTTTTCTCACTTCAGAATTAGTAACCTGTAAATGTTTACTGGCATTATTATACAAATCTGGTTTCTAAAAAGAACTTGCATTTAGCCTGCAGTATTACTTTGACTTTTAACTTAGCATGACAGATCCGTGTAGTGGTGGGGACTGATAAATGGCAGATGTCCAGGTTCTATGTGAGGTCAAATCTCTAAGTGTTAGGAAGAAAATAAAACAAACAAAAAAAAAGATAAATAAGCTTCCCATTAATAAACTCAAAGTTTTGGAAGTTCATACACTATTTGGTTATATAAATAAGCTCATTTTTGGAAATAAGCAACACTAACTGCTAAACTGAACTGTTAGCACACATGTATTTGACAGCTTTTTATCTGCCCCACATGCTTACTTACACTCCACAAACTCCCGCCACTGCCACCACGTGTATTCCTACAGGTAGCCACCTGCAATAACCAAGAACAGGCTGACTTACTATTGGAAAACCAGCTTCGAGATGCGATGATGCAGCATCTCCTGACATGGAGATGAAGGAAAGCAAATGCCATTTTACCTTGGGTTGGAGGTCAAGAGGATGTGACCCCTCACTGACCCAAGAGCCGGACATGGGCAATCAGAGGCTCCTCACCCACCTCCCCTGTCCTTGAAATGCACGTCCTGCCCACTATTTCCACAGTGGGAGCCATTTTCAAGGACACAGGCCTGAAAGAATAGCGTGTTGAGACCATCTGGATCGTATACCTGCCTAAAGAGGCCAGTTAGGGCCTCTCTATGAACTTTTACGATTCTGGCAGGCATAGGTAGAGTTCCACTTCCTCTTTGCCCACCTAAGACAAGTCTCCTATGTAAGTGTCCTTGCATGTTAAGCCTGTCACCTACCAATCTGAAGCGGCCGGCTTTTTTCTTCTGTCTTTCTGCCCTACTTGTTGTGATGGGAGCAGTTTCAGATTTCCCCCAGGAAGCTCCTGAGTTTGTGAACTAACACCTTGGCAATGATTTAACAGTTCCCACCACAAAAGTAACCACTAATACTGGCAGAAGAACTCAAATGGGCAATATTTGTACGTTTTGACTACTTACCCCCTGAACTGGACATTTATTCCAAATAAATAAAATTCAATGCTTGAAATTATTTACTCGTTTTCTATGAATATTTGCAGAAAAATTTCGTAAATTACCAAAAATAAATGTATGATGAATTTTCTGGTGAGGATTTTTTAGTAGAGATAGTTTAACTGCAGAGACATTTGAAAGCCACTAGAATGAATCTCAAAAGAACCAAAGAGATGTAATTCCTTGATTTGTTAATTTGGGGTTTTTATTAATGACAAACTTATCCCTAGGTTTAAGAATTTTCTGTACTATTTAAATATCTGTTGCTTGATGCATAAGGAACTTTTTGAAGTTAAAATGAAAAAAAATTATTGGATTAAATGAGCGAAAGTAGCCAAGTGCAAATGGGGTAATAGACTGGTGAACAAGAATATGCAAAGAAAAATAACTTTTACATAGTCACAAATTTGCAGAAGCCAAAGCTTGAGAAAGTAAACTATAATGCTATTATTCAATGTTAACACACATCCATATGTAGGTGAAAACTTTAAAACAACAAAAAAACATTAATGTGATTGAAAAGTATCAATTCACTCCTTTTTCATTTTTGAACTGTAAATGTTTTTTTGTGTTATAATTATACATGTAAAGTTCAATAAAAGAAAAAATACACTCTGCATTTTTGCCCATTATTTTTAATGCTCATTCCATGTAATGATGAATAAAACAACTAATATAGAAGAGGGGGCTGCTAAAAATGAGGTACTCTAATGTCGAAAATAGAAGGTACATTATTTGGATGTAGGTAGATGGACAGATAAAACCAACCTGTGACTCTGCTTCTATTTCCCTAGCCTCTCAAACTCTCATAATACTGTGTATGATCACTCTAAGTTTCTTAAAGGTGTCCTGAGGGAGAAAAGGGTACCTTGTGCCAGTTCGAAGTTTGGGAATTACAAGTGATAGTTAATTTTAGTAAGAGGTGGCCAGAAATACATTAGCTACTATACATAAAATGACCATAAATTAAGAAATCCTATGTAGCCTGAAATTGCTTTTCAGCATATCTTAGTTTGCATTTCCTGAATCTTAAAGTATACATCATTATGTAGTGATTCCTTTAGGACCTGGGGAAACTGCAACCCAGTTTTTGACAACCCTCTTGCCAACGAGCTGCCCATCTGTTAGGAAAGACAGCATAAAATCAAAGAGAATAAAAGGCGAACCTCAATCAATTCAACGGATGTGTTCCTCTGAGGCTCTGTGCAGGCTTAGTCTTTGCTACGAAAATTTTATTTGAAATGCAGGGGGGATGCATATAACTTACCACAGCAGTAATTACAATATTGTAAAGGGAATAGACTGGCTCTAGTTAATCAGCATACATGTATAGTGTATGCCATCATATTTTTTTCTTTTGCCCATTCCTTGTTAGAAGGTAGGACAAAGACCCATCTCAAGCATCTTGAGGAATATTGGGGGGTGGGGGTAGGGGGGTTACTCTTAGAAAGCTCTCCAGTTTGACAAGTCTAGGAAAAGAGAAAATAAACCAACTTCACTTATGCACTTATGAAAACATTCAAAAAAGTATTCTTGAAATACTTTCAATCTGAGAAGCAGAAATGGGAGAAATAAGAGAGAGAAGTGGCAACTAAGAACAAAAGAAACTAAAGCATGTCTCAGGGTATTTTTAGCTACAAGTCACAGGAAAGTTGATGACTGCTTAAACTTAAGGACATTCAGCATTTATGTCATAAGTCATTTGGAGGAAAGTGGTTTCAGAATACAGCACTTCAAACAACGTAAGCAGAGCTTGCAATCTCCTCCCCTTCATGTTGGCTTAATTCCACCTTCCCAAGATGGCATTTTACTCAATGCCAAAGACATCCATGAGCTCCCCCATCGTATCTGTCTTTTATTAGATATTACGACATTTCCCAGAAACCTAAGATATCTCATTTCTCTGTGTCTAGAATTGGGTCACTTGGATACCCCTCAATGAAAGGAAACTTGGAAAGTAAATATCTGGCAAAAGATAACAGAATTATGCCCATGTCCCCTTAAAAAATCCATAGTGTGTTGGGAAATAATTTGGGGGAAAGAACAAAGAATAACTATTGGATAATAAACTACCCTTGATTTATTTTAAGACTATCTCTAATGGAACCACCGAGATGAAAATCATCACCCTCAAACTATGATGAGTGGGGCCCTACCTTACTTATAAATTTGCATATAAGAAAAAAAGCCAACAAGCTATTTCCAGTAGGTTTCATAGATCAGCTTGCAAGCCATCCCAGGAAAAAATATTAAGGTATTTTAAATTCACATTACTATATTAAAGTGTAATCCTGTAGTAATAGCAGTAACAAAATGTCTTAATTCAATGTTTCTCAAATGTATTTATTTTACTTTTATTTACAGAATCCATTGCTTTGGATAACACCCACGGAACCCATTGGTATGGTATTGGTACAGGAAGGACTGTCTAATATTATTGATTGCACCACTCACTGCTCACCATGATGTCCATAAAAATTGTTTGAAATATTTTTTCTCTGAACAAAGTATAAATCAGGAATGAGTAAGCAATCATATAACTCTCATTTAACAAAAATCTGACAGAAACGTATGAGTGTCACCAAAGGCAAAGCAGATTATCAAGCTACTGACATCTAGAATTATAATGTGAAACCAGTGAACAATGTTTTTGTAGAAAATACTGTTTGCTGAGACTTAGATTTCTAAAAGTGGAGACAGACAATTCTCCTGTTAATTTCAGTGAATGATTTCATGTGCCTTTACTCTTGCCCCAAACATCTCTTCTGCTAATAGTTTTCAAGATAAAAAATCATGGAAGTAGAGGAGCTCTGAAATTGCCATTTCTCTCACCTGATATCCTTCCCCCCTCTCCCTACCTCTCACTATCCACTATCCTACAGCTGTCAATCCCTAGGTCATCAGAATCCAGGAAGTATGGATGGGCTCAAATGCTCTCCTAGGTTCCAGTAATATTGAACCTAACCTTCATGACCTGCAGACTGACAGACAACACCAAACAAGTTCTCCCCTGAACATACGAACTCCAATTTTCAAAGGAGATTTCTCAGTATCATTTGCTAGCTCAGGGGAAAGAGATCAAAAATCTATGCAGACCAGTCAGATCTGTACATAACCATTCAAGGTTCCAACACAATCCATGCAGAAATCATCATCCAATCCAATATCTCTGTGGGCGACAATTTAAGTATTGTTTAACCAACAATTTCATGTACACCCAGGGACCAGAACTCCTCACTAGGACTCAGATTTTTCCTGCAAATACAAATCCAACTGACTCTTTAGCTATCAAGAAGACCTAGCAGCATTTTACTACATTTACTAGGCTGGCAAATAAGAACTTAGGGCTTAGACCCTGTAATTGAAACACACACATGCGCGCGTGCACACACGCGCGCACACACCCGGCTCAAGAGACTTCTGGTTGCTTAAGTCTTTGGAGCTAGAGATTAAATTCAAATTAATCTAGTGATTAATCAGGAATGCTGCTCTCTCCTCCTCTATCTCCCATGGTTGCTTCCTTAGCCTGGTCTTGAGCTATGTGGGCCCACAGGAGAACACTCACATGGCTGGAGCCCCTAGAGCCTGAGAGAGGCATAGCATATACTGGTCAGAAAGGAAAATAACGGTGAAGATTACAAACCAGTTCTCAATGCCAAATGCATGAATCTTCCTGCTCAACACGCCCCGCCCCCCAGAAGCATCCACCAATCAGATCCATTGGTCCGTAGATCACCAAACACAGCATTTGACTATCTACCCTGACTTAGAATTCCCCAGGTTCCCTGCCCACAATTTGTTGATGAGGGGAAGGCAGGGGCACTCAGGAGGCAAAGGGGAGAATCCATACCATCGGGCTGCCTCAAGTTAGTGTCTCCGCCAGGGAAGGCTTAACTGACAGTTACACATCCACATTAGGGGCATGCCTTAGGCAGAAAATTAATAGAAAGTTTAATTCAAATTTAAGTGTCAAAAGTTTTACCTCACTGAAAAGTGGTAGCTTTTCTTCACTGTGCTATGTTCACAGGACTAAAACAGCAAGAGCTCATCTTGCCTTTGATCCTAGAAAACTACAGATTCTATATAATAGCCAGTTATTTTCCGAAATCGTAAATAGCTCCTGACAAAGGAAAGCACCTTTCCCCCATGGAGGTACTGGAAATAACCCAGAATAGGTCATAGCTACAGCATCCACTTTCACCTGTTTGTAGTTTCTAGCAATGCTAATTTCCATGTCCGTAATTAAAACCAGCTGTAGGTAGGTTAGTAAAAGTTTCCTCAGAAATATCATCAGAACTTAGCCACATCATAGGTCATTGACCTAACAGCGAAGTCTTCGAACATTTTATAAATCCCTCCTCACCTCCCAGTCACTGAATGGGAACAAGGCCTCACTATCTTCGTAACACCCCTAAAGTCAAGTCCAAAGCACATTTCCTTTCCTTCTGCAGCTCTATCCACTCCCCTTCCTCACTTTCATTCTTGTCCCTGATGTCTCAGGTTTAGCTCTAGAAACATCAGCTTTTCTTAAAGCCTCACAGTATCCATCTGTTGGATGGACTCATACTTATTAAAATACATGTCAATGTGGCATCCTTGAAATTGACTCTAAGTTCCGCTTCAAGTTTTTTCACTTGGCCGTGTTGAGTACACTTTCAGCCATTCAAAAGTATAAAAAGTGTTTTGTTTTGTTTTTCCCACACTGAGATACAATTAAAAAACTAAGCAAAGTCGTCAATGGTAGGAAAAAAAGGTTTAAAACAATATACTTGTTTTGGGGATCATTACTACTTCTAATACAATGTAAATTCTAAGGTATTTTTCAGAACATTTGAGAGCTTGCCTCCCAGCAACTGTCATCAGTTTGGGCATCAATAAACTCATGAAAATTGGAACAATATACTTAAGCAAATGAATCAACAAGAGGTACCCAAAATAAAAAATATGTACACCCTTTGATCCACTGGTTCAAATTAATGATTTTATCCTTAGAAAAATATTAAGCAAGACTCAGTAATAGAACACTAAAATTTCTCATTGTTTTACTTATAGTAAATCATAGAACCTACATACCCAAGAGTACAATATTAGTTTTGGTATAAATTAATGAGACATATTTCTTAAAAATCACATAAAATATGATTTAGGACTCCAGAAAATGGCCACATTTTGATAAGTGGGGGGGTGGGGTGGGAAGAAGATACAAAATAGTATTACAGGATAATGCCATTTTTTTTGTTAAAATATGCATTGATTGACTAAGGAGACACAATCATATAGCCTGTGATCTCATGGAATTTTGTAAGTTGAATCTGATTAATTTAGCTTTGGCAATGTGCTCTGTACTCGAGTAGGGGAGAGTGTTCTGTTGGTTTAAATTCATAATATTCATGAAGCAGAAAGAGAAACAGGAGAATAAACAAACAGGAGCTACAACTGGAACTAGAAATCGAAAGCAGGAAACAAAGTGAGCGAAGGCCTGGAAGGAAACATCGATACAGTGGAGCCAAGGGAAGAATAAACAGGAGAACCATAAACGTAGGAGACCAAAGGGTGGGTGGTGCCAGGTTCCACCAACGGGGTGAGCCCTGCTCACGGCAGAACCCGGGCCGGGTGGCCTTTCCTCTCCCTCCTTTCCGCAGTCTCAGTTGTTAATCATGAGACCAGCACTTACTTGCCGTGGAAGATACAAAAGGAAGAGACAGCGCTGTTGCCTTTCTGGGTGCTTTAAAATCATGGTTGGAGGTGGTATGTGCAGAGGGCCGTGTAAAAGGATAGTTAAAACAGAGTCATAAATGTTAACTACAGATATGAGGGATGGCGTCCATATTTTCGTGACACTTTTTGATCTAAAATTTATCAAGTGGAATTTTAATCCCATATTAATCTGGTGGACTATGCAGAACAGACATCAGACCCCATTTTCACTCGCAATGTTACTCCCAGTGACAAAAACAATGGTAATCTCTCACAGCGCAGGCAGAAACTAGACCGAGAGCTGGTCTGGAGAGGCTTTATGGAGGTCACGTAATTTGGAGAGTCCAGATAGGTTGACCACATAGCTATAATGTAAATTGCATGAGGGTAAGACTGTAATACTCATGCGTATTACTGAATTATCAGCACTGAAATACTCAATGAGCACTGATGAAGGACGACGTGAAAAATCATGTGTGAACGGAATGCAGCTGACTGTGGATCTCAGGCAGGTGTGGATACCTGTAGACAAGGGTCCATCCCACACTGACCAGGATGTCAACAAGCAGCAAATAGCCTCATGGAGGACTTGAGGCCATGACGTAGGAATTAGCTGAAGTCAGAAGAGAGAAGTATTCCTTTTTCCCCCCCCATCAGCAAACATTTATCTAACACCCACTGTAGGCCAGGTACTGGCCCGAATGCCTGACTTTTCTGGCCTAGGTCAGGCCCTCTCGGGGTTTCCCAGGATCACAGCAGGGACCGTGCAGACCCCGACAACCGCCTTTCACTCAAGCCTCCAGGCAGGAGATGCTGAGTGAATAAGGCTGAAACTCCGAGAGGACATCAGAGTTCCCTGTTCTGGTGAGATGATACATCAACTTTGCTTTTCTCTCCACCTACACACAGGGGCCTGGACATGGGATCGATCTCTGGCAGCAAGCAAAGATGGAGTCTTAGTTCTTTCTCACTGAAGCCAGAAGAAATCAGAGAAACATGAAGAGCAAGAAGCAATCTCACAGTCCCACACCTCCCCTTCAGAAACCGAGGACTGAGAGGGTAAAAGGCTTGTCCAAGGCCCCAGCCAGTAAAAAGCAGCTCCTTCCCTGCATCCTAGCAATATATTCCCCCGCTTCTGAGGGTATGTTAAAAGAGCAGGGAGTCCTACGAGCACTGACCCTTTCAAAGGAAAGGCAGCCTCTGCCCCCAGGAACACAGGGCCCGTTAACTTAAAATGAAAATCTGTTGGGCCTGTGGAAGTTGCTGCTTCCAGCCTCGCCCTCCAATGCAGAATGGGCCCCTGGCTGCTTCCTAAGAGCTGGAGAAGTATTAAACACAAGAAAATGGAATCTTAAAAAGCTTCCCTGTCAACTGTTATTTTACCATTTATTTCTAAATCCAGTTTAACCACTCCACAGTAACAGCTGCAATCAGAGCATATAAATGCCTGCGCCTGTCGATAGGGAATACAGGCTTTGGAAGGGAGCGGGGTGCATGGGAGCTACATGGGCCACACGTGTTAGTTCTGCTTTTAACTGGCTGCAAGAGAGTTTACATGCCGGCCGTGGCCTTTAAGGAAAAGCTATTTCTAGAACTAAACCTGGGACATGGGGACAAGAATCAAAGTGAGGAAGGGGACAGGAGAGAGTGGCAGGAGGCAAGGAAATGGGCTTCTGACTTGAGGCGGGTTATGGAGATAGTGAGCAGTAGTTCTCATTCAACATGAAATCTGACTCTAATGCCACGATCGGACAATAAAATATCCCCTCTTTAGGACTGTGTGCAGCTTTAAAAATTTCTCTCAGAAGGATTTCCATAGCTAGAGTTTCACATCATTCTCACCATAACCCAGAGAGGAAATATTTCATTATTTTCCTTTGGAAAGACAATACACACAGACAAGGTCACTCCTCAGAGACAGTGGCAAAACTGGGATTAACACCGATATCTGTCGCCTCCCACACCTGTCCTCTTCCACTAAGTCAGAGCCCGGCCTGGCCCATAACCTACACCTGTAAATAGTTTTTTTTGTTTTGTTTTTTTTCCTTTTTTTGGAACACAGACACATCCACTCAAAGCTACTTCTGAGATACAACAGCAGAGTTAATTATGACAGAGACCATATGGCCCAAAGAGCCCAAAATATTTACTAACCGGCATTTTACAGAAAAAAATTGGTTCCTGCTGTGCACCCACACACTCCCTCCAGGGCGATTACATGCCCTTTTAACCCGGAGGCCCACCTCCTGGAACACCTCAAGGGCTGGCTTGAGGCAGAACAATTTGCTCTGTTACAATAACTTGAAAATCTGTCAGGACCCCAGACATCCTCTGTGGAGGGTCTCATTTGTAAACTTGTCTTTAACTTTCTTCAGCCTCAGCTCAGTGTATCCAAGGGACAGTTTGTATTACTTGCATTTCATTTCTTCAGTAAAGAATTATGGCTCTGAAAACAGACTTTAACTATACAGATGACTTATGGTTTCACATTTCCGAATCTGGTACCCTCCCGTACCCATCCCTCACATCCGTCTTCCCAGCCTGGTTCTTAGTTCGGTCCACCGCCCGCCCCCCATTCATCCCATGACCTAGCTGCTGGTTTCTCCCTCAAGACTTCACTTTCCCCTTTCCTGCAGGCGGTGAGACTTCCCGCCCAGCTGTGTAAGGGGCTGCATCGTGCCATTTCCCCACAGATTCAGCTACTTCATCTCCAGGGGACCCAGGTGTTCCTCCTCACAGCAGAATGGGGCGGGGAGGGCTTGGAGGAAGAAGAGCGAAAAGAGAGCAAGGGGAATTTTACCTGAATGATATTCAAACCGTGGCATTTTCGTGTATTTCTACTATGAAAGAGATAATGCCTATTTCGTTCACCAGTGGTCCACCCTCCAAGTACCTGACACGTACGTGACACTCATAATTACGTGTTGAAAAATGAACAGTTAAGCAGATTCAGTCCTTGACAAAGATTGAAGAGGATAAATTTTGCCTCAAATACATATTTTTACCAGCAATTATAACCATTGTGCCTAGCAGTATTGCTTTTCCTTAAAAAGCAGCTCGATCTGAAATGTAAAAGAGATGCTGGTTCCAAGCATCTCAGCAGAGGGGAGAACTTTGGTGCAGGCAGAGGAAACACTGAAAAGACACCATTTTCAGCTCTACCTTCATGTAGACGATATTTCCTTCAATGCTCATTTACAGGGACCAACCTTCTTAGAAACCAAAAGTCGAGATAGAAACCCAATTTCTTTAATTTAAATTTAAACCGCTTCTCTTGCATTTCTTTCAGAGGTTTTGTTTCTTTTTAAAGCACAGGCAAAATTTTTGAAGAATAAGGGCACATCAGATCACACCTGCATATGACGTCAAGTTTTGTGAGGTGGAACAGTGAAACTGACGTTTCCTCTTACCTTGTGTCTAGTAGCAGCAACGAAGGATTTGCCCCATGTAGTGCTTCTTTGGAATCTTCCACGAGATGCCAACTGAACTGCTGGGGCAGAGTGGGCACCAGGTGCCGTGGCAACGAGCTTAAATAAGCAGGAATCATCAGCGTGAATATGGCCTGCCGTAAATTAACTTGCATGTGGGCCCTGAGTAGACACACCTGCATTGGGTCATCACCTGCCTTTTCTGAGATCGTCTAAGCTTGCATCATTTACCATGATTCCTAATTATCAAAGCTAGCTTCCAGCCAAGGCAAATTAGGTCCGTGAATCCTTGTCCCTCAATTTCAGGAGTGCCTCTCCTACCAAGCAGAGACTTGTGGTCCAATAGGTACATTAGAACTTACAGTGTATGTATGTTTGTATGTATGTATGTATGTATGTGGAAAAGATAACTATGCTAGATGCTGTTAAACTAAACCTAATCTAAATAGCCATCAATGAGTTGTAGAAAAGCAATGTATGGCACATCCAACAGTAATTTTTTTAAAAAGAGGTATATCCATAAGAATAGTCCCCAAGCCTGGCTGTCAATTATATTCATCTGAGGACTTTTCGCCCTCCCCAGACTAATTGAATCAGGATCTCTGCAGGTGTGAGTATTGTTTTCAAAGTTCTTCAAATGATTTTAATGTGCGTCCTAGGTTGAGAAACACTCTCATATATACTAACTTGAAAAATATGTGAATGCGTTATTATTGAATGAAGAGCACAAGTTTAGAAACGATATGAACAGTATCATTCCGTTTTGTTACAAAAATCTACCAACTTAATTGTGAGTGTATACCTTTAAATATGCAAAGAAAACTGATATATGGCAAAATGTTACAAAGACGGGTTCTTGAGTCCACTAGTGTCCATTATGTTACCTTATAATATTTTATACGTCATTGAAAGTATTATTTCGTTTTTTAAAAAGAAAATAATGTAAAGCTATCAAAGAGCATTAAACTTAACACTAGGTGTTTGTTGAAATTTTTAGTTTTTATACTTCAGGGTACTCCTTTTTGTAATTTTAAATTTCATAAAATATTGATTTCTTTTCTCTCCTCTCTCTCTCCCCACTCCGTCGCCTAAGGTTCATCTAAGAACAGATCACCTGTGAACACCTACTGGCCCCTAAGCAAAGGGAGAAGGTAGACCCTCCTCAGCCCCTGCTGCCTCAAGCTGAAAACTCTTAGGGGCTTTTTGCTTTTTCTAGGCTGTTCTGAATGTCGGGGTGCCAGCATGCCCCCCAGTTACAGAAGTAAGAAGGAAAGGGCCACAGAGAAGAGGGGGCTTGGAGCGACTTTTCTTCAGACCAGGAAAAAGCCCCCAATATCGGGACCACCTTCAGATTTGCCTCTCAAAGAATTCAGCTTCACAATTTTTCATGTACTGTCACTAAAGATTTGCATACAGCATTCTATAACCCAATAACTGAGAGAAAGACACGGGAGAACGGGGCCTGAGGAAAGACAACTAGAACAGTATCTGAAGAATTTGTTAAGTTACTTAGAAGGAAAAAAATGAAATTGATATTAAATAAAAGTATGCAAGTAAGCATCAGTTCTTTCAAGTCAACGAAGTGAAACCTTTTTTATTCTTGATTGGGGTATACTGGTACACTGACCCAATCTTTTGGGGTGGCAATCGTAACATGTAACAAGGGCCATACAAATTAAATCCATTTGATTACATTTATGGGATTTATAGTAATATTATTGATGTAAGGCAGGGTCCAATCAGTAGTGATTTGTGGTGTTTTCCTAGAGTAAGTCATTTTAGGCAGGAGGCAGCCAGATGAAAAGAAACAGTTGCAGTTAGAAGGCCCTGACTCATGGTCAACAGCACAAGTTCAGGGTCTTTTTACCAACTCTGCTCTTCAGAGCCTTAAGGTACCAGCAGTTTTCTCTGTAATTAGGCTGCTGGAAGCACAGCAACACTGTCTACGTTTTGGAACCCAAGGAGGATGATGAGTTGGAAAGACAGCTGGACTTGGACAGTTTTGCAAAATATAGAAATTAGACCTTGATTCTGTGCTTGACTAAGCTGGCAACTGAGAGTTAGACCCCTGATATCTGCATTTTAACAAACTCCTTAGATAATGATGGCACATTCCAAAAATAAAATGATCGCAGGTTATGATGATCTCTTAGGCACCTTTCTGATCTGATGATTTGATACCTACTATTCTGGGCAAAAACATGGGTTCTGTAATGATCATTTGTTATGTTTACATAACGGCCGACTCCTTTTCATCACTCACATTTCAGCTAAAATATTCCCTCCTCATCCACCAAACCTAACATGTCACCTTCTGGCACTCCCTATCACATCACAGTATTTATTAAATTTACATGACTTATCATCATCCAAAATTAATTATTCATTTCATGTATTTGTGGGGTTTTATCTCCTCTCTTCGTCTATCTAATCTATTACATTGAATAATGTTAATATTTGTTGAATGAATAAGTGAGTGAGTGAATGTGTCAACTACTTTTTATACATTAATTAATAATTGCAAATCCCTCTGGCTCTAAGTGGAGTGACTTCCTCAAAACTATTGACTTATCTAATAGCCAAATAAATAATAAGATTACATTTATTCTCTGTGGCCCCAAAGCCCATGCTCTTTCCAGGTCACCACACTGAATCTAAGGATTGACGTCTATACATCTGCCTCGGCCATCTCTACCTATTGGCTAGCTCAACATGCTCAACGGAGGCTGTTGTTAGTATCTATATGCTGTGTTCCTTCCACACCTTGTGTGTTTCTCCTTTTCCGGATCTGGCCCCATAAAATATTAAGCCTAGATCCAGGAATTGGGTCTTCTGTTCTTGCTACCTTTACCAACACAGTACTTGGCATATTAGGTGTGCTCAAAAGTGCTGGATGAACTCAGCTGCAGTTATAATAATGGCCAACAAAGCACCGTGTTTTACCGCATGTGGGATGTTTCACGTGTAGAATTTTCCTTGATTCCTGCAACAGCTCTGGACAGATAAAGAAACTGAGATACAGAAAGTCCTTTCCCAAGACTTAGTGACAGACTTTGGGCTGAAACTCAGGTTTTCCATTTTCTTTCTTCATTATTTGTTCACCCTCCAAATCTTCTATTTCACATTTTCACTTGGTGAGCTGCAATCCGACAGACACGACACAGTTTACCACTTCTATATCAACTCCCCGAAGAAAGTTTATAGCAGGTTTAGTCAGGAAACTTGCAAACAACCAAAATGTCTTCGAACAGGGTAATGGAGAAACAAATTATAGTACATCCACACAATGGAATAACACACAGCAACAGAAAGGGATGAGTTATTAATTCATGTAAATACATGGATGTACCTTAAAAACATTTTGCTACTAAGAAGTCAGACCCAAAGGCTCTATGTTGTACAACTGCACTTATGAAGCACTATGGAAAAGGCAAAATTATGGAAAACTGATCAGTAGCTGCCAAGTGTTGAGGGAAGGGTAAAGAGTTGACTATAAACTGTAAGCACAAAGGAAATTTTAGGATGATGGAACTATCGTTTATAGTACCATGTGGTGGATACATGAGTATGCATTTACCAAAACTCAGATAACACTACATCGCAAAGAGTAAAAATTAAAAAGAAAAGTAACCCATAATGTTGTGAAATCTCAGGAAAGGATGCATACTGTGATAGATTAATTTGATTATATTACGAATGTATAACATAATCTAATTCAAAGGGTGCAGGGAAAGTAGCTGATTTAAATAAATCTAGAAAACAGGATTTTGACTGGATAATATAAGGCTAAAAACAAAAAGAAACATATGGAAACACTATACTCTAGTTGGTAATTCTGTTTATGGCAAGACTATGGGTTAGCAATTCTGAAACTACCTTACCTGTATACTAGGATGCAACCAAAAGTAAAAAATTGAAGCCAGTTTTTCACTGTCAGGAAAAAGAAGTTACAAGTAAGAAAAAATGGAAGGCTAGAATGAGCCCTGTGTGCTGTTTTAGCTTCAGTGATGTCTTTCAAGGAAGGGAAGCATAACTCCCCACTCCTTAAGTGTGGACTATGCATAGTAACTTCCTTCCAAAGAAAACAATTCAGAAAGGAGGACAAAAGAATAACTTTATAATGGAGAAACTTGATAAACACTACCTCAGCTAGGTGACCAAGATAAACATCAACTGTAATAATTCATGTTAATTGAATGTATCCATGACATCACGTGATGCAAATGGCACTTTGCCTCTGTGGTCTTCCTCCCTAAAACACACGAATTTATAATCATGAAAAAACAGCAGATAAATCCTAATTGAGAGGCAGTCTACAAAATACTGGAGGAGTGTTCCTCTAAAGTTCTAGTGTTATCAGAATAAGGGAAACCAGAGAAAACTGTCACAGCCAAAAGGAACGTAAGAAGACAGGACAATTAAATGCTATATGGTATTCTGGATATAATCCTAGAACAGAAAATATTCATTAGTAAATACTAAAGATATCTGGACAACGTATAGACTTTGGTTAACAATAATGTATTAACACTGTTTCATTAATTGTGAAAAATGTACCATATTAATGTAAAATGTTAATAATTGGAGCAATTGGCTGTAGGGTATGTGGGAATTCTCTACTTTAGGGTATGTTATCGTCTCTATTTTTCTGTAGATCTGAACATGCTCTAAAATAAAAATAACTTTTTAAAAAATGTGTAACTCTATACATGAGAAAACATCAGACAAATACCAACTGAGGGACATTCTACGAAACAGCTGACCAATTCTCTTCAAAAGTATTCTTATCATGAAAAAGAAGAAAAGACTACAAAACTGTCACATATTGGAGAAGACTGAGGAGACAGGACGTCTAAATGCAACGTGGTATCTTGAATTTTGAAAGAAAAAAGGCACGTGTAGTTTAGTTAAGTGTACTGCACCAATACTAAATTCTTTGTTTTGATAAATGTACCACGGTTTTGTCAGATGTTAACATTTGTGAAATCTAGGTGAATGTACACAGAAACTTTCTCCTGTTTTTTGCACCTCCTCTATGAATCTAAAGTTATTTCAGGAAAATTTAAAATGTACAAATGTTCTGCAGAACATTCACATCTTATTGTTTTCTTACACATATCTTACAATAGATTCTATCCTTTTATAGCAAACATCACATAGTAGGTTCCATTTCGTCTCCTGTACAACTTTTGACTATCGTTCCCATTCAAAGCAAAGAGAAAAGCATGCTTCTCAAAGATGGCCATCGGTCTTGCTCTGGGCTGGTGCATGCTCACACTCTTGTCTGTCATGGCTTTTGGTTGCTGCACAAACGCTGACCAGGGTTTCCCTTCCAGGAAAAACAGAACCGCTGTCTATATGTTCTAACAAGAGAAATAACACAATAATTCAGATACACGAAAAGTAAAGAGTAATTTTCATATTATTTTAGAAGAACAAAATAAGCTCTTCCTTTACAAAAAATAGGCACACACTAAAAAAATCCATCTCTTAGTGTGTGTGTGTGCATGTGTGTGTGTGTTTTGGGGGAGAGGGTTCATTATTGAATATAAGGTTTTTAGAAAAGAAATTTCAATAATAAACATGCTTTGAATACTCATATTTAACAAATATTATTGTTTGCTACTTATCCCAGAAAGCTTATCCTGTGTCCTGATCCAAATCAGCCCCACTAGGGGCAATAGAACACCTTAGACAAAAACCTGGCAGCATTTTGCTCCATTTCTAGACTGGAGTTTCTGATTTGCCAAAAATGAGCTCTCCCCACCTCCATCTTTCTGAGATTTTTCTTTCAAGATATGAACAAAATATAGGAGTCAAGCAGGTATTTTCCAACTTGGATAGTATTAAAAAGCAGAACTAATTCAAGTTCTCTGAATCTCGGCTTAATAAGTCTTATATGTTTCAAGAATTTGAATTTGCTTCTTAAATACAGAACTATTAATTACTTAAAACAGCAGGAAAGTTATTCAATTAGCATAAGAAGATTCAAGTTCAAATTGGAGGATTAATTTTCAGGGTTCTGATATGAAAGATATGGTGATTAAGTTAGGGAGTGAAGGCAAAAGTCTCTCAAATCTGAATGGAAAGAATTTCTGATTCAATTATTTGATTAAACCACTCCAGGAATGACATAAAATCATAACCTCTAACATAAAGGTTGAATTGTAGGGTAAATCCTGTGGATGATATATCAAATGCTATTACCACGGTTTGCCTTAATATAAATCTTCACACCAAAGAAATAAAAATGAGCAAATTATTATTTTTAAATGTGCACAATTTTTAATAAAAAGCTCAAGATGAGCACAACTAATAAAAATAACACTTTTCTGAAAATGTTTCTGGCAATTACAGCTGAAAACATAGAGAAAGCTACCAAACTGGATAATATGGACACTTTTGAGGAAACAGACTGGAACTAACCATTTCATCTGGCTTAGAAGATTCCTGGTCACTTGGGCACTTGGATTTTGAAGACGATGGGGATGAGATGGAATGGAGATAGTTCCCCTCTCCCCCAGCAGGTATTATTATTTCCAAGGAATATCAATGAAGGCTCTAGTTCTTAGCTTCTCCCAAATCCAGATGCCCTCATCCAACCCCATTCTCCTCTTGATTGTCCCCCTGACTTTAACCCTCTCTACCCTTCACATCTCTGCCCTGAGCCCCATCACCATTTCTCTACTTGCTCTGTTTCTTTGGTTTTGTTTTGTTTTGTTTTGTTTGTTTGTTTTTTCAAGCAGATCAGTGGCCCTTAGTTTGTTTCTGTGCTGAGTGTCCTGCTGGAGCAAACCCGCTGCAGGTCTGCTTCAGCTTCTGCATCAGCAAGCCAGTGGTTGTGTCCATGCCTCCCTCCCTCTGGGCAAGGCACAAGCCCCAGGCTCAGGCGCCCTTCCTCTTCTCCACTCGCTCCCTCTAGAGGGCGACCTGAGCAAAACAGAGGCCCGGCAGGAGCTCTGCCCCGCTGGCCCAGGGTGAAAACCCACCAGCTCCCCCTAGAGTCCGACCCGGTGCTCCGCGTCCACGTGCGGCCGAGAAGGCGCACATTGCGCACAGCCAGACTGGAGATGTGGCGGCTCTCCTCCCCACAACCCCCGCTCCTCAGCCAAATTTCCCCCAACTTTTCCCACCTTTCCGCCACGTTGGACCAGAGACGACTCCCAAATCCGAACAGCACTACAACGATCTCCCCTGTAGGGGAGGGCGCTTAGGACCCGGACTCCATTCAAGTTGAAGGCGGGGTCAGCGAAAATAGACCTGGGGCAGGTGGTGGCCGCTCGAAGGAAGCGAGACACCGCCCGCCCTGCGAGGTTGCAGGCGGATGGGGCTGCGGGCTGGCGGGCGGGGAGGCAGGAGTGAGGGCGCTGTGGACCCGGGCGCCCCAGATTGCAGGCACCGCCGCCCCAGTGGCTCTCCCTCTCGGCGTATGGGCGCTGCCGCCACCTGGTCCCCCAGCCCACTCCATCTCCTCAGTGCTGCTGCCCGCCAGGAGCGTGTCTCCAGGGCTCCAGGAACTTTGTCAGTGTTATTGGAGCGCGAGTCGGGTGTTCGTGGAGGTGACGAGGGCGTCCTTTCTGTTCTTAAGTCTTTGAGAATTGACGCCTTGATCTGACCTCGAGAGTAATCTCAGTGTCCTAACCTGGGGTACAGCCCAGAGAAGGAGGGCAGCAAAAGGGTTTGTGTGTGCATGTGGTGGGAGAGAGTAATGTGAGATCAAATGTGTGTGCGTGTGTGTGTGTGTGCGCGCGCGCGCGCCAGCAGCAAACCAAAATGCCTTCTACTGTCTTTGCAATCCTTAGAATCCTATTATATCTCCATTTAATCAATCAGGAATGATGTCAAAACTACAAATGACAATTACAATAAAATAATAAAACTTCCAGTTTCTAATATGTAACTGTTTTTCTTCAAAATTAAATGGTTACCTCAGAAAATATTTAATCCCTGTGTCTCTAATGATAAGACCTTGAAGAAAAAGTGTTTCTCATCAAAAGTGAAAACTTTTAGGTGATATCAATGAAAAATTACGACGGATTGTGTTCTCTGAGAATGTCTGCAACAAATGCATTCATCCCACATGTTCTGCCTATCTTATGACTTTGCCATCTCTTAATGTGGGCAGGCTGTGGCTCTGACAGAAGTGACATTATGTTACGCCTGAGGTTAGGTGGCAGAAGACAATACAAGCTCTGCCTAGTTCTCTACAGACACTTCCTCTGGAGTTCAGTCACCTAGCCATAAGGAGAGGTGCACAGGCCCCCAGACTCCAGCCCCAGGAGCCACAGCTGGCAGCAAGGGCCACGCTGGCAGCCCTGGGATGGAGCTCTCTCAGATGGGGACGCTCAGCCCCAGGGAAGCTGCCTCATCAGTGTCATGACAAACAAGGGCCGATCCTGCCAGACTCTGCCCAAAATCCAGATTCCTGAGCAAAATAAGTGAGTGTTGTTGTAAGCCACAAATTTAGAGCTGGCATGTAACATAGAAAGCACACAGAGCCATCTCTCATCTCAGAAGCCGATCACCGGAAAGAGTAAATGTTCCTTCTTTGGTGATACCATTTCTAATACTGCAGCTGACACAGAGCCCTCACTAATTTTTTTTTTCCAATGATTTCCTTTGACTCTGTGTTTTGTCTACCCTACCAGATGGAAAGCTCTTGAGAACAGACTATGTCTGCTTTTCAAACTGCTCTGTTTACAACACTTCTCTTGGTATGTGGTTCCCTTTGGTGGTCACGAAATATCACCTGACTGACTGATACCTGCACAGCAGCTCAATCTACAAAAATAGCACTACTTAATATTTATCAAACATTCACTATGTGCCAGGAACTTGCTCCATTTTCTGCATGCATTTTTTACTTTTTAATTTTTACAGAAACTATTTGAGGTAATATAATACAAGTAATAACAGTACTGTTAAGTAGTATTATTTAAGTACTAATAATATTCAAGCACTATTAAGTTACATAATTGCCTTGAGGCAGAGCTGGAACTCAGGCAGTCTTTCCCCCAATTCATTTTTCATTATTATCAGATAACAACTAGTGGACAGTTATTATTTCCAACCCTCTTATAAGCACTTTGGGTTATTTTCCGTTATTTTGTACAAACGAATCTGATTGTACAATGTATCTGAAAGCAAAAGATGTGTTTTCCATTTCACATAATTATATTCTTGTGTTAGAAGAATAATGATCAAGTAAATAGCATGGTCACTGATCATGTAAATCATACGGTGTGAACATTAGGCAACATTCTCATTTTACTCCCTTTTCTTCCCTAGGTCTTTCCATACTTGATAGATAATTTGGCTTTATGTTATACTCAATCACATGTCTTTTAATAAGAATAATATTTTTCTAATAATTAACAAAATACTTGGTTCCCATGAGTACCAAAGTGTCCTGTATTTCAGATCAGTTTCAAACAGAAACAATAATAATAATTAATAATAATAATAAAAGTGTGATAAAGATAATGGATGTACACAAACCATGTCAAAGAAATGACAAATTTTTTCAAAAGAATATTCTTTAAAATACTGTCAGCACCATTTGTGATTGTGCATATACAGGTTCTTTTTTTAGACATCACTGGATGTTAATTCTTGCTAACAAAATAGCTTGTCATTTACTAGCTTGGGGTTTATTTGAATTGACAAAGCACAAAATATTCTTGCCCATCATTGTCACTATAGCTCTTAAGTGGATTCTAAAAGAGCTTAATGCAGAAAAAAGATAAAGTGATGATGGGGAAAGATTACAAAAGTAATGATCTGTAAACTCTATTTGCGGTTTTCATCAATAATGATGATATCAAAAGAATGGCTTCAAAAAACTTTTTTCCCATTGGTGAATAATGTGACAAATATGTATAAGTATGAAGACTTTCTAGGTTAAATAAAGGAAACATTGCCATTTTAAATTTTATTTTGAAAACTGTAAAGGGGAACCATAAATGCCTAAAATTTTGATTTGCTTTAGAGGAGGCCACCTGATAGAGAATTATAATTGTGCGATTTGGTGGGCAAGGGAGGGGGGTTTAATTGAAATCATGACCGAATAATCCCTAAGATTTTATAAATACATTACAATCATCTCCATTGCAAACATTGGGGGTAAGATTTTCCATTTTAACTCACAAATGATATCAACCAGAAGCATGTCCAAATTGGATTTTATCCGTTTATTATGTCAACATCTAATAAACATCTAATAAACAATTATTCTGCTGCAGAAACTAATTTTCTAAGACTTATATACCATAGCTTTGACTATAAATCACATATTAAAGGATATTAAAAATTAATTTCAACCAGGCAAATATACAAGACATGAGAATTTCTAAAGTGAGGTTTCAAATCATCATATGCAAAAGTTAAAAGACAATTCCATGAATGAATTCTAGAACTTTTGTAGTTCTCAATTAGGTGAAATATATAAAAAGAGATTGGCAAGTAGAAAAAAAAGAGAGGATTTTGTTAGAAATATTTGAGAGAAGAGTTTTTCCTTAGAAAGAGCTATTGTGCTCTGATTCGCTCACCACTTTGAAGGAAAGGTGTCCTAATAGCTTCATCTCACTCCTAGTGAAAGAAGTCACGCTGGGTCTACTTAGTAAATATGACCCCTCTGTAGCTGGGGTGACTCCCACCAAGGACAGAAAAAGGGTCTGAGAATGCTACTTTGTGGAACATCCAGGAGATAAGGCTGGTACTCACAATCAGCCTACATCTGCGAGTCGGTCAGAACAAGAGAGGCGTAGGTACTTCCAGCACATAGATGTAGGACATCGGAAAAAAAGAAGAACCATCCTGGCCAGGTTCATGAGGTTCTTGTCGAGTTGGGTCATCATCACCAGGGATGTAGAAATCCCAGTAGCAAAAAACTAAGAGGGGCTTTGTATTTCTAAAGATTGCTCACTTTAGGGAAAACCACCATGCACAAAATGATGCATCTGCTTGCCGAGGTCATAAGAACTGTACTTGGAAAGAAAAACTATAAGTCTCTGACAGCAGCATAAAAAAAAGAATCAGTTTTAAATATCTTTGAGACACAGAAAGCACGAAAACAGCTTACTATTGTGCCATTTAAGTAAAATATTTCACTTTTACTTTTTGCTCTACCCTCACCCTTCCCCAACCATGTAGGTGTCATCTTACCAGGAGGATAAGATGAGGATAGAAAAGCACAGATAAAGAATTAGACAAGAAGCTCATCACCCCCTCCCCCCTTTTCTTATTGCAGGCTTCCATTCTCACTGAAGGAGTGATTTTAATGCTAAATGAAATTCAGAGTTTTAATTAATATCTTAATATATTGGATTGGACATTCTGATTTCTGAATTGAGAGTTGTTTTCATCCAAACACAGAGGAAGATCACCCTGACTTAAATATATTTTGAAGGGATGATGAAAATAAAAATAAAATGTTTTGTTAACGTTAGTTGTCATCGATATGCTGGTTTTACATGCATGGACACAAGACATTTGCTTTGATTTCAAGCCATCCAGAGAGGCATAGTGAAGCCTGGTCTATGCACTGAAGCCTGTTCCATAGCAAGTCCACATGAGGAAACAAGGGCAGATGTGCTAGAAAACACTGACTGTGAATTTAATTCCAGAATCATTTATAAAGTTAAGGACTGTGTTCACAAGAGCAATGTGAAAAAACGAATCTAGACTTTCTATATTTGATCTAATCCCTTCTTGCAGCTCTAGGTCTATTACTTTTTTGATAGATCTTAGATTTTATACCTGTGTATTTACAGGCTGGACTAAATTATCTTCAATAATTATGGGATGTGAGCCTATGAAATTCTTTTTTTTTTTAACTTTTATTTTATTATTAGTTTTAACTATACAGTATCTCAGTCAGATGTTTATACAATTTATGAAACAATCCCCCTGGTTACTTTATCTTCCCTCTGGCTCTACACATAGTTGTCACGTTGCTGCTGACTGCATTCCCTATGCTGTGCTACATTCCCCATCCCCGTGACCATCTAGCAACTACTAATTTGTACTCCTTTAACTTAACTTTCTTCCAGCACCCCCAAACCCCTCTACTCTGGCCGTCACCAGATTGTCCTTTATATTCGTGAGTCTGTTTTTAATTAGTTTGTTCCTTTTGTTCCTTAGATTCTGCATATAAGTGAAATCACATAGTATCTATCTTTGTCTGTCTGACCTATTTCACTCAGCATAATAACCTCTAGGTCCATCCATGTCATTGCAATGGATTAAATACTTAAATGTAAGACCTAAAACCATAAAACTTCTAGAAGAAAACATAGGCAGTAATCTCTCTGATATTGATACTAGTAATTTCTTTTAGGACATATCTCCCTGGGCAAGGGAAAGAAAAGGAAAAATAAACAAATGAGACTAAATCATATTAAAAAGTTTTTGCATAGCAAAGGAAACCATCAACAAAATGAAAAGACAACCTACTGAATGGGAGAAGATATGATACATTTGATAAGGGGTAAATATCGAAAAATATATAAAGAACTCATACAACTCAACAACAACAAAAATTCAATGAAAAAATGAGCAGAAGACTTGAATAGATATTTCTCCAAAGAGAAAATACAGATGGCCAATACAGACATATGAAAAGATGCTCAAGGTCACTAATCATTAGAGCAATGCAAATTAAAACCACAATGAGATATCACCTCACACCTGTCTGAGTGGCTATCATCAATAAATCAAATCAAGTAAGTACTGGCGAGGATGTACAGAAAAGGGAACCCTCATAAACTGTTGGTGGGATCGCAAATTGGTACAGCCACTGTGGAAAACAGTTTGGAGATTCCTCAGCAATAGCACTTCTGGGTATTTATCCAAAACAATAATTCGTAAAGATCTATGCATCCCTATGTTTATGCCAGCACTATTTACAATAGCCAAGATGTGGAAGCAACCTAAATGCCCAACGACAGATGATCAGATAAAGAGGTTATGGTTCATATATACGATGGAATATTACTCATTTCTCTTGTATCAGTGAAATAGAAAATTCTTTGAGCCAATAAACTAATTTTTCTCTCATCTAATTCTTCCTCCTCTCACTTCAATGTTAAAAATATAAAATAAGATTGTGAGATATATTTCTTTTTTATGGCTTAGGTCACCTATCTCCAAAGGTTGTTGATATTTATTACTATCCCCAGAATATTACAGTCTTTTGGCAGTAGCCATGTTATTTGGTCAATATTTTTAATTAGTTCTCAGGAAGGGATGTGGCATATTTATGTTGCTTACTATTACTGGAATTTTTGTTTGTTTAGTACTTTCAATATTGTGAGCTATGATATATGAAGATTCTTCCTGGTTTCTCAATGTTCAGCTTCTTCCTCTTTCCATGTTCTCCAACATATCTGTATAAGCTTCAATTTCCTCATCTATAAATTTGCAACAACAGTGATAACCATGTCATAAGACCATTGTGAAATCAAATAAATTTATACATGTAAGATGCTCGGTTTGATGCTAGGTGCATAATAATATACATTAATAATAATATTTATTTTTGGTTTTCATCTCTGTTGACTATGAACTTAGGGATTAATTTGGTGGGTCAATGATCAATTAACCCAGGCACAAAGATATTTTTATTCCATGGGATCATCCAGAAAAATGAAAAGCCAAGTATTGAAAATTCAACGATTATTTCATCCCTGTTAGATAACAGACATGGAAAAAAAAACTTTGTCTAAAGTTGATGACAGCAAAGCATCTGAGGACACATTTGTGGGCCATGTATAATTGATTCTCTTTATTGTTTATATCAAGATTCTACAGGATGGAAAATTCAGAGTCACCCATTCTTTCTATTCACAGGAATGGCCAGGTTGCATCAGGGAACAGAGCCTTTGTTCAGAGGCCCATGAGCTTTAAATAGCTTTAGCTAAGAGCATCCCAATACTTTTAGCAATTGTATGTAAATAATTTCAATAGAAATTTTTTCAGTTTGCAGAATTGTTATTCTAGTATCCTCAGGTTGCATATCTTCACTGTATGAAATGGTTGGATAGAATATTTGTTACTGCAGTAAACTTACTTTGAAATGTCTCAAAAGTCTTGAATGGAAAACAAATATAGACAAATTCTAATTTTTTTCTACACAGAACAATGAAGCCTAGAAAGGAGGTGTTGAATCTCTATTTATTGATGTAAATTGTCACAGAACCAGGGGCCATTCCTTGTTTTATCATTTAGAGTATGGTTATATGTTCAGCTCAATTACTGTTGGGGGAAGGATAAGCTGGTCTCCAAAATTAGTGACACCTGTAGGGTGACTTGGGAGAGCTGTAACTACAGCAAGTCAGACTCTGCTCTTCAATCCTAAACTATATCAAGCAAATACACAATGTAGATAAAAGCCAACATCTTTTATATGTAAATAGCTTCAATACAAGTCGTGGAGTTCCAACTTCTAAGAGTATTGTGTCTTTTCTGTACAGAAACCTAAGAATCTTAACAGACACTATCTGCAACTAATATTATGAGAATTTATAAAGCAGCCAAAATGGAAACATCCACAGTTTGCAATATACTGTAGTAGTCAACAAGACTACAGGAATACAGGAAGTATACAAAAGGACAAATTTGCTTTGTTAAATCCTGTTTAAAGTGTATTTCACATCTACTTAGACTAATCCAATATAGCCCTGCCAGTGATAATAGTTGGAATGTAATTATAATTGCCCATCTTTTATTACCTGAGCCCTAGCATAATTTGTTTATAAACAGTTTACATCAGGTTGATTGTTCTCTCTCCCTTTCAATATAGAAATGGGGATGGTTGAAAGAAATTTTGCCAATACAACTAAATTGCACAGCTCAGTCCATCACAATGTCGAGGGAAGCATAAAGCTCATTAAACATAAATGCACATTACGATAGCTCAAGTCCAGGCTAAATTGGTGCCTTTACTTTTCAATTACATTTGATTATTCAAGTAATGTTACTGCCATGATTATAACTGTTTTAATTTACTAGTGTGGATAAACGGCTTTTGTTAAAACAAAAAACTAAAGACAAAAAAAAAAATACAACAGAAAAAAAACTGTGGCCACAAATATAAAACGAAGATGATAATTTTTCTGAGCACCTGTTTGGAGGGCAATTAATCAGAGAGGATTCCAAGAAGCTTGAAGCTGTGTGTTAGGCAGAACTGTGTGGTTACTTACAACCACAGGGAAAGATGTGGGAAAAATACTGAACTTGAAAACAAGCTCTGCCTCTGAATTCTTGCATGATATTAGACAAGTCGCTCCACCTCTATGCAATTTTTATCCCGTGCACTTTTATTTAATGCTGCCATAGCTTTGCTTAAGCTGTCACCTCTGCTAAGAATGCCCTCCTTTTCACCCAAGACCCCACCTGGTGAACTCTAGCATTTGAAGTTTCAACTCAAACATCCTTGTAATATATGTCCTTTCTGATCTTTTCAGGTAGATTTAGCTGCATACAGCACACAAAGTCTAAAATTTCAGGTAGGCAGGTACTTTTTTTTTCCTCTTTTAGCACTTTATATATGCCTTTCTGTTGTCTGTTGGCCTCCAGATTCTGCTAAAAAAAGTTGCTGGAATTCTTATTTTTATTTCTTTCTGCTTTTAAGATGGTGTTTTGCCATCTTCAGTGTTTGGCAGTTAACTAAGATGTACCTTAATAGATTTTCATTTGTTTCATTTGTTTATTTATCCTGCTTGAGTTTCACTGAACTTCCTGGATCTCAGAGTTGCAGTTCTTAATGAAATTTGGGGAAAAAAAATGGAAATCAATATATTATCACTTACTTTTTTCTCATCAAGTTATTTGATGAATGTGAAATATTTATACAGCCCCAGAGATGATCAATGTTCTGTTTATTTTCTTATTTTTTCCTCTCTGTCCTTCTTTTCCTGTGTTCTCTATTTTCTGGTCTTCATGTTTATTATTCATTTCATTTATTATATTCTTTAGTTCTAATTAAACTTGGTTCTTTTTTATGTTTTATTACCTCTCCTAAATTCCCAATATATTTACCTATACATTCATCATTTCCAGTGTACTTTTAATTTTCTTATCAAAGTTATTTTAAAGACTTTGTTAATTTCAACATTTGAGCAAATGTGAATCTCTTACTTTACGATAACTTCACTCATGCTGATACTTTGTTTTCTCTCCACATTTAGTATTTAAAAAATTTATTCAAGACATTGTAAGTGATGCATCAGAGAGACTCTGGTTTATGCAATCATCCTCTGAAGATAAATGATTTTGCTTTTCTATTAGTCAGTTAAATCACTGATATATCAAATTGACCTTATAAAATAGCAGAGATTGGCAAAATACAGCTCTGGACCAAATCTGGACCACCACCTGCTTATTATAAATATTTACAAATTTATTGGAATACAGCCACACCCATTTTTTTAATTATTATCTATGGATGCTTTGAGGCTAGGATAAGAGGTGAGTCATTGCTACAGAGATTGCAGGGCCTACAAAGCCTTTAATATTTAACATTAGGCCCTTTCAGAGAAAGTTTATTGATTCATGTTCTAGGGTATACGTCTAACATGTATATTGCGGGAAAAAATTCCAGATTATTTTAATGCATATCCTTATGTAGAAACCACTCCATTAATATCAATTAGATTTCTTATATTTCTGAGTCTTTTAATTCTAGCTATCACTGTAGATACTGCAGTATAAATTCATAAAATAGAGCTTGAAACTTTAATCCTAGAGTAACGATACAAAAATCCTCACTCTCCCATTGGTTAATTGACATTGATAGTGTTACTCTATTTTTAATATGAAAAAATAAAGTTATTTGGGAGGCTAGAGATCCAAGAAAAATAATCTCAAAAATATTCAAATATAGTTGTGTTTGAGATTCAGAGTATATTATCATATTTTAGGTTTTCTTATTTGATTTACTTTGTTTTTTGTTCCTTTTGCTTCTTTTTCAAACTGGTTGTAATTTGAATGGCCAATATGCAGCACTTGGCCACAGGAAGCAAAAGGATATCCAAAGCAGAGGAGGCACTCAATATAATTTATCTGGGAACAATGTACAAGAATTTTCAGATGTCTATTTCAGGGATTTTGGACATAAATGAGGTGGGAAATGCTCATTAATCAAACCCAAGCTGCCTATTTCTCAGAGGACACAGAATCAATACAGGTAAAATTTTCTATTTCTCCAAAGACTATCTCACTAAACACCTTGAAGGAGACTTTATGGGCAGTTTTCCTGTAGATTTACTGCTTGGCATGCAAGAACATCAACCTCTTTAAATGTTGTGCAGACAGAACTTTAAATTGTGAAATAGGTATGCCCGATCGAAGGGTAAAGACAATCAAACACCAATTCTATTCTATGGGAATGCATTCTGTAATAAGATAGTGATGTGGGTGGGTGAATTTGAATTTTCATGTTGCAAATATTTATTTTAGAAAGAATGATTCTATCACTCTCTACCCCTGAAACCAAATACATAAACAAATAAAAACACTGCCTTTACAAACACAAATTTAAAAATCAGATGAAAATATTTGAAATATATGAGAAAAAGTTATATAAATATAGAGTTCCTACTGTCAATAAGGAAAAACAAATATTATAATAGATTAATATCCAAAATATATGTTTAAGTAAGTAAATATATATTTAAGTAAATATATATTTTTATTTCAACTCTTAACATTGCTTAAAAACATATTGACAAAGTTGAACAGCTTTAAACTGATCATGTAATTTGACGGACAATTTTCTTTAAATAGTTCAGATATGTGAATGAATGAATCTTATGTCATTGCAGGAATACATCTTTCACTATGAGATCTGCCACAATCAAAATGCATTACAGACTGAATAAATATTTGATTCAAAGTAAGACTTTGAAATTGGCCTTGGAGCAAAACCTAACACCTGAGGGTGAGATGGCTGTATGTGTATTATTTCTTCCTGAACTATTAAAGAATAATATAGAAATGTTACTCTTTCAGCCTACAATTTTTTTAAGATAGAAAGATTTTCTCTCAAGTTGCATTAGACAAGTGATCTATTCTCTTTGCTTGGCATAGTCCTAGGTCTGTAAAGTGCCCCAGATATATACATATGTATATTTTCCAAAGTGGGAATATCAGCTTATATCCAGCCTCATAAATAAAACCTATACTCAGCCCGATAAATAAAGACAAACAACCCAATTAGGCAAAAAAAAAGGGGGGCAAATACCAAACAAAACAAAGAAAAAATCAACTTACATATGGACTTCATTTCATAAAAGAAGATATCCAAATTGCAATAAAGCTATGATAATGTATTCAGCTTCTTTAAACATAAGGCAAATGCAAACAAGACCACAATGCAAAACGTCTACGCATCTTTCAAAAGAGCTAAGATAACAAAGAGTAAAATAAGGAGAATTTTAAATAGCAAAAAATACCAAAAGTTAGAATGTGGGGTTAACTATTACTCTCAAACAATACTGGAGGGAGTATAAATCGATATGATCACTTTGGAAAACTATGACAGATCAATGACATTGCTGGCTTCATTTATTTACCCCACTTTTTATCAATGTCCCTTGCTCTCAAGAATCAAAGTACGATCTCTCTTCTCTCAGTTCTACGTTCATTTCTCTGACTTGCTTTAGACAGTGTTAGCGAATGTTACACAAGCAGAAGCTTGTAAAAGCATTTTTGCCTTTCCACTTGTGCCCTTGCATCTTTGCCTCTGTAATGAGAACATGCCTAGACTACGCTGCTAGAGAATAAAAGGCACATAGAGACATTTATATTACTCTTGCCCCAGCCAACACTAGCCTAAATCAGCCAACAGGCAATCTGTCCCCACATACGTGAGCCAGCTCAACCACCATCAGTACAATAATTTAGCCAAACCCCAGTTGACCCCAGAGGAATACACTGATGAAAACTATTTCATGACACTTCATTGCATTCCAGGTAAAATGCAAACTCTGTAGTACAGCTTGGATGATGCCACCCGGTTTAGCCCTTTATTATTATAGTTATTATTCTCTTATTTTTCTCTACTTCCTTATATATCCCTAAAACAAAAATGTGAAAAGCAATTATAATTTGTCATCTTTACTTCAATTCCCCTCCTTTCTGTTCTCATATATGAATCTTGGTAAAGAGCAGACCCTCGGTAAACAAGGTCATTTTGAATACTGTCTCTCTCACTTACCCTCCCTTGGGTTTCTACTTTCTTATCTATACAATTGAAATAATAGTAGTTAACACAAAGGGTGATTGAAAATATTGAGTGCAGTAACTTATGCCTGGCAAGCACTCCACAAGTGCTAGCTATTATCATTAATATTCTTTTTCTCTCTCTCTCTTTTTTTTTTATCATATAGCCCTTTATTCCTTTTTAACATGCAGATCATAAATACTCAAAAAACCCTTTGCTGACTGTCCTTGCTGTATCCTACCTCTTCACTTTGTTCCTATTATGCCCTGGACACATATTTATAGTAGTTCTTGCCAATAATACTATAATAGTTCATCTATTTGTCCCCTCTCAGAGGACTATGAGCATCTTGAGGGCAGAGACTGGGCTTAATTCACTTTTGAATCACTATTACCAGCATCTCAACCACTGAAGATGTTCAATGAACAAGCTTCCTTCTCAGAATTTTAGAAATATTAAAACACAGTTTTGGCAAAGAAGAGAATCAACTGTCATAGAGAGAAAGGTTGTCAAGAATGGAGAGCTCTTGACTCTGTTAAGGCTGTTTACTCGACTGTCTTCTGCATCAGTGACCGGAAGGAATATTTTGTCAGCCAGCTGGGTTCTGACTAAAATGAAGAGCTGGTAATCCAGGCATCCTACCAGGATCCTGGATCTAAATGACTGTGATTCAGCCAAGCTTTGGCTCATGACAAAAACAGCTGATTTTGATTCTAGTCTTTTCATGCAGTTACAAATTCATTTTCCTTCAAGGAATTCTATGGAGCATTTTTCTTCAAAAGTGCTAACTGTTCATTTATTGTGGAAAAAACTGCCATCGAGAAGCCAAAATCTGGGGTCAACATGAGAGGTTACCCTCATCAAAGTCATGATGGAAAGTTGAAGAAGTCACTTTGGCGAACCTGCCAATTTTCTACACCTTTCCAAGGGCAACAAATCTGAATGTGATTTTTCCTTTTGGAATTTCAAAGGAGTCTCATTAGTTTGGCCGCATTTCTCTTTCAAGAAAGATTATTATATTCAGAATTAAGAATATTCTTATTCCTAAGGCAACTTCATTTTTAAGCTCAGTTTCCACTATAGAGGTGTGTTTTCCTTCTAATTTTTTTTTCTCAGAATACAATGAACTTAAGCATCATCAAAAAATACACATGAGAGGTTCAAATACACACACACATTCATATAAATAACTATATGTATATAATTTTACCAGATTCCAAGCACAATTGTTCATCCCACCAAGAGTCATCTTCATAAAACCCTGTATTTACATTTAGATAATGGCATTCTTTTTTGGATTGCTCGGGATTACTTGGCAATTACTAATGCAATTTCTGTGGACATAAGTAAAACTCAGATTTTGACCTAGTTTGCAAGTTGACTCTCACATCCTAGCTCTTTCTCATTCTTTCCTTCCCTTTTCATCTGACTTAGACCACTTCTAGATTGCTGTCTAGCTTCAGAAGATGTAGATAATACACAATATTTAACTTTTGTAGAACTTTTCACTCCGTGGACAGAGATATCTGAGCTGCTATTTATGCAAACATGTATCACTGCCTCTAGTAAATTTTGATGACCCTACATACTAAAAGCAATAAGATAACCAAGTAACAAATTCCATATTGCCTACTCATTAATTCATGGATAAATTAAATACCTTATTCATTTGGATTCCAAATATCATTTTAATCTAAATAATGAAAACATTAGAAAGGAAAGCCAGTCATAGGGTAATTTCAATAAACTCCCAGTAACTCACCATTCCATGTTTTGCTATTTTTTGTTTTGTTTTGTTTTGTTTTGATGTGTCATAGGGAGGCTTACTGGTGGTAGAAGTGCCTGAAAGCAATCAGATATTTGAGGACATGGAACTGTTCCATCGTGCAAGGATACAAATACTATATAACAGGAATTTAGAGCATCTGCTCAGCATAAAATATTATTAAATGTCATAAAAACATGATATAGTTGATAATAACTGGCATGCACTGATTGGCTTATTGACTAAACACAGACAAGGTATTGAGGGAATGTTCCCAGATGCCCAATGTCAGTGGAGATTTTCAGGGAAAACTGCATTTATCTCTGGAAAAATAAGAAAAACAACTGTAAAGGGGACACTCCTCTATCACTAGCATTCCTGATACTCTTCGATCTGTACGTATTTTTTGCAACCAAAACAACCCGCATCTTGTAGAATCTTTAGAATTGAGATTATTCCTGTGACACATGGCAGAGCAAAGAAGGTTTGAAACCGACCTCACAACGTGTTCTGATAAGTGCAAGATACTGGACGACTATGTTCAGGATAAGAACATTCTTCATGACCAAAATAGGAGAACACATACTCCCTTTAAGAGCAGCATGAGAAACCATGGAAAGTGGTGACCTAACTGGACTGCAACTCTATTAATTATCCAGGAATTAAACCCATCTCGGTATGAAATAAAAGTATTTCCTTTCTGGAACAACGCAATGAACTATGGAATGGATATCATATTATTATATACCCAAAGGAATAAACTAACTAGGCACACTAAACTAGAGAAATGATTTAAAGGAAACATGAATCCTCTCTCCTGTGAGTTTAATATTAATCACTTTGACTTTTTCTGGAAAAATGTCCAGGGGCTAAGTCTATTGAAAATACTAACATGATTTTCAATGATGCCAAACTGGACCAATAAAAGAAAGTCAACTATGTCTTCCCCTCACCATCCATAAAATAGGCTTCCCAGATACCTAGTTTCTTTTAGATGGATAACTGAAGGCTGGAGACCAAATCATACTGATAGACAGAAACAGACATGGTAACTGAGGTATGATTATGCTTTTAGGCTTAAAAACCTGAATTGACTATTTAAGATACAAGCTATTTAAAAGAAAATAAAAGAGCCTTAAATCCCTGGTGATCAAGTAATCGGCAATCAAGGTAGAGAATTACACAACACAGAGTCCTGTTGTCCTTTCAAGAAAGACCATTATCTCTAAACTTAGTAGTTTATTTAATCATATGCAGTATTTTATAGTCCTGTTAGTCAATGGGGTGGATGTGTGCGTATGGGTGAGTGTGTGTTGAACTTGCCTCAGCTATTTGCAGTTCTGCAACATATTACATGCATCACTGGTCATTTCTCATGGCATCTTCAAGCATCTCTGTTAAAAGAGATGGAAGCAACAAAGACTGAATATTGATTTGTTGAGAATGAATAAAAAACCAATTTTACAACCTGGAGACCATTTTAATTTAGCAAAATTTGGTCTCCTGTGACCAAATACAAATCCTTTCACGTCTGCATTGTCCTATCTTGGAGAAAAGAATAAATTAAAGAAGTGAACAAAATTCTCTGCTCATCACATTGATATTTCTCTGCCTTGCTGCAGCTGTGGAGATATTAGAAATTAAAATGTTTAACACCATGGGCACTGCCCCGACTTCCTTATAAAAAAGGTCATCTCGCTTGTGTTTGTATTATTGTGGTATGTTTTTTTCCTATTCATTACAGAGTTCTGTGTGGCTCTAAGGATAGCATCAATTAAATGTGGACAGTCAGTCTAGAGCATTAATCAGACAAATAGTATTCCATTTGGAAAATCATACTATTTTGTTGCCTCATTTCATTTTCTTTTCGCCCTTGCCTTTTGATTTAATTTACTCATATACTTATAGACACCACCTCAGTGATCAAGGGTAAGGTGACAGTCACAATTTTTCTGTTCAAGGGAGAGAACATTACAGAGGCCGGTACTTGAAAACCTGGCAAAGGTATTAATCTCTTCCTGAGTGTATCACCCCATCCTATGTCTTGCCAGATTGCTGTGTCCAAGAGCAGATTCCACAGCCAAGGAAAACACACTATGGATAGTGTATTTATGAGTTACGAGGTTCGGAGTAAACGCCCACATTCAAATTTCTGCTCCTTCACTTACCCCTTAACCTCACAGTTACCAATATTTAACTTTTTGAAGCCTCACTTTAACCATCTATAAAGCAATAGTGATGAGTGAGAATACAATAAAATAACTATAATGGAAGTAGCCAGTACCTGGAACAGAGCTTTTGCTCAATAACTGTTGACAATAATCCCAGGGATACAGGAGGCTTAAGGAGACCTACTTCTTATGGAGTTGACGAAATCATCTAGAGCTGCTAGTTAAGAATGATTTTTTTTTTTATTCTCTACCCCATACATAATAACTTAGATATTATGTTTACTACCTGCCTAACGATCCTTCCAGGTGAGTCTGATGGGCAGTCAAACTTGAGAACCACTATCTTATTCATCCCACCCTAAATTTCACTGCTCAAGTCCCTTTTGCAATACTGCTGCCAAGCGTTTCTGTAACCTCTGTTTAAATACTGAATATAGTGAACACAAAATGTCTTTGGAGACATCTCTGTCTATATGTAACAGTCCAAAGTGGTTTCTTCTACCCAAGCAAAATTTCTCTCCAGTATCCTTTATTGACTGATGCAAACTCAAACCTCTACAGTCATGCAGGGAAAAACAGCAACCCCTCTGTGTGTCTAGTAGCCTTTCATCCATTTGAAATCACAGTTGTCCCCAGGTCTCCTCTCCTCTAGACTAATATATCGTTCACCAAATTGCTATTTATAGGGTATTGATGTCTCAAACCAGCAGCTTCTGGGCATGTTTTGTTGACTTCATAGACTCAGTTCTTTTTTATTGTTGTTTTACTTAAGCCTATATTTCATAGTTAGAAAATAATAATTGAACTAAGGATTCATGGATTAACTAAGGCTTTGGACATATAACGAACCTGAAGTGTGAAACAAGATCAACACAATTAAGTACTGACATTATGAAATCAGAAGAAAAGTACTCAAAAGATTTCAAAGATGATAGAAACACTTCCCTCATCACCCTTGAAGCTAAATTTTAAGTCGTATCAAATGGTTCTTCTCAGATCATTTGGCTCTACACTAGTCCCGCTCATCCTCGTGAATGCAATTCTTCCCCTCAGCGCTACAACCATTTCCCAAGTCCTCACGTACGTCTCCCCACTGATTCCTTGAGGAGTGGCCTAGCGCATATACAATCTCGGTGTATATTATGTTAAAATTATAGATTCCCGGATCCCAAATCGAGATGTGTGATTCAGTTGCTTTTGGATGAACTCAGAAATGTACCTTTGTTAACTTAAGGAAGGCGCGTCAAATATCAAACTTTGAGTCATGCTTCCACAAATCCTTCAACATCTGTTCAGTATTTTGCAGAATGCTCCTTATCTGGGTTTGTCTGATATTTTTCTCATGATTAGACTGGGGTTGTGGATTTTAGGGGAAGAAAACCCTTGAGGAAGTGCAATTCTCATCACCTCCTATCAAGGGTACATACAATCATCATGACTTATGGTTGTAAAGATGCTGTTAAACTATAATGGGCAGCTGCTATGGGATTCCACCTGATGGCTGCTCTATGAAGATACTGCCCAGTGTTGCCTGATCTTGATTTTTCAACAGAATCCAGAAATCTGTGTTTATGTGAAATAGCTAATAGTCATGGGGATGTAAAATATAGCATAGAGAATATAGTCAATAATGTTATAATAATTACGTATGGTATCAGATGTGTACTAGACTTATTGGGGTGATCACTTCATAAGTTATACAAATGTCTGACCACTACGCTATACACTTGAAACTAATGTGATATTTTATGTCAATCGTAATTGAAAAATAAATTTTTAAAAAAGAACAGATTCTTAGGAAGCACAGTCCCACCAGAATAACTAACCCAAGGTCTCCACAGAGTTTCCTTATCTGTAAAATGGGAGAAATTTATAGAATTGCTGAATTGCTATGAGGAATCAATGATAAATGCTGGATAAAGTGCAACACATAGAGAGGAGGCAACTAAAAGAACAATTTATTCAGAGGCTTGAGAGTATGACCATTCTGGGTTTGTAATTTATCCCTTATTATATAACTTGCACAAGCTACTTAAATTGAGCCTTAATGTCCATATCTGTCAAATGGGTAAAACACTAGGCCTGGAGGAGGCCTCTTGCAGAAGGTCCCCGCCCTCCCCCTCTGCGCAGTCCTCCCATGTGCCTGTGAGGGATACACCTCGCTTCTTCAGTTTATCCCATTTTGCTTTTCATCTACGTGGGATTCTTCACAATTGCTCATCCACTGAAGGTTATCCCTCTATATTTGAGAGCGCTTATGGATTTTCTGAGTATCCTGTCTAGCATTTCAAAGGATTTGGAGTAAATAAAAGAGGTTGTATTTTATACTGAGTTCTCTGTATTGAATCAATTCCTAACATGTACATCAAATGGACATTTACCATCAATTCACACCCTTTTCTAAGAATGCAGCTTCTTTCCTTATAAGGAAATTTCTCTAATCGCATGTAACCATTTCCTTGCAAAAGGTTTAGCATATGTTATCTATAGCTGTCCCCTTCTGGTAGAAGGAGTCTCCCTCTCATCCACATATTTATTAACTGGCTCCTTCAGAATGAGCTTCTTAAAGATTTTGAGAAAAATTTTCATCCTCCTTCTGGTATATCCAGGGTAGAGGACAAGCTGATCTTATCACATGTTCACGACTTATTGCCCCTAATTCAGCACCAGAAAGAGATACACATAGTTAATGAACTGAAAACCAAAACTGAATTAGGGTTGATCTCTCTGAAAACAAGTGTCTTTGGTGGAGCCGAGCTTCCTTTTCTTGTGAGATAAACAAAGACTGGGAACTGCTTACCCATCAGCCTAAGCTGTCTCAGCTGCCTTTCAGTAAAACAGAGCTATGCCACAACTGCTTCCTAGAATGAAAAACCCAAATCAGCTCAGGGTCAGGCTGATAAAGACACAAGCAAATACAGTAGCACCCAATATAACAGCAGAAGACGCTCTTCAAAAACCTCCAGCTCAGTAACTTTGAGACATCTTTTAGAGAAAAATACTCCAGAATCACACTATCATGCTGCCATTCTTCCCCACTTTACTTGTTATAAAAAGCATTATGTATATAAATATATATAACATTTTATATAACAAATACATAGTATACTATATATAAGTATATAGAGTATCAACTCATCAGTGAGTAAAACTCTAAAAGTCTAATCATAGAAACTAGGAAAGTAGTTTAATTTCGAATCTAACCAAGAATTCTCTTCAAATTAGGTATCTCAAAGTGGAAAATGTGATACAGGACAAAGTAAACTTAGAAAAGCCCACAGTTCATTGCCCAGATCTTTCATATCATCGTTATCAGGACACAGGGTTAGTAATTCAAGCCCTGAGGATTGATGGAGAGTCTCCAAACCCAAATGAAACACTGAACATGTGTTGTTTGGTTCTACTAAAAGTAAAGATCAAAGTTATGTCCTCTCTCAAAATTCTGTACCCTTATTTTGGAGTTTTTGTTTTATGATTTCAATGAGTCTGTTGCAGTAGGTTTCCCTGCAAACGGTTTGAGATTTGTAAGTGAAAAGTATCAACAATGTGGTCTAGAGGTTACAGGAAATTCATTTTCATTTTCCTGAGTCAAGTGCCAAATTTACATATACTCAGTCTATGGCATCAAGGTGACACCCAGGAACTCTGTAGTTTAGGAGATGGCTATTCCAGCTGTGCATATGAGTATGTCCACTTTTACTTATTCAATTATTATTCAATTATTCAAGCTATTCAGTTTTACTCTGTCAATTATTCATTGATTTATGCATTCATTTATTTATTTTTACTAAACATCTATTAAGTGCTGGGTGTGGTAAGTACCTGGGCCAGCCGAAGTTGCTGTTAGAAGAGATGCTGCTGGAGGCTGGAAGTAACTGGAGACAGATAGCTTCTCTAATCAAACAATATCTCCCACTGTCCTTCCATTACCTCTAACTACACCCTGAGATTTATAAATACAAATTCCTTTGAAAATATATAGAATGCACAAGACGGTACAAATAAAAGAAGTTATTTATATATCTGTATGATACAAAAATACCCTTTGAAGAGGCAACATAGTATTCTTAACTATCCTTAGTTTGCTGGAGTGAATTTGTGTTTTTATTTTGGCTTAGATTTTTCTTTAGCTATTTGAGGGTTAAGCATCTCTGAGACTTTGAAGTTCTGAGACAGGCTACTCTTTGCTGCCATAAAGAGTACAAGAACAATAGTAGGCTTATGGACAAAGGGTGGCACAGGAAGAAAGAATATTTTTTCTTTTTTTATTCTTTTTTTCACTTTTAGTTTGAGATGTCTTTGGATGTCAGTAGGCGATGCCAGGCAAACAGCAGATGCACAGATGGCGATTGTAGGACTGACTGTGTTAGAGACTTGCGTGTGGAAGCTCTTAGTATGTAAATGGAAGCAGCAGCCAATCACGTGGAAGTATTTGTCCAGAGAGTTGTTTTTTGGTTTTTTTTTTAAATGAGAAGTGATGTTCAGAAAAAAAAAATCTAATAAAGCAGATAGTATGCTCCCAGCAACTGAGGAAAATCAGTCCCAAGGAACTTATTTAATTTTCTCTTCAGCACATATTAATAAAGCCAAAAGTCTATTTAGTTTTTAACTCAGTGTCCTTTTCACTAAGTCATACTGTGCCTTAGGTCAACAAATAACTTGTTGAGTGTCTACTATGTGCCCAACATCTACAACCTACATAGAGAAAACAAAGTGAGGATAAGGCAAAGTCCTTTATCAGTCTGGAATAGTGTTGTACATGTGCTCTTTGACTAGTTGCTAGTGCAGATGCTAATAATCCCCAGGCTTGGAAGCTCTTAGCCCATTTTTTACCCTTCTAAGCCCTAGTTATTTATGACGATTAACTCTCTTAATCATCTCTTTCTCTAGGAAGCCTAGTCACAGCAGTGTTGGTGATAATTTTGAAGCAGGTATTTTTAAAGGTGAATTTGACACATAATGTTAATTATCTTCTTGTATATATGTATCTTAACTACTCAACTGGATAGAAGAATCTTCGAGAATAAAAAATTCTACTTGAGATGTTCTTAATTGATCTCTTCCAATACAGGAGATTAAAGAAATATTTATTAGAAAAAAAAATAAGAGAAATAAGAAATAAGGCAATTTAAGTGTTATAAGTGATAAAAGTAAATAAAACCGCAGAAGTACTTATTAATGACTTGGCTAATGGGTAGAAGTTCTGGTTTGGGGTCCAGAAATCATGAGCTGTAATTCAGAGAATGAAAGAGCAAAATATAACCACATGAAACCCAGTTTATACTATTCATAAGATATAAATAAAGCTACTTTTCTTGAGTTTTGTGGAGCTGTTTTGGAGAAGTGAACATAATGCTTATATATCCTAAAATCAGTATGCCTTGTTGGCATTCCAGCTTCTGTCAGACTCAGTGAAATATTTCTAGTTTAGATACTTTAATGATTCTGCACTGTACCTGGGTGGCTGTACCTCAGAGAAGTCTCTAATCTTGACAAATTCTCATTAAAATGAAAGGTCACTGGAGCCCCTGGAGGAGGGTCCTTTCAGGAAGCCAATTAGCTTAGTTCTAACCCATGATCCTATCTGTTCATTACTTTCAGGCTGCTATCCTATTCTCTAATATATTTTTTTATCTGAAATTAGTTTTCATTCAGTGTAATATCCATGACCACAAGAAGAATTTAGCTGTAACATTAGTATCGCCTGGTCAAAAATGATTCTAAGAAAGGAGAAAGTGGGATAATTAGAGAACCTCAGGATAAAACCCAATTGTCAAGGATGTGCCACTAATTTGAGGATAAAAATGAAACCTCCTATGGTGATGCCACACAGAACTCCCTCCATTGTAGCTGTGAGATCCTGCTGAGGATAATACGGGCAACTGAAAGAAGTAATACTGATATGATGAGTTACGGAAGGCAATACAACTGGTTCTTGGTCTTGGTTCTGAAATAACCTTTTCACCCTCCATCAAAGAATAGAGAAGGGCAGGTCAGAGCCAGATCTCAGGATATCGTAGATAGAACTAGTCTTTGATATACAGTAAAGTTACGTCCAATGTGAACTCTCAGTTTCTGTATAACAAATCATCCCTAAACCCTATATCACAAACACTTAGCGATGCTCCCTCCCCATCCCCCTACTTGCTCTCCAACTCTTCATTTGCTTGAAAGTGTCTACGACTATGCTACTCCTCCACAGCATATATCCATCAAAATTCATACTTTATTTATTTTGTTCCATATATTTGATTCTCATTCTGCTGGATGCTGCCCTCAAGGACTAAGTAGGGTAGCAGGAGTAAGGTGAAAACAATATTTGTGGTTCACTAACTATTTAACAGGCCAGATTATGGAATACAGTTTTTTATTTAATATCTATCATGATGGATGGATCACGATACAAGTATCATTGTCTATAAATTTTAAGATGCAAGAGCTGAGATTCAGAGAGGATAAATGATTATTTCAAGGTCACAGATTTGTTACTGGTAGAGCTTTGATTTAGTTCTAGGTCTGCTGACTTCAAAATTCATGCTCTTTCTACTGCAAAATATGATTATAAGTAATTGTAAAAAAAAAAAGTAAAATAATAAAATAAATACTAGCAATTGTAAGTGAAAGCCAGGAAATTAGAAGGGATGTTAATTTAAAGAGTTTCTTTTTCAAATCCATATCCCTGGTGTCTGGCATAAATCCTTAGAGAATTGAGACTTAATAAGTATTTACTGAGTATATATTCTGCCTGAAAGTGACAGGAGGATGCAGTTTTCAAGTGTGTGTGTGTGTGTGTGTGTGTGTGTGTGTTTGTAGAAAGTACAATTTGAGATTGGCCTTAAAAAATGGGAAGGTTTGGATATGTATACATTAGGAATTAACTTATGACTTCCTGGCATATGGGGACAGATGAGCAAAGATATCGAGGTAGAAAATACTAAAGGGTTTTTGAAGTTGTAAATAGTCAAGGCTCAATTAGTCAAATCCTTGAGACAGAAACAAAATTCTCCTTTAGAATTTTAGATCTTAACCTACCTGTATATAAATAAGGAGAGTGATACTTTTGGGTAAGAACCATCCTATTCTAACTAGAACTTCTCCACACATAGATTGTCACAGATAAGTTTATTTCTGAGACTTCCTCACAGTAGTAGTTCTCAATAAAGTCCTCTTGGGGGACCTCAGGAAACCATGTGAAATGGCCAGGTACAACTGAGATATCTCTTTGAAGCAAGTATTTATCTTTAAAATACCAGTGATTTTGCATTTATTCATGTTTGGTTTAGTATAAAATGTGTCTCTCAGATCATTGAGCAAAATGAGCAGTCCTGGGAAAATGGGCCATATGTACCTGTGACTTCAGGTATCCTGTGACAAATTGCCTATACATCATTGAAGACCCATTTGCTGGTTGGAGTCTGGTTGTTCAAGAATTTAACTTGCTGACATATCTTCCTTTCAGGAAAAAAAATAAATAAAACAAAAAATGATGTGACATTTATTTGTTATTCCTATTTAGAGAAAATTAAATTCATTTTAACAACTTTATGAAGGTATCTTTAACATACAAAAATTATATATGTTTAAAGTATACAACTGGTTGTTTTGATATATGCACACATTGTGAAAAGATCACCACAATCAAGCTAAATAGCTTGTCTATCGCTTCTACCTAGTTACCATTTTTTGGTGTGTATGTGCAGTGAGAAAATTTCATTTAAGATCTATCTATCCTCTTGGGAAATTTCAAGTATACGGCACTGTTAATAGCATCGCCATGATGTGTTAGATCTCCAGAACTCATTTATCTTGTATAACAAAAATTTTGCACTCTTTGACCAACATCTCATTTCCCCCTAATCCCTACTGTCAATCACCCTTCTATGCTCTGCTTCCATTAGTTTGACTATTTTAGATTTTTCATAAAAGTGGAATCATGCAGTACATGTCTTTCTGTGTCTGACTTATTTCACTTTGCATAATGTCCTCTAGAGTCATCCATGTTGTTGTAAATGGCATGATTCCCTTCTATTTTAATGATGAATATTTTAAGGCTGTATGTGTGTGTGTGTGTGTGTGTGTGTGTGTGTGTGTGTGTGTGTGTGTGTGTATTCACTTTTCCCTACTCATTCTACTACCAGTGGACATTTAGGTTGTTTCCATACCTTGGTTATTATGAATATTGTAATGAACATAAGAGAGCAGATATCTCTTTGAGATCCAGATTTCATTTCCTTTGGATATATACCCCAAAGTGGTATTGCTGGAACATATGGTAATTCTATTTTTGATTTTTTGAGGAACTTCTACACTACTTTCCCATAATGTCTGTACCAATTTACATCCTAAAAACAGTGCACAAAAGTTCTCCTTCACCATCTCCTCACCAACACTAATTTTTTGTCTTCCTGACAACAGCCATTCTAGCAGGTATGAGATGATATCTCACGGCAGTTTTCACTTAAATTTACCTGATGATTAGTGATGTTGAATACCTTTATACATACCGATTGGCTATTTATATATCTTCTTTGGGAAAACATCTATTAGGGTGTATTCCTAATTTTTTAATTGGGTTATTTGTTTTCTTGCTAATTGAGTGGTTTGAGTTCCTTATATGTTTTGGATATTAACCCTTTGTCAGATATATAGTTTATAAGTATTTTCTCTAATTCCTAAGTTTTCTCTTTGTTAATTATTTTTCTTTGTTGTGCAGAGTTTTTTAGTCTATTTTTTGCTTGTCTATTTCTGCTTTTAATGCCTGTGATTTTGGTGCTGTGACCAAAAAATCATTACCGAGACCATTGTTAAAAAGCCTCTTCTCTGTATTTTCTTCTAATAGTTTTAGTTTCAAGTCCTACATTTAAGCCTTTGGTCCATTTGAATCAATTTTTGCATATGTGTGAGATAAGGGTACAGTTCACTCTTCTATATGTGAGTATCCAGTTTTTTCAACATCATTTATTAAAGAGACTTCTTCTCCATTGTGCGTTTTTGGCCCCCTTTGCAAAGATCTGTTGACTGTAAATGTATGTATCTATGTCTGGATTCTCTATTCTGTTCCATTGGTCTATATGTCTCTTTTGCCAGCACCACACTGCTTTGATTATTATAGCTTTGTAATGTACTTTGAAATCAGGAAGTGTGATGCCTTCAGCTTCCTTCTCAAGATGGTTTTGGCTATTATGTGGTTCCGTATGAACTTCAGGATTTTTTAAATAAAGAATGACATTAGGATTTAGATAGGGGTTCGTTGAATCTAGATTCTAAGGAGGTAACTCAGGTCATGTCGTGAGCTTACAGAAATTGGGTCTAGAAATGTCAAGCTTAAAGAAAACTTTAGTTTGTTGGGGTTTGATTTTTTTTCCTCCAGGGAAGTAGTTTTTAAGATCCAAATAAAGTTGGGTCATCAACAAATTCAAAAAAAGAAAAAAGTAAGCAAGCAAGCAATCAAAACACTATTCTATAAAGAAAAGTATAGAAGGGAGCTCCATGAGAGAGGACGTAGCTGCTTCCAGGTGCATTTTCTCTCCAAAGTACACCTGGCTTTTTTCTCTCACTGCAGGAATCCCATCCATTAGGAACCCCTAATCTGGCAGAAATCAGATTCCCAGAGAGAGGCTCTATGAAGTGACCACATTACCTATAAAGCAGCCTCACTCTTCTATTTTTGTCCTATTATTTCTTAAGCCATCTAAACAACCATTAGGTGGACTCCACTGCCTTAGACCCTTGCACATATTCTAAGCAAAAAGATAGGCAAAATATTCAGTTTACTTAACCAGGAAAAGAGCAAAAATGATAACAGTCATGAAAAAAAAATGCTTTCAGTGACAAGAGCTGATGTTAGAATTTCACTATCTTTTATCTAAACACCATGACAACACCTGACACTTTTATGGCACGTTCTAAAATGAGTAAATGTATAGATTATGATTAATTCAAGGAGTATGTTCTCCTTATGTTCTTCCTTCCCTCCCTCCCTTAAATCCGTTTTTGACTTAATATTATGTGACAAGCTCTGCTAGAAAAACAATGAATAAGACACTTCTCCTCTTCTCAAGAACTATAGAATATAATAAAGCAAAGAAAGCAACAGAAAAGAATGTGACCTGTGATATGAAAGAAACGGAAGAGGATGACCCAAGGTAGGGTGTTCCATAAGAGGGAGGAATCACTTCATAAAATGCTCATGGTGTCCTAAAAAACTATCAGGTAATCCGATTAGGATTCTTAGCTCCACTTTTTAGGTGAAGCAACTGAGGCTTAGAGAAGTTAATGAACTTGCCATAGATCACACATCTTGAATCTAAAAAAGTAGATTCGAGACTAAAAACAGCAATTTACTTCCTTTTTATCAATCCACACACTGTGTCAAAAAAAAGGGCATATTTAAAAATGCTAATTTAAAAAATATCAGAACATAACAATAAATTATATTGACTTGCACATACTTAAAAGATCCAAAGCTGATATCATCTGATTTACAAATTTTGAATCAAGCGTTTATTGATGGAAGAATAATCTTAAACTTTAACGTCAAAAAATAATATTCTTACATGCAAGCCTCTTTTCTCTTTACCAGATTCTATCTACATCCTCCCACTTTGCTGCCAGAAGAAACAATTAGTCATTCCATAAATAGATCAATATTTGCCCACACTGTAGATGACGAGATCCAATCTCCAGTGGCCCCATCTGCACACTGGCACCAAAACCACCTCATAAGACCAGTGGTAGGCATTTCCCTAGCTCTCCATTTCAAAGATGCAGAAACAGTTTCAACAATATTTCCCAGCATGCCTCATCTCGCACAGCTGAGAAGTGGTGAACACAGGATTTGAGAAGGCCTTTCTGAGCCTGAAGCCCTGTTCTTCCTCCTCTATAACGGTTCATTGTATTTTTTTATTCTAGTATCTTTGCAGTTATAGTTACAGCTAGAGATTTTAGATGCTTTATATCTGGGAATCCAGACATCCTCCTCACCACCACTTTTCTTGTATAAAAATTTCTTGATTCTATAAAAAGAAAAAAATTAATCAAAATGTCTCCATTTTCTACCATCCAACATTTCCTCCCTCAACCTCACTATCTTCTAGAGGAAGCAGCAGTACAGCTACAGGTGAGCACACCCACTGGGGCTAGAAGGAACATGCTTGTCTTTCCAAACAGGGCTCATGTGAAGATGCGCAGAAGCAGCCAGTTATTATTCATATTTTGGCTTTATTTCCAAGATGTTCTGGCTATAATAATGTCTGAATTTGAAGATTTGTTTCCATGACCTGAGCCTACTACGTGAACCACTGACTGTCTATGTATTAGTTTCCAAGAAATGGATTGAAAATGGACATATAATTTTACCACAAGTGTCAGAAAAAAGAAGGGAGTCTTGCAAAGCAAATTTTAATAAAAATAAATCATCTTGACCCATATTCTATAGATAATATTTCCTTGGTAGAGGAGAGAAGTGGCTGACAGAAGAAGCCTCACCACCACTATTTTAATTTTCACATACTATTTTTAGCTCTTAAAATAGACTATAAATAATAGCAGAAGAGAAATGAGATTCATAATGAATTAGAAACACAAACGAGTTCCATAAAATATTTATCTGCAGTGAAGTGGGGGTTTGATGTTATCTGAACATTAAAAAACATAAATAGGGCATTTCGTTGCACACAGATCTTCTATAATAGGATTTCAGAGGGGCGTTTTTACTTAAAGGTCCAGTCATGGGTAAAAATAATAATAATAAAATTCTGAAAAAGTCTATACTTTTTTTTTTTAAATTCAGCTCTGTGTTCCAAAATCTAAACTTCAAAATATAGTGATGATAGATACTTTGCACTACATAGTAACTTGGCGTTTATACATCTAATATGATCATTCTGATAATTTACTACTAATGATTCCAAGGGTTGATTTTTATGAATAATCACAGTTCCTCCACAGGATTTTTGGGGAGAATAATAAGCCAGGACATGTATAGGACCTATTCAATGATTCCTGTGAGGACTGAGGATGGGTGCCTGGCACACAGCAAGTCGTTAGTAAACACTGAGAGTTATTTCCATGATCAAGGGTTTGCGAGGTCTATGAAAATATGTCCCAATTGTATTCTTTATTGTTTAATGCCAATAAGTAGCATTGGAACTTTCCCTGTCTCCATGGTCTATATCTGATTTCTATCATACGTTTTCAAATCTTGTGTGCTCCTTGGTCTATATGTTTTTGTCAAAGACTTTGATTTTCAGAGCAGTTTTAGGTTTATAACAAAATTGAGAGAGAGATAAAGAGATTTCTCATATAACATGCATAGCTGTTCCCATTATCAACATCACTTATCAGAATGGTACATTTTTTTTTAATCAAGGAGGACTCTACATTGATATATCATAATTACCCAAAGTCCATAGTTTATCTTAGGGTTCACTCTTGGTATTGTATATTCAATGGGTTTGAATAAATGCGTAATTACATATATCCATCATTATAATGTCATAGTCAGTATTTCCCCTGCCCTAAATATCCTCTGTGCTCTGCCTATCCATCTCCCCCCCAATCCTAAGCAACCACTAATCCTTATACTATCTCCATAGTTTCGCTTTTTCCAGAATATCATGGAGTGGGAATCATAAGGTATGTAGCCTTTTCAGACTGCCTTCTTTCACTCAATAATATACATTTAAGTTTCTTCCATGTCTTTTCATAGCTTGATAGCTCACGTCTTTTTAGTGCAGAGTAATATTTCATTGTCTGGATGTACCACAGTTTATCCATTCATCCACTGAAGGATATCTTGGCTGCTCCCATGTTTTGGCAATTCTGAATAAAGCTGTTATAAACATTTGTGTGCAGGTTATTGTATGGACATAAGTCTTCAACCTTGGTCTAGCTTTAAATATTTAGTCTAGAAGTCTATTGTGGTTCCCTGTATCCACGATACTCAGCACTAATCAAACCAAGCAGTTTCTAACTGAGTTTGTTTTACACAAGGCCTTGGGATCCCTTTTAACACATACTCTGAACAGCCACTTATTAAATGATTCCAGTCAGTACATGAGCTGTAACCCACTTGCCATTCCTTTCCTGGAAACACAGCCAAAGACATCGTTCTGAGCTGCAGTTTGAGAAGGGAGTTAAATTGCAGGAGGGGGTTGAAGTGTTAGGAAGAGGACAAGCGAATGACTGATGTTTTTTTAGCATTTGCTAAGCCCATTCCTTGTCCTGAACACTTACGTTTCATTTACTCCAACATGGTGATTTATGAGTATAAATTAGCACATTTTGACAATTTGTCAAAATGAGACTCCAATAATAAAATATCTAGATTCATGCAGGTGCTATTGTAAATATGGCAGCACCATTTATCCTCCAAATAGCTGAGAAGGGAAGGATACAGAGAATGACAGGTGACAGTTTCTTTTAACATGTGGAGAAATATTACTGCACCTCTTCTTCCACTTAAGGGAAGGTCAATTAACCTTAAATGCAGAAATTACAGTGAGAAAGAAAAATGGATCAATGTAAAATTTATGTCGCAGTAACTGGAAATTTTCATATGTTCTCGGCATCAGATCCTTTATTTGAAGAATATGTAAAAGGGAATAGTCTTTCAATGTGTCCTTCTAAGAAAGAAAAATGACTCCAAATATTAAAAACAACGTTTTCCATGTGAAATGAAAGTATGGAATGAATGATAGAAATGTTTCTATTATTCTGTCATCCTGAAAGGCAACAGAAAACAGACTGGATTATACCCTTTCTATGAGTCTACGCAGTGTAGCAGTTACTCTGCCCAGCACGGCCACCTCACCCCACATGAACTGAATAAAGCTGAGAAGTGAGAAACAAGAGGAAGAATAAGGTCGTGCTACCAATCGCCACCAAAGCAGAGACTAGCAGGTAATTTCCAGCTTTTATCCACACCCCTGACTTTAAGGACTGTGACAGACAAACTTGTAGGAAATTCTAATCTGGGCTTCACTACACTCCTACCCACGGCTGCCGATTTCTACTTCATAGCATATCTTTCTCTTTTTTTCTCCTTCAAACTCGATGATGTTTTACTTCAACCTACATTTCACCTGGATACACACACCTGTTCTCTTATCTTTGCTATTCTAAGTGTGGTCTTCAGACCAGCAGCATTGGCATCCCCTGGAAGCTCGACAGAAATGCAGAATATCAGCCGCAAATCGGAAGTACTAAATCGGATCTGGTGTTTAACAAGATACCTCATGACACGATGCACATTGAGGTCATTGCTTGCAGTCGCACTCCTACCTGCTATGCTCCTGCTTAGCATGCCTCTCCCTTGTTCATTAATCCTTGCTCTATTTCCCCTCTCACTCCCCGCCCCCCTCCTCCTATGCAACAGAGCTAGAAGCAGGAGGAGAAAATGGCCTGATTTCTATACACCTTCACTAAGAACCCTATTTCAAATCCTGGTGTCTGTGATAAAAAGAAATACTGTGAGGACACTGCAAAACTTCTCATCCTGGGTTAAAAAAAAAAAAAAAAAATCTCTCTCTTCTAGATCTTACAAGAAGCTTCAGTATCTGTCTCCTGCCACCCTTCCAATGTCCTCAGATTCACTTGTCAGAAGTGAACCTGCTTAATGTGACCTGTTCCATGAACATGGCCAAGACACCTATTCTTGCTCCAGCTTCAGCAATCACTAAGGACAGCTGCCATCCTTTTCTCCTCCATAAACCCCTCATTTCCTCATTTCCACGTCCCTCCACACTCTGAACTGATTTGGCTGAGTCCACCGTCTGCAGCTCCTCTTGGAAATCCACTCTGCTATATTTTAGTGGCTGTAGTGGCTCCTTCCAATCTCTGTCATTTTGAGGATACGTGCGGGCAGACATGCCCTCAGCAGGACTTCTCTTCCCCTGCTCCCTGCTCCCATCCTTCACTCAGTCTCCTCTAATCTCGATGGTGATTTCCAAACAGCTGCTTCTAAGAATGCTAATGTGGTCATACTGAGCACAGTCCCTGGCTAGCCATAATGAAGAGCAGTTACTGGAAAGCTTATTTGCGCATGTGTGTATTTTTGCGTCCTGAAGCCCTGATTTCATTAATGCCCACAACAGAGTTCAAGGTCTGTCAGAATGATAAAGGATCATTTTCATTATAAACCCCAATTTACCTCCTTTCTACTCATTCCCTCAAACTTTACTAGTTAGTTATGACCATCAGAAACCAGAGTAAAGGAGAAAAGGCTATCTATATTTAAGGTGTGAAGTCAGGAAACTTACTCCTTTCTCTTCGAGTGTGGGATAAGGAATTGAGAATGTGGCATTCAGGAAATACATCTTATTCCTTTGAGAAAATTGGCAAGGTCATCCATCACAGGTCATTTACCCAAGTTCAAGGTTAGAAGTTTCTCTGAGGTTTATTTTCCTGAGATAAAAAATAAGCGGGGAGAAAAGGAAAAAGAGAGACAGAAACACATTTTGACTAATTGATAAATGGTGGGGGACATGAGAAAGAGGGAGGACAACAGTTCTCTGGAAAGCAGCCAGTGCCAATAAAATAAATGATGTTCGGGTGTGGAAAAATGCAGCTCTTCCCAGCTTCTCCCACTTTAACATTTCTAAATCAGCCTAAATGGAACAGCATTTATTTTAGAAGTTTCATAATACATAGCAGTCTTCTCCTGCCCTACTTTTTGCTTAACTTAGTTAGAAATTTGAAAGTTCCCCTTATGAGGTAAAAAATTCTTAGTTATATTGATTTGGTACTTGAATGAATTCCCAAGACCCTCTGATGGAGGGACCCTGAGCTATACTTTAGTCTAACTTTGTCCCTTCCATTTTTCACACTAAAATCGGGACTTTCTTGATTACAGTGACAAAAATCTAATTTAAACTGAGCCTTGAGGCCCTTAAGCTAAAACAAGCAAACAAATCAACTGAGAAACTGCCTTTAGGTGAGGCTGGATCTAGAAGTTCAACAAAATCATTAGGTATCTTCCTCTTTCTAACATTTGTCTCTGTGTCCCCTACCTGAACAGTGAAATATGTATATAGAAATTGGAAATAAGGATTATGTACATTTTGTGTCTATAATGTAGTCTGACCATCTGTAAAATCAGGATAATAATCTTAACCACACAGAGCTTATGTAGGAGAAATATCTAAGAAAAAGTCTCTAATGCACATTAAACTTCAGGTTGTTACACATAAAAATGTGTACCTTCCCAGATCAACTCTTTTAGTTTCAATCCCGTCTTCCTAGCATGGATATATGACACATAGGTATAACTGGAAAATTCATTGTGGACTGTTTTCCTTCTCACCTTAATGTCTTTTCTTCAGATACTGTACTTGCCCAATCCTACAATAAATATGTCCTTTAATTAATCTCCTTTTACCCTACTATTTCAATCTAAATGATTCAGGTTTATAACTAATAATAAACTATCATGTGTTATTGACCTTTCACGTGTTTCTTTTTGATTCTACGACTACTTGGAGGGTAAATACCTGAGGGAAGGCATCTACTCCAGGGTACTGCCTCTACCCTCCACTCACTTTCCAAAGGCTGTGCCTAATAGATAGTGGAATTGGAAAGGAGAGGATTGTACATCTTTTATCTATTGTTTTGAATAGTCATTTGTAATAAGGGGATAATCAATCTGACCTCATATGGTTGGTATAAGAAAAAATTAAAGGCAAGTAAATTGTATATATTTTTTTCCATAAAGACAGCCCAAATTTATTTTGTTGGTTGTTGTTTTGGTTCTGACCACCATAAGTTCATAATGTCAGACATAGAACATGACAGGCCAATAGGCACTTAATATGGGTATACGAATAATGGGTATATAACATAAGAACCTACATCCGCATTCTATTTCTTTTTCCATTTTCCTTATTGTGACATGTTAAAATGACTGCCACCATAAATATTCACTTGCAAAATTTTCTTCCTTAAACTGAGTAGGAACATAAATGTTTTACTTTTTAAATGTGTAACTCAAGGTCACAGAGAAACATTGGGAAGCATATTAAATAAACATTTGCAAGAAGCAGAACATACAGAAATTCTTCTCAAAAGTCTTTCCTCCACTTCTGACCTCTGAAGATCCTTATACATTGACTCACAGGGCAGAGTAAAGTGGAAAAAGGAAGAGGGGGAGCTGTCTGAGATCCCTGGGTAAATCAACGAGAATTTGTCTTCTTTCTCTCTGAGCGGCATTGTTTAGAAATGACAAAGTCACAATTTGGTAAAGCCATGAAACTAAGAAATAAAAGTCACTGATTCTATTGTTGAAAGTTTGGAAGGAGGGAAAAATAGCAAGTATTACTTGATCTATTATTTGTTTTCTAATTAAGGATATCAGCACAAAGGCGTTTTTATATTTTGGACCTTTCATTTGCCTATTACTGTGAATTATATTTCTAAAATGTGATGAGTCACTGGAATATTAAATCCTGGAAATACATGGGAATATTTGAACATAGAAATGAAGAAAAAAGGTTTCTAACATACAAACCAAGAAACAGAGAAACAATATTTCTTAATAAGGGAGGTTTAAAACAAAGATGCAGCAAAGGGAAGCATTTTGAAGTTTGAGGCCCTGATTTTGGCACTCTCATAATAGACAAATTTGGAGCCTGTTTTCATCGGACAAACGTAAAACTTAAGGATGGGCATTAATGTATACTGTGGGTGTATATGAGTATCAGTGACCCATACATAACATGGAAAAACATGTCCTCATTCCGCTTAATTTGATAATGGACTTCATAAAAAGTTCAATAATTTACCTCATCAAACTGTGTCCACAAAAGTAAATTCAGAATAGTGGTGAAGCACATATACTTTGGAGTCACACCAAACTGGCCTTGAGAACTGAGATCCATCACTTCCTACTTGTACATTCTTGAGCAAACATCCTTTCAATCTAATATTTCTCATCTTTGAAATTGGGATAATCCTAGTACCTCTAATTGTAAGATCACACGAGAAAATACATATTATATCTTTAGCATCATGCCTGGCATATAAAATGAGCTGAATAAATGTTGGTGATAATGGTGCTGGTGACAGCGATGGTGATGATTATGATAATGATGATATTGGATTTTGCACCTACAGTAAGGCCTATTCCTTTAAAGAATTCTTTTAGAGACCTGGAAACTATTAGAGTTGCTCTTTAATATCCTAAAATAGCGAAGACTTTATAAAAAGTCCTCTGGAATCTCTCAAAATATTCATGAAATGCCAGGAGTAACCAATATTAGGGATAAAAGGAAAGAAAGCCAAACATCTTCATTTTGTAGGCATAGCAATTTAAGCTCACAGTCCAGCTGGCAGCATAACGACTCTAGACTTCTAGTTTAGTATTCTTTGAACTGTAATACACTGAAAACTGCACAACAGCCCACCGTACTCGCAAAACACTGTGACAAATCCTTTAAGAGGTGAATTTAATAGAGTTGGCACCATAAGGACACAAGTGGAATACGTTCTGATAGAAACAGGGTGAAAAATGACCGAGTGGGTAGGCAATCACAGTTCTCGTCTGCTGTCTGTACTGCCCAAAGTATGAGAAGCACTCAGCTGTACACATTTACCACAGGCCTAAAAAGCACATGGTTTTTCTTTGTTTTGTTGTTGTTGTTGTTGTTGTTATTTCTGAAACATGACAAATATTTCATGGAATGTTTACATCAACGACAAAATAAATATTTCATAATGTGCATTTTTAAAAATTACCTTTCTAAGTCAAATCCCTGATGTAATGGAGAATAGCAGCTTTTAATACTGGGAAGAATGGTAGGATTAGAAAATCAATGTTTTGTAATGACTCATGTAATAGGTAATTCAGGCAGGGATCATCCAAAGATAGTTAAGGGAGTTGGTGAAAGTCAGAAGGGGTAAGGAGATGATCCTTTCGTACCACATCACAAACACTTCCTTCTACAATTCACATGTGACCAAGTGACAGCTGTGAGAACGTGAATGTTGAGGATATGAACAGCAGCCTGGGCGATCCAGGAATTTAAATTCACCACTACTATCGAAACTGCTTCTAAGCCATGGAAAACTGCACCTATAACAGCATCTTTGAGACAGAATTTTGCCATTCCTGTAACACAAGTCTGGGCAGAAATGCTTGGACCAGTCAAAAGTATCTGAGAGCATTCACGAGGAGCAGCCGACAAGCTGTGGCATAGACACTGAATGCTCTCTTTTCCTGAGACCCAAGCTAATGGGGTAGCAATGGTTTCTCAGCCTCAGATAAAAATAGTGAAGACTTTATGTTCTGCCAGAGGGATGAAATGCAAGAGTATAACCTACACAGACATATTCAACAATCTGTCCCTTCTCTCTTGAGCATCTCTGTCATTACCCTACCAGTTCTGTCCTATTAGCCCCATGATGAAAGGAGCAGCCTGACTGTTCAAGCCAGCTTCTCTGTTTATTATGAAATCTCCCTGGTACTTGATAAAATACATCAGTGAGATTCTGCTCACCTCCGTAGGCCTCCCTTCTTGCTTGAGTGCACAACCACAAATCCAAATAGTGTTAAAAGATATTGATGAAGTGGATGCCTCTCCAAGAATGATGGCCTAGGAGGGAAACAGAAATCATGCATAGAAAGCAATCAGGAAATGTCAGCAGACCTTTAGAGAAACCCTTCAAACATGCCAGAGCACCAAGACAAACATCAAAACTAATGGAGTGTTTTGTAAAGAGAAGTGTGTTTGCCCAGGAAAGGGAGGTAGGAAATAAAGTGAGAAGCCAACTATTGCTGTATGTGTTTTCAGGGGTAGAGGAAGAACACAACTCACAAGATGCCAGTCTGAAAAAAAAGGCTGGAAAGTAGGTTGAGAATGGATGGTGTAAACACAGTATTTTTGGCTGCAGGGCATTCATTTTCCTTCTGGTTAGAGCCCCTCATTTTCCTTGGTGAATTATTCTCCATTATTTTCTAAACATGTTGTTGAGGTGAGGAGAGGTTAATCCCCAATAAGAATGGCACATAAACCTGGCCACAGTGATTAATTTAAAGTTAGTCACATGACCTAAGTAAGAGCTACCTAAATCACTGAGACATAGTTTTAGATCATTAATCGCAACTCTTAGAAAATAGAGTACCTCTTATCCTTAACTTAAAAAAAAATTTCTCTGGGAAGCAAAGACTGAGATGAGGTTAGACATTAAAAAAAAAAAAACTGTATTGAGGGAAATATCTGGGAAGGCTGAAGGACAGGACTCTCTCTCCATTGGCTGTGCCAGGCTGCTGTGAACAAGCCTTTCTGAAATTGGAAAGCCCCTTTGTCTGAGAAGATCTCCTAGAGAAACACCTTAAACCTTTTAAAGATTTTGAAATAGGATCTTACCATTGATTTGTACTTTGGCCCAATCCTCATTTCACTTGAAAATCTTTCTGAAAAGATTAAAGATAAAAAAACATTTTACCAGCCAGTCAAGCCTCAGCCTCTTGTTGCTTGAAAAACTAAACAGTTCCTTCTTTACTTCATTTCTCTTTCCACCAAACTTTTCACAGGGGAGAAAACTAAGCCAAAGGGAATCTGTGACATTTCGCGTGGCTCACATACTCTCTATGTAAATTTCTTCTCTTCCTGGGTACCACTGCTGCTAGTTTCACTTACGTAAGTTGAGTGGTCTTTTTATTTTTCCAGCTTGATATCACCTTCCTTACTGCTTTTCTAACTTTATTAAACCATTTGTTCATTTTTATAGCCTTGGTTAACATTTTCCCTGGATTTCATTCAAGTCTGGATTTGATTCCCAAACAAGGTGAATCATGTTTCTAGCTTAGGACACAGAGGCTACAGAGAGGGCAACGCCAGTGAAATAAAATTAATTTACAACATGCTAAATAAGTGGAGAAATCTCAGCATTTCCCTAAAAAGCCTTTATTCTGACCCATATTTATTTTTTTCAAAAATTACTATTTCCTATGAGCATCACACCAACAGTAATGAAACAGAAAAAATGATGCATAGTAAGAAATTAATGTGTTTCATAATGGGTTATAAATCTTCACCTCTTTATTGCTTGTGGACTTTTGATAAGCTTGACAAATTTTAGACCTTTTTAATTTAAAATAGAGTTTTAGTTCTCTAAGTTACAGTGGAAAAAATTTCCCTATCTATCATTCGAATGGTTAAATACATTCATTAATCTACAAAATATCATGCAGAAAGTGATTTCTTTATCTACTCCAATCACTCATTTACATTTATCAGGAAGTAAAATGGTTATTTTCTGAGGGCTCCAAATCTAGTCTGAAGGAAAATACCTCATAAACCATCATAATTATAGAGGTAAGATTTAGAGATAGAGCTGCTATTGTCATCATATCTGCCTTAGCATGAGTAGGGCCATTGCAATGGCCAAAAGCTACATATAAAGAAACCAGAAACTCTGAACGTTGCAATAAGACATGCAATGTTGTCTCTAGTGCACGTGGAGTTCATTTTCTCATCAACTCGTGGAGAGGAGAGGAGGGGAGTCTATAGAGTTGTTCAACTTCCTCTTGTTCCTTATCCTCGTGGCGTCATCAGCTATTTGCCAAGAAGATGGGACAGGTTTGAAAATATTCAAGTGAAGAACCAGCAGAGGAAGTTGTAGCCACTATTTCTTAATTAGCTCCACCCATGATCCAGGTTTTTTTTAAGTGATCATTACTTAAGGCTGTTTTCAATCTTCTCAAACAGAACACTTAGATTCATATTCAAAATATACCAGAAAGAGGTAAGAGGCATTTGCAATGATATGGTATTAAATCTGTCAGACCACAAGCCCCCCATTATGGATGTTTCCTAACAGAAGTACATTATAAGGGAGAGAATAATATATAGGAAAGGGCACCGATAAGCTGACGGACTTGTCAGAACTTCAAACTGTGAGGCTCAGAAAACAGAGACAGTAGTGTATTAACAGAAAACCAGAACATTCAGGCCCCATCCCTGTCCTACGATCTGGAGAATAACGGACCCCAACAGTCTTAAAAAATGATGTGAATCCCAGCACTATAACCAGAATTACGAACTTGGGAAAGAGAAAAAGGCAGGAGAAAATAACCAAAGGAATGAAGGTAACTATGATAGCGACAGAAAATGCACATCAATCTTATCTCCTACCCATAGCAGACATCACTAACTAACATTTATGTATAGCTATGCAATGAAACAACCTAAAACTCAGAGACTCAGAATCTTTACTAGTTCGCAAATGTGCAGGTGAGCTGGGCAGTTCTGCTAGTCTGGGAAGGGCTTACGGGTCCTAGCCCATGCTTGCTCATGCATTTGCAGTCAGCATCAGAGTTGGCTTAAGGCTAAGGGAAATAAGATGGCTGAGCTGGCAGAGCTGGTCTTTGTACCTACGTGGTTTCATTCTCCAGAAGGCTAGCATGCACTGTTCAAATGGTGGTAGTGGTAAAATCTGTTGAAGCAAAAGCATAATCGTTCAAAGTCCCCGGAAGTGTAGGCTCAGAATTCAGAACAAAATTGCTTTCACTACATTCTACTGGCCAAATCAAGTCACAAGTCAGCCCATATATACACATGGAAAAATTCAACTCCACCTCTGAAAGTGAGGCAGTGCAAAAAACTATAGCCACCCACATAAACTCAAATCTAATATAAAACAGCTCCCCGTTAGGGAATGAGGAAGCTTCAAAGTCCCTGTGATCACAGCCCTCCACACAGTCACTCCCAAGTTTTTAAAAAAAAAAAAAAAAAAAACACGTTTGTCATTCAAAGTGTCTGATATTATCTAATGCTGGCCTACTCTTTTATGACTAGGACAATCATATGACATGATTGATAAAACCTAATAATATTATATGTCCTAATCCCTGAGTAAGTTAGAAATGGATAAAAAAAATGATTTTTGCATAAACTATCTAGAATTTTTCTCCTCCTTTTTAGAACATATTGTTTAAACCATCTATTATCACTTTACCAAGTACTGCCAAAAGTGCTTCTCTTTTGACGTAATAAAACTAATAGATGTGTATGTATATAACACATATCTATTCCTCATAGTTTTATATAAAGTAACTGATCTATGAGGTAGGCAAGGCAGAAATTATCATTCTAAGATTAAAAAATATGGACAAAGAAGTACAAATTAGTAGCTGTAAAAGTCATTGGGCTATAGAGTACAGCATAGGGAATATGGTCAATATTATTGTAATGGATGTGTGTAGTGCCAGATGAGAGCTTGAGTAATTGGGCAATCACTTTAGAAATTATATAAATATCTAACCACTTGAATATATACCTGAAACTAATAAAAAATAAAATAAATATATGGAGATCAGAGAAATTGAATAACCTTTGAGTTTTCACATATTTAGTATATGTAGGCCTATTTGAATAAAAATTCAAATCTTTACTTAGCAAAGTTAGTTTTTGGATACTTTATATGTTGAAAAATTTTCCCTAGAAACTTCTTTTTAATTAGCTGCTTAGAGGCTGAAAATTGAGAAAATAAGTGATATATAAGGTTATTTACAAGATCAGTGCCTAAATATTCTGTGGCTAAGGTTAGAGAATGTTTTCCCCAGTTTCTCTGAGGTCTTAGATATGACCTATTTGGAATTAAAAGCCATTTTACTAAATTCAGAAATTCTGACCTCAGAATTAACAATATCTCAAAACTCTAAGATTAGAGCATCCAGGAAATAACACAATAATATATCATGGGAGAGGAAATTACTTTCTGGTCCTCTTGGCATTTGTTTTATGCACTGAAGAAAGAATATTTGAATATTCTCTTAGCTGCCTTATAGGGAATGGCTAGAAATATTATTAGGCAGCAGGAAATTACCTGGCCTTACTAAAGCTACAGAACCCATGACCCATATAATCACATCTGTGGTCACCCACTTCAGATCATCGCAATGAGCCATACCATCAGGGGTCACACTCCCAGGTCATAGTCATAGGAAGAACCTTAGGTCAAAATTAATGAGTTGTATCTTGTGTCAACAGCCAGAAGATTATAAGGTGAGCCAGTACCAAATACTCAAAACAAGCAAGAAGGATTTAGTAGCTATAAACAGAAATTTGTTAAATTTTAGGTAAAAATAAATGAGATAAAAGTTGATAGTGGAGATGCTTACATTTGGTAGAAATTTGAAGAAAAGGCCTGGAGTCTTCATTGGTCTAAGATTCTTCAGAATAATAGTCTAATCAGCAAAACAGTCATTTTTAACTTCAGTTTCACTACTGTCTTCACTATTGGGGTGAACCATTAACCAAACTTTGAGATAGGCGCATTTTCCCCAATTTATAGATAAGAAATTTAGGATGTATGCAGCCAGGATTCAAACTCATTTCTAATGATTCCCAGATTCCAAAGTCTGGTCTCATATTGCTCACATCATCACCTTCTCCCTCCAGGACTATCTGTTGACCAGGAATATCTGCTCTGGACAGTTGGACTACCTCAGGAGCACTGAGCTCAGGTCAGGTCACTACTTTTTAAAGAAGTGAGTGCACAGACGCACTAGAACATTCTATAGTAAAAAACAAAAAACAAACAAAAACAAATAAACAGGGGAATGGTTTTAGAAACTCTGCCCTAGGCAAAAAATAAAATGAGTTTTTAAAATGTTGAATTTGTCTAGACTAGAGAATTTATAATCTATTTAGCAGCCATTAAATGGCCACGGAGAGAGCTGTTAATCACAGGGCCTAAGTCTGTATTTTACCAGGAGGCAGAGGAAGGTCCGGTGGGTAGGAGCCACAGGGAAGTAAATTTTATCTCACTGTAAGGAAAACAAAAACAAAACACACACACACACACACACACACACACACACACACACACACACACACACAGGTAATACACTCCTTATCTGTGGAAAAAATGTTCCTAACTTTCTAGAATTTTATGGCTTCTTTTTGGCATATCCGATTTACCAGCATCAGTGCTGGCAATGTTTTGGAGCCATTATTAAGTAAAGCAGGGGTTTCTTGACCACAAGCACTGCAATACTGTGACAGGAGATCTGATAACCCAGACAGCTACTAAGTGACTAATGGGTAGGTGGCATACACAGCATGGATACGCTGGACCGGATAGGAGAGAGAGGGACTGTGAGAGGTTTCATCATGTTATTAAGAACAGTGTACAGTTTAAAACTTATAAATTGTTTATTTCTGGAATTTTCCATTTAATATTTTCAGAGAGCAGTTGACCTCAGATAACAAAAATTAAAACTGCACAGTTTCCTCCACATCTGCAAAAATACTGTTTTTGATCTGCAGTAGGTTGAATCCGCAGACATGAAACTCACAGATATAGAGGGCCGACTGTACTTAGCATGTTCAAACGTACGCAAGATCAAACACTAAATATCAGGAATGACTTGGGGAGGAAAACAAACAATACCAATATAAACAATATCTCAGTTACATAAATTCATTCACTCATTTAAATCAACAGACCAAGTTTCTAGACCGAATCAGCAAGCATTTTCTGCAATGGGTAAAATGGTAAATATTTTAGGTTTTGTGGGCCACATGCGTTCTGCATGATCTTTTTCGATTTTTTTTCAATCAGTCATAAATGTGAAACTGTCTTGGCTCATAACTGTGGTCTGCCAGCTCCTGTCTAGACAGTGTCACTGTTCCTCAGCCGTGGACACAGGGAAGGCCGGTGCCATCATTCCCACCTGAGCTGTGCACCCTCTGCAGCCAGCTTTCTACCTTACACCTTAGATCATCGAAAATGAATTTCTTCCTTAAGGACTAGTGGGGCTGGGTCACTTAGCCATGCTTCACTTCACTACGTACACTAAAATGTGGACGAACATTTTAAAAGCATCAAAGCCAAGCATTTTCCCTGTTTTGAATCATACTGATAATCTCTAATAGGCAATTCCAGAAATGACTGGATTTCAAAACACCAACATCCTCTAAGAGAAGTGGAACCTGAAGCCAAATCTACACAGTAGATATACTCATTCGCTATCTTAAGGGCTCTTCAAACCTAATATGTTTACAAAAGAAAGCATTATTCCCCATCCCCGATCCACATCTTTTTTTTTTTTTTGTCCCAGTGTTGATCATACATCACAGGCAAACCACTCTCCACAGTTAGAAATCGTGGAGTGGCCCTCTACCCTTTGCTCTTCCTTTACTCCCTAAGAGAAATCAATCATTAAGTGAATTTGATCGTATCTCAAAATCTCTCTGAATTCAGGTGTTCCTTGATAAGATATTGCAACAACACCGAGCAAGCTCTGGTCTCTTACATTCCCCCAATAGTTTCCCTCTGGTCTCTCCAGTTCCAGCAACTCTCTGTTCTAATCTGTTCAACTAGTAAGGTGGCAACCCCTTCAGAAACAGCTTCTTCAAAATTAGAACCTGGTCCTCACTGTCCCCTGTATAAAAGTTCTCTTGGTTTCCCAGTGCCTGAATAATTAAGTCCAGACATTTTAACCTGTCATTCAAAGCCAGAGGTGACTTCCCTGTGCCCTCCTCTCCAGCACCTCTCTAGGAAGAATTTCTTGATGGACCAACTGAGAAGCTTCCAGAATAAAATCTATAAAGGGCATAAAAATATATTTTGAATGTAAGAAAAAGTACCATATATAGTTCAAAAGAATATTTTGCTAAGCAGTTTGGGGTGGTAAGACTTCCAAAAAGCAAGTTTTATAAAATCATGGTGGCTAAATTTTCTTCTAAAAATTTTGTGTACTGAGATGGAAATGCGCATTTAGGTTCAAGTAAACTGTGAGGAATAATAGAGACCAAACAGTCCCCAAACAGTCCTCTTTCTCAGCTACTCTCTTCAAAGATCATCAGTGAATTCCTCTAAATAAATAAAGAAAATTAATATTGGTTAAAAAGGTCACCAAGATATTCATCTTCCTTGACATCTTCTGTCTTGTTTGGCCCTGGTCCAGCTGCACTGAAAATCTCGCTTGCTGTTGCAGGAAGTCACTGGGAGGATTTGACTGCCAGGTGACCGGCAAGCTGGACTGGGGCAATCGGAGGTTCTTCACCTCCTCCCTGTCCTTGGATGTACAGACAGTGGAAACTGTTTTGAAGAATGCAGCACTGAGAGAATGACGTTTTGTGGAGACCATCCGGATGGTGGTTTATGTGATTGAGCCCAGTTAAGGCCTCTATGTGAACTTTTAAGATTCTAGCGGATAGGTGCAGAGATCTACTTGTCTTGAGGCCACCTAAGACAAGCCTTGTATAGAACTTCCCTTGTTTATTAAACCTTCCACCTACCAATCTGGCCTGCCTCTTTTTTTCTGTCTCTCGTTGCCCTCTGTGTATGGGGGCCGGTTGACAAACCAATACTTGCCCTAACGAGCTTAGTCTTTTATAATGCCGTGCCTCTGACATGCTGGTTTTTCTTCCTGGAAGCATTTCGGCTCCTGCACTTTGCACCCTCTACTCTCCACCCTACGGGTACTCATCCCTAAATTATTTTCCCATGCTCATAACTGAGTTTTGTTTATTTTAAAAGCTGTTTCTGCTGGCCCCAGGCAAGTTTTGCTCCTTCCTCTACAATCTGCACCCAGGTCATACCTTTATGATGTCACTTACCATGTTGATTTTAATATACTTGTTTACAAGTCTATTTCCTGTGATAACCTATGAGTTACTTGAGGGCAAGTAAAATTGTTTATTCACCTTTGAATCCCCAGCTTCTAGCTCACAACCCATCGCTGAGGATTGGCTTAGTAAATGTTTGTTGATTTAATTGAAAGAGATCTTTGAGAGAGTCTGGATGGCATTCTCTCTCAAATTTTCTGAAATGGAATCCAGTCACAACTGAGTCACTAGGCAGGTGTTTAATCTTGGGCCATCACTCTATTTTACAGAATTTTAGTGTTTTTAAGAAAATAAGAATGATGCCAAGTGTTATGTCTAGCTCAGATAGTTATTTCAAGAATAAAAATGAGATAATGTGAATGCTATTAAAAAAAAAAGCACTCTATATTCTAAACTGCTCTTCTCTGGTATCTAACATCAGGCCAGCATGTTATTAAATACTTGTTAAAATGAGTGATATGGACCCGTCATTGATCAAGGTCTATGCTAGGGCAGGAGACGTTAATGCAAAAGTCCAAGGCTCGGCCTCCTGTCCAAGAAAAAGCACAATATTCAAATACTGCATTCTGGAACCTTGACTCTTCCAAAGATACTGCCAAGGAAATTAATTCATTTTCGATGAATGCTATAGTTTAGTTTATGAGCATTTTCTGAGAAACTATAAAGTGGAATAAAATTCCAGGAACTGAATATGAAAAAAAAAAAAGGCTAAAGTTGAGCAATATGAGCAGAGAGAAAAGTAAAGAGAAACATTAGCCAATAAGTGCTGGGATAGTTTCTTATGCAGAATAGATCACAGAAACAAACATTTTATCTTTCTGTTTACATATATTTATCTAGGTGAGAGAATTAGGCATACTAAATGCAGTTATCTGAAAATGATGCATCACTTGGCACACTCTAAGACCATCTCACAATCATTCATTCACTCATTTATCCTCCATATCCTACAGTTCATTCCAAGACATAGTTAATAAGCACCTACCATGGGGAAGGTCAGCGATAGGTATGAGAGATACCTGGGTGGAGTAATGCAGTCCTTGCCCTTAAAGGCCTCAGAGTCTAGAAGAAGAGGATGATGAGTAAATAAATGAACAATGACCACAGAGTATGGAAAGTGTTCTAATAAGTTAAGTGTGAGGTTCTTTGAGGGCAATATGTGGGCCATCTAAGCAGTCTTGGTACCAGGGAGAGTAGCCAATAAAAGAATGTTTCCAAATTGTATCTGAACTCCCTGGATTGCTCAAAAATGTCAACTGTAGGGTTCTAACCTAGACTTTCTAAATCAGAACTTCTGAGGTCAGGACTCCAAAATATGCATTTTTTATCAAGGATCCTAGGAATTATTGCTAATATAGTTTGAGAAACACTATTCTAGATAATTGGCATCTATTCTCAGAAATCATATCAGAATGTGTCAATGAATGGGATATACAGAGATGCCTTTGAATTAAGTATAAATTATTGACTAACTTTTAGAACTATAATAAATAACAACTATAGGCTTTGGGTAGTGAACACACAATGCAATATGTAGATGATGTATTGATTGCACACTTGAAATTTATATAATTTTAATACAATTTCACCCCAATAAATTTCCTCACTTGTGCAATAAGCATAATAACTATTCCACAGGTAGGATGAAGTAAATAAGCTGACTACTGAGAACAGCATCTGGCACTTAAGCGCTGTGTAAGTGTTCGGTGTCATCATTAATCTCATTCTGTTCATTTGTTTTCTCTCTGGGGCTAGCATGAGCTCAACACTCTTTCCAGGTCAATTTCCATTAGCTACCATTTATTTTCCTGTAATTAATTAATTTTCCTGTTGCCTTTTCTGGTGGTACATAGTGAACATTGAATAATGTCTTATTGAGACATATGGAAGAGAAACCTGATCCTCATCTGAGACATAGCCAAAGGAAGTATTTGCTCCCCTGTGCTGGCTACACCCTATTCTGCATGGCCTTTGGGAGGGAATCAGTCAGTTTTGTTCTTTGGATAATGTATGTCCAGAAATCTGATGATCTGTTTTTCCTCCCATACTAACAACAAAAATTTTCTTCCTCTTCAATGACACACTATGTATCCTTCAAAATAAAGTAATTGGAAGGGATAATTTGCCAAGAATATTAGGAAGTTGATATTTTATCTTAGCTGAAATCCTCAATGTACTGGTTGCAAATTAGCATACCCTTTGCTTTTCTACCCTGCAGCCCCAATTACTTGCATTTGGTTTCAACTTCTCCCCTTTTTAGCCTTCAGCAGTTTGTATCCATGACTCTTCATTAGAGGGTTTACTGAAGTTCTCTGTATTTTGCAAATTCCTTTTACTTCTATAATCCTTTGTTAAAGGGCTTGAAAACAAGACCTAGACAAGTTGCAATCACATCTTGTACCCAACTACTCTAAAACTCTATAAAATTAAAGTGCAATTAAATAGGTTTAAAATTATGTAAGTAGAACATTTAACGACCCTGTCCAAGAGCATTTTGGATGCCTTTATATTATGTGCATCACTTTAAAAATTAAAACATTTTAGTTACTTAGTGGGGATATATTTTAAAATCATGCTTAAAAGTACATTTAAGTTAAAATGTAGTCAGAAGTTATCATAGAATCACTTACAAAGTCTCATCTGGCTTAAAAAGCCTCCTAGAAATAAATGTCTTCGAACTTATGTTTGATGGCATCCATATTGTTCCAAAGGAACAACAGTAAAGGTTGCAGTTCAGTGTGATTATTGACATTGATTAAAGAGTTTTTTCATTTGTGCTAAATGTTTTAGAATCACCATAAGCATGTAGAAATATAATTGTATGTTTTTTTAAAAAATAATTCATAAAGGAAACTTCCTTAGTTTGAAATGTTTATAAATGTTACCTAGAAAATGTTTGAAGCAACTTGTATTGTTTATCCTGGAGGGAAATGGGCCCCTGAATATTTCAACTGAAAGTTGAAGTACCTTGATGAATAATATATTTATAAAATTAAAGTTATAAAGTTATAAAACATTTTGACTATTATAATTACCAACGGCATCAACATCATTTAATGTTATGCTATATAAGTAATTTGAAAAGGTTCTTAGAACAAAGTAAAAATAATGAGAAAGTGAGATACAGAGGAGAGAGAGAGAAAGAATAAAAATGAGGGATTTTTAAGTACCCCAAATGTTCTCCATCCGGACTTCAGCAGTAAAATGTGTATGTGGAATGACAGACATGGAGAGTTAAATTTTGTGGCAAGAATCCAGTCCTAGGGAACATCTCCTAACAACTATGATGAAACTTTTTCTGAAGAGATCAATGAATAATTAGTCCAGGTTGTTCGTAGATGAGAGGAAAAAGTTGTCTAGGAAATAAGGCTCTATACGACATTTGTGGGTTTGTATGCTTCTGAGAAAATGGGATAAAAAACAACAAAGTCATTGAGAATTCTTTTCAAATGCATTGGAAAGAAGGGAGGTAGGAAGGGAGAGAGGAAAGGAGTGAAGGAGGGAGGGGGGAAGGAAGGAAGGAAGGAGGGAAGGAAGGAAGGAAGGAAGAAGGGGAAGGAAGGAAGGAAGGAAGGAAGGAAGGAAGCAAGCAAGCCAGAGAAAAGAAAAAAGGTATAATAGGTAAGCCTTGGGCTATGTGTGTTCATGATTTGATTAGTTTTATGCTGAATAATATTGTTAATGCCTTGATGTGATATAATTAATGCCAAAATAGAGTAATTATAAAGTGATTATAATTAAACCCAATGATTAAATTTATGGATAAAAATGAGATAAAGGAAATAATATGCATACTTTATCAATGAAAATATTACTTAATGAATAATTTAACACTTCAAAAGTGATGGCGTTTGTAGAAAGGTTCTGCACTGTTACCTTTCACAACAGGAATAAGGATGGATCTCCAGTGTGTATTAACCAAACAACTGATTTCCCTGCTCAGTGTTGAGAAATCTTTATGTGGAGCAATTAAACACAAAAATAAAAATCGCACCTGCCAGGCTGACCCCATTATTTATGCAATAAATCCAAGTAATGAGCTTCTTGTTCAGTTTGGATATTTTATAACAATCACTACAATTTTGTGTGCCAGGCACTTCGTACACATTTTCTTAAATCATTAGATCCTCTCAAAAATTCTGTAGGAGGTGTTACTTCTCCCATAAGAGTTCTAGAAAGATATGAAGAAACTGAGACTCAAAGAGTTTAGGTCACTCGCCCAAGGTCTCAGCAGGCACTGGAGGAGCAAGCATTTAAAACTCTGTCACCCTGATGCCAAAGCCTTTGCTCTTTCTAACCACCTCCTGCCACTGCTCTTGCAGTCCAGGCCTCTATGCTATTTACAGCACTTCGTTTACCCACCTTCCAGGTTCTCAGAGTTCATAACCTGTGGCTTTAGGTTAAACTGCTAACTCTTGACCACGCCCTCAAACCAGGGCCTCCTGACACCTGGCCTCTCTGGTATCACTAAGGTATCACTAAGAAGCTGTATCAGCTTTGCACTGCTGACATCTAGAATCCTATTTATTTGTGAAAAAGAACATTTTAAATGTTTAAGCCACTTCAGGAACGGTGAAGATTTCTGTACCTTACAACCAAAGGGATTCCTAACCAATACAACCTTTAAGGCGTTATAACTTACTCTCTGGCATTAAGGTAATTTTTCTCTTATGCAAAAGAGAGCTGGTAATGGGTTTTAATTAAAAAGAAATCTCTAAATAAAAATACATCTCCCTTTTTTGTTCTTTATGTTATTGTGTGTTGTCTTATTAATGCTATATTGGTCCCATCCCTAAAAGAAACTCAAAAGGTTAAGGATCCTGCCACATCTCACAATAAAATCAAACTCCAATATCAAAGGCTGGTCAGGGAAGAGACCCCTCGCCTGGTGGCAGGGGCGAGAGACGGAAGATTCCTGAAGGATGAGATTGATCTCATGTCGGGTGGTCGTCAGTCGGCTTTCAGTGTTCACTCTGTTACCTCCTCTAAGAGAAGCTCCTCCCCCGTTACAAGGCCTTGTGCTTTAATTTGATAAAGAACACAGATAGGCTTCTTTACACAAGTCTTTAATGGTCTCAGAAGTAAAAATTCAAACATCTGATTACTTGGGGAGGTCTCAAGATAATCTAAATGAATTTCTAAATGGGATTATAAAACTAAGCACTCAAGAACAAGGAGCACAGTCAAGGATTTCAGCACGATTCTTCTAACTGGGGACGGAGAAGAGCCCAGAACCCTACACAGAGGACACGCTCCGGTTTCCGGAGCAGAGAGCAGGGGCCTTGCCCCCTGCGGGACACGAAGACTGGAAGAATGAGCCCGCCTGCAAGGCTCTGCGGCCCTGAGGTAGAAGTCCCTTGAAAACAGGGTTTCTGCCTCTCTCCAATCCCTAGCCCATGCATTCCTTAATTATAGCTTACACTCAAGAAACAGTTGCTGTTAAGGATGATGCAAAAGGAATTAAACATTAGCTTATTTATTTTGATTCGCCCAGATGGGAAACTGATTGCTTGGTAATTATAAAGGATAAGGAAAGAATGTTGTTGTTGTTATTGTTGTTGTTGTTGTTTGGGGGGAGGGGTGGGTTTAAAAATATTTTTTATGTCTTTCATATAAAAAACTTTTCAGTCTTAAAATGAAATGTAAATCTTTTGTGAGTATGGCCAGCAATCTAATGCAAATAACTGCATCTGAAGGGAAGTAATTTTATTCAACTACACTGCTGACTAGAGAAATCACAAATATTAACTTTCTGCAACAAATATTAGCAATTTTATAAAGAGGCAATAGATTAATATTTTATCAAAAATGAGCTGAATATTTTCTTTCACTTTCATTTTTTTTAGCTAGGCAGAAATGTCTGACTCAAAAATCAGTTTAAAACAGATGCTTCATTATGTGCTTCCTATTTTTCTAAACTACGAGTAATTTTATTTATTGTAATAGATGTTACTGGTTAGTTGGCACTAAGATTGATTTTGAAGTTCTCTCAAGGAACCTCCTCTTTTATCAGTATTTAATAAAAGCAGAGTATCTTGGATAATTAAATTTCAGATTATTTTCTACTCGGAGAGCTTTAGAAAACTGAAAATCTACTAATTTTGGAACATAAGCATTGTTTCATTAGACAGGATTTTTTCTTACTATAGTTTTGTAAAATAAATCTTCTAAAAACAGACATAAGGCCAGGGGAGCACAGAAAACCTTTCTGAGGAACAGAGAGTAATAATTTATCTTAAAAGATTTCATAGTGAGTTATTTTGCAAGTTGCATCTAAAGTTGAATATGTCTTTGGAAATAATTTGAATCTCTGCTGGAAATTAGAAAATATAAGATTATTTCTTCATCTCAATGCTCATCAGATTGTAGCATCTATATGAACCGTATTTTTAATATAATCCCAAAATACTGACATATTGTTTTCTACAGTTAATAAATTTACATTTCACAAATAAAAGCATAATACACTGCCATTACATCCATTTGATCTTTTTCCAAGTGTTTATCAAACATCTGATATGTTGCAGGCAATACTGTATAACTGTTTAGTTCTCCAAACATAGATTATTGGTCTACCATGAATTGGGGAAACATAGTTCTTTACCACAAATCATTAGAAAATCAGTAATTTAAAATGGGCCCAAGCCCACAGTCTTTTTTTATACTGTGTATGTGTCTGTGCATTGTATTTAGAGAATTATACAGTAATTAACCTGTCTAGGTGGAATAAGACAAATTCCATTAGCGGCAAGTTACTTAACCTCTTTAGACTTCCTGTTCACCCCCACAAGCAGGGGAAAACAGTTATCTTAAAGATTTGTGATGACTGGAGATGATTTCCTTTAGGCTCCTATCACGTATTAGTCTCTCCCAAAATTTCAACTATTGTTACTCCTGCATGAGAAATGTCTGATTTCAATTCTGTTATTGACCTACTGAGCTGGGGATGCTCGTCCTTATTGAATATTCATTGAATTGAATGTTTTGGATCAAGTTCCTGTATAAGAAACCCTTCAGTAATTTCAAACTCAGAAATGAGTCCAATTCTTCAATTACTGATAAAAAATATAAACATGCCTCCATTCAAGACATATCCTTTCAAGAATATACTCAAATAAAATGCTTATACTGGCACTTTCTCCTTCATAAATCTTCCTACGTAGAACAATCAAACAGCCAAAAAATTTTAACATCTGGCCTTGATTTCCTAAAATCTCTTAATGAGAAAATGACAATATACTATTTAAAAAAAAAAAAGTATTTTTTGAAGAGTGATACCATGAAAACCAGTTTTTTGTCTTCCTCTAAAATATTCACAGAGACACACACTTATTTCATGACTTTCAACATTATTATTCTAAAAATATTTAAGATAAAGCCCTCTAGTTTTTACTTATCATAAGACTTAAAGCACATTAATTTCTAATTAACTAAGGAGAAAGAAATTTTGGACAGAGTTGTTTATCTTTCCACTGGAATATGATGTGCAATAAAAACAAAACAATGAAATGAATGAAAGCTGCCACAACAACAGCAGCCTATCTACCGGCGCACAATAGTTTATAATCCACTAACTTTTCATTCCGTTCCACTACTCCACATTTTCATATCACTAAAATAAATTCCCAACTGGGCTCAAAAAGTTATCATTCTGTTGATATACAAAGGTGTGTCTGAAAGAGTCGGTTGCCACTATAGGGAATTCACAGATGGGCCCAGAGAATGACAGGGATATGAGGCAAATTCTGAATATAAATACATAGATATTATGCCATGAACTCACACACACACATTATCTTCTGGTAACAACAACTGACCTTCGATGTACCATTTATAAATATCAGATAGCCTAGCTGCTGATATCATGTATAAGCTTATTTGGGGGAAGGTATACTTTATATAATAGCATTTTATTGATATATTGAGGCACAGAGGTTAACCTTGCATGCAAATTCTTGTCAAGAATAAAAACAACTATAATCTTTAGACTATCTCTTAGAAATAAAAATAAATTAATTATCTAAAGGATGATATCTGGTCAAAAGCTTAAGGCTATGAATTTGAACAAATGGATAATATTTCTTAAATGATTTTTCTCTAGACTCCCCAAAGAACGTAATGCTTCCCAGAGGAAGACATATCTACCTTACAGATGGGCCACCTGGATTACCACCTGTGCCATTGACACAGTATCCTGCCCAACATAAACAGCAAGGATCAATGAGAGTTGCTAGTCTTTATCTACACACAGTCTCCTGGGATAGGGCATTCTTTGTTTCCTAAACTGGGTAGTGCATTAGAGTTTCCTGTCCAATGATTCCTAGCACTCAAAAATTTCCCTTGTTTTTATGTCTACTTAATTAAAAGAATAATTTTTACAAAGCTACAGAATAAATAAAATTCTGATGTATTTTCACATTCAAGTTGAGCATTTTGTGTACTTGTGACAGTTCAATCTTAAATTTAAATTCCCTTCCCCCGCCATAAATTATGGAACATGTATTGCCATCTAGTGTCCTTTTGAAATAACACTCTGCCAGGATCATGAAATAAAGAATGTTAAATCAGACAAAAGAAATGTTAAAGTTTTGTAAGTCGGTATTTTAGATTTGCATAGTGTACCAAAAAGCTTTTAGTTGAAATTCATAAAATAATCAATCAAAGGTACCTTAAGATCAGCATTTTTATCATTTTAACTAAAATCCAGAGAATTCCAGATTTGGTTAATTAGAAAACATAATGATATCATCTATGACCCTGGTGCTTCCATCTTACAACTCGGCATCTTCAGCATAGTGGCCTTAATCCTCAAGTTTATGCCCTCATGACCACAAAACGATTTCCAGTCTTCTGTGGATCTTATTCACCTAACCACATCCGAAGAAAGATAATGGAAAATCTCCATGTGCATCTCTTTTCCAGAAACCCTCCCATCCTCCATTTTGTATACTCTCCCTCGGTACCTACTGTATGAAATTGACAACAAGTTTATGTCCTAAAATTAAGGAATCCTGAGAAAGTGAGTACACTATCTGGTATTTGCAGCCTTTAGATCATGGAATTTTAGCAGAGGTAGAACTGTGTGTCAATCGACTATGCTGGAAACATATAAGAAGAAGAAAAGAGAGAGAGAAAAAGTTTAAGAGACTGTTTTAGTTTAAATGGTACAAGAAATGAGCTTTACTTTTTAGATTCCAACAATCTTCAGGAAGGGCCCTAGACATATTACTGAGATGTGTGTACTGGGGGACGAGGGTGTGAAGGAAGAGAGAGAAATCCTAAATGAGGAATATCTAGATGGATCTCAGTGAATGCTGAAGGGTTGTTGTGGGAAATGAATTAGTTAATATATGTAAAGATCTTAGCACAGATTTTGGCAAATAATAGGTCTTATAAAAGTGTTGTTTTGCTTTTTTGTGATTAATGTTATAATTAATTGTGAAACTATCTAATTGACATCTTTAGCCTAGCCCCAGAACAAACTTTCTGAATATGATTTCTATTAATAAAAAATATGAAGTTTAAGTCATCTCAGTTCTAGGAGTCTCCAGTCCCCACAAAAATACACGGTGTGTGATAGAGGAATGTTAACTCAGCGTGATCCGTCCTGGGAAATCCCCTTGTCAGCAACCTTTGACCTTTTATCTACACATACCATTAGTCCGAGATGTATCAGACATAACTAGCAGCCTTAGATCAGAAAAGTGCCCAGACGCTCTTAAGGCCTAGATATCAGTTAGGGAAATGTAAACCATCCTAAGACAAAAAGAGGCAGGTAATTATCAGATGGCTCATTTAAATACACTATAAGAAAGTATCAGAGAAAGACTTGTAGCAAGGCTTAACTTTGAAGAAACTAGAGGCTTTAATCCTTGAGGTTTCCAAAGGCAGCTAAATGCAGAGTCCCCTCTTTTGTTCAAAGCCACACTAGCAGTCCCTGGGGTCCCACGTGATCCTCTTTCCTTCTTTAAAACGATGCATAAAATCCATTATATGTTGATTACTCTTCTACCTTAGAGAGTGAAGCATCATTACAATGTTTTTCCAAGCTCTTCTCTGCCTGAGCGTCAGTGTGGTCAGGAGTGATATTAGATGGTGGCCCTCAGATGACAGGAGTCGTGGCTGCCAGACTAGGGAGCAAATATGACATTTCCCTGACATGCTGTAGAATTTCTATGTCCCGGTTATGGTAAAATGAAAGTTTCAGTATTTTGAAACTAAAAATACTAGAGGAATGGTTTCTTTCATGATTTTAATAAAGAACAAATATAGTCTACTACCCATTTTTGCAAGCAATGTTTTATAGGAACACACCACACATTGGTTCATGACTGCTTTTATGCTACAGTGACAGAGCTAAGTAGATGTGTCAGATTTTATGGCATGAAAAGCCTAGAATATCTGTCTCCATACAGGAAAAGTTTGCGAACCTCTGTTTAAATGCCTTTCTGGAAGTTTCAGTTTGTTCTGGAATTGTATCCTATGAGAACGAGGGAAGAAAAAAAGATAGAGACCCAGAGATCTCAACTATAATGCTGTACACAATTGCAACACATGTTTAAACAATCTAAAGTACTTTCAAAATAATTTATAAATATATATAATAAAATGCATGTAGACGAAGAAGATATAACAAAATAATTAAATATGAAAAAAATTGTTGAAAAGGGTAAGGTAGATCTATTCAATATAACACAGAAATACTTGAACAATAGTCATGATAATGACACACCTAACTTCTACTAAGTGACATGGGTCAGATACTGTGCTAATAATTCCTTTTTATCTATTATACTCAATTTACAGGTTAAAATACCAAGGTTTAGAAGAGAATATTCTTATTCGAGTCACACAAATTAAAAGTGGCAGAGCTGAGATCTGAACAGAGATTCACCTGTTTGCCCAACTCCAAAGAGAAAGACAGAGACAGCCAGAGTAGGATAGAGACAGGGAGAGGGAATAAGAGCAATGGAGAGAAAGATGTTAATACTCTGTGGCTTATAAAAGAGTCACTGGCCACTTCAAAATACTCTACAGCTATACAAATGACTGCAAAAAAAAAAAAACAACTTTTTTCCTGAACCACTTGAGATTGAGCTGCTGACCTGATGTCCCCACAATACTTTCGTGTTAGTCCTATAAATAAGGACATTCTCCTACATAACCACAATACAATGATCACCATTAAAGCCCGAAATTCACACTGATACATTACTTCCAGATAGTACTCAAACACCAATTGTCCCAAGATGACTTTAGCAAAAAGATCCCAGCCAGAATCATTTGTTGTACATCATTGTCATGTCTCTTTAGTTTCCTTCAGCTTTGGAATCTTTCCTTAGCCTTTCTTTGACTTCATAACTTTGACACTTTTGAAGACTACAGGCCAAAGGTTTTGCAGAATGTCCCTCATGAGTGTGTCTGCTCTTACCTCATGATCACAGCAGATGCATGTTTGGTTCTGTTCTCTTCTTTTGTCAGCTGAATGATTGCAATCTGTCCTACTACTGATAGTATTCACTTTATGATGTTGATTCAGTAGCGTTTCTGCACTGCAAAGTTAACTCTTTCTTCAAGTATTTTTGTGTGTAAAGAGTTAATCTGAAACTATGAATAGATTTCTTTTTGCTTCAAAATTATTCTTTTATTTATTTATATGTAGTTGGATTTATGGTTTCCTATTTTATGCAATGGGTTATAATCTGTTACTAGCATAATTTATATGGATGCTCAAATTATGCTCAATTTGGCATAGAGAGGCCCTTCCTGACTATATTGTGTTATTGACATGTCCCCATCATTCTTTGAGTGTTTCATTACTTTCTGGCACAAAAAGATATCCCTGGTTCCTATTAGTGAACAATATATTCAGAAGACAAGATATGAACATAAGGTGTGCTCATTTTTATTGGTATCTCATAGATCCCAAATCCTCTCAATGGACTGAGAAATAAATTAAATCAAATGACGCACACATGCACGCGCACACATGCACGCACACACACACACACTTCCACGATGTCATAATAATACTTCAAATTTCAGTCTACCAAACCTAAAGAGATTCTTTTCAGTTTTCTTTTGATATTTAATTTTCCCTCTATTATAGTGAGAAGCCAGGCTCTCATTATACTTAATTTCTTTTCCTTTTTTTTTTTCCCATCAATCCTCCTGTACACAATCAATCTTTCACCTCTTCTAATCCCCAATCCCCACCTTGCCCAACTCGAGCTCCAACATGTTATGCAGGAACACCCCTGACAGGGGAGCCCTTACCCCTCACCCATGTGACATCCAACACTCCAAGCTGGGTTTCTCCCACCAGCCACGACATCCACGTCTACGCTCTTTAACCGGCCTCACCTCTGAGCCCCTGAGCTGGGCCACTGTGGTGTCCCATTCCTTCCAGCACAGTACTTATCTCATTCTGCCCAATCTAATGGCTTTAGGGCTTTATTATTCATTAAGGAAAGAGTATGAGAAAGAAGAAAAGAAAATGGAAAGGGAAAGAAAAAAATAAAACAAAAACAAAATTTAATACCATGCATTGTGATACAACACGGGGAAGAGAGAGCAGGGCAGTGTGTCCATGGAATGAAAATTCTCCAAGGGCTGAGAAAATGACAACAATTTGGAACAATCAAACTAGAAAGATAATAAAGGGACAGTGTTGTTGGCTAATGAAACATTCCTTAAAAATGAAGAGATTGAAGAGAGTTTCTGGACTTAAGAGAAAGAAAAATACATCTAACAGAAAGCAGGACTTCAGTAGGTTTGAATACAGAGAGAGGTATCTCCTGATCGGCCCCGTGCACTGCAGATGTGGTGGCTATGAATCTTGGATTTTCCAAGTCAGTCACAATTGTAGAGTCTTCTCAGTTAGGCTTGTTCAATAAAAGCCCAACTAAACCCGTTGTTAAGGGTTGGTAAGCGCATGTGTGTGTGTGCGTGCATCTGGTATGTGTATTATCTAATAACAAAATATTTTATCAGATCATATGATCCTATTTTTTTTTTTTGTTTATAAAGTAGGATCATAATAACCACATAAATTTGACAATTGCCCTTTGGAAGGATTACACAAATATGGGGAAAATCTAATAATTCAAGATCTTCTAAATTACTCAGAATCTACATCTAAATCTTACTGCCCCATAGTCACATCATGATAAAAACATAAAAAAACCTATGCTACTTCTATAGTAATTATTATTGCTATTATAAAATAATAATAGTTTACCTTCATATATTCTGCTAAGTATTTTGCATGTATGCTGTCAAGCAGTATACTACAGCCCTAGAATACAGACATTCTTATTACCACTTATAAAACAAGAAACTGATTTAGTATTTACACAACCTTTTTGTTAATAGCACAGCTTTTAAGCAGCAGAACAAGGACCTTTACTCCGGTCTGTCCGCATCTGGCACCCTTGTACTAACCACCACAAACATTACCTCACCATGCTGCCAAAAGGAGAAAGGGGATTTACAAATATTTTATGCCATTAGGGACAAGAACTAGAGGAAAGAAAACAAGCCCTCCACACGAAGCCTGTTACGATATTCATCGTTTATTTTGAAGGAGAAATTGCAGACACTCGAGTTAGGATCTGGAGACTTGGAACCACAACTATGCATAATGGCTGGAATATGGTCCATAGCAGACAGCCAATCTGAAAGTCTAGCGAGGCAAATTATTTAGGGCCTTAAGCAAGTTACTTAATTTCCCTGTGCCTCATTTTTCTCATCCATAAACGGAAATGGTAGTAAAGATCTGCTTCCTTAGGACTAAATGAAATAATACATAAAGCACTAACTACCTACCATAACTGGCACATGGTAAATGTAATTAATTTTTATTGTTATTATTGCAGTTGATGATAGTTATTTTATACCCTGTAGCCATGCCTTATACCTGCTAAACTTAATTAATATCAATGTTAAAAGGTGAAACATGAGGAATGACAAGCCTTGACAAGAAAAACCCATCCTTAATGAGAGCTTATAAAATCCTAATGCATCAGGATCAGCTAATGTGCAAAGATACCATGAATACCTCCTAAGAGCCAGATGCTGTTCTAGGCAATAAAGATCCAATAGGAAAAGGCAGCTGGGGTCCTCCTTCTCACCGAACTTTCCATCTTGTTTGTTCTTAAGTGTGCTTCATGCCATGAGTAACTAAATTGTGTCTGTTCTGTTCTCTGGCATACATTCCAGCTAAAGACATATGACACGTGACACAGAGAGTGATTTAGTGATAACTCACATAACATTGACTCTTAAACACAATGGTGCAGAGAGAGATCAACCCAAGGCTAAGAGACTGTCTGCCTCTGGGTAAGCAACTAGAAAGAAACAAAAATAGGAAATATCAAATATAATAGTGTTCAGTCTGAAAACAGGAGGCATCAAGAAGACTCTTTGTTGCCATTAAATTTTTGTTTGTTATTATGAAATAGTTCCAATATGGTGGGACTGTTAACACAATGAACATCTGTCTATATATTGTGCAGTTAGAGAAACAAACACCATCTATTGACCAAAGCCTTTGGTGAATTCCTTCTCAAAATCCATGATTATCACAGATGTGTAAGTCTGACTGCCTGACAAATGGGCTGCACCTTAACATTTTCTGTATCTTCATGGATAGGATTGTTCAAGTATGTCAAGGGTATGAATGGACAACCACTTACAAAAATACCTTGTAGTGAAGCAAAATGCTGTCTCTGTCACCCTGAAACAGAAATGACTCCAACGTAAAATTTGTAAACTATTTCAAACTGATATCTTCAAGTAAAATAAATAATAAAATGGGCTATTTCCTGGCAGGCTAAAACAATTTTAGTTGTCTCAGGTTTGCTGCAAAATAATGTGTTTGCAAAGAGCTCTGAGGAGGAAATTCTACAGATTCGGGTCTGAGGATTTTATTTGTTCTTCCCTGGAGGGAGCCCTGGTATGTTCTAAAGAATCAACCTGGATAGAGTCTTTTGCAGACTCATCAATTTAGGTGCCAATAAAAATATTTTTGAATCAACCCAGTGACATTTTTATAAGAAGCATGAAAAATTCTATATTGAAAGAACCAACTTCCACAAACCCCACAGGCCTTTCCTTCAGCCAAGAATAATACTGAAGTGAACAAGAGCATTTGACAGGACAGGGTTTCAAGAATTCTTTTCATGTGGGGAATGCAGGAAAATTTATCAGCACATCCCTGACCTTTTCCTGAGACACATTTTGATGTGATCTGTTTTACATTCTGACTTTACCAAAGACTTCTTTGACTTCTCCATCAGGATGGGCAGACAGCAACTAGTTGGCTGACAAAATTGGCAGGAACCACAGGCAACTTCTGAACACTGAATTTCCCCAAGAGAAAGCAATTTTACTCCTGCACCTCAAGGCGAAGGTCGGTTGAGCTTCCGCATGCTGTGGCACTAAGGGAACCTTTCGGCTTAGGCGTCAAAGCCCGTTTGTGCACAGTAACCCTGCCTGTCATTCCGCCCTTAACCTCACTGCCCCGTGGGCTGTCCGGCTACACTGCTCTTCTTTCAAGTTCTTGAGTGTATCAAGTTCATTGCGCCCAGGTCATCTGCACATTCGTCTTCGCTCCGTGAACTTTTAGTCTCCTCACTTCACCACCGAGTCCTCACCCTTCCTTTACAAAACTGGCTCTTTGTCAGCCTTCACCCAGAATTTCACTTCTTCAGTGAGGAAGTTCTTATATTTCAATATATTTTATGCCCTTTGTTATTCTCTCTTGCTGTAGCCTGTATGATTTCCAGCAAATCTTTGATCGATCCGCCTAGTGACAGGTGGCTCGCTATCACACAGTTAGGCCTATTTCATTTTGACCAGATTTTATCATTAGAAAGTAATTCTTGATCAAAAAAGGCCTTGCTGAAGAAGTGACATTTAAGTTGAGAATTTAGGGGGAAAAAAGCTAATTGAAAGAGCCTGTGTGTTAATTCCAGACAAAAAAGAGCACAGGCAAAGGTCCTGAGATCCAAAAGAACTCATCACGTCGGGAAAACCTGAGGAAGATTGATATTCCTGGAATAAAGGAAAGAGGCTGGAAAATTTGGCAGATATTTATTTTCCATATTGATTTATTTTACTTAATTTTACATAAAGAAACATAAGGAAAACAATGTGATTTGATGTGATTTTTTTCAATGCTCTGTCACTTGATGGTGGCTGTATCGGAAATGGGCTTCTCCCTAAGCCCATTGATTCTGCCTTAGTTCAGGCTCTCTTAGCATTTACTAGTGCAGTATACTATGATTTTCCTCTTTCATAACTGGTCTCTCTCAGCCTTCAACATATCTGAAGTGTGTGTGCGTTCCCTCACTCTCATTATCAGCAAACTCAGGAAATTTTAGAGTTGATCTAGAGTAAAATTCTGGATACACTGTCTATCAGCTCGGTGGCCATAGGTGAGTTACTTATCTGCTATTGCCTTCAGATTCATCGTCAGTAAAATGAGAAGGGTGTTATCTACATTGTAGGATTATTCTAGTCCCTTGACTTTATGACATCCATAAAGCACCTACTATAAGGCTTAGCTATATGAGAGAAACATAATTAAGCCATGGCTTTTATAGTTTATTTTTTTTTAATTCCATTGTAAAAAGTAGATTGTGTAGCTTTTCTGATAAACAGGATTGTAAAGGATTAACTCCAGACTTGAGAAAGAAATTATTCTCATAGAAGCCATGCAAACTTCTACAGCCAACTCTGCTAACGACTCCACTTTTCCATCTGGTCTCCACACTCCAGGTACACTGCTAGCCTCACGCTTCCTGTATCTCTTCATAACTCCAGGTCTTTGGCACATATTGTTCCCTATGCATGTAATGTCCATCCCTGTTTATTCACCTGGAAAACTCTGAATCACCTTTCAGAACCCAGAAAAATTTACCCTTTTCTACAAAGACTTTCTCTGTTCTCTTGGAGAAACTTAACCACCATCCTTGTCTATACCCCTGCAGCCCTTTGTTAATAACTCATGTTTCTTAAGAAGTTATTGTATACTTTATTTACATGATTCCATTAGACTGCAAACATTTTGAAGGCAGCAAATGGCGTCCTCACTGAGTACATATCCATCAAGCACATTTAAGCTTATTTGTACAATCACTAACATTTTTGAGTAACTATATAAGGAAACTCCTGTGCTTGATCCAAAGATTAGAATTAAAGTTAGAAAAGGCACTAAGCTGGAAGAGAGCTAAGCCATTTAGACTCAGAAGCTCTGTTATTTTTCCTTCATAATTATAAGAAAATTCCTCGGTTGCTTCATTTTTAAAATGAAAGGAGAAATAATTCCTGTCTCATAGGATTTGTGAGGTATACAAATAAAATGAGATTTGTGGAACTCTGAAACCTAACGTGGATGTTTGTTGTTTTTAACACACCACGCTATGTCTTTATGGAGAAAACAGTTTAATTATGGTGCTATAACACATAGACAAAGTTGAATAGAAAAATATGTATTAAAATAGACCTAGAAATAAAGGCAAGCTTCAGTTGAGGATGCAGACGTAAGAGAATCCTGAACTCTCCTCCTCTCACAAACACACTGAATCTACAGCTACATTGGGAACAACTTTCTCTGAAAAAAAAAAAACCCTAGAACTGGCTGAAAGACTTCTTCCTACATCATAACAGGCAAGGGAAGCTGGGATATCATAAACCCCACCTGTGGTCCAGTGATTCAGAGTCGAGAGGAATCTCAAAACCCAGAGCTTCTCCAAGAGGAAAAGATGATTTGAACCCCCCCATCAGGAACCCCCAACTTTTAGGACCTGAACTTGAGCCCCTAAAACAAATAGCTTTGAAAACTAATGGGACTGGAATCCAGGAGATCTAGACCCACAGACTACAGCAATCTGAGAAATGGCCCTTAAAGGGATAGAACACTTGAACTCACCCTTCTCAGGGTCCACTGCAGAAGTGCCCAATGCGAGGGAACCTGGGCTTGGTGTGAGAGAGTCATCTCCTTGTCTTAGAGCTTCAGCCAGAGGGATAGGTATCTGATCTGACACATATTTGAGGGTCTACTGAAAGGTAATACAATACATAGAATTCAAGTCACATAGAAAAAATATACATACAAAATATATCAATATCCATACAATAATAACAATTCCAGACAAGTTAAGATATGTGTGATGATATCATTAATTCTATAATTCTATAACAAATAAGACAGACACCATCCTGCATGTTGAGATGGTCAAAGGTGTCAACATGGAGAAGGTGTGACCACAGACCAGGTAGAATTCAAATACAGCGAGAAGGTTGACTATGCTGGCTGACAGGGCTCCAGGTACTGCAGCACGGTCTGCATTTACAGAGTAGCTGCTGCGCATTTTCGGGGGGTGGTGGGGAGTCTGCTATTCACAGTGCTAGGGAGAAAAGGAGTGTTGTAGTTGTGCAATAATAAAAGTTCACATCCTCAGAAAATTATAATTTGAGCAATGCCATTATGAAACCTGAAATGCTATTAAAAAGCAGTTTGAGAACATCAAGAACTCATGAGGTGAGTAGCTGGATAAATGGGAAGTGGAATTGGATTCACATTTGTCAGCTGCTTCTGCATCCCTCCACACCCATCCAGAAAGTCTCCCATCCACCTGCCCTTTGACTTAAAGAGAATTTCTGACTTGCAATTATGTTGACTTCACAGGGTACGATACATTGATTCTGTTCTCTCTGCCTCCCTCAGAAATGCTCCTATCCATTGTGAACGGTGATGGGTTTTCTGAACAACTTAGGCATTTGCGTACATATGCGAGCCAAACTGCCATGATGGAGCAGTCAGTATTGAGGTGTGACCCTCCAAAAGGGTAAAAACATAATGGGAGTCTGAGCAAGGTCATCAGGATCTGAGTGAGGCTTCTGTTAAGTTTTCATGAAAATGTGGATTTCCTCTAATTCTTCCTCAGCCCCACATTCACAATCAAGATCACTTCTAAACCCCGCCAGTTCCTTACTCTCCAATTACAAACATGAACTTCCCTTTTCTATTGCTGTCTAGCTGGAGCGGCATTCCAATCTTTCATAGGCTACTCGTATACACAGCAAAAGCATCCAATTCTTCCTGGGTTTTTCTTCTGTTCACAGCAATGTTCTCTTCTGCAGAGTCATTGCACTTGTCAATCACCTGCTCAGAGACCTGAATACAATGAATAAATATGGGCTTTAAAGAGAAAGAAGTGACCGGAAGAAAACTATAAAATAAATCACTATTTTGAAATAGTTCTTACCATAAATCACAGGATTCGGTATTTCTCTGTTTTGTATTAAATTAAATCAGCATAAAACAAGCTATGTTTTCCAAGAACCAGAGAAGCTGTATAATGACATTTTTAGAAAAACCATTTTGTAATTTAAGAACAAGGCCAATCAATGTATCTCTTTCCATGATTTGTTTCCTCTCCACACAGAACTAGTTAGAAAATCACAACTAGTGCTAGTGCTTTCCTAGTGTGAAAGAATTAATAAATTATCAGTCCTAGATAGGGCCAAGGGCTATACAACAAAATGGCCCAAAGGATCCTGACTATGAGTCCAGGACATGTGTATCCAAGAAATTATCTCTTTTCAGAGCCTTCTTAAAAAGAATGAAATGCAGGGCTTAAGTGTTTTAAATGCTAACGGTGTTACATGTGAGGCTCTCCAATGTCTCTGACATAAAGACTCAAATGCCATATTTCTATAAGTTCAAAAGTGGTTTGAAACAAAAAAGCAATAAAAGCGTCTTAACTTTTTTGTTATACATATACTACTTCACTTTTGACCATGGAGCTCCGAATGCTCACTGCTTAGTTTTATACTTCACGATAATACTTTCCCTAGACACAGATTTTTCTAACATAATGATTCTTCATTAATTTTCCCCTTATCATAATTACATGATTCTTGCTTTTTCTTACTCACTTTTTATGCTATGTTTTGTTGTACTGCTTTTTGTTCCTTGAGTTATTCACTAATGTCTTGGTATCTGTATATTTATTTATAACATTTTTATTACATATATTTTATATGTATATACATATATACACATGTATATGTACTTGTACATATATACATGTATTTACATGTACATAGAAAAGTATACCTAACAAGTATACCTGCACTTTGATGAATTCTCAGAAACCGAACATACTAGTTCAATCCATGGCCAAATCAAAAATCAAAACATGAGGACCTCCCTCTCCTCTTGCACCCCTCCAATCACCATGTGTTCAAGGAATGATGTTAGAAACCAAGATCTGGATGCCAGGTGTGCTTGTTGTCACAGTGTCGTTCCTTCTGTAACATCTATAACAAGAAGATAATGACACCAACTGTATGCAATTGTTCATTTGATCATCATTTATTGCATTACGACTATGTGAAGGTAATTTTCAAGATGCATTTTTCTATGAGATAATTTAAATTTCATAGAAGCCTTTCAAGTTTGATATTATTCATTTTAGTGATGAGGAAAAGCTAATAAGTAATATTTGTTCAGCCATATAGCTGCTATATTTAAAGTAATATCCATTCCTATTTTTCATTATTATTTATTTACATCCTGGATGCGGTTTGAAACACACATTTGTTGCTGGGAGACATGCAGATTTCTAGGAATGTTTACCTGGCGAGGAAATTCACCAACTATTAATAACCCCTATCAAAATGATAAGTTGCCTTTGTCTGTGACCATGTCTTCTTCTATCCCTACTCTCTGCTCTGCTTCCCTGGGTAAACATTATCTCCACTCATGATTCTGTTTAAGGCATACACGTTGTGGGTGGACAGGAGAGTTTGTTGTCATTAACAGACTTCTCCATTACTGCCCTAATGAGGTAATATATTTGTTTTTATACGAATAAAGACAGTTCTAAACTGGATCATAAACTATATGATGTGCATATTTCCATGCTCGATATTTCATCTGTAACTGAAAAATAAATTATTTTTTATTTCGCCTCATCTACTTTCTGTATTCTTCAGTGTCCATGGTATTTTGAAACAGTCATCATAATTTATACTAATTTCTTACGACAAACTGCAAATAGAAATTGATTAGTCTTGTAATAAGATTTTCAATTCAATATATTTTTGCTCTTTTCAATCCACTTATAGATGATGAGTGTGGTCAACTTTCTTTTCTTATTGTTTTTAATTTATTAAGTTAATAACATCGAATTTTCTCTTTATTCACATCTTGAAGACAGTGCAGAAAATTATATATAACAGGTGAACCAATAATCTAATCTATTATTCTGGTGATAATCCCTAAGGAGAGGGTGAAATGTGAGTGTTGCAAGTAATAACATAAGATTAAATCTCTCTGATAACAATACTCAAAGATGAAGGCAGAAATAGCCATCAGCCTTTGGAAGCAATTAAGTATAATTATAATGACTTCTGTTTCTACCCATGTTTAAGAAACTAGTTCTGGACTAGCCTTCCCACCACAAACAACTATAAAACTGGACAAAATATGTGAGACAACTGTTTTTAGACACTTGACTCCAAGGCAAAGAAATGCCCTCTTGGATAGAGGGGAAACTCCATGAGGCTTGCCCCTAAATTTCTCAAGCTTTCTGCCTCCAAGTATTTTCAAGACTGTGGCATGAGTTAGAAATTTAACAGTTCAGTCAGAACATGGCAGTCATATTGAAATTAAGAGACAGAAATTGGAAATTGGGCTACTGAGGTGACTGGTATTTGTGCGACAAAGTACTAAAGAGAAGAAAGTTGCACACACAAAAAAAATGAAGCTTCCAAAATTTAAAGATGTCCCATTAGGTCATTGATCTTATGCTAAGCTGTACATGTACAGAGCAAAGCTCTGAAAACTGGCAAAGAACAGCTGCCAGAGAGCTATAAAATGAAGATTAAAGAAGACTGAAGAAAGTAGAAAACACAGTGGTTCTGACTGGCCAGAGTAGAATGACCTAGCTGAACTCCCGGGGCAGTCAAGTGAACACACCAGGAAGGCCGCACCTTAGGTGTGAAGCTCTTCTACCTCTAGAATAAGTGATTCTTTAGTCTTGCTCTAACAAGATTTTTTTAAAAGCCATGAGAGAGTTAGCATATCCATCTAAAAATTAACTGTCTTCTAGGAAAAAAAAACAAAACTCAATTGTCTTTTAAAAAGAGAAGAAAATCCAGACTCTTAATAATTTACATATACATTTTACATGTAAAACTTGTAAAACCCGGGTAAGCACATCAAGCAATAAAAATTAATAGCCATGTCAAGAAACAAACAAAATATCCTATTACCATTAAAAAAATATGTATTTGTGTATACATAGGTAGATGTATTTGTCAAATGTCAATAAATTGCACACTTTGAAATTATGGTATAATTTCGACACAATAAAATGTACATCTATTGTGTATAGTTTGATTACTCTCAAGAAATTTGCATACTTACATAACCTCTACCCTCAATTAAGACTCTAAACATTTATATCATTGCAGATGATTGTTTTATATTTGGGTGAATTTGATTTGCTAATGTTTTTTTGAGTATTTTTTCATCTATGTTCATGATAACTATTTGTTATTATATTTCCTTTCTTTTGATGTCTTTACTTGGTTTTGGTATTAGTTTAATGCTGACCCTATAGGATAAATTACAAAGTATTCATTTTACTTCTTCTTTCTGGAAGAGACTGTAGAAAATTAGTAGCATTTATTTCTTAAATGTTTGATTGAATTTACCACTGAAACCACCTTGACCTAGTGCTTTCTTTTTGGAAGTTTGATTATTTATTCAATTTCTTTTACAGAGAAAGGCTTATTCAATTCATTTGTTATTGTGTGAGCATTGACAGATTATGTCTTTCGAAGAATTAGTCCATTTCATGTAAATTATCAAACAGCACAATGTTGTTTATAATATTCCTTTATTATGTTTATAATGTCCATGTAATTAGCAGTGATGACCTTCCTTTCCTTTCTGATAATATTCATTTATGTATTCTCTCTTTTTTTTTTCTCGATTAGCCTGGCTAGAAGTTTATCAAATTCGTTGATCTGTCCAAAGATCAAGTTTTTGTTTTCACTGATTTTCTCTTTGTTTTCCTTTTTTCAATATCATTGATTTCTGCTCTAATTTTCTTACTTCTACTTCTCTGATTGCTTTAGGTTTACATTACTTTTGTTTCTTCTTTTCTAGTATATGCATTCAATGCTATAAATTTCCTTCTAGGATAATTTCATTGGATATAACATTCTAGGTTGATGGGCTTTTCTTTAGACATTAAATATTTCATTCTACCCTCTTCTTGCTTGCATGGTTTCTGGTTAGAAATCTGATGTAATTCTTATCTTTGTTACTCTATATGTAAAGAGTTCCTCCCTCCTTCATCACTGGACTTCTTTCAAAGTTTTCTTCTCAATTTTGGTCTTTTGCAGTTTGAACATGATATGACTAAGTGCACATTTTTTAGTATTTATCTTGTTTGGTATTCACTGAGTTTACCGGATTTCTGGTTTGGTTTCTATCATTAATTCTGGAAAATTCTCAGCCATTATTACTTCAGATATTTATGTTATTTCTTTGATAATTTTCCCATCAACCTTGAGTATTCTGTTACATCTTTTGGGGTTTTTTCTCTTTTTTTAAATTTTAGTTTTGGAAGTTTTCTACTATCATATTCTCAAGCCCATTTACCCAGTCTACTGACGAGTGCATCGAATGTATTTTTTATTTCTGTTACAATGCTATTTTCCTCCATTTTCTTCTCATTCATTCTTAGAGTTTTTATCTTTCCACTTATACTACTGTTATTGTGGTTTGTTCATTTTTCCATTAGAGCTCTTAGCATTTTAATCATAGTTTAAATTTCCAGTTTAATAAGTTCAATATCTATGTCACATCTGCGTCTGACACCAATGCTTGCTTTATCTCTTCAAAGTGGGTGTGTATGTGTGTTTGTGTGTGTGAGTGTTGGCCTTTTAGCATGCCTTGTAATTTTCTTGTTTGTTTATTTAAAGCCAAACATGATGTATCAAAGTTAAAAGGAATTCATTAGATAGGCCTTTAGTCTGAAGGTTTTCATTCATCTGGGTAGGAGTGGGGCTGTGTTTACCATCTGCTTTAGCTGTAGGTATCAGCTACAAGTCATATAAGGCTCAAGTGGAGTCTTTTCCCTTACTGTGTAGATCACTGTTGTAGGGAACTCTCTGGACTTATTTTAAATATGTTACTTTTCCACTGGGTATATTTCAAAAAACGGTTACTTTCCCCCTTTCCCTGTCCAAACAGTAGGGGATTTTTCTACCATCTTCACTGTCAGAACCCAGTGGGACTCCTGAAGGTAAAACACATGAAAGTTTGGTACCCCATAAACTAGTCCCCAAGAGATCTTAATGTTCAAGCTAGTCCATACATAGCCTCCAGCAGTTTATTAAAGTTACCATGTAAGTTTTCCTACCAGTTATTAGTTCCAGCATCTTCTACTCCAGGTAAATTAACTAATCTGTATTCTGTAATCCATGTATCCACTACTGCTTCTATTATGGGGGTGGCAATTTGTCTTGTGACTTCAAATCTCTGAAGGATATAAGAAAAGTCATCACTTTTCAATGTGTTCATCTTTTTTTCCTGCTGTGAGGATGAGATTGACAACTTGCAAACTCTTTACATGTCAGAGTGAAAACTGGATGTCCTGTTGACTGTTTTTATTATGATACATAAATGATGTTATGTTTTGTCAAATGTCACTTATGCTCCTATTGAAATGACCATTTTTTTTATTCTTTCGAAATTGTGTATTGCATTAACTGATTTTTGGATATTAAACCAACCTGGTATTCATGGGCTAAATTCACTTTGTCATAGTACGTAAACCTACTCATTTAAAACCAGTCAGGAGAAAGGGTTAAGAATTGCTAAGTAGGCCAGTTCTACATTTTCTGAGAGAAAAATATCTCAGGTGATTTCATAAGAATGTAGGAATAGCTGTCATCTCGGTGATATACGTTGTGTTCGGACCTGAGCTCTTAATGTGTGCTCACTCTTTGCTCTTTGATCTGTATTTCCATCTGGACATATCGTGGTGTCTGGAACTCTCTAGGTCCAAAGCAGGACTCACAGAATTTTGGTATATATCATATACACACAATAACACAACACATTTGGCTTTCTTTCTTCATTTTATAACTTCACTACACATGTCAGTCCTTCTTGGGATCATTTACCAAATGAACTATTTGGTTCAAATTCTTGTTTTAGGTCTACTTCTGGAAGCCCAATTGAGGACTAACTGGCACAAACCCTGCCCTTAGCTTTTAATTACTTGCAGAATAAAACCCAGACTTCTCAAACAGCCTTTGGTGATTTGCCTTAATTATCATTTCTAATGTTCTTTCTCAACACATTCCCCAGGGGGCACTTTGTTACAGCCAGACTCGGCCCCATGTTCTTTTCCACACCCACCTGACATTCTCCTGTCCTTGCCATTACACTCATACTATTGCTTGCACTTGGAATTTCCTACAGTAAAGTGATTGAAAACGCAGACTCTGAAGGCTGGCTGCTTGCATTCATATTCTGGTTCTGTCACTTCATAGCTGTGTGATCTTCATCAAGTTACTTAGTCCTTCTGTGATGCTGTTTGCCCACCTATTTTACAGGGATAATAATAGTACCAGATCTACCAAGTAACTGTGACAAAAAAATAGCACGTAGAAAGGTACCCATTATTTAGTAAATATTAAAGAAATATCAGTTATTATTAAAAATGTCAAATATTACCTTCAAAGCCCAGCTCAAACATCTACCTCAAGGATTACTTCTTTGAACACATAGCTGTATATTAGCATTTCATCTCTTGAAGTCTCCTTTTACCTAAATTTCTCTCTTTATGTTTATATTATGTCATTTATTACATGTAAATTTAATTACTTTGATAAAACTGTATGTTCCTTAAGATGAAAGATAATTCCTTTTCTTTGTATCCAATTCAATACTTAGAATTCGGAGCACACTTAATATTTAATGAATGATTTTATTTCCCTCACAAAATAAAAAAACACAGCACATTTCATGTATGTCAATTCATAATATCTTAATCCAATTCAACTCACAAAAGCAAAAGAAAATCTCTAATTCTGAGCTACAATGTATTACCAAGAAATAAATTGCAAATTAAAACTCTGGAAGTTAAATAATATTACCCTTAATCTGCTCATCTCTATTACAGATGAGCACTGATTCCCCTGTGAATACTACAAGAAAAATAAGATTTCAAATGAGGAGACTGGACCTGTTTCTGTTGTTATTATCAGTGGTACACAAACATCTAGACCAGAATATCATTTCCAATTACCCCTCATGTTTATGAATCACATAGAAATGCTAAGGAGCCTAAACATTTACAAAGATACATTATTTTCATTCAAACATATGTCTTTTTCCAGCCTTTCATCTACTTCTTGACTTAAGAATCTGTTCAGTTCACATAAAAAAACCACTATGTTAAGATGGTGATTTGGAAGGCAGTTACATGGAATGACTTTGGCTCTATAACTTAAGAGACACTCCTTATTTATGTACTACATGAGCTCAAATCTCTAAATTCAAATCACTGTCAATTTCTGAGAGCTGGCTTTACAGTATTTCAGAGCAAAACCTAGGATGATATTTCCACCAAGTAGAGTTGGAACTCGGTTTTTGTTTTGTTTTGTTTAATTTTCCAGCTGAAATATAATTATTATTTTAGGAACATAGAATTGTTTTTGGAATCTAATTCAGAAAGTATTTACAATCTGTCTCCTGAGTGTAGTTTGCTATCTTGGTTGCTTCAATGGATTCTATGATGATGAGGCAGAGTCTCTGCTCTTCATGAGCTTTTAGTTAGTTAAGACAAATGTGCAAACAGTTCTAAGTAAGAAAGAGCTCATTATAATAAAATCCACATGAGAAGCACAAATGTCATTTGGATTAAATTGAGGAAGGGAGCTAATTCACCCAGGATAATAAAATTTGAATCAAGATATATGTTATAGAGAAGTGATACTTTAGATAGGACTGGAAGGAATGGTTAGACTCAATAGATAGAGGTGGTGAAGGAAGGTTCTTTACAGAAAATAAAGAATATGTGTACTCTTATTTTTTCTGGCTGGAGTACAATGACCCTCTTTCTGACAAAACAGCCCTGATTTTCTTTTGAAGAAGCAACACTCTAGTCCAAGTTCTTTGAATGGAACCGATGCTACCCATAGCATGTAACCTGGGCCTACCATCCTATTTTCCTAACCAGAGTGACTGGTTTAGGAATTGGTTGAGATATTTACAGCTCAGCTAGGACATTTGTTTTTGTGACTGAAGAAGAGACATCTGCTTTGGCAATGACTTTGAGTATGGGAACATATATGCCTGAGGCTACTGTTTCCCATCTTCCTTTTACATAAACAAGGTTTATGTAAATCCAGCATAGAGATAAGATGCGGGAAATGAAAAAAAAAAAAAAAACTGGGTTCTGATGACATTATTTGAGCATGATATCAAACTCACATGGAACTAGACAATCTGAAATTTTTGGTTACTTGGGCCAAAGAAATTCTTCCTCTGCCCCAAATAATTTGGGTCAGGTTTTCTATTGCTTCTAAAATAAAGGGTCCAAATTGATTTAGTAAATAAAGTCACAGATCTGGAAAATCATGTGTAGGAGAAGTAATACCTGTCTGGAAATAGAAAGGTCTCTGTTATGTAGTTATTATTAATAACTGTCAACGTCTTGCACTCTCAGAAATTGATATTTACTTTCAGTGTCAGACCTCAGCATGTACAATTCTATGAAATGAATCTCAAAAGGAACAGAAAGTGAGACCGAGGCAATGAAAGTTCTTTTGCTAAGACTGTCCGATTCATTTTATCTACTCTCCCCATCAAGTTGCCTTCTACAACTAATAGGTGGGTTAACTGGCACAGAACACTTCATAGATGCAAAATCTCCTGCCCAATCTACTTCTCCTGAGTCAGAGCAGAGGTCGTAAGCTATAGGTTGATATGACTTGATTATGATGATAATGGTGTAATACCTACGATTATTGAGGGCTTTCTATATTCTAGGAACTGTACTGAAAGCCACAATACGATTTCCTCATATATTTATAGAAACTCAGTGTTAGGTATTATTTCCCTTTTACACACATGAGGAAACTGAGGCTCATAAATGTTAATTAACTTGTTCTAATTTTCACAGTGTCAGAGATCAAATCAAATAAAATCTATTTGATTTCAAGCCTCACTCTCAAGCCTCATCTTACCAATAATCTATGTGTTTACAGTTTCCTGAGAGCTATAAATGCTTAATAAGATATTGTTAATCGGGTCAATGGAGAACTTGCTAACTTGCTTCCACTGTTATGGAGACCAACACATAATTTTGTTCAGTATCTAAGGTGACTAGATAGATGCCTAGCAAAGTCCAGGATCTTGCAGTGGGGTGGGATTAATTGTGGCAGAGAGATCAACATTTGCTCTCTACAGTTAGAATTAATAAATAAACTATTACTCTGAAATGTGTTATTCTTATTGACCACAGTTACACAAAACGGATGAGAAAGATGAGGTCCAGAGAGAAGAGATACTCTGAGAAATGGACTGAGTCAGGATGAGAACCTGACGACCCCAGACTGATCCTCTGAGTAGATCCCTGTTTCTCAGGGGAAGTTTAAATCTGAACCATAACTAAGAGCCTGGGGCTGGGATTAGGATGAAGGGTTTGGCAGTCCAGTGGTCAAACTACCAACTCTCTTCACTGAATGCTCCTAGAACATCTGTGCTAGAGATTCAAGAATTGCTGCTTCAACAAAGAAAATAAACTAGCATCTGTTAAAAACCAGCTACAGACTGGTACTCACATGCTTAATCTTTTGCAATCCAATGGTAATGTGGGCAACACTTTCGTGGTAGATAGTAGTATTTCCATTTTAGCAACTAAAGAAAGTGGGGTTCAGAGCAATTATGCATGATCCCTAAAATTACCAAATTAGTAATTTTCATTATAGGAATTAGAATTCTCATGCATTTCTGACTTTAGAATGTGATTGCATCATATCGCACAATCACTCCCACTAGATGACTTTAGATTATGTCACACCAAACACTCCCACTACCTTCTCTGGTGGTAAGGCAAAACACAAAATACACACACACACGCACAGAGAGAGAGAGAGATCATTTCATCAATGAATAGACGAAGTTTATTTTTTAATTGCATTATGGATAGTTTATTTGTTGGTAGGTTTGTTTTGTTTTTGTTTTGATGTGAAAATTAGTCAAGATAGCCTTTATTCTGAAGGAAACCGAGAAACCAATTATTATGCTCAATCATCTAGTTTTTTAGTACTGTGGGTTAAAAAGAAGTGACTAAAAAAAAAAAAATCGTCTAACAGTTTTCTTTATTACACAACAGGAGCTTATATCAGCTTCCCAAGTAACTGACGAAATGTACAAAGCGGCCATCAGGACCACTAAGTGAATGTTATATGCAAACTTCATGAAGAAGCAGACGCCACAGACCACAAGATTCCAATTTTTAGTCCTCTTTTTCGTCAGTTTGATTGACAATCACATATAGTGAAACATTCCAATGTCCTCTTTGTGTGTCTTGCCACCAGCTATGTGACTGGGAAAGTCAATATTCCTGGTGCCTTCATCTCTGAGTCTGTAAAATGGGACTCACCTCTTCAAAGCTAAGGACAAACTGCTTTTTCAGAGATAAATGTACGAAAAGTCATCAAGTCAGTTTCCTGGTAGTAAGCAGGGCTACACCCTAGCCATTTACATGGTTCTTTGAGAATACAAACATGGAGAGCTACAATCGGCGTTGGAACTTAAATACAAAGCCCAGACCAATGATATAAAGGAGCAATGTGAGAAAATAGGGGGTGACAGGGTACGTGATATCTGGAGGCATCCAGAGGGCAGTTTTGCAAAATGGCTAATATTCTAGAATTTGGAGTGAGAATATCTGAGATTCAGTCCTGGCTCCCCTTACTAATTGTGCTGAACAAGTTGTCTAAGTATTTAATGCCTCAGTTTCCAGACCTGTAAAATAGAAGTAATAAGAGTGACCTTAGAAGGTTACTGAAAATAAATGATATTGTTTATATAACCTTTTAGTACAGTGCCTGACAAAGAGTCAGTGATCAGTAGATTTTCTTTTTCCTTAAAAAGTACAGGCATACACATATTTTTAGTAAATCTTGATTGCTTTGACTTCAACAAACTGGAGTGGAAGGATAAAGAGGTCTTGTTAGCCCTGGGGAAAGTGAAGAACATATAAATCACTTCCATAACCTAAGCATTCACTATTTATTCCAGGCAATTAGTTTTATTTTATTTCTTGACTATAAATTGTGCTTCTCACATTAACATCCTGGAGTAAACACAGAGTTGTCCTTGAAAAGTATAAGAATTACAGAAATATAAAATAAGTATGAAAGCAAAAGAAGCAACTGCAAATATTCTTCCATGTAAAATTTAAAATGCCACTTTATGTAACTGAACACAGACTGAGACAAAAGTTTCTAGGAAGTACATTGAAGGGCCAAAATGTTTTTCTATAAGAACTAACAAATGCAGATAAAAAGTACCCAAGGCCAAACTAAATGGACATCAAGCTTGGGAAAAAAAAAAAAAAGAAAAAAATTCACAAGGGAAAATGTATTAGGAAATTAAGTATATAGAAAAGTGTCCAATCTCCAAAATTTTTTTATTTAGAACTTTTCATTTATCATACTAATCATAACATTTTTTTAATTGAGGTAATCAATGATTAGAAAACTTCAGCTGGCACTCATCTATTTGTGTTGAGAGTATACAATGCTATAGGGAAGTATACAATGCCATTAGAAAATGTATAGCTATGCTTTAAAAATGTCCAAGACAGACTTAATGTTAATTATGAAAGTCAACCCTATGAAAATACTCCAAAGGACAGAATAAGCTTTATGTGCAAATATGAAAATATGTTCTTTTTATCTAAAATATTTAAATGAAGTATTTTCATTTTTAAATTGACACAATAGTTTTGCAATGTAAAAACAGTAACTAAACACCAAAAGAAAATATGAAGTGGCATACCAAGAGTTTCTCTGTGGCCCCTGTCCTCAAGGAGTCTACAATCTAGCTAAAGGGACAAAACACATATTGGGGAAAAAAACTCAAGGATAATTAATATAACATAATACAATATAATTTTATATTATATAATGTAATATAATATTAAAAACATGAGAATAAAAAAACAAAACTTGGTTGCTTCAAAAAGGCTAAGTAAAATAACAAATTAATCTGTGAATCTTTATTTTTACGTCTATTTTATAATAATAAAATATGTCTATTGCAGAAAACTTGAAAAATACAGGATAAAAACAAAAAACATAAAATTGTTTCTATTTCCTTTGTTTATTTTCTTCTTTTCTTCTTGTGTTTAATTATATTTTTCTTCAACAAGAAAAGTACTTTACTCAGGTGGCATGAGCGTGCTAGATATCCACATAGTAAAAAGCAAAGGGTCTTTCTAATGTACGTGTGATTACGTAGCAATCATTTGGACACTAGCCCAGTACCATTCAAATCTGTTGATGATATTTTCAAGGAAAAATTAAAAAACAAGTATGCATTTTCAATGGCAGAGTCTGTCTACACATCATCTACTATAGTTAAACTCTTTAAATTCACAAATTAAAAAATAATAATAAGTAGGTTTTTGTTTAGACGAAGTTCCCAAACCTGAGTGTTTGGCAAGTCTATAAGAGATAAACCCTCCTTTCTCCTACTAAGGGTGACATTAAGAAGGCGTTCAGTGTGTGACCTCAGAGTCAGGCTGCTTGAGAGCGAGCCCTGTGATCCTCAGCTCTGTGACCTTAGACATGCTGTTCGAATTCGTTAGCCTAAATGTACTCATAAGTACACATGTGTAAAATGGGATGATAATAACAGAAACTTCCTCATAAGGCCATCATAGAGATTAAATGACATAACTTGCAAAGTACTTTCCCAAGTACCTGCTTCATAATAAAAAGTAAATTAATGGTTATTATAATTACTACTTTTATTTAGTCTCATGTTTTTATCCTACATGATGTTTCATAGCACTTAAAGTAATTCATTTTCTTTTTTTACAATAGCTAATATTCTACATGTCACCCTGATGTTCCCTCATCTAGCCACCAAGAAGGGCCTGGGGGGTTTGGCCAGGGTGTGCCTGGGGAAGTTGGAGGAGGGTGGGTTGGAACCAGAAGCCTTCATTCCCATTGCAGCTCCTCCATTTATAAACTCCAGGATGTGGACAAACAGTAACTTTTCTGAGCTTCGCAAGCCTCATAAAGTGAGAGTACCCAGATCTGCCTTAGGGTGCTGACAGGGAGACTAAATGAGTTACCCCCAAAGAAGCCTAGCAAATTGCCCTCCATGGGAGAAATGCTCAGGAAACACTGAACTGAATCAGAGGATGAAAGGAGCCCATAAGTTACGTCCTGCTAAGCCTTGGCAACAGGGACATTCATCCCCCTCTTTTTTCTGGGATTTAAAACCCTGTTTAAATGATTTTGTGATTTATTAGCAGTGCTAGTGATGCTTAGCGATTGATTCACTCTTCCCTGTAATTAGTTGGGGTGATTAGAGAAAGCTTTCCTATTACTGTAAAGTTTGATTTGTAATAACCCACTAAACCCAGAGGGAGGGAGTGGAGAAGAAATCAGCCCCCTCCAATAACAAATACACACCCTCCTGTGCAGAGGCAGAGTGCCTGTTTTGAGGAGGGTAAATTCAGAATTTAGGCATCATTGGCTAGTGACTCTCATCCAACAAGACTTAAATCTTCAAATAAGAAGTGCCAAATTCTATACCAGCATATCCCAAAACATATTCTGTGCACTATTTACCCCTCCCTAACCTGTGAAATAGTCTACAGATAATAAAAAAGAGAGTGGGACTTACGTTCAATTAACTTTGGAAATCTTGCATGAACTGCCCCGCCCCCCCTTTGAGGATTCACAATGTACAAGATGTCCCCACTATGTGCTCCACCTGTTCAACTTTGAAGAATGTGGATGAAGTCCATTATTTAATGCTATAAAACTTGATTTCCCCTGCCAATTAACATTTTTTAATATTCTGGAGAATTAACGTATGTCAAAACTGCTTAAGAATTTTCGTCTGTATAATGTATGTATATCGGGAGAGAGAGGAGGGTGGGGAGGGAAGGAGAGAAGGAGAGAAAAAGAGAGAGAGAGAGAGATGTATATAGAGAGACTGCCTGACATCATTGGTGTCCCTTGTTGTAGCACAGGCTGAGGGGAGATTTAAATCACTCCCACCAGGGTCTCCTTGTCTGAACTGGGCAGAGGCCATGCTTTAGCTAGTGGGATGCATGGGCCAAGGAAGGACAGAGCACTTGCAACATTAAGACAATCTCATGGCACAGCCTTTGGCACTAATACAATCATCAAATCATCATTCTGTTGTTCAATAAATAATTATGGAGCACCACAAATTTTTCTGTGTTGGGGAGGCAACAGTAAGCACTGAGCAAGGCAGACAAAACTGACAATTTCAAAGGTGACACTCTGGAAAGGGATGGATACACACACACTCAGCTTAGTATAAGGACTTCAGATAGAAGAAGTTCTAATGAAACTCAACTTCCTAGTCCTCTTCCATCCTCTTCTAGACAAAAAACGTATTTCTCAGGAAAAAACTCATCAGTTATTTTCCTCCTCACTCTTGCTTGCTTTCTCCTTATTCTGCTCCCTCTTTTTCTCATTTTCACATACTACATATACATTTGGATTTTCATAATCAGTATAACTCCAATATAACAACAATGACAACACTAATAATTTGGGAAATTAACAGAGTTGTAAAATATCTGGCCATGTTAGCTTACATATGTTTCAAGTGCCATCCTCTCTTAATATCAGCTAAAATTTACTGACAGCTTATTCTTGGTGTTTTATGTCAATCAACTCATTTAATTAGTACAACACCTTAATTAGGTACTATTATTTTCCCCATTTTACAGTATGGACCCTGAAACTCGAAGAGTTTAGACACATTGCCCAATCGAACCCTAGCCTGGAGCCCAGCTTTGGGCCCAGGAACTTTGGCACCAGAGCTTGATCTCCTGCCTACCACACATAAGGTGGCCCTAGTGTTACTGGGTGAAAAACTCATGTGTCTCGTTCATCTTTTTAATTCCCCCGTAGACTAATGAAAACTTTATCAAAGCCCTGCTTGGCCTACTAACTGCATCCAGGAACTCCAGCTCCAAGACATAAGCCCTACAGAAGTTTTTACTTCTCATCCCGGATGTATGTGACAGATCTTGCAGAACAAGAGCATAACCGTGTTAACTGTTCATGGGATGCTGTTTGCAAGTTATTTTGCCAATGGCTTTCAAAAACTATACATATACCTGACTTTTAATCCCCTGCCCGACTAGCCCTTCTAATAAGATTTATTTACCTGGTCACCAGGGGACTGGAGAATGACCCTCAGGTGACGAAGAGTTTTTATCAGACTCTATGGACGGATACGAGGGACTTAAGAATCGCCTGAAATATCTAATTGCAGGCAACTGTGTATGTGCACACACTCTGGGGAGAAGAAACACAGCTTGCACAGGAATCCTGAAACTTTCCATACCCCACCCCTCCAAATAAAACCATATAAGAGCCACTGCTCTCAGCCTGAGGACTAATTTACCATGTGACCTTATGCAAGTCATTTGGCAACACCGCACCTCAGTTTCTCCTCCTGTCAAGTAATAATAATTTAATTCTACTCTCTTTACTGTTCAAAAGGGTAAAGATTGAATGATATAAAGTGCTACATATACGTTAGCTATTATTATTTATTTCTTCACTCTCTTTTCCCTTCTGAGAGCTTTTGTGAAGTTTAGCCACAAATGTTCTGCGCAAATTACAAAATTTCAACCATGCAGTGTTTTATATACTTTGAAGATATTTTAGCATTCTGTGCTCACCGTTGACTGAAAATTGTTATTCCAATTTGTCCCTGTAGCCAAGAAAAAAACTTTCAGTTAAGGATAAATGAAAACAGTAAATATTCCTTTCTGCTACCAACTTAGAAATAGAAGACGGAAGTCAACAGGCAAACACTGAAATGACACCCTGTGATTCAGGCTGTTCTTAAAAAACCTCAATAAGGTACTATTTTAAGAGCTGCTCTAAGGAAACAAGCATGCTGTATAGCTGCTCCAACACTGTACTCCAATAGCAGAATGTGTCCTCCAGAATAAAAATTTCCGATTAAGGTGATTTTCCCAAAAGAAGGCAGCTCCATTAAATACCAAAAACACTGACGTGATTGCTCTCATGGCTCTGTTGCTCTGCCCATAAGAAGTAACGCACGCGCGCGCACACACACACACACACACACACATGCACACACACACATCAAAGCAACAGGGGGCTCTTAGGGACAACACTTAAGGGACATCTGATAGTGTGAGTTTTAGGGACCAGAGTCTGGCCCGAACTCCCTGTAGAAGCTCCATAATCAGCTGACAAAGTTTTACTGTGTTACCCTCCTTAGAGCCAATGGGATGATTCTAACACTGGCCTGGGAAACGTGCAGCTTCCGAAATCCAAGTAATACCTAGTTATCTGGTAAAGAGAAAAAAGAGCCACTTGATTTCTTCAAGACATAATAAGAATTATTTTCCTCCCCAGAAGGGAGCACCCAGCTCCCTGTACTCATCATGGACCAGGGAATTACGCTTTCTTCCTTGCACAATGCTTTATAGTTAGAGAAAGAATATTTCTTTAAAAATTATTTGGAGGGACTGTTACATATAGGCAAAACATATGTTCCAATTTAAAACAATTTAAATGAATCCTAGAAAGGTTCCTTTAAGGGTTCTGAGATAGTTAATTTTATATGTCAACTTGACTGAGATAAGGAATGCCCAGATGGCTGGAAAAAAAATATTGCCAGGTGTTATCTGTGAGGGTGTTTCCAGAAGAGAATTGGTTGACTAAGAAGATCCACCCTCTCCAATGTGACCAGGCATCACCCAATCTATTGAGGACCTTAACAGAACAAAAAAGGGGAAGGAGGGTGAATTCTCTCTCTCTCTTCCTGAGCTGAGACGTCCATCTTTCATGCCCACAGACATCAGAGCTCTTGGTTCCCTAGCCTTCAAACTTGGACTGAATTATACCACCAGCTTTCCTGAGTCTTCAGTTCTCAGATGGCAGATTATGGGACTTCTCAGCCTCCATAACCATATAAGCCAATGCCTATAACAAATCTGTCTCTTTCTGTCTTGCACGTGTTTGCAATATCTATCTATTTATCTATCTATCTGTCTATCTATCTATATACATGTGTATGTGTATGTGTGTATGTGTATATGTATGTATATGTATATGTATGTATATGTGTATATGTATATGTATATGTATATGTATATGTATATGTATATGTATATGTATATGTATATGTATATGTATATGTATATTATATGTATATGTATATGTATACATAAATTAATTCTGATTTTCTGGAGAACCCTGACAGTTTCTATGATTAGAAAAGTCATTTTGTGTTACCTGTTTTAGCCTCTCTTCTTGCATTTCTGCTCTAAAGCTCACACTGTAGAGAAATTCATCATACATTTGAAGACCACTACCACAGCTTTGCAAGTTAAAAATCCCTAATCAATTCTTTTTATTTTTTCTACTATGTGCCACATTATAGAGATATAGCAAATTAAATACTAACAGTGCCTGCCTTCAAGGAGTCATCCTTCTCTGCATCTACCATTTTTTATATATGAAAGTCCTCCCATCCAAACAGCTCTCTATTCACCACTTCAGAAACTAACAATCAGCACTGAGCTAGAGATGTATTTATGTATAGCACTAAGCGGCACAGATTTCTTGTAGAGACAGTAGGTACTCTATTCATATCATTTATTATGAAACAACTAAATTATGAAAACAGAATATATCTGGTTGATTTCTCTTTTCCATCACTATTGAGAGTATCTAAACATACGTGAAAGTAATAATATGAAGTTTATATTTATTAAAAAGAATGTAAAATGAATGTCAAACATTGAGCTTTGAGCGTAGAAGCTACATGTAGTCTCCAATTCTTGCTAAATCCACAAAGCCCACTGGCCTAACCCACAGCAATTGATGATGTGTTCCTCTTTCTAGAATATTTTCTAGAACCTAGGGCTGCAGTTTATTCTGTGAGGCATCGTCCAATATTCTGAGACACTACGGAAACACCAAAACCCTTGCGGCAAAGGATGCAGGTCAATCTGCTCTTTCTTCTTTGAGTGGGCTGCATCTCAGGTTGCTCTGGCTTCAGTCTCTAACTGCTGCATTTGGGTAAGTCAAAGAACATACTAATTGTTGTTAGTTTTCTTCCCACCAAAGCACTTCAAACTACATAATCCACCTCCAATATTTCCAGAGGGGTGGTGAACATCTGGAGAGTAGATGTGATCTTTTTTGTTTCTTTTACTTTCTTGCTCTGAGTCTCTGACTTTCACCATTTAGTCCTCCAGGGACTTCTCTTTTCATTTTTTCATCTGGTATTCCAAACATTGCCTTGTTTCTTTAATGGATTACTTTGTTATAACCATTTTTAAATAAGAATACATTAATAGGGACTAAGAAACATTTAAATGTAAGCTTTTTAAGTTAGCACTTAGTGAATACTGAGTTCACCCTTACCCCATCCCTGAATCCTCCCAGCCCTGAGGTAGGGTTTGAAAACAAAGGACCACTCTGGATCATCTAGCAGACAAAGCACAGGTATCTTGTCATCTCCTCAGCAAAGTCCTCCTGATTTTCCCAGTCTAGGATAGTAGCCATGGCATTCTTTCATATCACCTTATTTTGTTCACTTCATAGCACTTTTGCAATCTGAAATTAATTTATTTACGTATTTTAACTTGTTTATAGTCTATATATTAACTACCTTGATAAAAGTTATAGGAGGAGAGGCCTTGTTCATCTTGTTTATTGCTGTATCCCCAGCTGGTACATAGTAAGCAGACAGAGATGCTGAATAATAAATGACTGAACCAGAAAATCCGAAGATGTATCATTCATAGTGGCTAATCTCAGGAAAAATTATCAATCATTCTGGACCAAGTGTTGGTACTCAAAATTTACTTGTATTTCATATAGATTTATCTCCTCCTGTTTAATTTTTCCCTGACACTAACTATTGAGATACATGTTTATTTTTTATTGAATAAATGAAATTGATAGTGGCTAATAAACCACTAAACTTATTCTATTTTCTCTTTGAAAGTCTGAAATTTGGACACCTGGGCTTCTGTAGGATTCCTATTTATTTAAATTAGATGTTTGTTCAGGGTAGGGCTGGCCAAAGACATTTCATTACAACAAGACCCCTTATTCATAGTTCTAGACTCGAGGAAAAAAATTCACAATTAACTTTTTAAGAGTTAACACAAAATATTAAATGATATACAATAATATCATCATCTTTAATATAACAGAATTTCCTTGCAAAGTCCTAGGATCAATACAGAGACTAACTTAATCCTAATAATTTCCTCTCACTGGCTAATTATCAGTTCTCCTGCTGGTTCTGCATCCTCTCTCTGACCTGGGTCTCTTATTTTCCCTGTCTACTCAGTTCCCCGAGGTAATATCATTTACTCTTGTAATAACGGTATATTCCTCACCAGGCTTTTCGTTTTAGATCAAAATCAATCCATTTAACTGCATAATTCACATTTCCCCTTGGATACTGCTTAGACAGCTCCAACTTAACATATCCAAAATGAAACCCTTGATTTCTTCCCCTAAATATATCCTCCATAGCACCAACCATTCACTTAAGCCATAAATATTAAAGTCATTTTCTCACATTCCCTCAGCACTAGACCATCTCTCCCCAACTCAAAAGGGGTGACTTTGGAAAAATTAAAACTGACCATAGTTACAGCTGAGGTATGGATGAATAATCTATAATATTTTAAAGACTGATGACCTCTGAGGAAAAGAATGGAAGTGTTACTGGCTGAGCAAGCACCTTCTCCAGTTGTGTCTGTGTCAGCTGCTTGTATGCTCAGACACTTGGAAAAATTCAACTGTTTCTTCCCATATTGTGACAAATAACTCTAATCAGAAGCCAATATATACCAGTGGAAAGGGATGCATTTCAGAGGTACTCGGTTCCTACTTGCATTTACATAGCTATGCCACTATCCTCTGTGGTATGAAATTGTGAAGCCTATTTTTGCTGATGGGTCAGTGACAAATAGGTGTGAGTCCAAAAACAGAACAGACAACAGCGTTAGAACACCCTCATTCTCTTCTTCTGTCTCTAAGACAACCCAGTTTCCTTTAATGTCTATTATGCCACAGAGAGAGAATGTAAACTCCAAATCTTTCCTACTAAAGTATCCAAAGTTTCTGGGAAAAAGTTATTCTATAAACAGCTGGTTATAAGATTTATTTTCGAATTAATAAAACTCTTTCAAAACAGAGTTTTTAATTTATATGTTCTTTAATCTATCCCTTTAATAAGCACATACTGAGAAACAAATAGGTACCGAGGCAATAAGCCAGTTCCCAAAAAGAGAGAGAAACCAGTACAGAGTTTCTGCCCTCACCGAGTTCACAGCTCTGCATCAAGAGCACATATGGCATCAAAACAGCAAGATATAAAATATAAACGTAAAAGCACAAAGGAAATATAGCACATCTGGAGGTAACATGATAAAAGAAAGGAAGGGAAGGTGACTAGGAGTAAACATTTTCTTTAAAAGATGATCTCTGAATCTAGACTTAAGGACGAGATAGAGTGAGAAAATTACACTCCAGGCAGAGGGAACAGTATGTGTAAAGACCCAGAGTGAAAGTGTGAAGCTTTTAGGAAAATGTGAGGCTATCAACAGGTTAAAGCCTGCGTCAGGGGGAGGGTAGATTATGAGGCCCCAAAGCAGACAAGAGACAGATTGTGAAGAATCTTACATGGTAGGGTAAGGAGTTGAATTTTATTCTATGATTCAAGGAGCCACTGACGGAATTTAAACAAAGAAGATGTATGATCCCATTTGCCTTTTAACAGAAACTTGACTTTTTGACACAAAAGGAAGTATGAAGGATGGATTTAAAAATATAAGGATGGGAGGCAGAAAGCAAGGCTAAGAGGCCATTTTGGTAATTTACACAAAAGAGCAATGAGGTGAAACTCACATAGTGAGCTAGGTAGTTGAGAGACTGTGAAAATAAATGTCATGTAAAATCAGCATAAATTGGTGACAACTCAGAAATGGGGATGGAAAAAGGAAAAGACTCGAATAGAGGCCTCTGGATTGAACTGCCATAAACTCACAGATGCTTCATTACCTAAGGGGGAAGAAGTGGAGTTCAGATGGGAAAAACTGAGTCAGAAGAGCCTGCAGGAACTTCAGCTATAAATCAGCAATAGACATTAGAAATACCAAGTAGAGACATCCTTTTGAAATGTTATTAAAGTCAAAGAAACAACTGTATATAATTCAAAGCAGGAATAAGGAAGAGGCTTATTAAGTGAGGTAATAGGTCAGAGCTGAGTAAATTTTTTTTAAAAAATGAAGACACGGTAATAGAAGAGGTGGGGAGAAATTACTAACATATGAAGAAATTAAACTTTCTATGAGTCTGTCATGGAACTCTCACATTAGGAAGGCTATTCCAAGCAGTTCTTGAGTAAGCTTCAATTAAACAAATTAAAAAAAAAAAATCTATCCTTGGAAACTGTCATGTTCTTCTATAGCAGTATATGCATTTGATCTCCTCTAACTGAAAACTAGTTTCCTCTGGATCACTGGATTTCAGATTTTCTAGTAAAATATAATGAGTTGTAGTGACATTTTCCATAGTCCCATGGATCAGTCTTTAGTAATCCTGGCACCACCACAGACCATCCTCCATGGACAAACAGTGACCAACACTGAGGTATCTCCAGAATGACCTGTACAATTGCTCATAAAGTCTCTCTTTAGTAAAGAATAGCTTCTACCTACTATGGGCAAGAGTGCCAGACACAGGATGTGCTCTTCAATCTGAACAGCCAGCATTATAGCTCAATAAGAAAATTCAGCTGCTTTAATACATGGCATCATTCATGACTGCCTTCCACCATAAATCTTCTCCAGGCTGAGTGATTGAGAGCAAATCCTCCAAGAATACCAGCACACACAGTTTTTGTAGAAAAACAAACAAGTTGCTCATAAGCTCAAGGACAATGATGGAAAACGGTTGTCATGGTTCAAAATGGTGGAGAGGAGAGAAAGTAGAAAATTGATAACTGAACCATCAACTACAAATAAGAGCCATCGGCCATCTTGTGATTTTCTCAAATAGCCTAGCAGAGTGAAATAACACCTAGGAAGGTAAGCAAACACTAAACTGGACTATCATCAAATTACAACTTTAAAATATAGTAAATTTCCTAAATAGACAAATCGTAGCAGCAATATGCACCAATATTTGCCCCACTGGTTTATTGGGATAAGAGAGGGAATGTTATTAAAGAGCTTAGCAATAGCCACAAATTATGAAAGACATAAAGACATAGCTCATGGCACCACAAACTTACCTAACTGGTTACTTACTCCCCCACCTCATTTCAGAAAGAACTGCCATAAAGTACCAAACATTTGTGAGAAATGAACTTTCTCAATTTCTTTGCAGTGAGTGTAAAGAAGTGAACTAGTGAGTCACATAATGCACTATAACTGCAATTCTCATTGCATCCAGACTAAACCGCTATGATAAGGCAGCAGACCAGAAAGAACACCTTAAATATATTCTGATGCCTTTTGCATTCTTCAAGGTATAGCTGAAGAACAGTGTAAAGAACAATAACAACCAAATCTCTGCAATATAAAATTAAGAAGTTTAGGACAGAATAATTGGGGCAATTAGGTATGCAAGTGTCAAAGTTGATTACAACAGCCAACTCCAAAGCAGATATTTTTAACCTAAATTGAAAGACAGTAACTCAATAAGAATCTTAAAAAACACTTGAAGACCTACCAGACTTTGTAGCTACAACTGCACATGGAGATGGTAAACATCCTCAACAATACCACATTCAAACAGAAAAGACCAGTGAAAAATGCCTGAAATATGTGTGTCACAGCCAGAGACCAATGATTTCCTAACATCTGCAGCAGAAAAGAATAATAATCAAATACATTAGTCATACTTCTGTTGGTTGAGGTCAATCATTTATTATCAGTGGAAAGGCTCATCTGATCCAAAGCCATTAATGTCTATTAGTAAATTAAAATGTTTTTGTGTTTTGATACTTGCTGCTTTCATTTCACATATTTTGTTTCATTTGACATCAGGAACTCACTTAGATTATATTTCTATATTTAAACCTAAACATTAAAAAAGTGAATTTTCTTTCAGAACAGAATCTAAACATACTCCTAATTCATTACTTTGCAGAATGTTCCTCTACCTTAAATCATAAAATTACTGTTTTTCTCCACATATGGATCTTAGCCACATCTTTATCAATGATGTTTTCTAAGCCCCAATTTAATAATGAACTCAGTATTTTGTTCTTGAGTCAAAGTTTCTTGCAAGGAAATGAATTTTCTCAATTCTAGAATATAAAAATAAGTACAACCTATAGTGAAGGGCTTGCGTTTTCTCTATAAAGTTATATAAGTTATACAGTACAAAGTTATTAAATGTTCAACTAACACTTTTAGCATTCAAGGCAACCTATATAAGCAAACACAAGTAATGTCTTTTTTTATATATCTTCAGAAGCAAAACATTCAAAAATATAATTGATTGGTTTATTTTGGGCACATTCATTATATTCTATATAGTCCGTCACCTCAGTGTGTGTGCTTTCTCTCTCTCTCTCATGTATACGTACATATATATATATATATATATACTTATATATATATATATATATACACACACACACATACATATATACACGCACACATATGTACACAAATATACATATATAATGAATATATATATAATGAAACATCTTCAGTTTGATCAAAGCAGTTGGCAAAGTTCAGAGGATCACTGAGATCTTGGTAAGCAAAGATTCTCAATCCCCAGTATCACTCATACTTGATCTTTACCAGGCTTTCCTCAATGTCATTGCTTGTATATCTTCTGAGAGTGAAATTTTTTATCTCATTTCTTTATAATTGAGCCAATTCTGTCCAAGACCATTGCAGACTAATTGGATCCTGGCTTACATGCGAGCACAAGCGCCATCAGGCAGTGAGGCTGTGTTATGAGTTCAAATAAACCATCAGCCTGGATGGAGACTATTCTACTTCACCCTTAATCAAGTCCATTACCAGCAGGATCCCATTGCTTTGCACATACACAGTGTATCTAAATATTCCTAGAAGAAAGAAATTCTAGGACGATATAGTAAAAGATTTTCTTCTGTAAGCATATATTTTTATTTTTTCTGGCATTACCATTGTGTAAGCAAAAAGCACATCAACGTGGTCAGAAAAGAAATATAAATGAACGTGGAGATTGCCCTTGGTCCCACTCTCTTTTCTCTTTATCCTGTCAGAATAGTATATATTAAACTAGAGCCCTGTTTGGTTCTCTGCGTCCCTGCTTTTGTTCCCCTTCATGAATCTTTCATACTTAAACTTCTGCTCAATATACCAAGATGGATGGCACTCTCCCTTGACAGATATAATCTGTTTCCCTGCCACTGACACATGTGTGTTCCTCTCTTATTTTCTGTTATGAAATGAACCTGTTTCATTTGGCTGCTCATATTTTTAACATACTCCTTTTTTCAAATATCTATCTTCAATATCTTATTTTCAAAGTAACAACATTTATGTAGAAATTTTTTTTCTTCATAGCATGATGTCACAAATGCTGTGGTCCACTCAGCTAAGTTTTCTCAGGTTTTGCTTCCTGTCATAAGGTCCCCTCCGCCTATTAAACATGCGCTGAGAAAGGTAATAGACAAAAGCTACAGCGACGAGATGCGTTTGTGCCAAAGAAAAAAGCTAACAAGGAGAGGTAGGATCGCCTGGAAAGATGAAAGCCCTACTGGCCATCTTAGTGGCCATCTTAGTCCACTCATTTCTCTAAGCCGTTGCTTCGTTCTTACCACATCTTTCCAGTTTGGGGAGGAAAAAGCCCACCTAGAATATAAAAGTTAGCACAGATCGCGAAATATTGATCTAAAATTTGATTCTCTAAACAGCAAAGCAGGCGTCAGGAAAGTGCTATGGCGACAGCAAGGCTCAAGCTAAATGAAAGAGAATCATCCTTTCGATAACCTATGTTGAATTCTGGGCCTTGGCAGAAATGAGAAATCACCGGAACACACAATTTGAGATCTAAGAGAGAAAGAAGCTTCTGCAGAGGTGGCCCCAGTGGACACCCGAGTATTCACTGGTGGATACACGCAGCAAGATAACACTAGCAGTGGATTTCTATGGAGAAATTACCAAGTGGTAGGCACTGCACTAATTCACATCTGTCATCCCTCTTAAATGACTCAATGATATTAGTAGTATCATCATGTCCATTTTACAGATGAGAAATTAGAGCCTTATAGAAGTTAAGTTGCTTACCTAAGGTGAAAACTAAGTCCTGGAGCCTGAATTCAAATGTAGGCAGTAAGACTCTTAACTAGTATGCATACTGTACTAGTTTTGCATCCTGTGGAAATTTGCATCTACACCTACTTAAGGAAGGAAGGAAGTTTGCGTGTGTGTATATGCATGTGTGTGTGTGTGTGTGTGTGCACAGACACGTGTAGCAGAAAAGTGGATAATTAAACAGATTTCCAAATTGAGATGAGATGATAAAGATAAAGACAGAGTGAACAATGAAATGTGAGGGGTTGAATATAAATAAAGATTTATGCAAATAGAGATAGATGCTCATCTTTTTCCACATACTTCTAGCTTTTCCACATACAAGAAAAAATACAAAAGCTATAATAAAAGAAGAAAATATATTAGAATTCTTGCTCTTTCACACATTGGCTATGCATCCATTATTTAAACTGAGTCTCCTACTCCACATTTATAGAGAGGTAATCAGACAGGTCCACTGGAAAAATAAATATAAAGTTCCTAACATAGAGATATTGAATAAAAAGTTGCTGCCTTTACAATTCCCTCCCACATCTTATATCATGAAATAGAGGATGGGCATCCTGAGGCATATGATCAAAATGTGACTCTCCAGGATTCCATTCTGGTGATGGTGATGGTACAGACACTGTGCTCCTCAGTTTCTAGTCACAGATGTGTAGAGTTATTTTCTCACAAAGTCTGCCTCCACTGCCAGGATGAACTCTTCGTTTTTTCCTCTCTCTGCCTTCTCAGCAATTTTTTTGACATTTATTGTCTGCATGACAATATCATACCCTGAATGAGAGGATTTAGTGAAAAAATGTGTGTACCTGTCTCATGGCAGTTACCTGTCATGGGTCAGAATGACACACAGATACACTATCTAGAGGAAGTGTTGCTTTCACCAGATGAACATCACAAAAGAATCACCTACTTCTTGCTAATGTCACACCTGCTCCCCACTACTCTGAAATAAAATTCCACAATTTCATAGCAAATTTTATTTAGCCCCAAAGCAGCCATCTGCCTGCTACTGTTGTTTGTTGGTTTGGTCTAATTTGGATTTGCTTTTTTTTCCTACATTTTACTTTTTCTTAGAAGAAAAAAATGTATTTTGGATGAGAAAGAAAAAGCAAGCTTGGTTAGATTACTTTAATTTGGTGTTTATATACCAGTACCTAATTTTTTTTTTTTATCAAAAATACAGTAGTGTTTTCTTCTCAAGAGATAGATTGGACTCTGACCAAATGACTCTAAATCTTACAAAATAAATGCGTCAGCCCCATGTTTACATGGCAGAAACTGGCAAGAAAGCAAGGATATAGATGAAACATAATATCATCTCTATCTGTTTGGAGACTTTCTACCTAGAGCATATTCCCTTGCTTAACTAAGTTTAGTCCCTCTAATGTGAAACAACTTCTGATTCCGAGAGTATGCCCTTTTACTCAACTGGAGCAAGTGCGCCCTCAAAGATGTTTGGTGGCTAATGGTACTTGCCTGGCTGTTACATTTTGCTACAGAGAGTTAATTAAGATCAGTTCAACAGTCATGTATCAAGTATCTACTATGCACAAAGAACTAACCCTTCCTGGTGGTAAAACAGTGTGGCCAGCATTTGCTGGGACATCACTCATGCTATGTCATAATACACCATCTTTAAGTCACTCTCCCCATCTCCAAAAGGCAGAAACAGGTATTATTTCTTTTTCCTTATGACTATGCTCTTTATCTATGTTTAACTGCTTGTGGGACTATTTCTTTAAATTTCATAATAGTAAGTCATTTATATAGTGAGAATCAATTAAAAGAAAAAAAACTTGTATTAGGCTTTTGTTTTATCAATAAAACAAAGATAGTTTACTGTCTTGTACCAATGCTTCAGGTTCCCCAAATTCAGCTCCCAGAAACGACCATTTTTATCTTTTTTAATTGTTTATTTACATCCTTATTTAAAATAGAATTTCTCTTTGATATTCCTCCCTCTAATCCTCATTTTATGAACTTGGCTGCACTAGGCAACCAACTCCAGTGACTATCATTTCTAACTTAAGCCACTTCGTGGGGAGAGCAAGACTTAACAGAGAAATGTCTAGAAAAAGCAGCATTGCATCATGTCGTTATTTTCTTTCTCCAGGGTCATGTTCAAAGCCAGCATTAGGGGGAAAAAAAAATTAGGAAACATACTCTTTGAAGTCCTCCCCGTATCGTCATATCTCTCCCCCACTTTGTTTCCCCACACACACACCTGACCCCAAAATTTCTCTGGATCTTTTTTCCATTCCTTCTTTTCTCCATGCCTCTTCCTCTCTCCTTAATTTTCACATCACTTCAGCAAACAATACCAACTGCATCAGAAAAGCCACGTGGATCAGAAATTAAGCTCATGGTCTTTGGCATTCAAAGATGTCTAGGAATTGTAACTCTGCCATAAGGGTGGCCTTGGTCATGAGCTTGTTACATTTCTAAAATGATGGTACTATTAGCTACTTTTCAGATTTGCTATGAGAGAAATATAGATATAAAAGATACCCAGAACAAAATGGGTGTGAAATATTTTGAAATTTCCTGTTATAAAAACCCTGGTGCTGAAGAGAAATCAATTAAAAAGTATTTAGCTGCTGAAAGAGATTCATAAATTCTGATAATTATGGCACAGATATTGGCCAACAGCACCCTGGATTTTCCTCCCAACTTTTACATTGATTTGTTACTCTCAATCAAGAAAATCTCTTCTGTCCATTGACTGGTCAGTCCTATTTTGGCTGATGCTTCTATCTCTCAATGACAAAGTAAGAAATTAATTTATTACTGTGGCAGGCACTGAAAAACTTTCATTAAAGATGCTTTCAGATGAGAGGTAAGAGTGCAAAATGGTTATAGGATCAGATTCTCACTCCAAAAAGATAGACAATATGACTCTGGCATTACCAGCTATGAGATCTTGGTTGCTTAAGTTCTTTAAGACTCATCTGAAAATGAGAATAATAGGAGTGCCTCTTTAAAGGATTTTTGTGTGATTTAAATAAAAATATATATATGTAAAAAAGTGCTTTACCACATATGGTAAACCCTAATTTTTTTTCCATAACTATTAAGGCAATGGTGAAGATGGTGATGACAATGATGTCATGAAATGCCAAGAAATATCAAGATATTAAGATATTAAGAAGGAGACAGTCTTCTTGGTGGAGAAAGCCTTTTTATTGGAGAAAGCTTTTTTTGTTGAGATCATGCAAACTTGATTTTTAACTAAGGAGCTTATTTCTCCAATTTGTATGACTAAGTAATCAGACTATCCAATATGATATAAAATGACTTTATTTCTCTGCTAGAGGATAATTGGATCTGTCACCTCTTAATTATAACATTAGTTAAATATTTTGGAAGGTCAGTAAAGGTAAATCACTAAGAGAGATCTACTGCATTTCTTTGGCATGTTTCTATGGATTGCAGATGGTGATGGCCTCGGCATAAAATTAGTCATGTGTAACCTCAAATGGTGTCTCACATCCCCCGAGACTCCACCTAAAATAAAATTCAAGGACAATGACAGTATAGAGGACAAAGAGGATAAATGTTTACAGTAGCTCTTTTTAAAAATATCTCATCAGGTTGTGCACAGGGGAGATTATCAAACCAGGCTCGTTATTGTTGTAGATAGATAATTATAAACTTCAAATGTACACTAGAGATTTCTTCTGTTTATCTTCAAGTTCCTATCCCTTTCCTTCATGATGATGCACAGGCATGAGTCACCTGCTCTCAAGACCCACATCCTCTGGGCACATGGTAGGCAGGAACAGTCCTCAAGCTCACAGGTAAATCACAGGTAAAGCCCAGGGACAGTCACATATCACCATTATTTTCAGAGTACTCAAATAATACCCAGCTAATCCATTAAACTATTTCTGATAATAATAGAACCTTCCAAAGCCCCCAATGCATGCCCTAGACCCTATTCGCCAGGTAACAGAACACAGCTTCAGGGATAGAAGCACACGTATGAAGAAAAAAAAAAAACTACATGTAATATATTCAATGATGAAAGTCTGAAAGTGTTTCCCCTAAAAAAAGGAACAAGATAGGAATACCAATTTTTTTTCTAGTGCTATTCAGCACTAGAAGTTTTAAACAGAGTAAACAGTCAACAAAAAGTAATAAAAATGCATCCAAACTGTAAAGGAAGAACTAAAACAATCTCTATTTGCAGATGACATCATCTTATATATGAAAAATCCTTAAGAATCACACACACAAAAAAAAACCCTACTAGACTTTATAAATAAATTCAGCATAGTTCTGGAGTACAAGATGAGCATAGAGAAATCAGTTGTCTTTCTATATACCAGCAATGAACAATCTGAAAAGAAAATTAAGAAAATTCCATTTATAATAGCATCTAAACAATAAAATAACTAGGAATCAATTTAATCAAGGAGATGAAGATTTGTACACAGAAAAACTACACAAGAATGCAGGAAGAAATTTTTAAATCCCTAAATAAATGGAAAGACGTCTACATTTATGGGATGGAAATTTAATATTGTTAAGATGGTAAGATCACCGAAAGCAATCTACCGATTCAATGCATCATCTATCAAGACTCCAACAGCCTTTGTTTTGCTGAATGTAAAAGAGTTGGAATCCTTGAATTTATATGGAATACCAGAGGCCTTTTTTTCCCCAGAAATGAAAAAGCTATGAAAACATCGAATTCATATAGAATGGCTAGGATGTATAACTAGTCAAAATGATAAAGTTGAAGGACTAACCTTCTGATTTTGAAACTTACTACAAAACTAGAGTTATTAAACCATCATATAGATCAATGGAATAGAATAAAGAGTCCAGAAATAATTGCATTTATCTATGGCCAATTAGCTTTGACAGGTGTTCTATTCTACAAAACTCAGCTAGTCTACTATTTTAATCCTTTGTCATTCATTCTACTATATTTTTATTAATTTTAAAATGATTGCCCTAAGGTTAGGAAGATTTTACCTAGTTGATTTGTGTAAAATTTTGTTTTCAGATTTTCTGCAATAGTTCTCTATGGATTTTATTTTCTTTTTATTCATTTTAGGATATCGAAGTGTTTTTATAAGATTCCAAATCTAATAATAGAGTGCTTTTCTGTCAGTACAGCAAATGTCCTGACACTTTAGTGGGGCTTTTTTGTTGTTATTCTTTGAAGTAAGGAGACCACAACCCTATGTCTGCTGTGTATTGTCTATTTAGCTCAGAAGAGGAAGTTCAAGGAAGTATTCTTTCTTTTCTAAAAGGCAAAGAAAGTTTCTTTTCAACACAGATTTTTAATACCGAGGCTTGTCAAATCAGGCATTGAAAACAGCAAACATACCAGCCCAGTAATTTTCACTACAGTAACAATCGATTTAAATTTTTAAAAACTCAGAATTAACAAACAATAGTCCAAAGGTGAAATAATTTGAATCCGATTAACAAAATGTAATAACCAGAAAATGCTTCACACAATAAACATTCCTTAGCAAACTAATTGTGTAGATCTGGCATTAGTCTATTTATTTTAAGTGTGTAAACAATGCAACCTGCATAGCTGAAAATAGCTTGTTCTTTGAAATAAGTTCGACTCCCCCTCTTTTAGCTATCTACATTATTATTTATTGAGTTTTATAATTTTTTTCTTAAATATGTACAGTAGATGAAAATCGAAGGTGACATTCTCATTTAATCACTGCTTACCTTCAAGAGATAAGTAAAGTCACTTTCATGGATAAAATAGAGAGGCTTAAAGGTGTTTTGTGACTTGCCTAAGGACAGGTGCGTGTAGGGGGTTGGGCCAGAAATCAGTAGAATAAAGTTCCTTCTAATAACTCAGGTAAGCATCTAAGTAAGTGAAGTCTAAGTTAACAAGATTACTTTTTAAAGGAGATATATATTGATTACTGAAAAAAAAAATCTTTCTCTGTCTTAATTCTTAAAGTTCCTAGGGACTTGATATATGTAGTGTTTGGAAGTGAGATGGAAGAATCTATCTCTTCGATTTGGGGGAGGACTGCACTGTAAAGTTCATCATTTCTTTATTTGTTGGCCTGGTCCAACTCTAGAAGAATACTACATATTAAAATAAATTAATGATATTTCTTTCTATGTTTATCTATTTTGACAAAATTAGAACCAAATTGATCCTTTGAAGTTACAAATGAGCACCTTCTCCCCTTGCCTCTGTCCGCATGGCTCCTGTGCAGGAATGTTTATGGAGGAAATTAGATTCACTGTTTGCTGAAGCCAATGTATTTTGCTGGTGGCTATGCAAGTTCAATTAACTCTTCTGATAACATTGTAAAATTAGGATATTGGATTATGTTTGTAGCCAATTAAAAAGGTTATGGTTGAATACTCATGCTTGTAACATCATTTAAAGTTATGAAACCCTAATACTAAAAACTATTTCATGGAATGGGAGAGGAAACCTAGAAGGAAATTGAAGAACAATTCTTTTCTTTAGATCGTGGTATGAAAATCATAAACCTTTACATATATTTAGGAGTAAAGCAGGTTTTTCTCTGTAAGAATTAGAAATTTGGGGGGCATATATTGGTAGAAAGGCATCTCGTTATTATCATTAACAATATTATTTCTACATTATAAAAATTAACATTATTAATGGGAGATAATATGGTAAATAGGTGGAATTTTAGATTAGGAAATCAAAAGATTTAAGTTTCAATTTTATTTCTGCTGCTCCTTGAGTCACAACCTCTCTCATTTGAAAAGTGGAAACAATAATCTGATAGCGCAAGAATTAAATGAAGCAATATATATGATGTGCTTTGAAAAGTATAAAACATAAGACATAAATTATAAAGTTAGAATAACACATAATTCTTCTGAAATTATTTTAAACTCTAGTACAAGCAAATCTTACTTTATACATTAGAAGTACACCCAAGAAAATATTTATGAAAAATATTGGAGAACCATACTTCACTTTAATTGTCCTAAAGATCAATAAATGACCCTCTCTCTTTCCCTAGTACAATTATTTCGTAAGTGAGAATGGACTTTCTAATAGACCAAGGAGAATTTCAAGAACCTATGCCATAAAAGCAAAAATTATGAGGGGACTTTTTGAGGAACTCAAGTTCTTCATCTTCCGTCACAAGTTCTGACTTTCTATAGCCATAATTCAGTCCTGATTCAACAGTGGTGGTGGCTAACCCTCTCAACAATACTTTCAGGTTGGTATTTTCATCCAAACTCAAAAATAAGAAAACTGAGCTCAGGAAGGTTAAGTAATTCTCTCAAAGTCACAGCAAGAAAATGAAGAGTCATATTTAGTCTAAGTTCTGTCTGAGGTCTCCAAAGCCCATGTACTTTTCACTCCTTTACTCTAACCAAAGAAGTCAGGTATTTCTTTCAAAGTAACAAATTTACTTTCATCTTTGAAACCTATGCACATCCATCTCAATTTTCTACCCTACCCGCTCATCGTAGTCAAAACAACACATGTTTTTGATTACACAGTTAAGAGAGACGTACAGACACAGTTCCTGGAAGAATCAGACGGGAGCAAGAGCAAGTGACAGGTGGGCCTCCTCTATTGCCCAACAGACTGAGAAGGCAGAACTAGATGATGGGGGCCGTAAGCTCCTCAGAACACCCACGAGGCTGTTATGAGATGAGAGGGCAAGAGGCAGAGACATTAGTCAGGTAATATGGCTAACCTACCGCCACCTGCAGATCCGCTGACCAGCCTCCAGCACAAAGGAGTGTTTGTTATCCCTTTTGCACAGCTGAAACCAACAAGGAAAAATTCAAATACACACTTAAACACAGAGGAATATCTGTAATAGTTTTTAGCTATCAGATACAATTCCCATAAAATCTGTGAGCTCTCTGAATTCTTAAAACAACTATGGACATGGACAATAGACTAGTGGTTACTAGAGGGTAAGGGGAAAGGGGGAAGGAAGATGAGGTAAAGGGGTCAAATATGTGGTGGCAGAAAGAAATCTAACTATGGACGGTGAACACAGAAAACAATATGTATATGATTTACTGCTGAACTGTACATTTGAAACATTGGATTTTGTTAACTGGTGTCACTATAATAAATAAAAACTAAAAATATATAAATAATTTTTAAAAAATTATGTTCTTCTAGTTACATAAATTTGCTTAAATGTTTCTTTTTCTTGTAAACCAGAAATGCATAGTTTTTATAGTCATAGATTTTTGCTCTCAAGAGTCTATGTAGTTCACTTGGGCACTGGGCTGGGACACTGGAACTCCCCGGATTCTTTTTAGCCTGATGTCTGACAAGTGTTAACTCCTGACACACACACACACAAAAAAAAACTTGGGCATCTTCCTTGAGCATGTCACTATGTCGTCACTGAACTCGAGCTTGGAAATATTAAAATAGGCAATGGTGACAGATTGCAAACTCTCTAAGGAAAATAAGAAAATAGTTTGCTTCAAGATAAAGAGCAGATTTGGTTCAAACCAGGGCCTCCTCCCTTCCTGCAACAAGGAATATTTGCAATAAAAGGAAGTTCAAGTCTCATCTGACCTCATAGGAAAAGAGACAAAAACAGAGGTGAGACTTTTGGAACGACTATGTAAGGAGCTCAGCAAATCCTCAAGTAGTATTAGTAAAACTCGACAAATTATATATATATATACACACACAAACAACCATTTAAAACCTCTGCTAATACTCTGGCACATAAGAAATTGAAAAATAATTATTTAAGAAAATCTAATAAATATTCGTAAAAACAGTGAAAATATATGGTGTTTACGTCAGGAACTGTATCGTACCCCGTCCACCAAGTTCCATGGTGCAGAAGTTTTACTCTGGACAGGCAGGACAGGCCATGAGAACTGGCAGCTCCCATCCCTTCTCTGCTCCAGTTCTAACTCCGTGGCACAGAGATTCAACCCCAAGCAGGTAGGGAGTAATGGTCAGCAGCTATGTGACCCTGCCTGAGGATGTTGGCTTTATTTGTAAAAGAGTGTAAAAAATATATATACCCAGGAATACTATTGAAGATAATAGAGATCTTAGTGGCAAACAACTGAGCAAGGCTAACATCTCTGTTATAGACAAAGAGACATTATCCAATACAAAGAATAGAGAGAAAATGCAAAATAAATAATCTCAGGGATCTCTAGAATACCATTAAATACATAACTCATTATTCTATTGGTTGCTTTAGGAGTTATAGCATACTTCTTTATCAAAGTCTGACTTAGACAGGCTGGATAATTCTTCTCAAAGACGTCCATGTCCTAATCCTCAGAATTTATGAATATGTCACATTTAATGGTAAAAGGCATTCTGCATACATGACTAAGTTAAGGATCTGGAGATGAGAAGATGATCCTGTGTCACACAGATGAGCCCAAGCAACCAAAAGCATCCTTATAAGAGAAAGGCAGAGGGTCAGAATCAGAGGGAAGGAGATGTGATGACAAAGCAGAAGACAGAGAGAGAAAGAGAGAGGGAGGGCGAACAAGCGTGCAACTTAAAGATGTTACACTCTGGCTTTGAAGGCAGATGAAGGAAGCATGGCCAAGGAATGCCTCTAAAATCTGGAAAAGGCAAGAAAATAGATTCTTCCCAAGAAGGAACACAATCTTGCTGACATTTTGACTGCAATTCAGTAAGAATATTTTAGACTTCTGAGCTCCAGACTTCAAACTAATAAAGTTGTGTTGTTTTACACCACTAAGTTTATGATAATTTGTTATAGCAGAGATAGAAAACTAATACCTCATATGAAAACCATATTGTTTTCATGTCACTTCATGTATAGTAGGTATTCTTAAATAGGGATCATTTTGGCCCCTAGAGAACAACTGACAGGATCTGGAGACCTTTTTTGTTGACATAAATAGAGGCAGGCAGTGGGATGTCGGGGGAAGGGAAGAACACTGCTGGAATCAACTAAATAGAAGGTAGAGGCCAAAGATGCTACTAAATAACACACACCACAAAAAAAATTACTCAGTCCAAAATGACAATACTAAAATTCAATACTATTCTGACACCTAGTTTAGAAACTTATATTAGCGTGCTTTGCTTTCTCTACTCCCACATTCTGCTTTTGCTGTCATATGTTTTACTTATATAAAAGTTACAAATGACAGAATACGTTATTTATATTTAAACAGTCAATAAGCATTTAAAAAGCTTTATTAAGCTACAATTCACATAGAATACAACTCACTTATTCAAAGCATAAAATTTAATGGATTTTAATATGCCCACAGAATTCTGCAGCTATCACCACAATCAATTTTAAAACATTTTCATCGCCCCCTCAAAATCCCTATATCAGCAACCACTCACCAATTACTTCCCACATCTCAACCTCTTGGCAGCCCTGAATCTACATTTTGTCTTATAGAATTACTTATCACGGCCATTTTGTATAAATGGAATTATACGACATGTGGTTTTTTGTAACTAGCTTCTTTCACTTAGCATAACATTTTCGAGGTTTCTTCATAGTGTTGCAGTACTTCTTATTAGTGCCAAATAATAATCCATTGGCTGGATAAATTACGTTTTATTCATCAAAAAGTCACTTAGAGACATGTGGGTTTTTTCTACTTCTTTGGCTGTTATGGGTGATACTGCTATGAAAACTCATGTAAAAGGGTCCATGTGGAATTCCTGAGTCATATGGTAACTCTGTGTTTAACATTTTGAGAAACTACCAAATTATTTTCCAAATTGGCTGCACCATATAACAATTCTAACAATGTATGAGGATTTCAGTATCTCTGCATCTTAACCAACAGTTGTTAATATCTGTCTTTGTAATTATAGTTATCCAAGTAGGTATAAATTGGTAGTTAAGTTATAGTTTCAATTTGCATTTCCATAATGGCTACTGATTGAGAATCTTTTAATGTGCTTGTTTACCACTGATATATTTTCTTGGAGAAATGTTTATTCATAGTTATTTTTCATTTTTAAAATCAGTTGTGTGCCTTTTTATTATTAAATTTTAAGAGTTCTTTATATATTCTTGGGAAAAACTCCCTTATCAAATATATGATCGGCAAATATTTTCTCACATTTCGTGGTTTATGTTTTTACATTCTTGGTGGGGTTTTTTTGAAGCACAAAGTTATTAATTTTGATAAAGTCTAAATTATTTTTTCCTTTGTCATTTTTCCTTTTGTTTCATATCAAAGAAACCATTGCCGGACTCAAGGTCGTAAGATCTACTTTTGGGTTTTATCCTTTGTATTTTATAGTTTTGGTTGTTATATTTAAGTTTATGATCATTTTGAGTTAATTTTTATGTATGGTACGAGGTGGATGTCCACTTGTCTGTTTTGACATATCCAGTTGTCTCAGCACCATTTGTTAAAAAGATTAATTCTTTTCTCTAGTGAAGTCCATGTTTACCTTTGCTATCTCCTTTCATGGATCAAGAATTCTTTGCCAGTACCCTCCCCCTTCTCACCTTTGGGCATACAGATGTGTGCTCAATAAAAAGTTCATGTTTTTCAATTGTTCTCTTTCTTCAGCTGTATTACAGTAGAGCTCTCCCTTTAAACTTCTGATCCTGATCAAACTAAAGGAGGAAAACAGTAAAATTCTCCTGTATTATTGGCAAAGATAGCCAACTGATGATTTATTTAGGCAATGTCACGTTTATTTCTAAAGGTCACAGGCACCAACAAACTCTCATTTCTGGCTCTGCGGTGCTGATTAATGCTAAAGTCAAACAACTGCTCAGCTCCCTTCACCGTATATTCTGACTCAGCACCATCTTCCTAAGGAAGAGATACATAAAGCATACCCATCAACTCTGAATCCACACTGTAGTGAGGATTTCGTATCTACTGGGAAAATCTGTGTCTTATCTAATAGTTATAAGGTGGGTGTATAAGAGACATAGGGGCAGCCTGGATGATGAAAGCTGAATAGAATTCAAAAGTTTTCTACCATTCAAATAGTAACCTCCTTAAATCAAAGTGATTCCTTTGTGATAAATACTGTAACACTTCAATTATCTCTAACTTCGTGCCTTAGTTTGAATATCTCCAGAAAGTAGATCTTGAGACAAAGATCCAAGTGCAGGCACGGGAATAGGGGAACCAGACAGCAAAAGGTAGGAGGCCAATCACGTGAGTTAGCAAGCAAGTTAGCATTCTGCATGACCCGAGTATAATCACCGTCGGAGAGTGTGGGAATCAATAAGTAATTACAGCTTAGAGTTATCCCACATAGGGACAGAGAGGAAACTGGGCAGTTATGCACCAATCCCATCAGTCACTGGGTGAGGGTCCTCTCTCTCATTGGGATTGGTAATTCCCTAGCACATCTGGCTTACTGAGTCTTCAGGCAGGTTCTGGTGGTCAGAGAAAGCCTCAGACAGATAGATGCAGGTATGTCAGGTGGACAATGGTCCAGCATGCAGTAGAAAGGTAAGGGCCAAGGGGATGTAGTTGGGCACAAGAGTCTTCTGTAATCACTTATTTGTCAATTTCTAAAAAAACAAAACAAAACAAAACAGATCTAGACCAAGCACCTAGCTAAGAAAGGTGTCCTTGAAAATTCAAAGCTTCTTTCCTTGTGAAAAATGCCACAAATTCCTACTTAAACACATTTGCTCACCCCTAGGAGAGGCTTTACAAAATTTGAATAATGAAAGGCATCTGGTTCCCTAATTCACTATAGCTTTCATATTATAAGCAGCAGATGCCTGCAGACACATGCTGAAATCTAAATAAATGACAGTGGAGTGGTAAGAGCTGACAGTGAAGAAGGAGACTACACAACTGTAGAAAACAGACAGCAGAGAACAATGAATGTAGATCTTTAAGATAAGGAACAAATACTCTTATACTTTTCAATATCCTTAAAGGTAACTTCCAGGACAACAAATAATGACCACGACAGGCTTTCATTAACCCAACAGTTATTGAGCATAGTAGTATGACATTTGCACTGTTGCAGATGCAGGGGATACATAATATTGCCATCGAAGTCACAGCCATTACGGAGCTATCATCCCACAGTGAGGGCAGATACTTAACACAAACAAACTAATGCGGAAAGTGGCTATGTTCAAAAACAGGAGAAGTAAATTTTATCTTAGAAAAAAAGAGTTAAAGAGAACCTTGTTTTTAATTGTGAGGGAATAAATATGGACATGCTGTTTCAGAAATAAAGAAAACTTGGTTATTCAGAAATATTCATTCCCCAGGAGTGAGTAATAGCTGGTCTTTCACAGTAACTGCCCTGCACTTTCCCTCCGGCTTGCCTTCTGTGTGAAAAGCTTGAGCAAACGATTATGTAGTAAATACAGTACTATGCAGAGGAAAGGAAAACTAACAGAATTAATCCTCAGAGAGGATAAGTAACCCTTGGAAAATTGTATATAGTGATGCTAAGGACACTGGAGTGAGGTATCGTACTGCAGAAGTCTTTGGAGTCCAAGAGAACTGGGTTAGAAATTTAGTTTGGCAATTTAGTAACTATAATCTTGAACAAGTAACTTTTCCTCTCTGGGCCTCAGTTTCTTAGGATATAAAATGAAGTTTTTAATAATACCTATCTTTGAGAGCTGGAAAATTGGATCGAGGTATCAAATGAAAAATGCTTAGCTCAGTAATTCTTGGCATGTTGATAGCACAACCTCAATAAATAGTAGTTTCCTCCTATTCATAGGAATATTCAGTCATTTTGCCAGGAGTAGAGGAAGGTTTTTATTGATCCGTCCACATATTTCATCTCGAGAGTGCCCAGTGATGGCTGCCCTTGATTGCATTCACATGTATACATTGTTAAATAAGTTTTAACTGGAAGAAGCTATCAACATGGGGACTTCCACTCCACAACTCTAGACCTGTCACACATTTTAAGCATACTCACTCCACCAAACCAGAGCACCCAAAGCTTTTCTGCACTGGCTTCTGGGGAAAAAAAAAAAAAAAGGTAGCATTTTGTTTGCAGAGTTTATCTAGAATTCATTTTGCTGTGTTCTAAGTATTCTAAGTAAAGATGTCAAGAACTCTGATGTTTCAGAACTTGGAAAGAGGTACTGAGCTTCCATAACCACTAGCAACCAGAAGAGCAAAACCCATCACCAATCCACTCCAGGTATTTCAGGAAAGCCAGCTTTACAGTGCAGGTCACACTTGCTAAAACAGCTGTAATCAGAGCCTTATACAGGATTACAGAGAAATTAAGTAGTAATGATGCAGGACAGGGTGAATCCCCGAGTGGGGACTTATGTCCTATGTCTACCAAGAGAGGGTCCTTGGCTCTGCGCAGGACAAAATTCAAGAGTGAGCCAGAGTGAGAGGCAAAGAAAATTCAATTAGAGAAGGAAAACTGCTCCGTAGACAGAGCATGATCTCTTCTCAGAGTCAGAGAATGAGATCCCAAGAGTTTGAGGAATTGGGTGTATATCTGATTCTGTTTCTATGAAAAATTACTGATTAGAGTGAGTGAAGAATGGAATGAATGGCCGGGTTTATCTTTAACTCGTGTAAGGTACAGCTTTGTTTTCCTGCTTTCCTTTCATGGTATGGGTAAGCAGCTATCAGTAATCTCAGCAGGAATCTTTCTTTGCTCTATAGGTTCCCCGTGGTCTGGCCTATGTCTGATCACCATGTTCCCCTGTGTAGCGGCAAACAGAAGGCTCTGAATTCTACTTGGTTGAATATTAATCTGTGCAGTGCTCATGTCTCTTTCCTATATTAGTAACAAAAACCTAAGAGGACTTAACAATTCCATGCTAAATAGAACAGAATGCCTTGTAATAAACAAGATGGCAAGTGAAATTTCAGGTTAGTGACCTTGTACTTTATAATATAATGAGGCGCATACAATATCGGATTGGAGTAAAATGTATTATAGGATGCAAATGCATGTAATAATAGTTTATAAATTATTTTACACTAATTGCAATTAAACTGCCTTGTTTTAACATGACCTTGTCATTAAGATATGAGTGGCTTGCTGCCTGGTTCATGCCTGATCAACACCAAATACAAATATTTTTCTCAGTTATAGCAGTTGTGAATAAACACCCATAGTTTTTATATGAACTTTATTCTTTTTTTTTTGGATAAACATCCATATACAAAAACAGATACTTATAAATTGAGCGAACCTGCAAACACTGTTAATTCTGACTCATTCCTCAACCCAAAGATTGTTTTCAATTATTTACAAAGCAAGGAAATTTTAAGCCCTCCAATTTTACCTTTCATCTACTCCATACTACTGGACAGATGCCACTCTGCTCAGAAATGTCACAGCAACTGTGAGCTTGGCTCCACTAGTGTGCAATGCCCCTTATCCTTTCTCTTCAGTCTGAGTCAGGGCTACCGCCTCTGTGCTGCTATGTATAGATGTCTCCCAGCACTGTGCACACCGCATTCCAAGCATCCATTCACAGGCCTTTTATGTTGGTCCTGAGGACAGAAGCATGAGGCCTTTGAGGTTCCAGATCACATACTCTTTCTGGAATTGGGTTAGAATCCAGGTGTATACAAAGGAAACAAAACCCTCAGAATTCCTGACTTGAAGAGGCTTCAATTTAGCAAGAGAAATAACATACAAACTAGTTACATAAGGCACAATGACATTAGCTTTTGATAATATTAAAAGAAGCGATTTCTGGAAGATGAATGGAGGAAGCAACTAACTGTCTGACAAATAATAAGAAAGTTTATGTAGGTGGCATTTCTTTGCCCTGAGACTTAAAGGAAGAAACTCCCCCTGAGACTTAAAGGAGTTCTTGTATATGTCTCTTTTGACATAAATTAAAGAAAGTTTCTTCGAAGTACCATTCAATGAAGAAAGAAAACCCGTCATTCTTGAAAACTAAACAACCTTATCTATGCAAAAAAGACAAAAAATTTAAAACATAAATAATCCCTGGATTGAGGAAAGAGTAAGTATTTGTGAAGAGAAATGTCAGAGGGAGGAGGGATTGCAAGAGAAAAGAGAATTTATCACCAGTGGGGGATCGTGGCTAGAAGAAAGTCACTGTCAAATAAAATAGTTGATTCTCCAAGAGGAGTAAATGGGCTGGGCGTAGACATATCTAAAGACAAACATAGATGTCAGTGCATTACTCTGCACTAATGAGTGAATAGTAGACGTATTTAAGTAGGAGAAGCCCGGCTACACAAATTAGGTTCTCAGGGGGCCCAATAAATAATGGCCCTCTGTCTCATTCTGCGTTCTCAATGAAAGAGTAAGTCTGATGGGTTTTCAAAATATTATCTTTATTATGATAAAAAATCTAAGTGAGAGAACATAGCTTAGTATAAAAACATATAAAAATGAAACAAAGCAAAACAAATAGGCTGCCAACTGAACCCCATTATTAGAAAGATTATCAGTGCACTCAGAGGCACTGGGTCAAGGCAGACCTCCAGATGGAGGAAAAAGGCAACTTGAAAGGACAGCCAAGAACACCCGCTCCCTGCAGGCAGTTCCCACCTGAAAGGAAAAAGCCAAGCATGTCCAATGCACTGCCTGCAAATTTACCAATCCAGTAAATCCTTCCAAAGGAGGCTTAACACCGCCACTCCTATCACATTCTTTTCATCTGCTTACTCCAACCTTTGCCCCCATCCCTGATTTCCTGTCTTGTGGTTTGCCTGCAGGCACTCTTTGAGAAACAATACACTATGGACCTCCTGTTTCCATCTCCATGGTTTTATTGTGACTGCCTAGCAAGGTAATGGAAGTGGACTCTGTCAAGTTTTGCATAATTTTTTATCAGTACTAGTCCTATGTAATTATCCACTAAATTGTTATTCTGTTTTTATTTCATTTTCTCAAGTAAGTATATATTTTTGGAAGAAATTCTCTTGACTCTATGGTCCAAAGAAAGCCTAAAGATCATCTTCAATGACACAATTGCTTAACGACTCTCAAGCGCACCGAAGAGCACTTGGTTAAACAGTTGTCCAAACTGCAGTTATGATAAACAGCCACCAAACTCTTCTGATGATTTTTATTCCAAGAGCTCACCGCCCCAGCAGAAATGACATATGAAGGCCTGGGGACCCTGGCATTTACACAAATCTCATTCCAGTTTTCTTGGCTAAGTGCCCATTGAAATAGTCACCTCTTTCTACTTTCCAAGTTTCGCATGTACTCTTTCAAATAAAGGACCACTAACAAGCAATTAAATGCCAGCCCTCTTTTTCCGTGCTGAGCCATGACATTAAATCTGCATAAGATCAAAGGATGCAGGATCAGCAAGGAGAAATAGGCCTTGGTAGCTGCCCATTTTGCTCTTGCAAAGATTTCACCAAGGGTATTTTCTTAGTCTGTTTGTGCTTAAGATATCAATGTCTGGCTTACTTAACTGATATGCTAAGCTTGGCCCAGGATGACAGCCTTTGGAATCAACAGACATTTCAGGCATCACTGTTTTAGTTAACAAGATATTTCATTAAATTAGGTGGTAAATGATGGAGATGTCCTTGGATCTTATTATAAATGAGCTATTACTTGAAGACAACTAGAAGGGCTGTACTTGCCAGCAGATCAGCCAGGCTGCCTTCTCTGCAAGAACAGGCTTATGAGTTAGATAAGAGGCAGATTCGGCTCTAGCGATCCAGGCTCTTTTCTAATGCAATCATAATCTCCTGGGCTCTGCCTGATTCACTGAGGAGAGCTCCCCATAAGACAGGCCCTGACTTTCAGGAAGCCCTTGAGGAAATTTCTTCTGGTTTAGTTGTTCCACTTAAGTGCTGAGTCCTGGAGAAAACTAGAGCAGGGCAAAGGTCATGCGGGGCTAACTAAGAGATGGGAGCTACCTGGGTGTCCTGAACATGCAAAGATTTTTGTCATTTCGGATCAATTTTATATTTACTAATTCGCCTAATAATAACGGTAATGAAATTATAATAGCCACAACTTGTGGGGACATACTATGTGCCAGACATTGTGCTGAGTACCACACCTCATTTATACCTCAAGATTAAATGAGATCACACAAAAAAACAGTATTTGATATTTCGTAAATTCTCATTCATGCTATTTATAGCAGTAGCAGCAGTTGTAGTAGCAGCAGTAGAAATAGTAGCAGTAGTAAGAACAGGCAAAACTTTACAGGAAAAAGATCAAAACTAGGTATGATTAGTGGGGCTCAAGAAAGTGTATGAGAAACAGCACTTCAAGGAGTGCCACATCAGAGCTTAGAGGATCACTTGCAATGTTACTACCAATCCAATAGGCTTGTCAGAAAAAGAAGTGATGCCCTTCTGTTATCTAGGTCCCCAGCCACTGTGCCTGCAGAGGGTATGGTATACCACATGACCACATGGCTATCCACCTTCTCCCAACCCAGGTCAAGGGTAACATCTCAGTTTAGAGGCCAGAGCCAGTTTCTGGCTCAAAATCCAGAACCCTTCTGTTAGGAATCTGAACAGAGTAAAATTCTAATTCCAGATGGTAGAACTGAGATATGAAACCTCCATGAAAGTGGAGGTCACCAGCGTATATGTACCCAACACTGTCACAATGAAATAAAGTCCCAGAGGATACAAATCAGGGGAAAATTAACAGAGTAAATACTCAGAGAGACTCAAAGAGATCACGAGAAAGTAAGTTGATGGAGCAGCTACATTCCCAAGCCATCCATTTGGAGGTTCAGTTCTGGATATTCCCACAGCTTGGTGCTCAGGTTTGCTAGACTCCCATGAAGTCTCACCGTAGTTTTTTCATGGCTTCCCCTTCATCTCTTTCATTTGTACTCATTTTCCTTTCCAAATACATCAGGACCCCTAAATTAATTCTAAAAGCAAAGATTTGAAGGAACCAACTAAGCAAGGCTTTCTTTTCCTAAAGTTTTACTTCATGCTGACTAACGTTTTGGGATTATCCAAGAAAACCATAAGCAAAAGTATCCACAAGAGCTTGCAGGTAAGCCAACTGCTACCTAACCAGACTAATGAAAGGCACAGCTCCTCTCCATAGAAAGGCATCTCTGTAATGCAGTGCAGACCCCACAGCTGACGGGAAATAAGCCAGGACTCCACAGTTTCACAGACCAAGACTTATAATAAGTCCTCCATTTTACTGCTTATCCGACCTTGGATGAGTTGTATCACCTCTATATGACTCATCTACTGCAGCTGTAAATTGGGGGTAATAATATCTACCATGTAAGAGTTCCATATAAATTAAACTTGATAGCACATTAAACCTTTAGCATGTGGGCACACAGTAGCAGGCCTTCCACAAGCCCAGACGACTTTCATGGAAATAAGAAAAATGTGCTTTTCCTTCTGGGCAAAAAACTAGCGAGTAGAGTAGGATCTCTGAAGAGCAGTACATGGCAACCCTATTAACGCTCAGTAATGGTAATTATTATGTTGTTAGAGCAGGTAATTTGTGTCCAAGTTTGGTTCTTTTGGAAAAGTAGCATAGCTAAGTCATTTATATAATTTTATATAATCTGTATAAAATTATATAAATTTCCTTTGCAATGATTCATAACTAAGTACAGTGATACATCACTAATGAGAGGGATAAGTTCTAAGAAATGCATCATTAGGAGATTTTGTCATTGTGCAAACATCATATAGTGCATTTACACAAACCTAGATAATATAGCCTACTACACACCTAGGCTGTATGGTATAGCCTATTTCTCCAGAGCTACAAACCTACCTATACAGCATATTTCTCTGCTGAATACTGTAGGCAACTGTAATACAATGGTAAGTATTTGTGTATTTAAACATATCTAAACATAGAAAAAATACAGTAGAAATATGGTATAAAAGACAAAAATGGTAAACCTAAATAGGGTACTTATCATAAGCAGAGCTAGCAGAACTAGAAGTTGCTCTGGGCGAGTCGGTGAGTAGGTAGTGGGTGAATGTGAAGGCCTAGAACATGACCATACACTACTTAGACTTTCTGAACACTGCACACCAGCATCATCTCGAATACATGAGTAATGCACTGTGCTACAACATTACGATGGCTGTAACATCACTAGGAAATGGAAAATTTTCAGCTCCATTATAATATAATGGGACCACTATCATATACGTGGTCTGTTGTTGATTGCAACATCATTCGTTACACGGCACATGACTGTAGTAGGGTAAAAAAAAAATTGTCATCAAGGTTTCGACCTGATAGGAAAATCAGTGCAGCCCAGATTGCTGTCAATAGCATCAATTCCATCTCACTGGTCATGAGGGAAAGAGATTAAGTGTAAATATTAAGTATTTACACTTAATACAGATCTTAAAAAAAAAAAAACTTGATGCCTGATTTTATATATATATGTATATATGCACACACATATGTCAGAGCAGGTTGACATAATAAAACACCTTCGTCTCTTCCAATGTCTCAGTTAGCTGCCTAAGCAGAGCTGATCTATCTCTAACACAGAGTGTGTAATTCAAAATGACAATAAAGAAAAAAATAAGCTTGCATAATATCACGTACGTGGAGGGTAAAGGTTGCTGGCAGACTTATGGGTTTTAACCTGCTAAAGACTCTGTGTGCAGAAATATTTCACTCACTCCTCTTTGCAGACAGGCAAATTCTTTCATCTTCAGGCCCTTTGGATAAATTTTCCCCAAGAGTTGTTGGACATTAATCTGTCAAATAGAGACCTGTTAAATCTAATTCAATGCTATAAATGGTAGCAGTCTGAGGTCCTGAGTTGTAGCAGCTCTAAAGATGACACACACCTCCCCGTATGGCTTTTTATGGCAGAGGACACAAGACTGTTAGGATAGCCACTCTTCTAGATAGAAATAGTATGGAGCATTTACGATTCCTGCCCCTCTTGGAGGAGACCTCTTTACAAAGCAACCAAGTAATACCAATCCCAGGCACCTACCCAGCAGGGCTGTGCTCTGTCCTCACACATTTTAATGGTTGGGGTGGGTGGATGGAAGGACTCAAAGCCATGAGATTCTCTAGAATTGGTTAATGATACTACCCTAAAGACTGGGAATAGGTAATGTTTTTGTTCCCAGATTTGGCAGCTCTCAGCTATAGGTAATGAAGCCTTTTGAAGGTGTCAGATTGGGGGACATTCAAATCTAACACTCCATTGTATAAACCATCAGAAATCCCAAGAATGATTGTCCTTCAGCAAACTGAGTTCTCTATAGTTTATATTCCATCTGTCTGCTTCCAGGCACCAGAACCCAATCAAGGAAAAGAGAAATGAGGTCTCTGGGTGATGGTTGAGACCATGTCTAGTAACAGGCATTTCATAAAAGGGTCTTCTCTCTTGCTTATTTAGGACATTCTACCCTTCTGACTGAGAGATTTCACCTTAGCCTGGGGGGAAGGAAAATATTAATGCTGTCCCAAGGGAAGCAAGGTCTGAGGATTCTCAGGATCTATTGGAGGTCAGTATTCCAGAAGCAGATAATAAGACGGAATTTGGAAAACTAGGTATCTATTATGGATCAATACCCATGGAAGAATGTTGGAGGAAGCAAGACTGGTAAAAGGGAGAAGTCTAACTGCAAAACAGGCTCTACAATACCTTGGCCAACCCCACCGGAAGTGTTAGATATGGGTCATCTGAATTGTCCCATGTTGGGCCAAAATAGAAAGTCTTTTGGTCATGCCCTTGGGGGAGGTGGCTCTTTGCAGTAAAGCAAGTCCTAAAGGAGCTGACAACTGTCTGCCGGAAGCTGAGACGGCAAGGCCTCTCTTGGCAGGGTCCCATTCTTTCCCTGTTTGTCTTCAGTAAAGCAGACTTCCCTTAGTTGGGTTTTTAATCTTCTCTGGAGCTTAGCCACTCTGACTCAGTAGTTGGTCATCAGCTTTCTGTGCCCTCCTGCTAACAGAGATGAAAGCCTCTTCAAAAGCTACCAAGGATGCCTTCCTTTCTGGCCTTCACACTTATATTTCAATTTCTTATAAGTCTCCTGGGACTTTTCTGTAACATCTTATCTTTCTTCATATCCTGGCCTACAGACTATTTATTTGGAGTTAAGTGCTATCAACCAGCTTCTTTTATATAGTGTTCTCTGATCCCATTGCTATCAATGAGAGCCTATTTCTCTCACATTATGAGCCAAATTGATATCCTATTGGAAAGTAAAGAGTAGAGAGAAATGGTTAATAGACTGGACGTCAGAGTCAATAGATCAGGGATAAATCTCAACTCAGCCTGAAGCTGAGTAAACTTTGGGTAAAGAATTTAACATCTTTGAGTCTGTGACTCCCTACATACAAAGAGGATATAACAGTAGTACCTACATTAGGTTTATGAGAAAGAATATTTAGCGGATGGATGGAAGGAAGGAAGGAAGGAAGGAAGGAAGGAAGGAAGGAAGGAAGGAAAAGAAGGAAGGAAGGAAGGAAGGAAGGAAGGAAGGAAGGAAGGAAGGAAGGAAGGAAGGAAGGAAGGAATAGAGAGAAACCAAAGAAAACTGTCTGAAGTCAACTATTTATGCAAATAACCTGCAATCAGACAGGCTGGAGATATCCTTCCCAGAGTATTCCTTCCAGAGCCTGTTCTTGTTCTTGAATTTACCTGACAATTCATGAACAATATGAATTAAAAAATAAAAAAGGATGTGAACATGGAGGGAGCCTCAGACTTCTTGGAGCTTGTGCTTAGAGGCCATCCAAGTGTCAAGCACATTTATTGATTGTGATGGTTGGGAAAGAAGAAGATGCTAAGTCTTCTCATGGCCATGTGGCCTAACAGAGAATATCAGCCGATGAACAGCCTTGCCCTTGCTCTACAATTACAGACACTATTACAAGGACAAGCAAAAGCAAAAGAGCCTACAGCAGCTTAAATGCCTGTCATCAGCCACTCTGCCTGCTCACATGCTCAGATCCACTGAGAAGGCACTTGGGCTGCAGCCTCAGTCTGCTGAGATACCATCTCATTATGATTTGGCAGTTGATTTTAGAGGAGGTGTATGGTGAAATGCAGTGACCACACTTTGTTCCCAGCAAGGTTTTCTGGCCCTGAGATCATAATTCCCATAAACCTAAAAGAGTCTGACTGTGTGGACATATGCTAGAGCATATGGAGGGTGACCATATAGTTTATCACAGAAAATAAAGCAAAGAGGCTATGTTAATAATTCTATAGGCAATGGATCTAAACTAGAAAGATCCCAGGTACATTGGCCATACATTTATCTAAGTACAGACACATAGGGCATGAAATTAGGACTTCGTGCTACATGAATCCATTTAAAAGGCAGTAAGGGATCTTTATTGGTTATCATTCTCCCTTTGGAAACTACTTAAAATACACTGAATAACAATATCCCAAAATATTGGGTTCTAATCCTTGGAACTTGTAAATATTACATTTCATGGTAAAGTCTTTGCAGATGTTTTAAATTTAGGAGACTGAGATGAGGAGACCATCCTGGATTATCTGGCTGGGTCCTACATGCAATGACATGTCATTAGAAGAGCAAGGCAGAAGGAAATCTGATGACATGTAGAGAAGGAAATGGGAAGATGGAGCAGTGAGCACTTAAAGATACTGGCCTTGAAGACTGAGGTGATCGAGACATAAACCAAGAAATGCCAGCAGCCCTGAGCTGAAAGAGGCAAAGAATACATTGTCCACTAAGGCCTCCAGAGGGAGTGTGGCCCTGCTGACCCTTCATTTCAGTCCAATGATACTGATTTCAGACTTCTAGACTCCAGGACTGTGAGAAAATAAATCTCAATTGTTTAAGCCATCAAGTTTGTGGTAATTTGTTACAGTAACTACAGAAAACTATTACAGTAATGATATTATTTTTCTTTAGAAATGATTCTTGAAAATATTTTTTCTAAAACTTTAACAAATAAATAATATGGAAATATACAAAAAAAAAAAAAAGGAGTGTTAAAGTCATTGAAAGTTTTATATCCCAAGGTGGGAAAAACACAGTATTACCATTTGTTGAACATCGCTTCCACTGTTTTCCTATTCATTAAGAATAAATAAAAACATAGCTGTATTTAACAAATCTAATTCAACAGAATCATAATATATATTTTTTATTAAAAATTTAAATTTAATTTAGCATGACAAAGGAAATGAAGTGAAAACTAAAGGAAGCGCTTAACTTCAAATAAATGCTCTTTACAACAAGGAAGTTGAGTTTTTATTCTCAAACTCTTAAGGACTCTACAGAACTACATAACCTAATCTCCTTCTGATGGAACAGAAGCCCAGTGTCAGTTTAACCTGTGCTAAGCAGGTTGGCCTTCGGTAGGGCAACGGCCTGATGGTAAGACTGAAGGAACAAGAAAGAAATTTCCTGTGCCAAAGTATCTTCCCAATGGTCCCAGGGTCAGCAGTTTCTACCTTCGGAAACTGGTTTGGGGAAAGGCCTATGATGAAATGCAAAAGTGTGCTTGGCGAGGTACAGCAGGAAGAGGGTTTGACAAAAACAGGAGACCCAGGCCTTTATCTGTGCTCCTTTCACTCGCTGCTAATTTACCACTTACCATTTTTGATCCCAGTTATTTTTCTTTTCTTTAGGGCTGATGTGAAGATCAAATGTGAGACATTAGTTGAAATCTTCAGCACTTATAACTCTAAGATACGGTGAGGTACAGTAGCCCATTCGGTCATTATACATTTAGGATTTAGACCAGAAGCAAAAAATAAAAAGAAAGACACAGTGGAATGAGTCATATTTCTATGGCCTTGACGCAGCTTCTTAAACTTTCTGAACCTCAGTTTCCACATCTTTAAAATGGAGATAATAATAAAACTTGTCTCATAGTGTTATTGTGATAATTAAACAATACACCCTATAACATGATCATAATGTGGATTCTAGGTAAGCGGAAACATTTTATAAATGACAGCTAACAAAATACAATGAAACAAATTTTCTTGAAGAGAATTGGTCAGAGAAATTGCAAGAAGGCACTTTCCAGGATAGAAAAGAATCTAAAAAACAACCTAAAATGGGTATGGCACAGAAGCTTAGCCACGGGCAGCCTCTAAAAAAAAAAAAAAAAAAAAAAAAAGCATAATGGCAACTCAGAGTGGAAACGGGCAGAAAAATTCACTATCTCCATGTCAGATGTTTACCTTACCCAGCTCTGCTGGTCATGTTTTATATTTAGCACCTATAATGATCTGCAGAACATTGTAAAGGATGGAGACGTATGGTGGTGAAGAATACGGGCCTCGGAGTCTACCACTGGCTCTGCCTTGAATAGGCTGTGATCGTGGACAAGTTACCTAACCTACCTGTTTCTTTATCTGTCATATGAGAATAACAATCAACTTCATAAAGCATTTGGGAGGATTCTGTTTGTGATGGGTGTCCTACAAGGCCTGTTACTTTAGAAAATGCAGCTACTTTTATGACTAATTTTAGTGGTACTTGTCTTTGAGAAGGTTATAACATAGCTGGAAGGATAAAACTAATCAAAATGAAATAAAGGAGCCAAAAAAATGAAACATGGAAAACTTAAAATAAGGGATTCCTCTCATCAATACATATTAACTATATATTATTATAGCAATTGTGTATTACCATGTGTCAGCTGCTGTGCTATCAGCTGTAGAAACATTAATGAATAAATTAGCAACCTCCCTGCTCAACGGCACTTAATCCAGGGGTGCTGTGACTCTTCAGGAGTCCATCCCATGGGGGTCTCCACTTCCTTCCACTGCTCCACAGACCGAAAATAAATAAGAAATTTTCCTCAGTGTTTACTGGCCAATTTTCCTTCTGCTCTTGGCTAATGTAATCCAGAGACACTTGTAGAAATTCCCATTAATATCCAGATCTAAATTTGCAGAATCAAAGGCTGTAGCCCTAAAGTCTAATTTGTATTCATGAATATGTAGTAGGATAGTACTTTACAAATGTGGTGGTATCTCATAAACTATATATACAGGAATGGTTATAGAACAAGTTATTTGGTGTTACACTTGACCTGAAAAATGAACTCTGAACTAAAAGGGAAATTAGGCAAGGAAGAAAAACATCATTCACTGAGAACCTACCTGAATCAGGCCAGATACCTTGAAATTATATCAATAATCTAAAAATTGGTTCATGGGGCTTGTATTATTATTCTCATTTCACAAATGAGGAGCCAGAGGCTCAGAGATGTTAAGTGACTTGCCCAAGGTCACAAAGCCTGTGAAGGGCAGAGGAAAAATTCAAAGTGCAGTCTATCTGACTTCCAACCCCAGGCTCATTGTACCCTACTTTGGAGCCTAGGGAGACAGACATCCTGGCATTGGCTCTATTAATAACTCAGAGCCACTGTGGACAGAACATGCATTGCTCTGTGTTTGTGAATAAATGAGTGGTTTAGACTAGAGGATCTCTGAGCTCTCTTCATGTTCCCTTCCTTATCTTCTGGCTAAGACTTGACTGGGGACATCAAAGGCAGAGCTGGGGACATAAAAAGCAGCATGTGTTACATGTAAAAGGATTTCTCTAGATATGGTCTCATGGTGAGCCTGATACCCAAGGTACTTTTAGATGATGCCCCCTTACATCTAAAACACTGTAGATGTCCTCTGTCCTGGAAGTTAGAGAATGGCCCTTCAAGAGGTCTCTACTTGAGACAATTGATTGCACTTTAAGACAGCATCCTATGACATAAACAGAACCAAGTTCTATAGTTACAAACCTAATTAACCAAGAAAGGTCATCTAACTTTTCATAGCCTCCATTCTCTCTGGAATAAAATGGGGAATGATATGCATTCTCCTCGTTTGCATCTCTTGAATTTCAAATGATAAAATTGCAAGGTGAAAATGCTTTGAGTTTTAAATCCCACATATGAGTAAAATTATATGGTTCTCAACCTTTTCCGACTTATTTAGTTTAGCATTATAATCTCGTGATCTATCCATGTTGTCGCAAAAGGCAGCATTTCATCTTTCTTATGGCTGAGTAATATTCCATTGTATATATGTACCGCATCTTCTTTATCCAGTCATTGAAAGCAACAAATGAACAAGGCAAACAAAAACTCATAGACATAGACAACAGATTAATGGTTACCAGATGAAAAAAGGAAAGGGAAGAGGTAGATAATGGTAAAGAAGGTCAAATATATCATGATGGAAGATTTGACTTTGAGTGGTTAACGCGCAATGCAATATACAGAAAATGTATTATTGAATTGTTTACTTGAAATCTATATAGTTTTATTAACCAATGTCACCCTAATAAAGGGAAGGAAGGAAGGAAGGAAGGGAGGGGAGGGAGGGAGGAGGAAGGGAGGAGGAGGGGAAGAAAGGGAGGAGGAGAAGGAGGAAGGAAAAAAAGCAAGCTTTGAAAAAGATAAAAATTGCCTTAGCAGGCAAGTTAGATGTCTATAACTAGGAGATAGGATAGGGCTGATATCAGAAAAAGAATAAATATGTTTATATTTATAGATTAAAATTTATATTAAATTTGATCATTTATATCTGCTCATATTATTTTGTCTGTGCATTTTAATATAACTCTAATTTTAAAAACAGAGTCCACATTTTCTGACAAATTTATCTATTATACCAATAGTCCTCATTATGATTCAAAAACATAAATCAGAAACACTTAAGATACTTATTAAAGAAGATCCTTGTGGCATCAGCAAGACCAATTGCTTCAGAATTCCCAGGAGTGGGACCTAGAAATTTACTAATTATTTTATTCTACAACTGATTCACATCTAGATGACCCAGAAGATTTGGGTAGGGGCAGAGAGTAAGCTGAAAGTTTTTGATGGTGAAGGTTAACAATGAAATATCTAACCCTGTCTAGGATTAATAAAGCAGATGATAATGGGTGGGTAGTAGGGGCAGGTGGCAGAGGCAGGTGGACCTTGCTTGTGTTTCAAAGGATGGGAGTTAAGTATAATCAGGGCATCACAAAATTTTGCCTAGGAAAAGCATTTCTATTATTCCATATATGCAGGATCAGAAGTGGTCCAAGAAGGAAGAGTTGACACTTAGACTAGAATCAATCATTCTAAAGCTTGGAGAACGTCAGGCCACCTACCAAGGTATCACAAAAGGATAGTGGCTAATAATGTGATCTCTGGAATAGAAATGAGTAGGACTAAATCCCAGTTCTAATAATTATTAGCTATGTGACTAGGAAAGTTAAGTTAGTCTCATTCACTTCATCTGTAAAATAGGGATAATAATAGTATGTATGTTGCACAGTTTATGTAAACACTACCTGAAATGAAGTATTCTTAATGCAGTGCCTGGAACAGAGTTCAATAAGTGTCAGTCAACTAGGAAAACAGATCACATAGGTCATATATTTGGAACCCTGTCTTATTTTGGAAACTTGCCAAGTAAGCAATTATAATTTCTTAGATGAATGTTACACACATACACACACATTTGAACTGAGAAATATCTGGAAGTAAACAAAAAGGCCATTACTCCTAAATTCCAGTTAGGATACACTCCAAGAAAACAAAGACACTCCTAGTGCCCCTGTCTTCCTTTACTGCAACTGAACCAAACGACTTGATGACGGGTGTCCAACTCCTATCAAGAGCATGCAGATTATTCCATATCTCAATTCACAATGAGATGAGAGTAATCACCATCAACCACACATTCACTGATATTCTTACCATGTTCAGGATTAAATATTTTATATTATAAAAGATTACAGTATTTAATTTACAGAAGAACCCCTGTCAGACAGATATCCCCCTTGGGTAGGTGAGACACTTAAGACCGCTCAGTCTCCTTCCAGATTTCAAGATCTCCTAGAGCAGGTACCATGCCTCACACAACACCTTCAAAAAGCAATTAGGCACCACCGAACATGAACAGCTCCAGTGTAGTTGCTTCCAGAAAGGAGCTAAAGCATAGCCCTAGTGCAAACCTCGGTATTATGGGTATTATGCTGTAACTGGTGTTTGAATGCACAGGTGCTCTGGCCTCTGTCCATCAGATGCCTTCTCCTGTTCTCCAGGGAAGACGGATGCCCATGAAGATACTTTGGTTTGGGTAAGCTTTCATGCCACAAAGGCCTTTTTTCCCTCACTCATAAGGTAAGAGAGAATTTCACACATAGTCTCACAGTTTCCAAACTCCACAGACCCAAATCTTCCTCAGAATTCCCAATAATATTCACAGAGGACCTTAGGCAAATAAAATCCTAGAAGCCATTTGATTTCACCTACAAGTTAATTTGATATACAAACTAAATTCTAACCGCTAGAAGGGGAGCATGGGGGAAATATGAAAACAATATATTTCTATTTCAGTATTCTCAAAGTGTGGTCCAAGGATGACTACATTATAAATATGTGGGTGGTTTTGGTAAAGTCTAAATTGAAAACCACTAAACTAATTATTGGATGTGATTGGTGATCACTGTCTCTCCCTTACAGGAAAAAAGTATATAAAGGACTTTAGATTCATAAGTTCCATCTTCCCCAAACAAGCACACAGGATGATTCGCAAAGAAGATACACAATTTGTTTAATTATTCACTGTTCAAAGCCCACAAAACAACCCTTCCATCTGACCAGTGATATACTCCAGAGATCCTCAAAATGAAGCCGATGGATATTCTGAATGACATCTGTAAAACCCCCTTATGTTTAGTTTGGATAACAACCAAGGTTTTTTCTGTTGTAAACATATATATATATCTCAAATCAGCATTCTCCAAAATTAATGTATTGACTTCCTTAACTGAAAATTATTTTAAGACAAGCCAGGATCCAGAGGCTGAAGTGATATTAAAGGATTTATGTTATTTTCCACCTTTCAGGTCACCTGTCTCCATGTGATAACCCCCAAAATCTGTCTTAGACTTTTCTTGCTTTGAGTCCAGCAAAAGAGGGGCCTCTCCTTCCTAAAACCTCAAGATTAGGTCAATTAAAGTAAAGCATTCATTCCTGAACCAATCACTGTGACCAGAAAGGTATCTCTCATCCCACACTGCCAAATCACAAGAGTGTTAGTTGGGGAAGGATGTCCCCCCCACAAAAAAAGGTCCACGTGCTATTACTAGAAGCATAAATAGATATTATACAGACAAAATAACAGATTTCACCATTGCTCATAAATGTGTTACCTTTTTCCCCCTGAGAAGTGTCCGTGGCTTTCACCAGATTCAGTATGGTCCAGTCTTTGAAGTTGCTGACAATGATAGAAACCTATAGTTCTCTACATACAGTGAAGTAGCTGTGAGATGGAAGAGTTCTAAACCAGGAATAAAAACGGTGCAGGTTGTTGCTCCTGCATCTTCCTAACAAATTCTTAGGAATTTTATTTTCCTCATCTATGCTTTAAAAAAGCAAAAATAACATCGTAACATTGTTTACACTTAAAATCACATTTCCAATGCCTGATTTCCTATTAGAATGAGGTGTGAATAAAAATTAATTTATATGTAATTTAATTTTTTCTAATCAGAATAAGAAAAATAAAAGGAAAAAATTTAATTTTAATTATAAACTCTTTTAACCATGTGCATTCAAAATATTTCAAATGAATAAAAAATCATTAGTGAATTATTTTAAAACTTTATTGATATATAGCTTAAATAACATAAAATTTACCTATATAGTGTATAATTCAGTAGTCTTTAGTATGTTTGCAGAGTTGTGAACCATCATCATTCTCTAATTTTAGAGCATTTTTTGTCAACCTGAAGCTTTGTACCCATTAAGTTAACAATGATCCTCCATTTCACCCCTCTAGTCCTAGACAGCTTCTAATGTACTTTCTGCCTCTATGTGTTCACCTATTCTGGATATTTCATATAATGAATTGAGTGACTGAATACACACATACACACACATCCAAATAGACAGACTACATACAATAGAACTCTGACCCACACAACCTGTAGCAATTAGTCTAGGAAGTCAACCAATATGAAGGAACCAGTCCAGGAAGTCAGACAATAAACCTCGTAACAACAGCCCAAAATAGCAAGAACTTGATTAATAACTGACACTTTGGTATTTCTTGCCCCAATTTCCAACTTAGGACAAATCAGAGAAAGCCACAAACTCACTTTTAATCAATTACTGAGAATGCCATTTCTAATTAGCCCACCTTAACTTCCCTGTGTCAGCAGCATCCAATCAGGGCACACTTGGCAATTACCTTTTTTTCTACTATAAAGATTTCCCATCCTTCTGCCAAATGCAAGTGACAGGGGCTGTCCCTCTCTGCTTATTCTCATTTGGGTGGTCTTTTTAATTTTTCACAGAATCATGTAATATGTGACTTTTGGGGTCTGGCTTCTTTTAATTAGCATAATGTTTCAAGGTTGATTCATGTTGTAGCATGTATCAGTACTTCATTATAGTACTTGATACTTTATTATAGCTGAACAAATGTCCAATTTATGGATATACCACATTTAATTTATCCATTCATTAGTTCATGGACATTTGGGTTATTTCTTCTTTGCCATTATGACTAATGCTTCTATGAACATTTTTATGCAAGTTTTTATGTGGACTTACGTTTTCATTTCTCTTGGGTACATACCTAGGAGTGGAACTGCTGTGTCATATAATAACTTTATATTTAACATTTAAAGAATTGACAAATTATTTTCCAAAGAAGCTGCACCATTTTAGAACTCTACCAGCAATGTATGAGAGTTCCAATATCTCTACTTCCTTGCCAACATTTGATATTGTCTTTTTTATTTGGCCATCTCAGCATGTGTGAGGTGGTATGTGGTTGTATTTGCATTTCTCTAATGACAAATCATACTGAGCATCTTCTCATGTATTTTTGGGCAATTTGTATATCCTATATTGAATTATGTCTATTCAAATCCATTCCAATTTTAAATTAAGATATATGTCTTTTCATTATTGAGTTGTAAGGATTTTATACTCTGGATACAAATCCCTTATTGTGTGTATAATTTGTAAATAGTTTCTCCCACACTATGGGTTGTACTTTCATATGCTATCAATAAAATTGGAGAAAAACTAAATTCTATTTTATTATCTTAATATGTAGTTATGGACTCAAATTATTAGAGAAAAAACATGTCCTAAAGGTAATCTGTATTCTAATTCCAGTTCTTCTATTATCTAAAGGGTGAACTTACATGATCATTAACTTTTCTGAGTCTTTATTTTCATCTGTAAAATTTGGGGACTAAAGTTGATGATCTTCAAAATTCATCCAGATGTAAATTACGTAGATTTGATATATAACAAGCTATGATACTGACATACAACCACTTTATACATCGAAATCCTGATGTAAAGTAATTGCTCTACAGTCATGTATCATGCACATGAGTTCTGACTCCCGGCATCATCCCTTATATAGTTTTCTCATCTTCACTTCTATACGCCTCATGCATTTATTCGTTACTGAACATTTGTTCTTTATGTGCAGCTCTATAGGAGATAAGAAAATAAATCAGATTTCTCTATATGCCCTATCTTCAATAAAGGACCTCACTCCGGCGCCACAGTACCTGTCTTTTTAGAAGTTTCAAAGGCTAACCATCATAGAGTTAACAAGATAAACTATGTCCTGATCTTTAATGTACAGCTTATTACACATTATGTACATGATAGACTAATTCTCTTTATACATTGCATAACCCTTTGAGAACAGAATTTAGGACATAATAATATCAGATGATACACAATATACCACAGGGACTGCAGCTTTCACCAGCTCATTCATTGGTTCAAGTCCATTAATAAAACAATGATAAAATAAAAAGGCCTCGGGCATAAACACAACAAGAGCAAAAATATAGATGATGGTCGCACTCAATTGTAATACATTTTTCCAGCATGTTTTAAGATTTTTACCTTAAGCAAGAAGTTGATGATTTTATAGTGGAGTTTTCTTTCTAAATCTTTTCCGTTCTGCTTAAAAACTGCTGACTTTTATGATGAACTCTCACAAATTGCTTGCCAACACACATTTCTAAATTTCAAAGCTGGTTTAATAATGCTTGGTTAATTGTATGGGCATTTGGTGTCAAGCAGAAGGCACAAATTATTAATTGCACAAAATATAGCATTTGGATGCCTGTTACTCTTCTTTAAAAATCCCATTTTAAAATGTAAATTGTACTTATTTAATTACAATTTTCTAAAATGTTTGCTTTTTACTAATACTATCCTGGCAATTCAGAATAATTAAGAGCTTTCTGGTCTTATAGATCTAGATTCAAACCCTATAACTATCATTTTTAATAGAGAAACTTTGTGTAAGTTACTTAAATTCTTTAAGCCTGATGCCTTTATCTTTAAAATGGAGTGGTAACAGTACCTACCTAACAGGATCATAGTGAAAATTTTGAGATATATCTTGAGGTGCTGTACAAGATGGATCTAATCAAAACTTCACAATTGCTTGTAGAGCACTTCAGAATAGGATTGGTATACACTATGTTCTTGTGAAGGATGGCATGGATATTTGTGTTCATGCTTTTGTCACTCTAGACCTTTGGTTCTTAAAGTAATCCAAATCAAAGACAGAAGGTAACCTGTCATTTAATATATAATATGGTCAGATCATTAGTTAGTCCCTCCCTCTGATCGGTCTCACATGTAAGCAGCCTCCCTGTATTCCTGGAATCTCGCATCTGTAGTGAACAGGATACTGCATGTGCCTTCGAATAGACCCTCCTCCATTTCTGTTACTTGATGATATTCCCTGGTCTCCTCTCCTTTCTGCTCACAGTCCAATCAAATGCAGCCTCTGTCTATCCACTTTAGACATTTTCCTAAATCCTAAACAAGATAGTTTTTGATTTCCTTTATCTAACAAAAAGTGAAAATGCTGGATTGCAAAATGAACTTTGGAGCCACTGCATTAGAACTACTAGATTCTTTTCCACTTAAGGTAAGATGCATACTCTACTTCTGAAGTGGTCTTTGCATCATTTTCAGTATCAAAGTGCAGAACTTGTTCTCATGGTCCAGAGAGAAAAACATGGGTTTTGGTACACCAGAGCTAGAAACTTTTGGCATAATACTAGTTGCAGGAGTAAATTGAGGAAAAAAATAGAACAAATCTTTTTTGCAAGTCAAAAGAATCAAACATGTAATTTTTACATAAAGATGTACCCAATTTTCATTGTGCGACAGATAAATAAAAAATGACTAGAAATAGAAAAATCAATACAGTCATACTGTTTACTGTTTCCATAAAGATGCATATATTTACCAACCTTAAGGTAGAACCAAACCAGGGTTTACAGTCCACTGTTTCTGAAGAAAACTTCTAATTATATCTGGCAAAGTTTGTGTTCATTCTTTATAACATAAATTCTATGTAATATTTAATAAATATAGTACCTAATAATTTAATCTCAAAGTCATACAAAATATCTTTGAGGTGTCAATTAATCCAATGCCTAAGTCCACAGCTGATAGTTCCAAATTATTCCAATAATACCCTCCCTTCTAAATATATCACACTGTGTTAGAAATAATAATCAGGACCCTTGAAAGGCTATGCTAAATATAAGTAGGTAATGTGATACATGTGTTAATTAGCTCAATTGTGGTAATCATTTATATATATATATATATATATATATATATATATATATATATATATATAAAGTTATAAAGGGCCTCATATATATATGTATATACACACTTATTTCTATTTATATGTGTGTATATATATATATATACACACACATATTTATATGCGTGTATATATATATATAACCATTACATTGTACACCTTAAATAGAAACACTTTTTTATTTATCAATTTCTTCAATAAACCTAGGGGGAAAGAAAGAGAAAGAGTGAGGGAAGGAAGGAAAGAAGGGCAGGCGGGCAGGAGGGAGGGAGAGAAGGAAGAATAACAGAAAAAAGAAAAGAGAAAGACAGAAAGGAGGAGATAGCTGAAATGAATAACAAGCAAAAGAAAAGAAAGACAGAAAAGAAGATTGGTGGAAAATGGAAATGGAAATGGAAGGAAGGAATGAAGGAAATAGCCGAAATAGTCAGGAAAATAATGTGATAAGCTGGGCGGCGATGGAGCAGATGAAAGTGAGTGTGGAGGAGGGGAGGAGGAGGGAGGAGAGGAGGGGAGGGGAGGGAGAAAGGTTACACTAACAATGAACTTCAATCACCTGGTTCAAGAGGTTCGGCAATTACCAGTTTCTGTACTTCTGTGACTTGACTCTGACCTAAATCCTCCTCTATCTCTGCCCATTTAAACAAAACTATGACAGTGATGAAATCTACTTCTTGTGCACAATAACACACGTAGCACCACCCGGCAGACACCTTTTTTCCATACAGACCCATCTTCCTATATAAAGCCATTCCTCATCATTTTTTAATTCTCCTACAGGAAAGTTCTGGAATGTGTATTACATACAAAAAGTTCTAAAAATTTTATTCCCTAAATTTTCAAAATTCCCAACTCTAATGAAAGCTTTAAAAACCAGATCTATTTTAAATTAACTGCTTTCTTAGTCAGGTACCCTACTGGGAGAGATGTAGCCTCTATTTTGTTTGTATGTATTTATGAAATGCTTCTCCTTTTCTCACTGGCTGAGTAGAAGTGGGAGCCCTACATACATTATTCTAAAGGAAGTACTAACACCATCTGTCACTTAAAGGATTTTGCTAACACATGCTCCTATTCTCTCAGGAATGCAATTCCAGTGAAATAATATTAAAAAAAAATTAATAGAAATGCTCATGTGCTATATTAAAATGTCAACTCTGACCTTTGATGATTAGAACAGCTGAAGACATCCATGATTAATGATCAATGGCTGAGGAGGCATATTTATAAATTATAACCTGTAGGGAAAAGAGAAGAAGGTATGTGCTACGGGAAAGAATGAAGAAAGCATTCAGCCCCAGTGCTCCACCCTCTTGTCAATTTCTTAATTATTCAAATTTAAAAAGTTGATTAGAATGTGGTTTGATCATTCATTTATAAGTTTGTTTGTTTTTTACCACATTCGTTTAATTTATTAAATTTATTAATTTAATAATATGTTTTTCTTAAATGCATTTGTGGTCATATGTAATCCAGGTTTCAGAAAGAGAAAAGCCAGGCAAGATTCCAGACAACTCAGCATGCACTTCCTGTCAATACTTGTTCTCATCCAGTTCCTAGTACAGGGTCAAGAGGACAACGCAGATGGTTGTGCACAGGCCAAGTACCTCTTCTCTAACACTGTGCTACAAAATTATGGCAACACCATAATCTTTGGCATGAGTTTGTGAGATACAAAATGAAGTTGAAATAACCTAAGTGATCGATTACTGGTTTTTAAATATTGTAACACTAATAGATTTCAGTATGTGGGGAGGAGAGGGCTCCAGATTTAATTTCATTTACCATTTACCTTCACCTCCTCCCTACACCACACACACACACACACACACACACACACACACACACACCCCTCCTAAAGGGCAGGAATAGTGTCTCCCTTCCTATATCTTAGTGCAAAAATAACGGCTTTTTGAGCACTTCATGAATGGATTTAAATGTCCATCAATATCTTCAATTTGGACATATGACTGATATTCAAAAATCAGTTTTAGTTATTTAACCCCTGCCATATTCCCAAATTCTGCTAATTTGCTTCACTTCAGTTCCTGTACACTCCTAAGTCAAAGTCATTCACAGTGTTATTCAAGTTCTCTTCATAGTTCCATCTCTTCTACCTGCCTATCAAATCAGATTTGTCACGGCTTCTCACTACTCCACAAACCTCATTTTCACACGGCATTTGTTTCCACTGAAATACCCATCCCACTTCCAAATGCAGCCTTTTAAGATTTCTCTACAAAGCCTTTTGTTGTAATTTACTATCATACCCTCTTATGAGATCCCACACTCCTTTGAGGCCCTTTATAATTTTATATGTTCTAGAGACATACATCACATCTGCACTTTTTATTATAGGTATTAATCCATTATTTTAGCTCCTACCTAGAAGGACCTTGAAGGAGAGTTATGACTTAAATACCTCTGTATACCCTGTAGTGCCTGGCTGGGGCTTTACACATTGTAGATGTGCTATAAGTACTTTTAAATAAATTGTGCCCAATTTAAAATTAGGAAAAAATGACTGCACTCCATTGTGGGTGCACATTACAAATCTATAAGAAAATTCTTTCTGGACATGGTTCCATAGTGTAGCCATTAGCACATCTGCTTTATATGCAGAAGGTCCTGGGTTCGCCCCAGTGGAGCCACAGTCCATGGTCTACAGCCAGGCCAACCTGAACAAGCCCAATGTCTGTTCTCGAATGCTAAGCAGGTTCAGGCCTGGTTAGTACTTGGATGGGAGACCACCTAGGAAGACCAGGTGCTGTAGGCATAAATAATAATAATAAATTTAAAAAAAAAAAAGAAAGAAAAAAAAGAAAATTCTTCAACTATTGTTTTAGCAAAGACAAATAATGATCACATACATACACACTATCGGGGTCTAGAGAAGCATTATACATTGATGGATGAAGTATAAATAAGTAAAAATTTTAAGTTGAGCGATTTGGCAATATCTGTCATGTGGTGAATCCATATAGCCTTGATCTAGCAATTTATTTTCAGATATTTAGCTTACAGTTATACTACTACATGTTAAACGTTAGAGACAAAGTAAACGTTCATATTAGTACCTGGGGTAAATATATCATAGTGCATCCACATCTTAGAATGTTATACAACTTTTTAAAAAAGAATAAAAAAGCTCCATCTTTACTGATGTGGAATGATCCCCAAGATATACTATTAATAGCAACAATAAATATTGATGCAAGTCAATATGTATTTTATGAAAGTAAAAAGGAATATGCATATGCTTATATGTACATACATAAACTGTGTCTGAAAGGATGTTCAAGATAATAGCAGTTATCTCTGGAGAGGACCACTAGGTTGCTGGAGCTCAGGAGTGAAAAGGAGAGTTTTTACTTTTTATCATTTGATAGCTTTTGAATCTTGAATCATGAAAATGTATTATCTATTCAAAAAATTTACTTATCATTAAATAATCTTTTAAATATTTAATAAAAATCCTTCATTCTTTAAATCCCTTTTTAGAACAATGCTTCTCTCAATGAGTCCTCAAAGATACCTCAGGTGTAACATCTAAAACGCAAGGAAAGTGTATGCTGATGAGAATCCCAGCCAGGACAGAAACAGAGAGAAGAGCACAGGAGGGAGCACTTAGTGGCCATTTCCCTGGTGTGTTCACAGTGGAAATCATGCTCACTTCACTTTACAGTCATCAAAAGTGACTCGTCAGACGTTTTTAGTGAGAACTCTTAGTAGAAAGCATCATGAAGGGAGATCATAAAAGACAGTTGGCCTGGGTTCCTCAGATCCTGCATATTTGCCTCTTTCAAAGATGGGCTTAATTATCAGGCAATTCATTTGACTGTTATCATGAATGAATAGAATAAGTAGTTTGTGAGGTCTGAGGTCTTGGACCTCTGTGAGAATAGAAAAGTTGAAGAGCCAGGCTTCTTGTTTGGGCTGGATGTAAATCTGGAGACACATCCATCCTTCTCTTAGGGAAGTTTCCGCCAGACCCAAAGGCAGCCTGGGCTCTGGTTACCTCAGAGGATCCGACGTGAACAAGTGCCAATTACTGGGGCTTCGGTACAAAGTAAATGTCAAGCAATAAGTCTGAGGATTTTAATTTACCATTTATTAAAAAATAAACAACTTGTTAAAAGCTTCAACATCGCATAAAGGATTGAATTAGGATATGTTTAAGGTCTTTTTTAAAATCTGAGTCTTATTCTTCATGTATACTAATAAATTACAAATCAAAAAAAGTCCAAGGGTCAAAAGCAAAACAAGATAAAAGAGCAACAATGAACCTGCATCAGCTTCCAAGCTGATCTCACTTTCTCTTTCATCATGAAAGCTCATACTAAGAAGAGGTAATTAGATAATGTCAATTTAAAACCACTTTAAACGATACTTTTAAAATTAAAGAAAACAGTTTTTCTTTTGAATTGGCCTCAGTGAGCTTTGATTACTGCAATGTGAGCAACCGAAAAGAGCTGATTAAAAGTATGTTCTTGTTTAGGTTAGTTCCCCATCAATATGCTTTCATAAATGATTTTCATTTGAAGAGAGATTTTTTTTTAATTCTAAATAATAACTTCATCTTTGTAGATAAGGAGTAAACAAAATAGAGGTGTTACACAGGGAAGAAAGTGAAAATAAATGTCGTATCGAGGCTTTAAAAAATACAAATTAAATGCTTGTCTATCTCAATCGAGTCAATTGATTGACCTTGCTCTGAGCTCTGAAACAGCTGAAAAGACAGTCTCCTGTCTGACTCCAATCGGAAGATGTTTACAAGCTCTTCAATTTCCATTTAGCAGGAAAGAATTGATTTAGTATTGAAGCCCTAAAAAGTGCAAAGAGCTGGTACCAGATCATATTAACTGTTGGATCAATACATATGGGAATTCAAGTTCTCTTTTACTTAACGGCATCTGAGTTTAAAGCCAGAGCACATTTTGAAAGGAAAACGTTATTTCTACACTAATGTTCTAATTTTTAATGTTCTTGGTGATTTTATTGCTACATTTCCCCCAACTCCTTAACTTGGAGATATGTCTGGTTTCATTTTCAACCTAAAACACCCCAGAAATTTTGGAGGGATTGGAGTGACTCTGTGATATTCAAATCAGCTAACAAACTACAAATAATAAAAAATAACATATTTACTGAATAACATGTCTGGCTCTATCTTTTTGGACTTTTGATAGATTTATTGAACCATTTCGACTGTCCTATGAATATGCATTAATTTTAACTCTAATAACATCTTTACTTTTGTTGGTCTGAAGACTCCCAAATCTCTAGACCCTCTCTTCAAAGTAACTATACCAAAAACATAGAAAAATTCCCCATGGGGAAAACTCTAGGCCAATCCTAGGACTGTCATGCCCTGTGCTTTTCTTTCTCAATCATAAACAAAAATCATCAGTTTATACCACCATTCCTCAAAATCAGCAATATAGGGCATATCTGATCAGATGACTCTTTCAGTCCTAGGGAGGTGGGGCGGGAGTCATGGTGATGTTATTTTCTTGGTACTCAAGGGAGGTTTGCTGAACCACATTACTGCGGTCTGCTCTGGGGCCTCATTTGTGTGTCTGTATGTGTGTGTGTATTCAGTTCTACACAATTTTAGCACATGTATAGGTTTGTATCCACCACCTAGTTAAGATAGCGAACAGTTGTATAACCCCAAGGATCCCTCATGTGGCACTTTTAGAATCATATCAACCACCCGCAGATGGAATCATGCCAACCACAGTACCCCCACACCCAGCTCCCCATTACTAAGAGCTCCCTGAATGTCAGGCCCATGCTTTCTGTGATTCATTCCTTCCAGGAATTCTAAGCAGTGAGCACTATTATTAATTCTACCTCAAAACGAGATAATGGAGAAAAAGGAAAGTTAAGGAATGTGTTCATGACTGCACAGATAGGAAGCCAACAGCCTGACTGGAGCCAGTACACTAAACCACTAGGCTATCTTGCACTCCTTCCTACCTGCCAGGCCATGTGTGCAAATACCAGCCCACCAGCCGTAATGTGCAGACCCCACTGAAACTATCCACCATATCGAGTCAGAACACATCCTTGCCCCTGAGGTTTTAAATAGCAGCTACTGCATTTTCCTTCGAGTACTGGAACATTCCAGAAATATCCTAAGAAGATGCAATGAATCCTAAGATGTTGGAATTTAGTCAAGATCTTAGGAAAAAACAAAGACTTTACCAAATCAACACACATTATTATTATTTTCTACAAATAGAGTATTATTTTCTCTTCATCTCACAGAAGAAAGACTGAAGGGAGGGGAGCGATGTATATAACAATGGAGAATATCAACCATTTTTTTAAACCATATTGAGATAATTTTAGATTCACAAGCAATTTTAAGTTGCTTGTGTGCCCATGTATTCCCTTTATCCAGATTTCCTCAATTGTTTGACTATTTTTAAACTTAAATTTAAAAATAAAAATGGTAATAGATGGTGTATATTATGCCTATTTGAAATACACCAGCAACCATTGGGCAATTAGAATAATAGTTTTTATGATATGGCAGTAAGCTATCTTTCCGACAATGCATTAGTCCTAGATGCAGATACTTTTATTTAGTCTGATTATGGTATTTTTTAATTATATTGCAAAAAATGAAGGTGTATTACATTATTAGCAACTTCTAACTAATAAATCCAGCACGCTCTTCACAAAAAGCTAATTTATTCAAGTATACGTATTTTTGACAAATAACTTTTGCTTGGATGATTTATAAATTTAGTGTGAAATGATCTTACAACAAGACAGGTTCTAGTCCATTGAAGGCTGAGAGAAGAATAGCAGAAAGTATAATTCTTTTCCAAGACATTAAATTTAAAAGAGAAAAGTTTATGTTATGTGCATGTTAAGTACATGTTGAAGATGAGTGCATGTTAAGAGAATATAGCTCAAACCATAGAAAAATTATTTTACAAAATAATGGATATACAAATTACTTGAATCAGAAATCATAGAAATTATGCTGTCACAGAAGAGAGAAAAAGCAGCATTTATATTACATGAGCTTATTAAAAAATAAACTCCAAAATTAACTACTAATAATAAAATGGTTATTAGTTAATGAGGTTGTTACCAAAAAATGACCAATTGCCCCAGCCACCCACAAGCAAATAAATTATATTGTATAGGCCTACGTGAATTGTGACTTTTTAATAACTACAGGTGATTTTCATGCATAGCCAAATTTTCAGAAACATTGGTAGCTCATTACATTCTTTGAGAATTTCTATTCATTCACTCTAAAGCATTAGTAATTGTGGGAATATCAATTTACAGCAATTGATTTATGTACATACGTGTATATATGTATATACATATACATACATATATACACACATAACATAGCATTATAATTCATTCTCCTATGGGTTCTACTCCCAGCACTCTAAGTGATTTAATTTCCATGGCTTCAGCTTCTTTATTTGTAAAATAAATGATTAAATGACTTCCAAAATCTCTTCTGGCTCTAAAACCCTAACCTAAGATTAATAGCTAATCTTCAGGGAAGAGGGTAGAAACTTGTCACATTTACCTGCGGATTTTATTTAGTGCCTGCTATTCATACCCCCAAGAGATTTTAATATACTATACCTCCCTCCTCATCACCACCACAACCAACGTACAATAACCATAGCCTGAGAAAAAAATAAGATATTAAAAGTCAGAAATATTATCTTCCATAATATCTCATATAAGACAGCCATGAGTGGGTGCACAAAGAAAGCATTTTCAGGTGCCTAAGCAAAGTTTCTAGATACAACAGACTATTTCAGCTATCACTTCCTACATTAAAAAAAAAAAAATATCCTCAAACTCAACGGCTTAAAGCAACAACCATTTCACGGTACCTCATGAATTTGTGAAATGCTCAACTAGATGATTCAGCTGCTCTACCGAACATTGGCTGGGCTCATTTAATGGTATTTAGTGAACTACTAGGCTAGTGTAGGGGGTTCACATAGTTTCATTCAAATGCCTGGTACCTTGACTCCTTGGAAGGCTGGGCTCAACTACAAAACTTTCTCTTGCTGTAGTCTCAGGGGCTTTCAAGTACTCTCTCCAAAAGAGCATCAGACTTCTTCCAGGGTGGCTGAGGACTCCAAAACAGAAACAGTATGTTTTAAGAGACAAAAAGAGGAAAGTTCTGATTCTTAAGATTTGGACCCATAATCTGGCATAGTGTCAATCTACTGTATTTTATGTCAAAGCAGTCACACAGTCCACCCAGATTCCAGGAGGGGGAAAAAAAAAGACATAAGATCCAACCTCAAAATGAAATAAATTCAAAGAATTTGCAGCAACTTTGAATCAGCAACACTGTCTATCAATGCATTCATCCACCATAAATAAGTATTTAATTGCATTGCATTCAAAGTTTTAATCTTCGCTGTGCTATTCTCTAGTTGAGTGATTCAGGGCAAGATATTCTCTGAAAAAAGCTTTACATTCCAGATCTGTACAATGAAATTAGTGATAATAATGTGTACCTGATAGAATAATTGTTAGAATTAAAGAAGAAAATTTGTAAAGCGAAAATTGCATAGTATCTGACATATAGGTGAGAGCTATAATGTGATTATTAAGTATAAGCAATTCTACTTGATGTTTTGGGATGCTACAAAGATGTTTCAGATCAGTAATCTATAAGCAAAATGTTTATATTCAAAAAAGATGAGTGCTCTGGTGTAGGGAGGAACAAAAATTTACTTTCTGACTAGGGTGGCCAGAAGCTTCATGAAGCAAAGCCCTGAACACTGGTTTGGAGGAGGCAAAAGGAGGTGGAGAGATGGACACAGCTGTGCCCACCCTTTCATAAATAAATGTACTGATTTCCCTAGTAATATGGAGAAATGTTTAATTCTGGTTCACGAATTTATTTCTTCTTTTTCTGTTCACGGAAAAAGAAACAGACAAAACTTTTCTATCTGCCACGTGCAGCCACACGAGTGGCACCCAATTTCACCCACACCTACATACTTAGAAGACTCTTTCTCCTTCTAAAAAGAAATCTGTTCAACATCACATCCTTTGTAAAGATTTCCCTGATTCTTTCAGGCAGACTTAGTTCCCACCGCCCTCCCCACAATCTCATAGCACTTTTTATGGATGTCAGAAATCCATTTCTCTGGAAGGCAGCTACCAATTTTCTAGCAATCAGAATGAAGATGCAGAACTAGCTCCATAATATCTGCTATTAAATAGTGTCAACCCAATATTACTAAGAAGATACATTCCAAGCACAGGAGACAGGTCCCATCTGATGTATTTCATAGTTACATTGACCTGGCTAATGCTTCTCACATTAGGCTGTAGGTTGAGGTGACACCTGCCTGGAGCTTGAGAGAAAATAAATTCATGTGGCTGAAAATTACATGTAGCCTTCCCAGTGAAATATCATTTCTCAATTTGCAAATTTAACACGATTTATACAATACAACACGTATTTATAAAAGCCAGCCAGTACTTTCAAACCTTTTATTTGGTGTAGTTATTTTTACACTGTAAGATTTTTTACTGTCTTCCTATTACTTTTGCCCATAAGCACACCAAGTTATTCTATCTCATTCTCTGTTTAAAAGAAATGTCTCAAAACATGATTCTCAGAGGCAAAGAATTACCCAAAAGTTGATCAGGACAGGAAGTGTTCTGTTACTGCAGCCTGGAGAGCATTCTCAAATCTGGCAGACCCTGGCTCAGTGGCTGAGGTGGGCAGAGTCACGCGGAGTCTACGTGCTGGCTGGGAGCTTTCACCAAGACTACTGCTACAGCTCATGACTCATTTCTCTGCTTCCCCTCTTAGCTCTCTAATCCACTCTCTCTACACAACAGCCAGAGTGTGGTTATTAAGCATAAATCAGATCTTGTCACTTCTCTGCTTAAACTGTTTCAATGGCTTCCCCTGACTTCATGCCATGTCCTTAGTGGAACTCATAATCCGATTCTAACTCTCACACCAAGATAATCTTATAAATGTTTTGAGAGAATGATTAAAAGCAATTGAAGTTGTCATTTGTCTACATGGTCATGGTTCTAGAGATTTTTCATGGAAAGTGATTTCCAGGTCTCCAAGCACTATGAACCACTCATCTCCCATGAACCACTCCTGTCTCTGTCCATATGCTCCTGCTCCATATCTTAAAGAAGTATATTGTTTTTTGTATGTTTGTTTGTTTGTTTGATGTTAGTTGCTAAACTTGGCTTTGGCACTAGACTGGGAACAAAACCTATGGAACTGAAGTGGTACTTAGATCTGAGACTTCTGGGAAACTACAATTTTCACTCTGATGACCCCTGCCTTTGATCCTTTTGTAGCATTTAATTCAGTATCAAAAACTGACAGCTTATGCCAACATCCTTTTGTAGCATTTAATTCAGTATCAAAAACTGACAGCTTATGCCACCAGCCTAACCCATTAGAAGCTCATAACAAGAAGCAGAAGAAAGCTTTTTATGTGCCTAAGCAATGAACTTTGTGTAGAGAGAACAGCTCATTGCTGCCAGCCCCACAACTTTCTTGCTCTTACTTTCTTAATTTGTGAATGTCTATTTCCATTGCTTAGGCACAAACAGGTCTTGCTGTGTGTGTTCATCGAGTAGAGGGAACTAGTCACCACTTTACTTCCCATCTAACCCCTGTGGTAACCAACAGAGAAAAAACCTCCATGTGCTTATATTAGGAACTGAAAGATAAGAAAATCAATGATAAACATTTGAGTTCCAAAGAAGAATCTGTAGCAGGTGACAGCAATGAAACTGGAGGAACTAGAGCTGCCACTCAGAGACTGCACACAGAAGGAAAATGCCATGAGGAAAAACGAAGCCCAATGACCAAGAACACTAATCTCAAAGAACCTCACAGACTCCTATGGAAGCCTCCTCCCTTCTTATTTAATCAAAATATATTCAAGAATATGGTCAAACTTAGGATTTATTCAGCTATAGCACACAAGGTACTCTAGCTCTGTCATAAAGAAATATTACGATTATTTAATGACATGTGATACCTGTTATTAGTTATTAATTAGTAAGTGAGAACTTGAATTCTCTTCTCATTCTGACACTTGTAAGAACTCATTTGTCAATCAACCAAAATTTTCAATGCTGGCATAGTGAAAGAAACCTCACCGTTTTCATCAGACTTATTGCATGGCACCATTATTGCCAGATCTCACACTGACATCTACAAAAATGTGAAGGTATCAAATTCATAGTTGGGTGAGTATGCCCAGCTATGAAATAAGGAGTGATGGAGATAGCGATTTTACAAGTTTTGGAAATACATGTTGGAAGAACATGTCACTTGAAGGGAGATATTTCTCAAATATGTCTCTTATGTGATTTCAGAATAAAAACTTTGAAGTTATTTAAAAAAACTTTTAATAACTTCTCAGAAATGTATATGCAGTGTCATCAAAGGAGTAATCAAAAGGATTGAGCAAGGAAGTAGAGGAGAAATACTTATATACTTTTCCAGCAAGAGAGAAAACAGATGAAACTTTCATTAGAGAAAAGACATCCCAAACTCATCCCCCTTATGATCAAGCCAATGGTTATTATAGTCTGACTTTGAAACATTCTGCTTTCAGTGAATGGTAAAAGCCATTCAGCAAAATCTCAGGAGCAGGAGAGCATTAGAATCATAGCCTTCGGCTCTGGGATTCATGACAACTTCCTCTTTCTACAGGATGCAATCTCTTCTTGGATTCAGAATGGTGGGCTTTCTAAAAAGAATCCCTGGGAAATTTCTGAAGTACTTTTGGGAAAAATGACAAAGAAATTATAAAGATCCATTGATCCCAGTCTCTATAGCTAGAGAAATTTTAGAACTCGGTTTCTGATTACAGTACTAATCTGCCTTCCTCAATACTTACTAATTTTGAAGACTTGGGCAAACAATTTAAACTGTGCTCATTATCCATGTCTATCAAATTGGTTAATAAAACTACATTCTTGGTAGAGTAGTTCTGAAGATTAAATTAGTAAATAAAATAACACACTTAAAGTAGAGGCTGGCTTAAAGAGAAATTTTAGTAATATCACATTAATATCATCATTGTTATCACCATCAGCCTCATTATCACTGTAATGATCATTCATCATCATCAACCATGGATTTTGAGCTACTCAGAGTCGATTTCTTCCACCATGAAATGGTGACTGAGCAGCCCCACCGGGTTCCCCTGGCCTTTTGAGCTGGAAGTTCTTCCACATCAACTTTAATACTGCTGTGTGTTTTTGAATCCAAGATGAGTCCTGGAAAAAAATGTCATTCATTCATTAACTTACACATTCACGCATATAAATTTGAATCCTTTTCTTCAACTGTTTTTTTAATGATGAATTCATTTGATGCTGCATTTAAATGAAATTGGTGTTAATGATTAGGGTTCTTTCCTTGATGTTTCTGGTAGCAAAGCATGCATTCATACTCAGAAATGCTCTCTTTGAGTCAGTCTGTAGCTCATCCGGTACTTATTTGTTTGCCTTATAAACATATTTACTTATTTGACCAAGGGTAAGTAACATGACATGACTGTAAATTTCAGAAAGATAAGTAAAGAATAAACTTCAGTAAGAAAAAAAGAGTAAATGTCAGTGAAAAATAAAGGGAAAAACAACTAAAAGTCATGTGTGGGAGAGGCAGATATAGCCATGGGCTCTGAAAGTAGAGAGATTGTATTACACATAGAACATGCCGTAAGAGTGAGAATTTTTACATAATGAAGAAAATGAGGAAAGTAGAAAAAAGAGAGCGAACAAGAGGCAGAGCTGCTTAGAAGCAACATCTATAACCCACAAATCTTAGGGGTTTCTAACATGGAGAAACCTAGGTTCAAAATTCTGAGATTATTCACCTCCCATTCAGAATTTTATTCTAACCTCTACCTCTCACAGTAAATTATTATATAAATTTGGAGCAGAGGAATAACTTATAGCTTGGGCAATATCTGCCTTCCATAATTAATCATATTATTAATGACATTTTCTTTCATGAACTCTTTTGTTTCTATGATTCACATTTTCCCCAAGACTAGTCTCCAAAGATTGCAAGGTGGGTGGTTTTATCATTACCGTACCTATTGTGAGTGAAGGCTTTTCATCAGAAGCCAACCCCTCCCTCAGGCTTTTCTGCCTCACACAGCACTCAGCCATAAAAAATATCCTAAACTGAAAACTATCTTAAATCCAGATCTAGAGAAATTATATTGTGGAAGTTGAAAATGATATGCATGATTGTAAAGAACTGAATTTTATTGCGACTTCTTCCTTTATCCCTTCTGAGCATCCTGAATATGTACACTGAAAAGTGTATTTTCTCCTATCCACATGAAGGGGTCAGTACACATCTATATTGGTCCTAGGTACTTGGTAGAAAATACATTTTTGTTGAATGAATGATTGGATGAATGACGTGACAGTACCCAGGAGGCCAAATCAACATGCAAAACAATCTCTAAAGTTTCTTCATTAGCTGTACTCAATTATTTCATACTGCTTTTCATGAAAGTTGGTTCATTTGTGGTATCAAGTTTAGAATGAGGCCAAAGCATAATTGTCTTTGTTCAGATTTCCCAGGAAGGAGGAAGACAAGGATTTGTGTGTGATTTAAGGGGGTGCTCCCAGGAGAAACCAGGGAAGTAGCAAAAGAGGCAGAAAAGAGAAGGGGAAGCAGCCAGGGAGGGTGCAGGTTTAGGAATCACGCTAGCCTTTGGTCTGATGCCACAGGGGCACTGGAGCACAATTACATTGCAGAGTTTGTCCCGCCGCAAGGCAAGGGAGCTGGGCTTGCATACTCCTTCAGGAGGGTCTCCCAATTCTTCAACTGGAATTAAACTCCCAGGCATGTCTGGTTTCTGGAGTGCCTGATCGAAGTAGTTCCAGAAGCCCAAATGTAGTCCTCTAAAGAGTCTGCAGGTGCAAACCCTCAGGAGAAGCTTACAGAAATGCAGGATTTATCCACACATTTAATAAAGGAGAGCTGAGGGATATCGATGTCATTTGCTATAATTTTTAAAACAAATGAGAAAAAAATGAAAGCACCTACTTATTATCAAGCAGAGCTGAGTTTAGGTCCTACCTGAGCACTTATTTACCCATGTCACAGGCAAGTTACTGTATCTCCCTGATCCTTGGTTTCTTTATATAAAATGCATATGGTAGTAATGCTTACCTCATACTTATAGGACTAAATTAGAAAATATACATGAAGCAATGCAAAACTGTGCCTTCCATATAATAACTACTCAATAACCATCCATTATCATTGCCATCATATTCATCATCTTTGCCATTGCTGGAGACAGAACAGTCTTTGGTAAACTTCCATATTTCGACATTTCCTTAATGCCTAAATTGCAGACTATCTTGTTGTTTTCTGGTCCTAAAATATTTAATTCTCCAACCTAATTTTTCAACCTCAGGAAATATTTTAGCTCTCCTCCTCTGCTTCATCCTGCTCTTCCACTGATGTCTAATCCTCATGTCTGTGTTCCTTTTGACCTTGACTTTAGAGTCAGCCAATTCATTCTTCAGCCAATACTGGGTTTATCCAGGGCAGGGGGTGGATCCAAAACTAAGAGATGTTGTCAGTTATCCACATTCTGAAATTAATGGGATTATCGCCAGCTACTTGGAAGGCCTGTCAGAAGGCAAAACTGACAAAGACTTTTGGCAGCAATAGTAGAGGGATGACCAGGCTTTCTTAAAAGGCAGCAACGGGGAAACTGCAAAACAGAACTACTGAGGCTCAAAACTGCTGAGGGTCTTGGGGAACTGCAGAGCCATTGAGACATGATTTCAAATGTCTTGGCTGGTAAGTTTATTTCTGATTCAAGTAAAGAGTGACAAAAAGAGCGGTGTGTTTTCAGGGAAGCTTTGTCTTCAACACTTGCAGTACAGAGAAAACCAGAAACTGAGAGAGCTTGAACTTCTAAGGCTCCCATAAGGTTTGTCAGGCTTGTCATTAGTCCCGCCAGCTAGGGTTGGGACAACAATCCATCTTTTTATTGTTTGGAAAATCAAGAATATCCCCTGTAACACCTTAAAACACTTCCCTTGGTTTTCTGTCCTCGGCTCTAGAAGAGCCTGACCTTTAATTTCAAATGTTATGCTCCTAATTATGGAAGGATCTGACAAATATACAATAGATTCTCAGGATCTGGCCCCAGCACTCAAGATGAAGGACCCCAGGCGAGGCATCAGACTGACTCAGCAGGGAAAATATTGTCCTTCAGCATTCGTTATTATTGTTGCCAAGATGCCTAGTGATGCAATAATTTGAAGATAATGAGAATGAAAACCAAAGTATTCCTATCTTTAGAGAGAGTATGCTTCATATAAGAAAATAAAAATTAGTTTTGGTTTATTTTTCTCCTTCAATTGATCTATTTAACAAAATTATCAATATCCTTAAGATGCCAGTTTAACATAAAGATTCTTTTCCCAGAAGCACATCAACTGGATATGTATTGGATTTTCTGTGATATTTTACTGCTATTTCTTTGCTCATCTACAATTCCAAAATGGCAATGGAGATTCTAAGAGATAATCACAAGAATTATCTTAAGTCTTGAAAGTGATAGCACTAAAACTTGAAGCTGATCTCGAATGCACCTACTGGCACGCATGGTCCCAACTTTTAAATGTGGTAGAGTATTAAATGAATAATTCATTGGAGCACAAAACATTCAGTAAATTACTTGTGGCTATATGGAAAAGGCAGAGTGGGAGGCTTCCATCTTTTCATAAAATTCAGCTCGGCACATCGCCTCACAGGAAGAGGAACTAGTGTGGCAACAGGATGACAAGCATTGCAACCTAGCCTCCTGCTCCCTCACTGACTAACTGCAAAGATAAAAAGGATATAATGATTTAAATTCATGATTCTGGTCCTTTGTTGTTCTTATGTAAAAGTCTGGGAAGAGAAATTAAGGGAAAATAAACTATAATGCCAGATATTTTCCAAGACCCAATGAATCAAAGAACCAAAATGTCTTAGTTTTTTACAACTATTATGCCTCCCACACTGTGCTTAGTGCTGAGGGACAAAACTGTTTTAAAAGAGAAGAATTTAGTATAGAAGGTAAGACTATAATATATGCAAAAATAGAGAGAAAAATACTCACAACAGACTGAAAGAATACAGGACTTGCTGAAGTGATCAGAAAATATTTTGGTAGGCGGGAGATACGTGACAAAATGCTCTGAGACCATATCAGTTAACCGTCACTGAAGCGATGTCATACAAAAGATGATTACATTCCTGACTGGGGGAGAGGGATCCCTTTAAGCTGGCACCTAGGTACTGTGGAGGTAACCCATTTTCAACACTCAATTTTTTAAATATAATTTTAATTCTAAGGTATCCTCTGGAAAATGGGGAATACGTACATCCGTCATTATATAGTACTGATGCTCCTGTGCTGTTTGTTCTTTGTGCAGGTATATTTATGATGAGTTAAGGGTCCCCAGAACCAATGCTTGCCCTTGTCCCTTTACCTGTCCAAGTCACCCTCTGTCAGGGCACAACTGGAGTTCTGTCTTCTCCATGAAGCCTTCTCAAATGATTTCGTCATTTATTTGTGTTTCAAATGTTAGTCTTGATGCTTCCAAATGGATTGTGTTATATTTTTTAGAGTCTATGCAAGGCAAAAAAATGTTATATGTTTATCAAACCATATTATTTCTCTAATGGAAAATGGAAGACTAAATTTTCTTGCCCCTAGGTGAAGTCATTTGATCACTTCTATCCAATAGAATGTTGGAGAAAGAGACGTTCACCATTCCCAAGTCTGACCCCTAAAAATCCACCCATTCATGATTTTCAGTACATCCCTTTCTCTACAGAGAGCCATGTCCTGAGGACAGCCATGTCCAAAGGACAGCCATGTCCAAAGGTAGAAGGAGTCTGGATCCTTGAGTCAGTGCTTAGAGAAGAGCTACTCAGGAGTACTTCTTGATAGCAATAGTCTCAGAAATATGAGTAAGAAATAAGATGCTATATATTAAGTCATTGAGATTCTGTGGTCGTTTATATAGTAATTGTTACTTACCTGGTTTAACACAGTATATACCATTTTATTGAAGTATAATATAGACATGAGAAAAATGCTAAAATAATAGTGTATAATTTGATGAATTTTCACAAACTGCACACATTCATATAGACAGGACCATCACCAAGGGGAAAAAAAAAAAACATTATTTGCTCCCCAAAAGCCACCCTCATGTTCTCCCTGAGTGGAAGTTACCAGCACAATGGCTTCCAACAGGATGCATTAGTTTTGCTACTTTACAGAATGGAGTCATGAGACTCCACTGAATGAGTTTCCACCAGAACACTCTCCTGAGGCACGATCACGACCCTCCTCACACTGGGCTTGATGTCACAGAGAACGAGGAGAGAGTGAGAGCTGGTTGAGCACCAGGGTTTCTAAGGGGCTGTGTCCACAGTCATGAGGTATCCAGGGAGATACTGGGAGGCAAAATAGGGCACGGAAACACCATGCAGGGCTTCGATCTCAATCTCACTGCAATGTGCCAGTTGGCTGGCATTGCAAAGGAGCAATGAAGACTGCTCCTGCTCGGCGGGGAGGCCCAGCTCTCTCAATGGCCCTTTAGTCTAGTCCTAAACCCTAAACTCAACTCCTTAGCCCCTGCCACGCTACATGAGACAAGGTGATGGCCAGGGAGACCATACCATGGGAAAAAAATAGGGAAAATAAAAAACACAGCACACAGAGGTTAAGTATATAGACACCAGAGTTGGGCAGAGCTAGATTTGAAATATTACTCCGTCATCTATTAGATTTGTAAACTAATACTCTTAATACATTATTTTTTAGTATCTGCATAATATTCCAAAGTGCAGCTGTTCTGTAATTAAGTGAGCCACTGCACCATTGGGATAGTAGAGACTATAAAGGGATATCGCAGGGGAATGTTTTTGGAGTGCTCCATTTAGACAGTCACTTGTGTTCATTGCTTGCTGTATAATACACATCCTTGTAGATACACCTTTAAAAACCTGGAGCTCTTATTTTTATGGGAGAGATTCAAATAATGGGCCTTCAGGGACAAAGGGCTTATATAGTTTCAAGTATTAACAGCTGTTACAAGATTGCTCTCAAAAAAATTCTGCATCAATTTATTATGTGTTCATCAGTGATGTATGAGCATCTTTTTACCCAAATTCCTGCCAGCATTAGCTGTTAGCCTTCTTGATTTTTGCTTGCTCTTCGCTTTTCAAACTTAGCTAGAATCAAGAAAATAGTATAACAAATTCCCAAATACCCATCGTGCAATTTCATTAATTGTGAATATTTTACAACCTCTGTAGCCTTATATTTTAACTCAGTTTACTGAGGTATCATTTATATCTAGAAAATGCATCCTTGTTAGTATACAGTACTTGAGACTTAACGAAGGCATATCTCTGTATAACTGCCTGTGTAGTCATGATACGGAGCTTTCCATCACAATGCAAGGTCTCCTCATTCCCCTTTTTAATCACATATTCCCTTCACGTCTTAGTCCCTGGAAAGCACTGTTCCCCTCTCCCATATTTTTGCTTTTTCCAGAATGTCATTTAAATGCAATCATAGAATGTAGCCCTTTGAATCCGGCTTCTACAGCTTGCAATAATGAATTTGACAGTCATCCATACCGTCCCTTCTATCAATAGAATCTTCCTTTTTATTGCTGTATAGTACCCAATGGTAAAAATGTGCCCAAATTCATTTATCCATTCACCAGTCCAAATCTTGGGTGATTATGAATGTAGCTGCCCAAGTGTTTGTGTGAACATAATTTTTTTATTTTTCAGATAAAAACTCAGAAATGGAATTATTGGGTCCTATTGATTAGCATATGTTTAACTTCATAAAAACCTACAAGCCTGTTTTCCAGAGTAGCTGTTAACATTTACATTCTCACCTGCAATGTAGGAGAGATCTAGATTCTCTGTATCCTCACAAGTACCTGGTACTGTCAGCTTTTTTTTTAAGCCACTCAACTAGGTGAGTAGTGGTTTCTTATTGTGGTTAAATTTGAATTTTCCTAATGATAAATGATGCTGAGTACCTTTTCATGTGCACTTTTGTGTTCTTTGCTGAAACACTGTTCAACCTTACTTTTTTAAAATTGGGTTGATTTTGTTCAGATTATAAACTTTTAAGAAGTCTCTGCATATTCTAGACATGTTCTTTAATAGACATGCGTTTTGAAAATGTCCTCCCTCATTTTATATCTTGCCTTTTCACTTACTTAATAATGTATTTTATTTTTTAAATTTACACAAGAAAACTGACTTGGTGGTACACACTTCCGTGAATCTTAACATATATATGTGTCCATGTAAACAGCACGATAATTAGTGCACAGGAATTTCAGTTACTCCAAAAAGCTCACTTGTGCTATCCCTCTACACTGACACTGTCTTCCCAATCATAACCCCCAGAAACCCCTTATATAGTCTGCACACCTACAGTTTTATCATTTTGAGAACGTTACATAAGTGTATTCATACAGTAGTAACCTTTGGAGACCATGTTCCTTCACCCACTACAATGTCTTTGAGACTCATGTAATTTGTGCGTATCATAATTCAGTTCTGTTATATGGCTGAGTCTGCATTGTGTTCCATTGTGTGGTTGTTCCTCAGTGTGTTTATTCATTCACCTATTAAAGGACATTTGTTTTGTTTCCAGTTTGGTTCAATTATTAAGAGTTGCTATAAACATCCATGTAGAGATTTTGCGGTAAAAATATATTTTTTATTTTCTGAGATATTTTCCCAAGAGTGGAATTGGTGGGCCACACAGCAGAAGTAGAATATGTTAACTTATAAGAAAATGCCCATCATAAATCTATGAAAAGTTCCAGTTCCTGTGCTCTTGGTATTGAATTTTTTTTTTTAGACTTTCTATTAGTTGTGTAGTAGTAGCTCATCATAATTTTAATTTGCAATAGCTGACTTTAAATAACTTTTCATGTGTTTATTTATGACCTTTATATCCTCTTTGGAGAAGTATATATTTATGTCACTTGCCCTACTTTAAATTGGGTATTTTATTATCTTATTTTTGAGTTTTGAAAGTTATTAATATATTCTGCTTAAAATTTATTCCAAGATATATGGTTTGCAAATATTTCTGAGTCTGTAGCTTATTGTTTCATTCTCTTAAATGTATCTTTTGCATAATTAACTTTTTTAACTTTGAGGGAGTTCTATTTATCAAATTTCTCTTTTATGAATTATGCTTTAGTTGTCATGTCTAAGAATTTATCACCAAAGTTATATAGATTTTTCTCTTACTTTTTCTTCTAAAAGTTTTACCTTTACATTTTAACTTTAAACCAATGATCTACTTTGAGCTTCTTTTTTGAATAGTTTTAAGATTAAATCAAGAGTTTTTTTTTTTCTTGGTGTTTGTTTTATTGCCAATGGATATCTAATTATTCAGCACCATTTGTTGAAAACAAGCTTTATTAAATTGCTTCTGTAGCTTGGTCAAAAATAAAATATCTGTATTCATGTAGGCCCATTTCTGGACTCTTTATTCTGTTTTATTGAGCTATATGTCTATTTATTTGCCAATAGCACAGTCTTGATTTCTATAGCTTTAAGGTAAATCTTAAAGTAGGGTAACTTTATTCTTTCTCCTTCTTTTGCATTTACATATAAAATTTAGAATCAGCTTATTTATTACTACCCAGATAAAATCCTGCCAGAATTTCATAGGCATTGAGTTAATTTTATAAATAATTTTTGAAAGAATTGATATCTTTCCTATGATGATTCTTCAATCCATGAATATGGTTATGTCTTTACATTTATTCAGATATGTAGATTACTTTCATCAGTGTTTTATAGTTTTCAGCATACAGATCCTGTACATTTCTGTTAAATTTATATCTAAATATTTATTATTTTGCAGTTACTGTAAATAGTAAAATTTTAATTTTGGTTTCCAAATGTACATTGCTAGCATATAAATATCAAATTGATTTTTATGCTTTGACCTTATCCTGTGACTTTACTAAACTCACTTATTAATTCTAGGGAGGTTTTTTTTTTTCAGGTTTCTTGTAGATTGGTATTATCTACAAATAGAGACTCTTTTATTTTTTTTTCATTCCAGTTTGTCTGTCTTTTATTTCCTTTTCTTGCCTTATTACCCAAGGGAAGACTTCTAGTTCAATTTTGAGTACAACTGGAGTAGCTTTATATCTTTCACTACATTTGAAATTTAGAAGCAATAAAAAACTTTAATTACATTGACCTGTTGGCACTGGGGACCAACAGTTTCAAAAGCACTCAGAACACACTGTTGTGGCTACCCGCAAAGAACTGTGTGATTTGTGCCACAGGACCTGAGGGGAGTACTGTGGGACCTCCTGGGTGGCAGTAATGGAGAGCACACAGGGTAAAGGACTTCTGCTGCCACCGCCACTATCTCCAACAATGTGGCCAGAGGCAGCACCATATTCAGAACACAAACAAGCAATAGCACTAGTGGTTCTATCCCAATGGTTAACTGTAGACTGCCTATAGACCAGAGCCATGAATTCATCTCGTGTTCAAAATGAAAAAGCATCACCCAAAGTGAGAATGTTAGCATTACTTTGGAAATAAAAGTCATGTGATCTTGTGAAAGAAATATTGTGATGATCTGCAGGAGCTCTTTGATTACCAAGTTGCTTTCTTGAAATCAGGCCCAGACTATGAACCCCTAAGACAATCTCATAGTCACAGTCCCAGAGCTCCTTGGAGCACATGGTTAACCCACTATATGAGGGAGACGGCTGGAGAATGCTCTGAAAGAGAAAGGACCACAGGCCATGTGGATCCTGGTCTAGGCCGGGGCACCTCGCCTGAATGGTACCTCTGTGTTGGCTGTTTCTAGGCAACATAAAGAACTCAAAAGTTCAGGAGCTCCTGAGGCACAAGTCTCCCTTGCCTGAGTCTAAGGGTGGCACTGCTGCCATGCTTCAGAGTCCAAATAAGACCATATACGATATAGATGCATGGTTCCTAAAGAAAACTCAAAGAGAAAGAGATGCTTGGTTGTCATAAGCAATAGACATCTACTGCAGATGGTTATGAATTATAATAATAATAGCTAACATTCCTTATAATAAGAGCTAACACTTATAGAATACTCACTCTGTGCTAGGCACTGTTCTAAACACATTTTACATATTAACTCATTTTACCTTCAAAACAACATTATCAGGGAAGTAATATCATCATCGGTTTTTTGTGGCTAAATAAACAATAGCACACAGAAGTAAATGACTTATTCGACGTCATAGGGCAAACAAAGGGTTGAGCTAGGATTTGAATCCAGGTCACCTGGTACCAGAGCCTGTACTTCCATGATACTGTTTTATGCCATTCACTGAAAAGGTTTTCAAATCATGATCTGATAGATCAGAAGCAAATTCATGGGCTTACTTTCACTGAAGGCTAGGTTAAGCCACATGCATGCACACACAGAAACACAATAATTTTTAATGATTCGACATATGAAACTGGGGTTTTGGAGTCTGTTTTCTAAAAGTGCATTATCTTCTCCAAAATTCTGAGGCTTTGATGCTGGTGTTACCAAAACATTTCTTCCCTTTTTATTACAAAATTAGACCCTCTTCTTGAGAGTGGAAAAGATCACTAACACTGTGTCAGCTGACGTCCCTGATGAAAATATTGAATAGAGTCACATAATTGGAGACTTAGCAAAGTAGAGTAGGTGTTAGCGATAGTAAAATCAGATACTGCCACAATCTCAGTGCCTGCAAACCCTGGCATTTCATGCTAGAGATGATTTACCAGTCTCGAGAGGGACCAACAAAAAGAAGTCTCAGATAGCATGTTACAATAGCTAGGATATCAGTACCCATGAGAGGTTGCTGCAATAATCAGGGTTCAGTTCACTTAAAGCATATGTCAAGGACATATACAAAAATAATGTCAAAGAAGAAACTTATTGGATTGGCCTCTAAAACAGACAGATGTTCAATAGCAGAGCTGATACAAGAACATAACCAATTATCTCTAATCTTCCTAGCAGTGAGAATTCATTATAATTGTGACCTTAATTTTATACATGCTACTCCAATTAAAAATTATATTTACATGCAAACAGCATTAATACTCTTACCCCTGATCCCAAATCCTAATAATAATTTTAAACAACTTTGTTCTTTTCTTTAAAAGCTGTTCATCTCCATGCCCTTTCAAGTCATCATACATCACTATATTCAGTTTATTCTATTATAATTACTATCATAATAGAAACCAAAGTAGAACCTCCAAAGACCTTTAGTAAATCTGCTTACTTGAGATGAAATATTTAAAAAACCTTTAGTGCCAAAACATCTTCTCAAAGTCATTTCCCTATTCATGTAATCTTCTCATTTGTACCCTCCCATATGTGTCTTGAATGGCAGAGTCAGCAAATGTCTAGGAAATAAATGTTGTTAGAGAATTGCAATGCAGATGGGAATAGAATATGAAGGAGGATAGTATCATGTTGAAAACTGCATTTTAATATAAGATTATAGAAAATTTATATGGCACAAAAAGGGGAAGAAAGGTCACAAAGTGATCTGGAATTTTATTTCTCTAATATTGTTTAACACAGAAAACACTTCTCTGGGATGGGGAGCAAGAAAAGAGATCCTTGTTGAAGGAGAGAGCAGACAGCTTGCACATCAAGTGCATTCCACTGTTCTGACAGAATCCAAAGAAACTACTAACTCAGGTTGTATTTTCACAGCTTGGAGTTTCTTATCTCAACAGAGTAACTCCAATGGCATTTAAATATATTCACAGGAGGGAGGGAGCGAGGAGACACAGTGAGTCTCCAGTCTTAAGAAGTCAGTAAAAAGGAAGAGCAAAAGTTTTACAACAAATGATATTTACAGAAAATATACATTAATTAAAAGAAAGTATGCTAGAATGAAAATAAGAGAGGTCAGGAAGAAAGGTTAAATAAGCAAGAGATAAGAAGAAATTCATGATAAAAGGCATGATTAAATATTGGAAATGTCAGGTTGGAGATATTTAATGAATTCCCCGTGTTAATTAGTAAACAAAGAAAAGAGAGTGGGAAAGTTTTAATATCACCGAGTGTTTGAGGGGCATCTTAAAAATTAAGGAGAAAAGCAAGAATAATCCATTTTCTTGAGCATCGAGACTCCTGAAAGAGCAGAAATGCCTAGTCATTCTTTCAGCTCACGTTAAAGAAATATTAGCATCACCATGGTAGGAACTGTGCTAGATAGTGAAAATTAAAGAATAAGAAGAGAGGACATTCCCCTCAAGAGCTTTCAGTCCAGACTTTGAGTCCCTGTAAGATTCAAAAGAACTGCCTGATTCTAGATAGTTCAGTTACACATGGAAAAGATGGGGGGAAAACAATGGAATGAGAAAAAGCTATAAAATAGAGTTCATTCTGAGCACAGTTGCCAGCAAATCCTATAAAGAGTAAGTCAAATCATGTCACTTCTTTGCTCCAAAGCCTGCCATGGGCTCCACATTACTTTTAGAGAAAAATGGCCTTAAAGTCCTTAAAATGGACAATGCCCTGCACTCTCTGCCCCTTCTGCTATCTCTCTGGTTGCAGCTCTTACTAATCTACTCCTGGTTCATTCAGCCCACTCTGGACAGAATACACACTGCTGCCAACTCTCCCCTGTCTGGAATGCTCCTCCACAGACACCCCCCGTGGCTCACTCCTTCACCTTTCTCAGTCCTTGAATTAATGTGGCATTTCCTGAACAACCATCATAAATGTGACACTCCCAAAAAATGCATTTCCAATCCATTTTCTTCATTTTTCCCATTTCTGTTATTTTTTAACATATTATATAATGCACATACTTATTGTTTTCCCACCATCCATTATCTGCCTCCTGTCACTGGAGTATAAGCTACGGGAGAGCAGAGGGAGTTTTGTGTTTGTTTTGTTTTCTTTTTGTATTCACTGTTCTATCCGTAGCACTTAGAACAATCATGCATTTAATAAATATTTGCTGAAACAAAGACTAGATATGTGTGATAAATCCTTTGGGGATATTTCTTGTTGAGAAACCAACTATAGATTTATATGCTAAGTAAATATCATTTAAGATGATTAAGTGAAACTTTATCCCTAGAGTACCACATGGATAAGAAAACTGGTTGTTCTGACTGGTGCAAATGAGCATCTGTCTGTGGGAAAACATGGAACAACCAGAGAATTTTTTTCAGGATCCTTTCATTGTTCTCCTTTAAGAGAAAGGACAATTGGAAAAGAAGCAGATATTGGACACTTCAGTGACCACATCTCTTGAAGAGATCTTTGTGCATTGGTACTACTATATGTAAAGAGATGTCATTAGACATTGCTCCATTTAAATATATCCAGCCCTTACAATGCTGTGTTGTTTTCTTGCATTATTTAAATTCTCCACATATTCTATTTAGAAAACAGGCAAAATTGGAATTATCAGTTTTATATAAATTTATTCAGCTTGTATTGAATACAATATGACATACACAGTGAAAAATAACAGGATTTGGAGGCATGCAGACTAAAGATGTATTTTCATCTCTGCTACTTACTGGCCATCTGTTATTGAACAAATCACTGACCTTTAACTCTTTCATTTTCTTTTCTATAAAATTAAGTGGGTTGGTAATAACACCTACTCTCACGTTGTAGGAATTAAATAAGCTAATGTATGTATGGATGTAATAATGTATGTAATGTATGTATGCCATTGTATTTAGGACATCCTGGTTTATCATTTTGCTTCCTCCTTCCTCAGCCACTTCTCACTCCATTTCTGGATGATTTCTGGTATAGACATGCTCTGAGATAAAGCCGTGTTCCAAAGAGAGGCCTCCATTTCTACCCAAGGAGAGTCACTATTGATTTCTAAATTTAGCCTCCCAGTGCTTCCCAAAACAGGAACAAAATATTCTAAAACTCAGTTTGGTAGTTATAGTAATGATCACAGATGCAAGCTTGCTTGAATTCCAAACAAAGAAGAATAAAGAGAGGGCCTGAGGCATTTTTCCTATGAGCAGTGAAGAACACACAAATCAGAGCTGCATGTATCTAATGCTACCATTCTGCTTATCTGAATGAAACAACTATTTGGATAATGATTGCTGGATATAAAGCACGCATACACACACTCCACATAAATCAAGAAAGTTGATAATACCCAATAAATTCTTCTGAGCAGTCAAATGAGACAGGAGATGAAAAAGAAAGTGAGAGGTGGTCTTAGTACAAAGTGTAAACACAGGCTTTTTCAAAGAGCCCATATATTCTTTGAAGTTATACACAGCAAAGAAATTCTGTGGATAGCCCAGATATGGCTAAAACCAAAAAGAAAAGAAAAAAGCAAAGAGGAAGAACGAAGGTGACGGAGAGTTGCAGTCCCAAAATGAAAAATGCTCCTAAATACATACTCCTTAAGTTACTACTAGATGTAAGAAACATTTGACATTCTGGGTTAAATTCATTATCTTAATACAATTCTATAAAAGAGGAACTAACTATTCACTTCACAGAGATTAGGAAACTGAGGTGTAAACTATTACCTAGAATTATTTCTAGTCACAGGATTCAAACCCAGATCTACATCACTTCGAAGCCCTCTGTATTAAACACTCTGCTGTCCCTTTAAAAACAGCAGCTTTTGCAGCCCCTGCTTCTGTGTTGGAATTGCTACCCAAGCTCTTCCAGCTCTCCTGGGAAGAAGAGAGGGCTCCCACTCTAGGGACAGGTAGACAAACAGCAACCTGGAAAGCATGAATGAATGATCCAGTGTGTTGTTTTCAGTTACTTTATAGCCATATAATGTGATCTGTTAAAGTCTTTCTGCACCAGAAGTGGAAATCCATTTAACTATCCAATTGAGCTTTATTTTAATTTTATTTCTGCCTGCCCCATCAACACACCCTGCATTGTAAAGCAATAAGGCAAATATATTTAGTAGGCTTCTGAGTATATGAAAATGTCTGTGTTGGCAGGAGACTCTAAATACAGCAAGTAGTAAAAGAGATGCTTTCTGTTACAACTGCAAATCTCTTCCTAGAATGTGTGGAGAATTGTTTGGGGCTTTTTGGAATTATTGGAAAATGTGGGAGAAAAAAAACTGTTGATTTGGTTATATGATTCATCCAAGCTGAAAGTCTTCTGAAAGAGAAAGGAGAAGTCAGTTGAACAAGATGGATGTGTTGTCAGGTCTAAAGGGGAATAAGCTGGGAATTACCTGGAAAAACTGAGAAATTTATAATTTTATCACCACGGAAGGGTGAAAAGTTTCCAGCAAAATGGAAAATTTTAGATCTCAGCTGGGCAAGATTATCTGTAACCTAGGGAGATGCTGGTTTGATCAAAAGAAGATGACAGTTTGCTCAGATCTAGAGTAAAACTGACTGAGGACATACATGAATTATTTAAATTAAAACAACAACAACAACAACAACAACAACAACACAAGCCTGCAGTGAAATTGACTAAAATCCTTTCACCTGCATAGGTGACAAAATATGTAAATTTTTCTTCTCTACTTGTTACTTTTTCTGAAATGCCAGGGATTAACACATTTCACTAAATTTAAAACAGTATTAACCACCATGCCACCGACACATGGAAGCCTTGTGCTCATTTCCTCCAAGCCAGCCACTTTAATATAAGTCAGATTTTATCAATTAACTAGTGCACATAATTTATACCTTCATTCCATTTTTGCTTATATGTGTATTTCTGAAAATACCATATTCCCAGGTATTAAAAATGTATGCCAAAAATTATCTAAAATGGTTAACACCACTTAAGTTCTATATTCCTATGTGTCTAATATGGTGGGAGCTCCTTAAGGACAAGTAAACTTGTTTTAATTATATTATCTCTTCTCAGCACCCAGCATGGGAACTGATACATGCTAAATAATCTGCATACATTATTAGATGGAATAATTAATTAATGATTGAAAATGGCATTGGCAAACTGAGAGGGACTCAAACTGGAAAATACTTCTTACAAAAGTATCACATAGCAAAAAGTTAAAGATAGATTTCTTTCATCACATTTTAGCCTAACCCACATTCTTTTTAAGTGGCTGGAAAATTCTAGATATAAAATGCCTAAATTATAGCACATTGCTTAAGAGACTCAATCAAGTCTACCTGCTAGGTAGACTAATTTATTTGATGGCAACAATTGCAGTTATTTCCAATGACCACATTTAATTCCCATACATGATTTCCCTACTCCAGCAGAAGAGGCCCATCTGTGACAATGGCAAGGAGCCCACAGCAAGGTGGCTGGCTGTCAGCAGTGTGGCATGGGTAGGAAGAGAAGGGGCAGGAGAGCAAAGCTGGCAGAAGCTACTGCTACAGGCTGCCAAGCCAAGCCAGATCATTCCGAATCAGCAGCCTGAGCCCTTTTAATCTTGAACCTGTCTCCTTCCATTTGTGGACATTAACATTCAGAGAGTAACAGAAACTCAGGGGAGGCGAGGGAAGGGGGAGTCAAAGCCAGGAAATACGGGCAAACAAGGAAAGTCATAAAGTTGTTCGGTTGGGAGAAGACACTGAGAAAAAACAAAATATGTAGGAGTTTCCTCACTACAGAATGATGGAGCTTGAATGTAATGGAGTACAAACTCCCTGTTGTATATAGTTAGGAAACTGAGGTTCGGACAGGGCAGAGCTTTGTCCCTTTCTTACAGAACTGCTCTGCTCCAGCACACTAATGACCTTGCACATCTTCACATAGACCATGGAGACAAAGCTGACCCAAGAATTAGTGGAGCATCCTGTGGCCCTCCCAGTCTAGAGGAAGGTAAATAGTCCCGTGAGGAGCTGCTATGAGCTATTTCTCACTCACCTCTTATGAGAAAGGCTGTCATGAGGCAGTTTCTCTCCTGCCTCCCTCATTCTGGTGAGGGATGGGGCTCTCTACTTTGCCTCACCTTAGTATAGCCTAACTGTTTGGTGCAGCATGTGAGGGGTTCCTCAGCAACAGGGGACTCACCAAGAATGTTGCCTGTCACTTGGCTCCTTTGTTTCCACGTCATCCTGTGGGACGAGGGACATGGAGAGCTAACATCATTGCCAATCTTGCTTTTGCTAACTATGCAAGTAATAAACTTTCTACATCTATCTCTCTAGGCTTATTGTTTTCTTCCCAATCAAATATGTCAGCATGTTTGACATTTATAACCTTGGATTATACACCAAAGAGATTAAGCCCCTTCTACAGCCCAAATGCATAAGAACCTATCTTTCTTTATCTCCTCTAGAGGTGAAGTTCCATGAGGGCAGAGTAAATTCTCTCCAATACTTGGAACACCTGGCAGATAAAAGACACTCCACAAGCATCTTGCTGTTGGAAGTTAGTACAGCATAGAAGTTGAAAGCTTGAGTTTTGAGCCAGACAGAAACAGATCTAAGAACAGCTACTATTTACTAGATGTGCTGACTTAAGTCAGTTATTGAACTTCTCCTAAGCCTTACATGAGCTATAAAGTGAAATAATGGAGGTAAAACACCTTACTCTTCTTGGCACATAGTAGGCATTAATAAAATATCCTCTTCATCTTCATATACTGCTTCTAAATGTTTTAGACTCTCACATATTAACATAGGCCATATGAGCCTCATTTGATGACTGGCAAAAGCAAAGTTCAGGAAAGATATGTAATTTATTCATCACTCAAAAAGTCAGTAAGGGAGAGAAAAGAGTTCAAGTTAGTCAAGGAACACATGCTAAATTTTGAGATATTTTTGTCTAAGATTGTTTATGTGGTAGAAAATTTTAGATGAAAAAATAATCATTTTGTTGTTTTAACTGGGAATTTTAAAAATATGAGAGAGATCAAAAGAGAGTATAAGAGTTAAATAGCATTTACACATTGATTCTGGTTTCCTCTAGAAGTATACTGAGAGCCAAGTGTCCATTTATAGGATGGTGACCGTCTCTTTGCCTTCAAGAAAGAAAGAAAAGTCTCTACCAGAGAAGCAAAATGATAAAAGATTAGGAGCCTAGTTTAAGAAAATAATGAGGCAAAACCCAAATGTTTCTCAGACACAGACCCATTCCTAGACCATGATCCACTACAATGGAGGCACAGATAGTTTGTGCACTTTGTAAAAACACGAAAGACAAAAGAAGGACAATGACTATACAAGACGACAAACTACAAAGACAAGGAACTCAGGATAGAGCCCCCACAACTCATTAGGGGTGGCTCAACGTGGCAAGAGAGCTGATGAACCAAAAGAGTTGATGGTGTGCTTTGCATCACCATTATTTGAGGGTTAATCGTCTCCTTTTCAGACTAAACAGTTTCTATTTTTATTTATTTAAGATCCTAGGAGGATCTCATGTGCGAAAAGAGAAGAGAAGAGAAGAGAAGAGAAGAGAAGAGAAGAAGAGAAGAGAAGAGAAGAGAAGAGAAGAGAAGAGAAGAGAAGAGAAAAGAAAAGAAAAGAGAAAAGAAAAGAAAAAGCTCAAATGGCAAATAAACCATGGCCCTGACTTTCTCAAAAACACCATTAGGATGGTGCAAGGATGATCTCTCTGAAGCTCCACATTATTAAACAAACAGATCTGCCTGGTCTTCCTAATTCCAATAAGATAGATGGGAAAAGCAAAACCGGCAAAAAGATGTTTAATTTACAAGCTTCCTTTCAAACCTTCTACATGATACACCTCAGGCTCCAGACATTTTGTAATATTTCTGCTTCCCAATCTATCAGTAAATTAATGACAGGAAAACTAAATAACAGCCTTGTCCAATTCAGATCTGTTTTTAAGAATACTTTGTCATACAAGAGAATCCAGATGTTCATAAAGGAGCTTGCCCAGTGAGAGATTCTTGGAAAATATTAATTTATTCTTTCTCAGGAATGACAGAATCTTCTTTATGAAAAAAAGATAAACCCACCGCAAGTCTTCCTGTCTCTTTGTTGTAATAGGTCTAATAAAGCTGTCTTTATATAAACTGAAAGGCGTTACCTACATGAAGGTACTTCAATAATTAGTGTGATTTTGATTTTCTCAAATGATTATTCCGCATTATTGAGTTATTCATGAATTTTTGTCCTATAATTTATTAATATGGTATATTACATTAATTGGCATTCAAATGTTAAACCAACCTTGCATTCTTGATATAGATGCCACTTGATCAGGTTGTATTAATCTTTTGTATTTTGCTGGACTTACGTTGCAAATACTTGGCATAGGATTTTTGCATCTATGTTCCAAAGTTTCCTTACAGTCTTTTTAATTTTTGTAGGAGTAGTGATGACATCTGCTCTTTCATTACTGATTTTGGTATTTTTTTACATACTGTTTTTCTTTGTCTGGGTAAAAGTTTGTCAATTTTGATGGTTTTATTGAAAGAACAAACTCTCCAAATTTCTTTCCAACGGCTAATGTGGAGTTAGCTAACTTATACTAGCCTATATACTGTTTTTGATATTTGCACATGGCTTTGCATATTTGCATGTGAGTGAAGGGTCACTTAGAATAACAAAGAATGGGGAATATTCAGTTTACCATGAATCAGGTCCCCTCAGATCACCTGGGCTCCCACTGAATTCTTTTTCGTTCCACTCTTAGCATACCAAGGAGTGTTAATAAGTCTTCACCTTATAGTGTCAATTCCTTATAAGAACATTATAAAGTTTATACAGCTTCTTCTCTAAATTTGTAATACAATTTGACGTACGTCTACTTACCAACTTGATCTTTTCCACTCAATCAGTACAACGCATTTCATTTTTGATCCATATAACTCACTAAATATTTTTGTTCTGAGATAAAATACAATTTCTAATCATTCTCTTTACGTGTCCTCCACATCTATGTGCCATTTTTAGTTTCTACCTTTATTACATAAATGACATATCAACTAAGCCTTCTAAATCATAAAGCCCTCTATAACCATTTCCCAAATGGCCACTCTAACTATATTTTCATAATCTCTCCATCATAACATTCAAGCAGTTCTCCACTAAAGGCAAATAAATTGAGATCTGTTGATTACATATTTGGAAAAATATTAAGGGTGCCGACAAAAAGAATTGGCCAACATGAGAGCATTTATAATATGAGGATATACTGGAGGAACAAGATATATTAAGTAAAAATATTTAGCATAAACAAGATGATCAATTTCTAATATAAAAAGTGTTTTAGTTACAAATTTTAAATTATCTAATCCAAAAAGTATTTTGATACCCACAAGCATACCTCCTCCATGAAAATGCAGATGGCTATGCCAAGACCAATTTGAAGTAGTAAGAGACTCATTTTAATTCATTCTAATAACTCAGAATTATCCCACAAGCGAAATAAATCAATTTATCACTAGAAAAATTCTGTTAAAGAGAGTGAATGGCATCAGTCAGGGATGCTGCAGGAAAGATTTCTACACTGGATGGGCAGTTGGATTTAATGCACGTAAGGGCATCCCATATCATAGAACAGAGAATGTTACAGTGAAAAGTTGAGTTGTCCTCTGATTCCTTCCCTGAAGCTTAGGAATGTGAAAACCACCTCCTATTGGAAGTAGAATATTGATCTTACGGTATTCAACTAGGGCTCCTGAATACTAGAAACCTGGTATGGTAATAGTGGAAAGCAAAGAGGACTATTCCAAGAGCCAGAAGACCTGAATTATTCCACCATTGGAAAGTTATACAAACTTGAGTAGGCATATTACATCCCTCAGGAATATGAGAATAATAACAATAGTGATAATTAAGTCTGCCTGACTTTCTTTTCAAGATTATTGCCGAAATCCTCTTAAATTTATAAAATGAGATTTAAAAATATAAGGGATTATAATTATACAACTTTTCAGAGTCAGTTTAATGGGAAAAATTATTTGTTTCTATTAAATTCATTTGTAGGGACCCTGTCTTCCAAGAAGCAACAAGACCAACTATCCATATCAATAATAAACCTTCCATTCTGAAAACATCACAAATGCTTAGTTTATGGAACAGAATGCCTCAGTTAATACACAGATTATATTTGTTTCCAAACAGAATAATCAACAGAAAAAGGCCTCTTTCACTAGCTGCTGCAATCCATTTTGGCTTATTTTCTGAATTTCTCTATAACATCTGCAAAAGTAGTAAACCAATTACAGAAGCCATCTGGAACAGAACAGAGAGAATGATTTATTTTAAAAAGATTCTACTCTGAATAACTGGCACTGTAATAGATAGCATGTGAGAAGAACAAAGATATTAAGAAGCTCATCACCATTAAGGGAGGGAGAAAAGAGATTTGCATAAGAAAAATCATGACTGTTCATTAGCAACTATGAAGGAGTCACATGATAACTCACTGCTAAAACAGGCTGAGCTTCCATTTCCATTGCTTCCTGAGTCACAAGTCAAGCAAATCATGACTGTTCATTAGCAACTATGAAGGAGTCACATGATAACTCACTGCTAAAACAGGCTGAGCTTCCATTTCCATTGCTTCCTGAGTCACAAGTCAGGGCTCTCAGTTCATTTATCATGGGAACCTGGTCACTTAATGGTCTGAGTAGAGTCAGGTAGCTGGGGACTCATTCAGACGCCTTGGGCAAATTCTGTATATCTTTGAGACTCTGGAACCTTCAATAAAAATAGGAATATTTGTTCACCATCAACTCACACCCCAGATCCACAGATTACTTAAGGAATACAGCAAGAAGATGGCTTCAAGACTGAGCCAAAGAAAGCCTTCCAGTTCAACCCAACCTGGACTGAACAAAGCTAGAGGCACCATTATCTTTTTTCTTCTCCTCTTCGTTATAAATTAACATTAGTATTATTACTTTGTAGCTTTGTTCCATCCTTATATCAGGATTTCCATCTAAATCCACTGAAACAGTGCAAATCATTCCTCCTTTGTTGCCTTTCCTCTGATATGAATAAATAGAGAATTAATATAAAATATGAAGTAATCAATAAGAGATGAAGAATAAAAAAAATAAACAGAAACAATCGCCTTATTTTCCCCGGACTAATGAGAAAATCCTTGGGCCAGAAGATAGTTGTGTGCCTGACTGCTTCTTACATTCTTGCATATATGGTCTCGATTAGCTATTGAATCATCTTAGGCTCGGTTTTTCCATCTATAAACTGGGGGAAACAATATGTGTTTTTTTCACCTCAGGAACGTTCTGAATATTAAACTCTAAAACTTAAGAGAACACTCTTTAACAATTTAACAAGTTTTATTTAGTGTTTATAATCTTTGATACAGAAATATTTTTCCTGGGAATTTATCCTAAAAATATTTTTTTTCAAAACAGCACAAAGCCATGAATTTAAAGCTATACGGTCGCTTTTTTAAATAAATAATTATAATCAAACAAAAAGCCTAATAATTTATCAAATCTCTTAAAGTTGTGATTTCACATAGATCACCTCCTTTAAGAATCACAACAACCTGAAAGAAGAGGATAGGTATTTTATTTACCAATGACAAAACCGAGTCTTAGACTCTGTGACTTACTGAACGTCACACAGTTGTTAGTGCCTCAGTCCACTGCAATACTCTGATCTGGCTGCTCTAGTGCCCTTGTAACTTTGTGGCACTTCTAAACGTTAAAATGGAAGATCAGCGATCAATAGAGCAACTAATTGAGCAGGGCAAAGGAATGGATACATTAAAACCAATCACAATCCCAGGAAGCTCTCCTAAAGTTCCTAAGAGAGATGCAACCCAACCAGCATTGTCACAGCCATCCCTCCAAATAAAATATTCATATCTGAAATGCATATCAATTTGCTTCTTGTAAAATACAGATAAATACGTTTCTTCCCTAGCTACTTGCTAAGCACATTAATATGCATTTTCCCCAAATGTGATGAATGACATACTTAGACCATCGGCAGGTGGAGCCATCAGTAAAAGCCATTCAAGTACAGGAAAGCAATGCATTAGCCAGTAGATTTTGACAAATCTGTACTATTGGGGGTAGACGTCCAGCATGCACTTTCAGAATAAACAACTTCAGGGAAGCCACTACATAGAAGATTGCAGAGCAGAGTGAAGAGTCAAAATAAGTGTCTGGCAGTGCTATCAAGGAACAGCAGATGTTTGCTGGTGAGCTGGGGTTCTTGGCTTTAATTCACAGGAAAAAAAAAATGATCTTTTGAAATGAGAGAAGCCTAATATTATCAGTCACTCTCTTTGGAAGCTCTGCACATCCAGGAAACCAACTGGGTGTGAAGGTCAGCTTCATTCTTTAGGAGGTGGCAGGGAGGCACGAGTTTATTCCTCTTCTTTGCCTATTGCTGGTAAGTTGGTCTTTCTAAAAATACTCTGGAAAATAGGAATAAAATCCAGGGACACTCTCAAGAAAGTCTTTGAACTGAGGAATCTGGACATTGGCAATTGGGGAGTAGGAAAGGGCAGAATAAAATATTATTGAATTCTTAAGTTGGCTTTCTTAACATTAAAAAATAAGATTGTGAAGTGAAAACCATTATTTTAAAAAATTAATAACATAAACTGCATTTTATTCTTCAAAACAAGTGTTTATACATTCTATTCTTCAAAATATTTAGAGAACATACAGATATGAGTTCAAATCCCTATAGCTACTTAATTAATAGTTGTGTGTATGCATACATATGTATATATGTATATCTATGTATGTATATATGTAAGTATATGTGTGTATATACACACGTCTTTTTAATTAGGTTCTTTTGTTCTCAAATAACAGTACACACTGTAAACAAATAGGGAAGTATACTACAATATCTTGTCAATTGGAATCAAGGTATCTCAGTTTTTCATTGGTGAGCACAGTGGAGTTGGTGTGGAGGGTATGCCCACATGCTCAACTCCCTGAGGAGAGCCTTGTTGAGATGATGTGTTGAAGTGAGCCTGGTTATGTTTAGCACTCACGACTCACACACCAAAAATGCTAAATGGATAACTTCAGGACCAGCACCTTGGCATTGCCAGTTCCATGGATCTGCATGATGCTCAGGCTACAGTAGATGTGTCAATATTGTCTACATCTCTGTTCACATATTCTTATGGTGATAACTTCTTCACTTAAGCTCAGTCATTTGCATTCACTCTAACAACTCAGATGGCACTTATCCATAACCACTGCCACATTGCAATATCTGAATGTTTTGACTCAAATTATGATGTTTCCAAGAGAAACAATATGATAGGCCTAGCTGGGAACAAATATTCTCTACTATTCTAATTCTCAATGACCATGTATAACACATAAAATACAATTGTAAACTGCTATTCTTGAACATTCTAGAAAACAAGTGAGATCATTAAGACCTAGGCAGATGCCTTCTAAAAAATGACCACAATTAACAACTTCTCTCTCTGCGCAAGTTTCTCTACAGAAACAAAGAAAATTACATCTGTCATCCGCCTTATCGGCTTTGTTATTTTTTCCTAGCATCCTAATCTGCTAGATAATTTACTTATTTATTAATATAAAAATTCTGTTTTCCTCCAATGGAATGTAAGCTTTTTGAGAGAACAGCTTTTTTTTCTGATGGCTTCAGTATTTTAAGGGATGTCTGTCACAAAGCAGATGCTCAATAAATATACTGAAAAATAACGGAATGATTTATTGTTATAAGAATGAAATAAGCTAAGAAATATATCTGCCATTATATAGGATAAGCAATAAATAGTGACTATAAATATTCTTATATTTAACATTTCAAAAAAATCTTTTCTCCTTTGGAAATAATAGAAATAGTTAACTTGTTATATAATAAGTTATAAGCTAATAGGTCTTATTGAACAATTCTTGAATAATTGAATAATAAGAATCTATTAATTTCGTGCACTGTTTGAAATATGTTATATGAATCAAATCATTTAATCCCCACCACAGCCATATGTAGTAGGCGAAATGTTTGTTATCTTCATCCTCTGAGGAAACTCCAGATACATAATTTGCCCAAGGTCACTCGACTACTAAGTGGCAGTGCTGGGATTGAAATTAGGCAGTCTGGATCCAGGTCCATGCTGCTTTCCCAAGGCCAAAACTGAAAGAAGTAGATGAAATAAAGATAAATAAGACAGAATGGGTGAAAAATTTAGGGGCAGAAAAGGTGGAATCCTGTACCCAAAATAAGAACAATAAAAAGGAAACAGGAAAACATTAAAAGAAACATCAGAGTCCATTTAGTAGAAGAAAAAAGATTATATGTTGTTGTTACTTATTGTTAAATGAAGAAACCAAGTTCAGAAGTTTAAATGTAATATGATCCCATTTAAATGCCACACTTTTAAAAGTTTCATTAACATCATTCTTATTTGCAAGACCTTCAAGTCAATTAGAGTTTATTTCTAATTTTATTTCTTCCTTCTTGTCCCTCACTTCCTATAGGCATTCTAACTCAACTGTCTAAGCCAATATACTGAAACCTTACATCCTCAGAGACAGTAAATAAGAATGAGGAATGCTAAATATTGCCCATGAGGACTGGTGGGGACTTTAGAAAACTGGAGTTCGCATCCATGTCACTTTTCAGCTTCAGGTGATCTTTAGAGAAATTCAGGCTCAATAGTGCCAGATTGCCTCATTTCTCAAGATATGATAGTAATCTACATTTTTAAAAAAATGCTGAGTTTTAAATGAGTAACTAATTAATAGATCACAAACATTACATGGGGGGAAGAAGAAGGGGACGGGGATGGGGACGGAGATGGACATGGGGAAGAAGAAGAAAAAGCTATCACATTCATTCCAGTTCTGTTAGTTTTTACTTCAGTGAGTGATATAGACGATTGAGAACAGGAGATTATCTTCTGCTTCCTTTATCTTTCCCTATAGCCCCCACCACAATGTGAGGTTCACTGTACGCACCCACGAAAACTGAATGACTCAACAAGCTCAGACATTGGCTGTCCTCATCTTAGAACAAGGCAAAGCCTATGATAGCTACCAAATGAGAATAAACCATTTTGTTCCATCTTAGCATTTCGACTTAGTCAGGGGACTAACTGGCATTAGATATTACTTCACCCAATGTGATCTTACCACTGAGCAGAAAATTATTTTGTCCCCTACACTCTACTCACCAGCTGACACTCCACGAGTATACACACATTGACCAGCTTGACCAGATTCACACTGCTAACCACCTAGAAAAACATTGCTTTCTCATATGTGTTTATGTTTTAAAACTGGTAGACATTAAATTGGGGGGGGCGGGTGCGAAGAAGTGCAATTTTAAAAGACTAAGTGTTGATGAAAACTTTGGGAAACAAATTAGCTCATAAACCCTGGTGAGAACATATTTTGGGAATGCCATGGAGGAGTGCTATCCAGCACTACATGTTAAAATATAAAATACACATAACCTTCTAATGCAGAGGAGGTAAAAAAGAAAAATCAGAGAAAGAACAAAAGACTGGAAAAGACTGATATGTAGACATAGTGTAAAAGCATGACTCAAGTCCTTTACAAGAATAGGTTTAAGTAAGAAAATTAGGAAAGAGGATATAGGCATTGGCAGCTGGGGTGCTTTGGATGAGTAAGTAAACTGAGATGAAGTAGAAGCATGGGGCAACCAATGGTTCAAGAAAGCAAATGCAATCAACTGAGTCCTAGATTCTGAACATCATGAATTGTCCTCACAAACACACTGAGATGTTCATTCCACAGATGAGAAAACTGGGCTGAGAAAGTTATGGTTCTCTCTGGCACAAACATGACTAAATGATTGAAAAGTCGCATAGCAGAAAGAGATTGCTAGCAGTGAGTCTCCACAGGGGTATGAAGACATGAGACAAATTGCGCTTAGAGTGATCTCATCAGGATTCCAAAGCTGTAGTTGAATAGAGTTTGGAAAAGACTCCCAAGTATTCTGATTACCACCCCACTCTTCCTCCTAGGAGGACACCTAAATTTTAGTTGGCTTTACCCCTAATCATGCTGAGTCTGACATCAGTATTCTTTGCAGCGCTAGCATTAGACACAGGAGTTAGCAAATCAGTTGACTGTACTTGTGAAAACTCAGCATTTAATGCAGATTATTTATCCATCTTCATGAATATATCCAATAACCATGGGCAAAAAAAATAAACAAGTAAAATTTATCAGCTTGTCAAGTTTAACAAACACCATATCGATGTGATAACTGCCTTTAATGAAGAAATAAAATACCATAAATTATTAGATTCATGAATGCATGCTCTGAAGGGTTCAGAACACATTTATGGGCTCATTTGTTGCATGTTTCTCATTCAGTGCAAAAGCAAAAGTCCGTAATGTAGCACCGGTCAATGGAACTCCAGTGGTGAAAGAGAAGTGTGTTACAATATATGTAAAAGAGGGAAAATTAAACAAGTACTTGAACAAAACTAGTGGCTTAAAACTAATAAGGAGACTATATTATTAGCCAAACGAAAGATTTCCTTTCTCACTTGCTTTGTGGAGTTGACGATATTCCAGGGGCTATTTGCAGGGTTGGCTATTTACTTGTGTGTTTCCCAACTACCCTTAGATTTGAGGGCTGGAGGCCAACAGCTGAATCTAAAGTGCTTTTTTGTTGCCTTTTTTCAAATGTTTATTTGTAAATTATCCCCTGCTTACTTGAAAGGAAGGATCCAAAGTTCTTTAAAACACACTTGCTCCTCCTGTACTAAGGCTGTGTTCTACCACAGACCCGGCAGGGAAGAGCCAGAGCTGGTCTGTTCCTTCCACCACATGCAGCCGTGGGGCCGGGGCCGGAGTAGGGGGAGGGCAGGTATGGAGTGAGATAGAAACTGTCAGTTCTATTTCAAATCTAAAAACTCATTACAGGTAATTATCAATCTTTCCAAAACAACTCAAAAGCTGGGCATATGCTCAACTAGGAATTCTCAGGATCATTTGAAAATCTTATTAAAATAGCAACTTCCCAGGCCCCACCTCCAAGGATGAGTCAGCAGGCCTGGGATGAAGCTTAGGAATCTAAAGAAGCCCAGTAGACTGGATCCATATTGTGAGAAACAGTACAATGAACAATATTCCTCAACTGATTGATTAAAATTCTGCTCATAACGTGTTGATCAATCAGTATTGGTTGTCCATTTTTCCCACCTCACACCCCCCTTTTTAATCACCTCCTATTCACCCTATTGGTGAGGGAGGGATTCTCATCCTCTGGTTTGGGAGGATGGCCAAGTATGTGCCACCCAACACTGGACAGAGAGATCGACAGCAATTTAATAATCACAAATACTCACAGCCCAGAGAAGGAGGTCACCACATGCTACCCAGGGTCATGGTAGAGGTCTTGGTGGGGGGAATGCCCTTGGGAACAGAGTAAACAATTATAGTCTGTTGTGGAGGCTTTGCAGTATTAAGCAGATGGGATGATTCCTGGTTCCTACAGGAGAATGTGATTGGTTTGTTTGAATAATTCCACAGGCTGTCAGGGAACTGAAATCTACTTACACAAGATGTGCCAGGTCCTCATGATAAGCAGGGATGTTTGGCTAGGGGACTCTATTAGCAGGAGTAGAGTAGGGAAGAAACTTGCATTTGGGCCATTCAAGACCCTCCCACTTTCATCAGATGTCAAGGAAACATCATACCTAGCTTTAATTTTAGGCCCTATTTTATACTCCGCCTCCTAAAATCTAACCTTAATCTAGTGTGCAAACTTAAAATTGTTCCTTGTGAGAAGATTACGCTCTATATTAGTCAGGGTTCTCCACAAAAATAGAACCAAATGTATGTATATGTAAATATATAGAAAGATTTATTATAAGGAATTGGATCATGCTGATTCCTGTGGAATTAAGGAAGCTGAAAAATCCTAAGATCTCAGTAAGCTGGAGACTCAGAAGAGCCAACGATGTAGTAGTGCCAATCAGAAGCCTGGCAGGCTTGAGACCCTGGAATAGCCAATGTTTCAGCTCATGTTGGAAGGCAGAGAAAAGTCGATATTCCAGTTTAAAGGTAGTCAGGCAGGAGGAATTCCCTCTTACTGAGACTTTTTGTTCTAGCCAGCCCTTCAACTGACTGGATGAGGCCCATCCACATTAGGGAGGGCAGTCTGCTTTAGTCAGTCTACCAATTCAAGCATCAATTTCATCCAGAAACACCTTAACAGAAACATCCAGGAAAATGTTTAACCAAATGTCTGGGCACTCCATGGCCAAGTCAAGTTGACACATGAAATCAACCATCACACTCTGCTAGTCTGAAAACACTCATCCCTGGCCCTTCAAGAAAAACATGTTAGTGTAGAGGAAACTGCAGACTCAGTCAGAGAAAAAAAAGATGATAATGTCATTTAATTATCACATTTACATGAATGTTGATAATACAACCCACCTTTTAATAGTTGAAGAAACATATTCTGAGAGTTCAAATGACTGAACCAAGATCAAAGTGATGAGAAAAGTGGTTGGGAGAACTCAAGCTGTAGGTGAGGCAGGAAGAGCCACATTGGGGAGGGGAAATTTTTATGAATCAGAGGTTTATCAATTGCTAATACAAAGTGCTCCATTTACTTATTATAATGGTCACTGTTCCTTGAAGGAGCAATGTCTGTCAACAAGCTGAGTCAAGTATATAGCACAGCCTGGAAAAAATTAAAAAGCCAAAGAAGTTTGGTTTTACCACCAAAATCATAAGTAAGAAAATGTAAAATATGGCAATCCAAAGTAACAGATCACAAATTGGAGCAATCATCAGAAAGAAAGGTGTTAAACATGAAATACATTAAATATATATTAATTACAAGTTAAATGTATAAAATATGTTCTGGGTCTAGCCCTTGAGGTTTTTAATTTGGGTGATGCTAATGCTACTGGTCCATGGCCCTTAAAAACTCCACTTTACAGAGGCAAGGACAGAACATGAGGACTTCGTGTCAAAGTCCTCACATAGTCAGGCTGTGTGAGAAAATCTTGCCTAAGGATGCTTACACACACACGCACACAACGCTTATATAATTAACCTTTAGGAGGGGAAATTATTATCTTTTCCAAGCAATGCTCAAGATAATGTGATAATGCTTATCAAAGAATGGTACCAAATACAAAACCTTGGTAACTGTCTCCCCATCCCGTCTATGATCTTTTCTTTTAAAAAGGAGACAGGGCACAGGGTTAGCATGAGTTTCTCAAGTCATATCAATTAATTCAAACTCATTCTGATTTACACGCCTCTATTTCTCTCTAACACACTCTTTCCCCGACTTCTTGGAAGCAATTTGCAAATTAATCCTGCAAGTTCTGCCCAGGGCTGGGGCTCTCACATCTCCAAGTGAATGGACTACAGCCTTTAAAAGTGAATGATGCTAAGCCATCGGGATGGAAGAAAATAATATTTCACACATTTTAAATGTAATCTATATGTAAATTCAGCCGGCTTGCTTTAAAAATGAGTAATTTGTGAGTATGTATGTTTACATCATTAATCTGTGAGAGATTTATGCCTTTAATTAATGGTTTAAGAGCAGCATTATGTGTTTTATAAAACCAGGTGATTGTCTGAGGAGATACAGAATATAGACCCATCTCCTATTTAGAGATAAACAAAATCACTAAACCATATCTGAGCTAATAAAGAAGAGAGTGAGACTGATCTGAAAGCTATCGATTTTCAGTAATTTATATTCAAAGGGTATTTGAGAATCTTAAGAAATGTCTTCCAGTTGCACAATTTTCTAATTACTAAGTACTCGATCAACATAAAATATAAAAGACAAATAGCTGAAAGGATGGCATCGTTTAGACAAGGGTTTATGTTACAAGACCAAATAATAGACACTTTTATTCTTTGTATCTTTAGTCTAGCACTTTGATGATGGTATGATACATTTCCTCATGGGGCTTCTTATGCTATTTCCTTAGAGGAGAATTCTGTAGAATAGTTAGGGTAACACTAGCTGCTGTAACAAAGAACTACCATATTTCTGAGACTACACATTAGAAGTTTACTTCTTGTTCACATAATAGACCACACTTTTCTAATGCATTTCAAGGAATCCTAAATTCCTCCCATCCTTCTGAAACACCATCTTTAGAGCCTCATTATGATCCATCACCAATGAGCCAGAGGGGAAAGAATCATGTGGCCTGGGGCAGGATCACTTCTTAAAAGCTTTGGCTCCACTCATATTCCATTATCCAAAAACCAGTCATATGTGCACCTGACTGGAAATGTGCCCACAAGATGGACAGTTTCAAGCATAAAAGCTCTACTCTGAAAGGGAAGCACACATTTCAGTGGACAGTTATCTCTGACATAAAAAGGACCATAACGTCATCTAGAATATTGTTCCCAGATACAACTGGGGATCGACAATATCAGACCCTAGGGAGTTTATTTTTTAAAAAATAGAGATTCCCTGGGCTCTGGACCCAGAGATTATAACTTTGAAGTCTGTGTTAAGGTCCGATGATAAGCATTTTTAAGAAATCTATTAGGATGCTGGTGCTGCCTGCCCAGAAGCATGGATTCTGTTCCATTCTTCATCTCCAGATAGAAACTCAGCCAAAATCACACTCAAATGCTTAATAACCTGTAATGGTTCTCTCT
>NW_024344378.1:14186461-14216392 GCF_902729225.1 Pteropus medius | reverse complement strand
AAAGAAACCTATAAAATAATGGTTTATCTCACTTTATGAAATTCACAAATTTATGAAAATCACAATATATCCCTCTGTGGACCAGTTTTTAATTATTGTCATTAATAATATCCCTTAGAAGATACCATCTTATAGGTATTAGACTGTTATAATTATCAAAACTGCTGCTTTTTTCTATAAACTATTTAATAAATGAGTAGAAATAATTAAATTTACATACTTTAATAAACTCTGACATGAGAAAGAGAAAGAATTCAAATAAATAAGCAGGTCCGAAAGCGTTTATATATAGGAGCAACACAAAATGCTCAGTATTTTGACTTTGAATTGAACCTCCATGTGATGTATAAGGTGGAAGTGCAGCCAAGTATGAATGATGTATGTAAGATTAGTGTTACCCTAATATGAACACTATTAAGGGAACTGGTTTGGTGAAAGAACAAACATTTATTACATAAAAGAACATTAAGAACAGGATATCTGCCAAGTACTGAAAGAAGAAAAGGTAGAACTAAGTTATCATCTATATAAGAAAAATTTGGAAGTAGATTAATATTCTAGAGAGAAAAAAAAATACTATTTATCCCTAAAACAACAACATCATTTAAGTGTCAAAGTATTCAAAACTTACATTTGTATGTCAACCTGAAAAATATTTTTTAAAATAAAAAACGACTATTTGATATTGAAAACTGGACACCCCAGTTATGCAATGGCTTCCCTAACAAAAGCTTTAAGAATTTTGTATTAACTAGTTAAACTCAATATTTGGCAGTGTTATCTAATTACATTGTGGGAGTCCATATAATTCTTAGTTATGCTCATTATAAAAAGTTAAGACAGGAAGCACTAATTTTTTTAGCAATAAATATCATACTCAGATGAAGGAGGTAAAGTACTGAGATATGAACCAGCAGGAGTGAGCATTACTTATCATCTGTACAGTTCTGGGACTGAGAGGCTGAGCTTTGGACTTAGACAGACCTGGCCAGTCTCACCACTGCCCCTTACTAGCTGTTTGAGGAGGCTACTTAAACTTTCTAAGCCTGTTTCCTCATCTGTAATGTGAAAACAATAATACACATCTCACGAGATGACTGCGATGATTAAATAAGGTAGAGAAGGAGGAGTCAGGATTCAAAACCGAGCAGTCTGACTCCAGAGCCTTTGCTTTCAGTTAACACCAAAATTGAGCAATCAAGATAAATGACAAAATTTGGTTCTAACATGTCACACGCAGACTGGAACTGGCAGTGAGGCCCAGTAGGAAGTCAAGTGAAACTGTTGGGGGAAGAGCAAGTATAGCCTTCAGCCAAGGATCCATTTCCTGGAAATATCTGCAGAGCCCAGATCCGATATCAAACCTGGACCATTTTATTTTCCATCTCTTTATTGCTGCATCCTGCACCAACAAAGGAAAGCTTCTCAAGCCCACACTGGTATAGGGTGTCCCTGTAGCTCAACCCCTCAGAGTGATCATGGGTGATGAGGCCAGTTATTGTCTCTTACAGTTAGAGGGGAAATCAGTAGTTCATAGGGTTGGCTGCCCTTTCCATACTAAATGCTAAAAGTTTTGCATCTAAAAGAAGATTTGGTCAAAAAAGAAAATTTTATTTTTAGATATACTGGAGATTACTGTTTTCAAAGGCCTTCTGCCCAACCCCTCCTTGCCTCTGGCAACCACCTACAGATCCTTGTCCCTATGAGCTTGTTTTTATTGTTTTGTTTTGTTTTTTTACATTCCACATCCGTCTTTGTCTGTCTTACTAATTTCACTTAGCATAATGCCTTCCAGGTTTATCTATGTTGTCAAAAATGGCAAGATTTCATTCTTTTTATTGCTGAATAATATACCATTATATAAACCACATTTTCTTTATCCAGTCATCCATCGATTGACATTTAGGTTGTTTCCATGTCTTGGCTATTGTAAATAATGTTGCAATGAACATGTGTATGCATACATCTTTTTAATTTTCTTTGAGGAATTCCCCAAAGAAATTGGGTTTCTGGATGATTTTGGTAGTTCTATTTTTAATTTTCTGAGGAACTACCATATTGCTTTCCATAGTGGTTGCAAAAATTTATATTACCACCAAAGAGCACACGGGTTCCCTTTTCTCTACATCCACATCAACATTTGTTATTTCTCATCTTTTCAATAATAGCCATTCTAACAGTGAGGTGATATTTCAGTATGATTTTTATTTGCTTTTCTCTGATGATGTGATATTGAGCATCTTTTCTTGTATTTGCTGGTCATCTGTATGTTTTCTTGGGAAGAATATCTGTTTAAGTCCTCTGACCATCTTTTAATCAGATTCTTTGTTTTTTGCTGTTGAGTTGTATGAGTTTCCTATATATTCTAGATACTAATCTCTTATCTGATATATGTTGTGCAAATATTTTCTCCTATTCAGTCAGTTGCCTTTTCATTTTGTTGATAGTTTTATGTAATTTTAATGGTTTTTTCCATAATACTAAAGTATTTTTAAAAATTTAAATTAAAAAATAGGCATATAGAATTAACTTCATTAAAACTTCATTAAATTCATTTAATTTAACAGCTAATTCATATAATTAACTTCATTAAAATTATTTAAGATCGTCACTTAGTCAAGAGACATTTTCGAATATGGCAATTTTCTCAATGGAAAATGAGATAAGCAAAGAAGCAGTTTTTGAAAATATTGTTGATGAATTTATTTCCATTAAAGCCAGGAAAGTAAACATATAATATATTGTTATTGGTATAAATAAAATATTAAACTTAAAATCATACTATATTTTTTCTTTTATTTATTTTTCTATAACAATCTAAGACACAATATTTTTACAAGTTGGTAACCAGTTCATTAGAAATTTAGAAAATTTAAAACATTTTTGAGGGCCAAATCAAACATATCTATTTACTAGCCAGAAACAGCTATTTTTTTCCCAAGTCTGTGACCCAAGTCTGTGATACAATACATTTGTATTGCTATTTATCTTCTCAGTTAAAACATAAGTCTCTTTAATATAGGAACACATCATAACCTATCACAGAGAGAATGCTTATAAAATCCCCAATTTATTGTGGATTAACAGAAAACTTTATAATCACACCTCTCACCCTTGCTCACATAATCTTATCTATACTCAGATTCTAAGGGGAGCTTTGGAAAGACATTCCATATCCAGTCAATATGACCTGGATGGTGTCCTTAATCTTGAGCCAGTCTCATGCTCATAGAAAATGGCAAACAAATACATCCACAGAAAATCAAGGCTGAACTAACTTAGTCCCAGCAGTGTGCCAAGAGCTTCTCATATGGCAACAGTCTCTGTTAGAAAGAGTAGTTCATAGTCCACAGTCAGCAGGTTAAAGATAAGTAGAGATCTCTAATCCCATTTCTTCTCGGAATCTGATCTCTATTTTAGCATAGTTAAGGCCTATTTTGTTTCTAATCTTGTTTGTTTGGCCTCAAAGTCAAACTTTTCTTTGTCTTCACCTATATCCTTTTTTAGTGAAATGAGACCCAGATCCAAGAATCAGAATGTTCAAATTCAAGAATTGAGTTTGACCTTGTGGAGCCTTGCCTGGGATTATTAATCTCTGGATCCTCTTTTTTCCTTCCTTCCTTCCTTCATTCCTGCCTCTCTCCTTTCCTTTCCCTTCCTTTACTTTTTTCTTGCAATCTCTGAAGCATGAAGGGCCATGCTAACAATCTCCTCTCATTGATATAGATTCAGTGCCATACGGAGGTGAACAACACAGATACTGAAGCCAAACATGAATTTGAATTTCAGGTATGCAACTTACTAGCTCCTTAACCTAAAGAAAACTATTTAACTTTGCTGAAACTTAGATTTCACAACTGTAAAAATTAAGGATAATAACAGCTCACATCTCATAGGTTGTTCTGAGGATTCTCATGAGATCACACCAATATTTGTTCACCTGGAGGGGTGGCAAGGGTGTCTAAATAAAAAAAGAAAAAGAGATTCTGAGTGAGAGGGGGATAAAACCCCAGATGCTTGATTCCTGGAAGACAGTCTCGCCTGATCCATGGGGCCAGTTTGTGTGGATTACACAGGTTCTCCCTCCCTCCAGGATACAGCTCCTGCTTACCTCTGAGAAGGGTGCCAGACTGTAATTAACATCTCACATTACAGTAGGTGCCATCCTGCTGAGAGGGTTTTGTGGAAGGATAGGTATTAAGTGTATATTTGACTCTTCTCTAACCCCTGCCCCAATCCCAGTGTTGCTCCCTGCAGAACTCTCCAAGGTTCTGAAGATTTGAAGTTCTGCAATCTCTGAAAATTCATTAAGGTTTATAGATAAACTCTTGGACAAGATAAAATGTAAATTCCCAAATATACCTTAGTTCTCACTACTAGCTACATAACTGGAACACAGTAGGTAGGTGCTGAATAAAACTTTGTTCAATTATTAACTGACTGAATTATTTTTAACAACCCAATGGAGCCAAGTAGGTGACTAAACAGGCTATTTGGGGCACTTAAAGGAAACACAAAGCCAGTAGTAAAGATTTTTAAGCCAATATCTTTCTCGTCAAGGAAGTATTCTTAGGGAACAAAGTAAGAGAGAGGTAGGAAACACGGGTCCTTCTATATTAGCTACACTTGCTAATATTCATCCTAGCAGAAAGAAATATAGAGAAAACAGTTCCTTAACACCTCCATTCCTCCAGATACTTCCTTAAGTACAGCTTCTTAAGGGTTTTTGGATGAACAGCTGTCAGGTTAGAATTCGCTGCATTCCTACTCTATATTAGGTGCTTTCCTTTATATGCCTCGTTTTATTTGATTCTCTAAACTACTTCATGAAGTTGATATTATCATAATCTCTATTTTATAATTGAGAAGAAACAAGTCTCTCAAGAGGTTAAATAACTCACCTAAAGGCATTTAATTAATAAGTTGGGAAACAGAATTTCACCTCGGGACATATGATTTAGAACCTATGTGCCTCACCAGTATAATATGTAGATATTAACTTTTATTATTAACAAGAGAATTGTACACCACTCATTCATCTACTCATTGGGGACTAAGAAAACATAACAACTGCCAAATATGGTGGATAATCAAAGATAGTGTATGTTTTACAATCTTCAGATCCACCTCTTTTGCATCCCCTAACATGAGCTGCTTGGGTACTATACAGACACATCCTGAGCCAACAAGCTTGAAGAAAGATTTAACGAGGAATATACAAAATTCCTATGCTTAGAAAATTTAAGACAAAAAAATTAGCTGCCTCACCAAATTTTAGAGAAGGCAGTGGTCCTACAGTCTATTTGAGCCCCTTTATCTTATAGTTGAGAAAAATGTTACCTAGACACACAAATAAATATATATAATCACTCAGCAAGTCAGTGGTGGACTTAGAATGGAAACTCACGTATATTTGTACTTTTTATCTGTTGTTACCTTCATGATATTAAGCTACCTAATTTCCCTTTAAAATGGCTTGAACAAAGCCTATTTGGAGAAGGAGACCCTTGCTGATTGTGCTAACTACTGACTGGACATGTGCAGCCACAAAGATTTTGTTTCCTTGATCTACTAAAGTTTCATAATAGAAAAATCAAAATCTCTTTTCCTCTGAGGATTAAGAAAATGTGTCCTCAATTATCTCAAAACCATAATTGATAACATGGGGAAATGACTAGCAGTATTATGCAATCTAGCCCTTAATATAAAGGATTTTAAATTGAATCCCATTATTAATTTGGCTTTGGATCGGAGAGATTGTTTCCTAGAAATAAACAAACCATAAAATCATATCAAGTGCCTTTCTTCTCTGATGACATCAAATCTATATTGGAAGTTAAGGAGAAAATCAAACAAACCATTTTTCTTTTATGACCCAAATATTTCCCAGAAGTAATTGTAAACATTAAGAGTTCCCATGGAGTGTGTGGTCTTTTTTATCAGATCATCATAGGCTGTTAGTCAAGTAAACTGCTAAATTGATCTTGCTTTCCAATAGATTCCAATGCCTTTATCTGCCCCATAGTTCTGGTTATCTCTTACACAACATGTTTCCCACATATGCACTTATCTCCACTTGTGCTACCCATCTCCAAAAGAAACAGGTTTCCACTCACTGATAAAAATTCAGTACTGAGAACCACAAAGTACTATCTTGAGACTCTGGAGATGACAGAAAGCAAATGCCAGATTAAAGCTTGGTAGTTCTTAAAAAGTGTAATCCGAATGTGACCATTAGACAAATGGTGTCAAGATCTAATCCTTTGGGGAGGAATGAAAAAATAAGGGTAAGAAAAAAAAATTGATGAATTATGGGAAACATGGGGAACGAACAGAATTCTGCCACTCCAAAATATGCTTTTTTTTTAATATTGATTATTTTAAGCTGGTCCAATTTATCAGTTTACTTTCCACTACTTCCCATACTGATTCATTCTATCACCTTCACTGCTGGCCAAGTAATTCCTCAAAGGCAAATTTCTCTTAAGAGTGAACTGAGCTCTATTCTGAGATCTCATCAAATGTTGCACACATCTTAAAATATTTTAATGACTACTGTTACATATACAATAAAATCTAAAGCCCTGACTATAGCCACAATGCCTGCCCTGGACTCCCTATCCCTGCCTACTTTCTATGACTCACACTCAGCCCTGGCTCACAAGACTTTAGCCACACTGATATTTCTATTCCTCGAAAGCACCAAGCCCCAGGGCTTTCATTCAGCCCATTCTCCTTATTCTAGACTCTGAAGTATCCATTCATTTTTCTGATAGAAGCTTAAAGGACACTTAGAGGCAGCCTAGCAAGATAGTTAATAGTGTATGCTCTGTGGGCAAAATACCTAAATCTGCATCTGATTCCTACAACTCTGGAAGTTCAACTATAGCAAATTTACTTAACCTTTCTAAACCTCAGTTTTCTCATTAACAAAGTCGTGGATGCTTTCTAGTCCTTTTCCCATATAAAACCAGGTAGACCCAGTTGGGGTGTTATCTTAGCCAGATGTGTAGCTTCAAGGGACCAACTGGAATATGGTGACTACCTAAGAAAATACACTGTGACAGCCAGGATCTTACATGGATAATGAGCTGAAAATTAGAGTAAAGAGTGTAGAAGCTAAGCAGGGTCAGAATTCAGGAAAGACAATAGCAAGAAGCAATGAATCTGGAAAAAATTTTTACTAGTAGCTATGGAACCAACACGATGCCTATTTAGTGGTTCATGTCTGTGCAGTCCATAGGGTTATCTAGGTGGTTCCAAGTTAGGGTAAGTAACAGCATCTGCAGGTTGATTAGTACCTAAAATGGAGACATTCTGGATCTTGGAAACATGAACAACAGAGTAAGGCCTAGGGTTTAGAATGTGTAAGCTAACCTAACCAGATAGGGCTGAAGTGCTAATCAGACTCCTTAAATCCACTCTCTGACCACCGTCTCCTATCCTTCTAGATCTTCCACTTTAGCAATTACACAACCTCATCGTGATTTTTAGTCCTCTGGCCATATGACTTTTTCCCTATTCTCATTGTAATCAGGTCTTTCTCCTCTTTAAAAAAAAATACTTTATTGTATTATTGACACACAGAAGGCTGCACTTATTTAATATATATGACTTCATGAGCTTGGAGATAAGTACACACTTAAATCATCACCACAGTCTATGCCATAGACATATCTATCATCTCTAAAAGTTTCCTCCAGCTCTCTTGATTTAGTTTTTTGTGTGTTATAAGAACACTTAACATAAAATCTACTCTCTTAGCAAAATATTACGTATATAGTACAGTATTGTTTACAAAAGATACTATGTTGTGAAATAGATCTCCAGGATTTATTCACCTATTATAACTGAAACTTTGTAACTTTGATTAATACCTCCCTGTTTCTCCCTCCCCCCAACTCCTGGCAACCACCATTCTACTCTGCTTCTATGAGTTTGACTGTCTCAGATACCTTATATAATTGTTATTATGTAATATTCATCTCTCTCCATTTATTTCACTTAGCATAATTTCATTCATGTTCATAGATATTGTCACAAATGGCAGAATATTCTTCTTTTTTAAGACTGAATTCCATTGTATATATATACTATATTTTCTTTATCTATTTGTCCATCAATGGACATTTTAGTCATGCCCATGTCTTATCTATTGTGAATAATGATGCAATGACCACGAGACATACGAATGACAGACAGATATATGAAAAGGTGTTCAACATCACTAATCATCAGGGAAATCCAGATCAAAAGCACAATGAGGTAACATCTCATACCTATTAGGATGGCTATCACTGAAAAATAAAAGACAACAAGTGTTGGCAAAGGGAACCTTTGTACCCTGTTGTTGGGAATGTAAACTGGTGCAGCCACTATGGAAAACAGTACTGAGGTTCTTCAAATGTTAAAAATAGAACTACCATACGATCCCTCAATCTAATCTCTGAATACATAGCCAAAGGAACTGAAATTAAGATTACAAAATGATATCTTTCCTTCCTTATCCAGTTATTTTGCATGGTTGCTTTTATGCACTCAATTGCAAGCATCATTGATGCCAATCACTCCCTCTGCTGTATTCAAGTGGCAACCCCAACTCTGCATAAATCTATTCACATTTTTCCAATAACTGTCCACTAACTACTTTGCCATGAGCCTAAACATGAAACTGAGAGCTGTAAAGGAGGAAATGGGGAGATGCGGAAGTCAGTCGCAGCTGCCCTCTAGGCCAGCACTAATTGTAGGAAATACTATCACAGAAGTAGTCCACTATAATCAATTTTTTAGGTCCTGAAGCAGTAGAGGTCATATGATGGCATTCAACTATGAAAACAAAAGCGAGAATAATTATAATAAGCTGAGTAAAAAGGTAAGAATAGAAGCCAAGAAGATGTCTTGATCTGCATAGGTAGTTCACATAACACAGCATCTGTAGTGCCAAGGTAGTTCTGTATGCTTCAAAGAAAGCCAAAGGATGGATAACTAGAAGGCTGAGTGAAATTTTACCAACAAAAAGTCATAACCCCCTGCCTAGACAGTTCTCAGACCCAGAACCAACTGACTGAAGAGAGGCCTAATTCCCAAAAGAAAGGATCTACATACAACTGTAAGTATATATAATTTTTATTCTAATACTCCTAATTCTTCCCTCAAAGGGACCTATGATGATACAACTGGGTAGCTTTACATTAAGGAAAGGAGAATATTCAAGCATTTCAAAAACTATTGGATATGGGTACTATCCGATATTGATATCTAGGGACCCACAGTGTCATCCTGCCTCACTTAATTAGAGTAAGGTGCAAGTTCACCCAGGTGTAACTCACAAAGAATCCACTCAGTCTAAAAATATACCAGAGGTCATTCCTCTAGGCTCAGAATTTGTGATTAGCATGTACATACTTGTCAGTTGGCAGAACCCTCACACTAATTCCTTGGCTTATGGGGTAAGAGCTATCACAATGGAGAAAACCAAGTGAAAGCATCCAAAACTGTCCTATTAGGGCAAAGAACAGAGATTAGTGCTACCCTTAAAGACCTAAATGATGAAATGGTGGTAGTTCCTACAATATCCCCATTTAATAGTGACCAATCTGGTCGCTAGAAAAATTAGCCTGAACCTAAACAATCATAGAGAACTAATATAAATTCAATCCAGTAGCGGCTCAATTACAGCTGATGTTTCAAATTTAGTTTTGTGTTTGTTAGTTTGTTTGTTTTTTGCTAAAGCAAATTTGCTAAAGCAAATTAACACAATCTTTAGATACGCATTATGTGGCCACTGATCTGGCAAATACATTATTTTCTAGTTCCATGAGGAAAAGCAGATTTTGCATTCACTTGGAATGGACAAGAACACATGTCTATAGTCTTGACTGTCTTTGTTAAGATCTCTTAATTAGAAGACCTATAAGGTCCCATATATTTCTGAAACTATGATTTTAAATATCAGTGCAAGATGTTGAGGAAAGATTTTATTCCACAGTAGCCTTGAGGACCAGGCAAGATGGCACTGAGGGTAAAAACTTTGTACATCTCCTCTTGTGACCACACCAGAGTTGTGATCAAACCATGGAGCAAACAGTAAGCAGAGTCACCTGGGGTTTGGATGAACAGCAACTAAGGAGAGAAGTAAGAAATCACCCTGCAATGGTAAGAGGGTGTGGAGATGTGAGGCTGCCCAGTCCCACATGACTGAGTGGGACAGAGGCCACATTCCTCTTAAAGGGGCTGTGACTGTGACCAGACTTTTGCAGTGACAAACTCGCTCCCTCTGAGCTCCAGAGCTGGGTCAGCTGCTCAGAGGGCACCAGGGGAACACTGAGTTGTTGGCCTTCAGAGCCAGGGCCCAAGGCGAGGTATTCTCCTGGGCAGAAGTGCTGGTGGTATCCATTGTTTCTTTGCTGAGGCCTCCCCACGCCCAGTCTGTGGATGCAGGTGGCTCCACAGCTGAGACATTATAAAACTAGATAACAGAGGTTGCTCCACCCATAGGATTCCCTGAAACTCTACCTCTCCCAACTTGCAGCCCTACCCAAGCCACATGCAGTGGTGTCCTCAGTGAGCCCTGTGCCCCTTGCCGAGCAGCTCTAAGCCATGCACTAGGGACGCCCGGCCTCAGTTTCTGGTATGACCTCTGGAGGCAATTATAAGTACAGCACGGGTGTCAGTCATCTGTGGATTGCTTGCTGAATCTTACCAGGTGACCCAAGAAGGGCACAGGCTGGGGCTAAACTGGCCTGCAGCTGGACCCCTCTCAAGGCTGTGCCACTGGACACCTACTACACAATGCCTGAGAGACTGGGAGACTTAGGAGCTTTGCTTAGAACAGAAACAGACACAGAAAGACAGCCAAAATGGGGAGACAAAGAAGCATGTCCCACATGAAAAAACAGAACAGAGCTCCAACAAAAATGGAGTCAAACAATCTACCAGATGCAGAGTTCAAAACACTAGTTAGAAGGATGCTCAATGAACTTAGGGGAAGAGTAGATGAACTCAGTGAGAACTTTAACAAGGAGATAAAGAACATAAAAGTGGAGATGGAAATTATAAAAAGAAACCAGTCAGAAATGCAGAATACGGTATCTGATGAAGAGATGAAGATGAAGAGTACATTAGAGGGAATCAAAAGAGTGGATGAAGCAGAGGATCAAATCACCGATATAGAGGATGGGGTAGCAGAGGGCACCCAATCAGAACAGCAACAAGAAAAAAGAATCCAAAGAAATGGAAGATAATTTAAGGAGCCTATGGGACAACATCAAACGTAATAATATTCTCATAATTGGGGTACCAGAAGGAGAAGAGAGAGAGCAAGAAGTTGAAAACCTGTTTGAAGAAATAATGATAAAAACTTCCCTAACCTGGTGAAGGAAATAGACATACAACCCCATGAAGCTCAGAGAGTCACAAAAAAGATGAACCCAGAGAGGGTTCACACAAAGACACATCATAAGTAAAATGCCAAAGGTTAAATACAAAGAAAGAATCTTAAAAGCAGCAAGAGAAAAGCAGTTAGTTACCTACAAGAGAGCTCCCATAAGACTGGCAGCTGATATCTCAAAAGAAACTATGCAGGACAGAAGGGCTTGGCACAAAATATCCAAAGAGATGAAAACTCGGGATCTACGAGCAAGATGACTTTATCCAGCAAAGCTATCATTTAGAGTCAAAGGACAAAGAAAGAGCTTCCCAGACAAGAAAAGCTAAAGGAGTTCATCACCGCCAAGCCAGTATTACAGGAAAAATATGTATCAAAAATATGAATACAGAATGGCAATAACTACTATCTATCAACGAGTACTTCAAATGAAAAAGAATTAAATGTTCCAATCAAAAGATAGGGTGGCTGAATGGATAAGAAAACAAAACCCTTACACAGGCTGCCTACAAGAGACTCACTTCAGATTAAAAGACACACACAGACTAAAAGTAAGAGGATGGAAAAAGATATTGCATAATGGTCCTAGAGGGTATTGTGCTGAATGGAGTCTAAGTCAGATAGGGGAGTATGAACACCACATGATTTCACATACATGTGAAATCTGAAGAATAAACAACAACAACAAAAATGGAAACAAACTCATAGATACAGAGAATACTCTGAGGATTACTAGATGGGAGGGGTTGGTGAAAAGGGCAAAAGGATTAAGAGGTACAAAAGCATAGTTACAAAATAGCCATGAAGATATAAAGTATAGCAAAAGGAATATAGTCAATAATATTGTAATAAATATGTAAGGGGGCAGAAGGGTACTAGATTTATTGGAGTAATCACTTTGTGGGTCTTATAGATCTCTAATCACTATGTTGTACAACTGAAGCTAATATATTATTGTATGCCAACTATAACTGGAAAAAAACTCATTGAATTGTACACTGTAATATCAGCAACTAATCTTCTATTATATTTCAATAAAGCTATAAAAAACAAAACTGGTCACAATACAGCATATATGACATAGTTATCTGTGTTTAAAATTATATATATGCACCTACATGGGGACTGAATACAGAAAAATGTTTAGAATAATGTTGAAATAGATTATACAATTATTCTGATGACATTATGAATAAAATTTTAACTTCTTTTTTAACTCTTTTTGAATTTTTCAAATATTTATCATCATTTATCATTTGTACAAATATAACACTATTTAAAACAAGACCAAAAAAAAGTGGATTTGATCTTAAGCTAGCAGTAGAATAAAAAATTTCTACATGTCTCCCAGATTAACTCCAACTGATAGTATTTTTGTGTTGTGTTTTGAATAAGCAAGAATCTAGTCACCCAGTGTAGTAGAGTTACAAGAAAAAGGACTTTGAAAACATTTAAAGATAGCTGTAAGCTAAGTCAAAACATCTTTTTATGTGTTTGCTTTAATTTTATGGTTGTTTATTTTTTGTCTCTATACCTGATTAGATATAGAGATAGAGATAGAGAGATAGAGATAGAGATAGAGAGAGATAGAGATAGAGATTAGATCTAGATATATAGATATAAATATAGATATATAGATATACACTCATTTTTCCAATTTGTCTGCTTTCTTCATTAGAAACAGGAAGCAAAAAGATCTCATAACACAAAAAGGCACTTTATGCATTTCCCCTGAGAAAATGTATTAGTTTTCAGAAGTAAACTGCAGAGACATTCAGCATCAATGGTGTGGGAAATGCCCATCCATCAAAACTCAATGGCTGATTTCTCAAAGATTTTTGAAACACTATAGTTGGCATTTTCTCCTTCCACCAAAGTCTATACCACTAAGCATCTTAAAAGAGACTTTATGGGCAGTTTCTCTGTAGATTTATTGTTTGCATGCAAGAACATCAATCTCTTTAAATGTTGGGCAGAGAGAACATAGGCCATGAATTAGGTGTGTCTCTTGTCCAGAAACATGGCAAAGATAAAAAATCAAATGCTAAATATGCTACTCTGTGGAAATCCATTTTCTAATACTATATTTTATGTCAGCATGTGAACACTGAATTTTTACTGCAAATAGATATTTTAGAAAAAAATAGTTTCATCTCTCTCTTTTTATTTCTAAAATAATTATACAAACAAAAGGCATCATCTTTAGGCAAAGTAAAAAGTAAAAAATAAACTGGAAACTTTTTGAAAAACATAAGAAACAGTTATATTAGCTTCAAAATATAAATAATTCCTACATATCAATAAGAAAAATAAATACTATAATAGACACATGTTCAAGATATGTTCAAAAGATATGTATACAAAAGATATGCATCATAAATGAACAAATGCCAAGTTCATAAATAATCTATGATATATATAGATTAAAATTTATTTACCTATTTTATTACCAAAATTAATGTTTCTGAATTTTTTTAATAATACAGTGTGATAAGGCTGTAAGTCAGTACAATCTTTCTTAAAAGCAATTTATTATGTGTCAATTGTCTTTAAAATGTATATAAAACTTGACCTAGTAATTTCTCTTCTAGAAATCTAAGGACATTGTCATAGATATACTGGAAGTTTATTCTATTAACATGGGCACTGAAGCATTATTTATATTTTTAAGTGAACAGCTTGTGTTGATAAATTGATTATGTAAACAATGGTCATTCTTACTATGGACTTCTATGCAACTATTAAGATGATTTATATGAATATTTACAGTACAGGAGAAAGTGGCCAATATATCATGTAGTGGAAAAGTCTGTATAAAAGTATTAAGCCAAAATAAACCTTTTTGTTAAAAATCATTAGCTAGCTAGAAAATTTATATATTATCGTATGTCATTACATATTATTATCTACCTTTATATATGCATATGTGAAGAACCTGAAAGATTTATAAGAAAAGGTATTTATCCTTTTCTGGTGGAATTTTGCTGGTTTTTATTTTTATCTGAGTGCTTTCCTTTCTGCAATTTGCAAACATTGTGCACTAATTATCTATTACCGTAATGATTATATACTAGTAAAAACATTATTTTTAAATAAAAGTTTCATCTAGGCCATATTTTCTACTCTATATTTCTCATTCTTACATCAACAAAGCACATGCAATATAGAAGGAAAATCACTGTTTACTCAGAGCCTTAAGAAGTGTAAGAAGTGTTTGAAACAACCTAGGCCTGAGTGGGAGCACTTGCCGAGTTAACATATCCTACAGCATCCTGGAGGGAAAAGCCAGGGATCCAGGGAGTAGATTTTTGTCCAATGAATTGCTTCTTTCTCATATCTATGATATCCCTTATCTTTCACCGCATTCCTGAGAATCAGATTCTGTGCATATCATTGCATTCCATTGCTTCTGTATCTTCCTTTTAGATTTCTCTTTTATCATAGTATTATCTAAATTTCCCTGTCCTACCTTCCCAGCTAGACTATCAGCCCCTTGGGAACACAAACTATGTCTTTTATCTCTCATTTCTCTCACAGCTCCTAGAAGAGTGCCTACGTAAAGCAGGAGGTCAGGACACAGTCACTGGATGAAAAATAGATTGATATATAGATGAGTAGATGAATTCTAATCTTGTTTTGGATTAATTTTTAAAAGTTGTCTCATAAACTATTTCAGCCATTTAAAAAGTATAATGGCTAATATAAGGAATAACTGTGAAACCACTGCAAAAACCCATATATTGAATTACTATGAAGTCCTCCTTGTCCACATCCCCTCATTCCTCAGAGGTGACCACTAAACTAAACTTGGTGTTTACCATTCCCATGACATCTCTTTATACCTTTACAAATTATATGTGGGTCTCTAAGTATTTTCCAATATTATTTTTGCAAACTGGTAAAATTTATAAGAAATTATTACATTCTATTCTTTATTTTTCTACATATTGCATTTATAATTAAGAATATAATGAGGTAAGTTCATGTTAATATTATTCTAGTTCAGTTATTTTCAATGCTGCATTGTATTTAATTGTATTAATATAACATGAATTTTTTCTTTCTCATGAGAACGGGAAGATCAGCTTTTTCCCAGTTTCTTACGATCACACACAAAGCTATTATGAACATTCTTAGCCATGTCTCTGTGTGCAAATATGAGTGGATTTCTACAGGGTATATCCTTAGGAGTAGTTGCAGTGTCATAGAAAATGCACATTCTCCATTACACTAAAGATCATGGGATAACTCTCCAAAAGAGCTCTACGACTTCTTTCTCTCATAAATCTTCACAGCAAACAAGGACTCAGTCAGCGACACTAATCAATCCTGCCTCATTTCATAATTCTACATATTTCTGTCAGGCATATCAGTTCCAAAATTATACAGTAGAGCTTTTCAGCCCAATTCATATTCTCCCCCAACTCTTAAATAATTATTTGAAAGGAAATTACATTATACATTAAATAAAATAATTTCTTTCCCAGACAGATCTTAGACTTGAGGTATTTATAAGCTGATACTGTATAATAAAGTAATTGTGTAATTAGTAATACATTAGTCAAATAGATAATTATTATGCTTAGAACATGTAAAAATAGCTTTTTAAAGAGAGATAAAAATATGGTATTAAGAATTTTACTGGATCAAATGAAAGCTTCAAGTTTTATTGAAAAGGAATAAATGCCCTAACCAGAATCAGTTTTATGAGTCTGTAAGTCCATTTTTAAAAGGGTCAGATAATGAGTTTAGGGAAAAGTCTGATGTGGCTGGATTCTCATTAATATTTTTTTGCAGCATTAAGTTGGCTGTGAACCAGTTCAAAGTCTATGTCTATTCGTGACTGTTCTTCTTCACCCATTTTATCTCTGACATCAACCCTAACCTCAGTTTGTTTTTGATGATATGCTTCTCCCATCTTCATCTCTTTGTCTTGACTAGTCAAAGATACTCTCATCTCTTCTCTGAACTTGTCCAACAGCCTCCTAGCTAGTTCTCACATCTGCTTTCTTAAAAGTTTGTTATGTTTGCTCTTCATTCAGGTGAAATTCACATAACACAAAAAGTTTTTTGAAGTGTACAATTCAGTAGCATTAGAATATTTACAATACTGTACAACCACCACTTACATCAAGTTCCTACATTTTCATCACTCCAAAAGAAAACCCCACACCCATTAAGCAGTCAGTCCCCCTTCCCTCTGACCCCTAGCCACTGGCAACCACCAATTTGCTTTCTGTCTCTGTGGCTTTACCTATTCTGGATATTGAACATAAATGGAATTATACAATATGTGGTTTTTGTGTCTGGCCTCTTTCACTTAAAATAATGCTTTTGAAGTTTATGTGGTAGCATGTATAAGTACTTTATTTTTATGAGTGAAGAAGATTCTATACTATGCATATATCACAATTTGTTTATCCATTCATCTGTTGATAGACATTTGGGTCCCAAGGGTTCCACCTTTTGACTACTGAGAATAGCGGTATTGTGAATATTCATGTACAAGAATTTGTTTCAGTACCTACTTTCAATATTTTTGGACATATGCATAAGAGAGGGATTTCTGAGTCATATGGCAATTATATGTTTAACTTTTTTAAGGAACTGACAGACTGTTTTGGACAGCCCCTGTACCATTTTATATTCCCACCAGCGATGGACAAGTGTTCCAATTTCTTCACATCCTTGCCAAGACGTTATTTTCTGTTGTTGTTATAGTCATCCTTAATGAAGTAGTACCTCACTGTGGTTTTGATTTGCATTTACCTAATGATTAATGATGCTGAGCATCTTTATATCTGCATAATGGCCATTTACGTATCTTCTTTGGAGAAATGCCTACTAAAGTCCTTTGCTTATTTTTTAATTGGGTAGTTTCTCTCTCTGTTGTTGAATTGTAAGTGTTCTCTCTATATTCTGAATACTATTTGTAGCAACTAAGTGACTTGCAATTTTATATCATCTCCTCTTTTACTAATGTCTTTTTCCTCACCTAGATAAGGAACTTCATCAAGGCAGGCCCCACTTCTGTTTATGCTCATCATTCTGTCTCCTTCACCTATCACGTTGCCTAGCACAGAGGAACATTCGCAAATAGCAAATGAATGAATGAATGGGTGAATGAATGAATGAATGAGAGGCCACGTCTTTCATGAAGATGAGGACATGGGCTTTCTACTATACATCCTGTCTGTAAGAGCTCAGGCATATAGTGTGGGGAGAAACAACCATCCCTGGTGTTACCTTTAACAGTTAAGCCTCTTTTAGTAATTCTTCTCCTTTTTATTTGTTGTTTATTAAATATATTTTTCAGGACAAATTCCTATACACTGGGCAACATGAAAAACACTGCAGAGACAAATATGAAGAAAACTCAGTTGTTCTTAGAGTGGCTATTTGTCAATCTATTTATTACTGCCCAGCAACTGAAGCTCCTTCTTGTGTTTGGGGAATTCTGCATCCATGTATCAACCACATAAGGTGAAAATGCTAGATACTCACATTCCCGGCCTTCATTACAGCTAGGATACAAGCATTTGACCTAGGCTGTGCCAATCAGAAGCACTCACACTGTACCTGAATTCTTTAGATGATGAGGCAAAGAAGCAAGGCCACTGCAGATTCTATTCTGATGAGACTGATGGAAACAGTAACAGAGATAGCCACCCCCAATGAGTATCCAGAGACAGTGATGGTAACAGTTCTGGTAGCACCTTTTGGTGTCTGTGATCTGTTCTGAAGCATGATTGGAATGATGTTTCTTATCTATGGCAATTAACTCTGGCTCTCTGCCCTCCCAGAGATTCTGCAAACTGCCAATATTCTTTAATAAATTCATTTTCTGCTCAAATTATGCAGAAGTGACTACTATTGCTTGAAAATGAAAACCTTGACAGATAAACTGACCTTATGAAGCTCACACTCTCCATCCAGGATTGACAAACTACTATCTCTACACCTATCTTAAAGTTTTACTGGAAAACAGCCATGCTTATTCATTTTCAAATTGTCTATAGCTGCCTTAGAGCTACAATCGCAGAGTTGTGTAGTTAACACAGAAACTATCCACAAAGCTTAAAATGTTTCCTCTCTGGCCCTTTACAGACAGCCTTTACAGAACCGTCCTAGAAAGGAAGACATGCAATTAAACATGCAATTGCAACATAATATCTTTCAAGCTTTTATTAAGACCTGTTTTGAAGAGTTCCATATTCTTCACTTGTGCCATCTCTTAAGGTGACAAATTTATAAGTGACCTCAGAGGCCTTTCAAAAACATGTATCATAAGGCACAGGTCCTTGGGGAAAGCACTCATTATAGTAGATGAGATTTTCTTTTATTTGTCACAAATCTGCCTGAGAGAGAGGTCCTTGGCCTAAGAATGGGGAAATCAGTGGAGAAATTTATTTTCTCCTGGTATAGACTTTTATTATTATCACAGACCCTGAAGATCATAAGTAACCTTTAATTTACCTAAATAATGCCAATCTAATGTTTGAATCTCCTTCACATTATCCAGCTGACCACAATAACTTTGAATCTCTCTAATGACAAAAAATTCACAAGTTCTCAAGGAAAATTGGACCCTTCTGGTCAGCCTTCATTGAAACCAGGCTTGTCATTAAGTCAAAATTTGTTGCTATCCACCGGTACTCAAAAAAGAATCTTTAATTCCTCTCCCCATTAGTGCATATAAATATTTAACAACCACTACTCTGCTCTCCTGGCTTCTTGTTGTTGTTGTTGTTGGTTTTTGTATTTATTTTTGTTCTTTTTTTACTTTGAACAATACAACATTGTAAGAGATTTTTCAAAGGTATCTGAGAGTCTCGTCCACATTCCCTCACTAACATCTCAGAGTGACACGAGGAAGGCGGTGTGATCATCCCTATTAGACAACTTGTCCAATTCAAGTCCACAGCCGGGAAATGAAAGAACTGAGCCTCACCTGGGCTTTCCATAATGCAAACATTTTGTACCTTTAAAAGCTCTTCTTTGCCATGGTTCATGTTCTCTCTCAGCATTTGTCTTTCCAAGTCAGAGAGATTCCTATCTCTCTCTCTACACACACACAAACACACACCTATCACACACCTTATTTTGAAATTATCGTGACTTCATATGACAACTTGAATGCCCTCAACCTTCCCCCCACTGCTTCTACATCTAGCATGTCCTTTGAGCATGTCATAATTTTAATGATGTAATTGCTATGCCCAGTAAGCAGTGCCTCTGATGTCAACAGTTCTGTCCCTGAGTGACAATGTAACCTCTGGCAGCTATGTTTCAGACCATATGACCTCCCGATTGCTTCTCACTTTCTGTGCCTTATAAAATGGGTGCAATGTCTATGTCCTGAGTACAGTGAGGGTTAATTAAAACTCTTACATAAAGTGTTAAAGAATAAGAGCCAAACACATTATCATCACTATAAATACACTTGAAAAATACAACCAAATCCTTCCTATAGACATCTCTGCTGGAAGAAAAATTTCCAATTCTACAGAGATCAAGATAAGGCATTAACATAAGCAATCTAGCACCAATATTTATTTTTATCTTCTTATTGGAACAAAAATTTAAACTCCTGAAGAACTTGCAGATGAAACACATAAAAAATTACATTTCATGTGTCAATTCTATGTAATTAGAATCAGGACAAGGAGACTTCTTTTCATGTGGAGATAAACCAAGATAGAGACAAGTTCTCTTTTGTACCAAATATATGTCTTTATCTAATCCTAAAGACTGGAAAACTCTCCACCAGGGCCCAACAAATCCTTCTGCCTGCACAAGGCATTGTGCTTGCTAAGATGATTTGGAAATGCAGTGTGTTACTGGAGACAATGAGAAAATGTGACGTCCAGAAAAATGGACAAAACGAAACACTTTCTAATACACTGAGATTTAGGTTTCATTATTAGGTTAAAATTAGGTTGACACTAAGAGGATGACTGTCAGTGGGCAACTTGTTTAATTTCTATAAGTCTCGGACGTATTATCTACAAAATGATGAGATCTATCTCATTTGTTTGTGTGTATATGTGAAAGTCAAATGAAAAAAAAAAAAATACTTACATGAAACCCAAAGGCACGTACTTAGTAATTGGCAGCTCTAAATGGAAAATGGTAAAATGCAGTGGTTACAATGGTTCTACCTATTACTAGTTGTATGACTTTAATCAAGATATTTAATTGGTGAACCTGTGCCTCGGTTTTCCCATCTGTAAAATAGCGATAATGATACTACTTATCTCATGTGGCAGTTAAGGGAATTAAACTAGGCGGTTTGGATGTAAAGCACCTAGGACAGAGCCTCGTGCACACCGAGCACTTGTTCAGTGTCTGTTGTTCTATCATCATTGTTGCAAAAAAAAATACATTTTTCTCTGACCAATGAACATCAGCCAAGTACTAAAATCTTTGCAAAGATAAATGTTTCAATTTAAGTTTAAAAAAGACAAAGTAGAAGTTAAAATTGCTGAAAGGAGATTCTCTCTTTAACAGAAAAGTCACAGTGCCCCTGTAAACTGTGTCCAACGCTGCCGCTGTCTCCTGGCTTCCAGTCGCTGTCTTATTAGCAGAATCCCCTTGTTCTCACCAGTGCCCGGCACTGAGACTGAAGCAATCATACAAATCTCTCTGAATGAAAAGGCAACGTGGTTACAGCATTTCATGCATTTGTTGAAATAGCCATTTTAGCCAATTTTAATATAAAAGTTCCGAAATTGTTAATGTTTTCCTAAGTGACATTTGATGAAAAAATTTATATCTGCTCAAAGGTTGTAAGATTCCCTTTCCTCAGAGCCATCTACAGCTCCTGGTTTCAGTCGCACACTGTCGTTGAGATGGTGAGATTTATTTCTTCTCTAATTGCATGATGGCAGCCAGTTTTATAGGATACATAGCCGTGGTGTTCACTTTCAAAAGGGTGCAAAATCCATGCCATCGTTTATGTAGAGAATTACATGCACAATTAAGAGAATGGCTGTGTGCCAATGAAATTGTATCCCCCTTCCCCATTAAAGACTTATGGAACCCTGGGGTGCAATTCAGACGTCTAACATGTTATAACAACCAGTGATTTATGTACTCAGGGGAAGATCCAAAAGTTTGCTCATGACCTCAATCCCAAAGGAACTGCTCATCAGAGAATGCAGGTTTGACCTCTTCTGTGCAATTTACTGTGGTTTACTTTCTCATGCACTAAAGTATGGAGCATGCATTAAAAATCTTTCATGGCTGTTTCAAGATCCGGATGTGGCTTCCCCTAATAACCTCTCCAATTTCACACATAAGTCATTGGAGGTGGATAATGGTCTAGAGCTTAGAAACACAAATTATAGTCAATACTGGCTTCTTTCCTTCTGCCACTAACATTACTGTAGGACTGGCTGGTTCGTTTCCATTACCTCTAACTCCCCAAATGTTCATTTATGCACATTTTATTTACCCTATGAGATGTTTGTTTTAGGCTAGGCCTTGAAGCTTTGCACAGGAAGCACATCATACGTCCCAATACTCAGTGTATGTATTTGAGAACTAAGATCTGTGTTTATGAAATTTAACTCTGTATTATCAAATGTAAATTGAATACAATTAGATGTGCCAGTGAACAGCCAGCAGAGTGGGGCTGCTAAAAGCACAGGCTTCAGCATCAGCTTTTCAAGGTCTGAATCATAACTATACCACTAACAAGATGCATGATCTCTGTAGCTACGGAAGAGCATCAAGTCTGGACAACAAACCTGGATAGAAAACCTGCCTAGGACATTCAGAGAAACTTCAATATGGATTAATAGTCTGACAGATGAAAATTGGGGAGCTTGGTTTACAGGCAGAGAGAGCAGAGTGTGGAAAAGATAATAAGAAAAGAATGTGACAAGTTCAAAGAGCACAGAAAAAGAGAATGTAATGATTCGACATAGAAAGTAGGAATGTAGACAGTATTGAGGATGCAGAGGTGGGGAGTACAGACTGTGGGTGGCTTTGCAAGCCATGGTCAGGGTTTGCTTGTTCCTTAAGAAAGCAGTTATTAACTGGGAGTGACTGACTAATGGATACAAGTTATCCTTTGTGGGTAAACAGCTTAAGAACTAAATAGAGGTGATTATTTTACAACACTGTGAACATACAGTCACTGAGATTTACATTTTAAAATTGTTAATGTTATGTGACTTTCACCTAACTACAAAATAAATTTAAAACTTAATTATTATTTAAAAAATAAATGCAGAGATGGTGCAGAATTCAGAAAAAGTGAAAAGCATCAGTTAACCATTTTCTTTCTCCATCTGACTCCTAGTTACAGTTCCTTCCCCACAGACATGTCAGGTATAAGCACATTTTTGTGGATGTCCTTCCCGATATATTTGTATGATATGTTGTATGTATGTTATTGATTTTTTTATCCAATTGGCAGCATTCTGTATACACTGTTCTGTGCCTTGCTCTTGTCACTTATTAATCATCTTAGAGATTATTCCATAAGTACACACAGAGCTGTCTTCGTCTTTCCAATGGCTTCACTGTATGGTTTTGCAGTTCCAATTGCTGAATATGTGGGTTATTTTTAACTTTTTGTTTTTAGAAGAATGTTATAATAAAAATTCTTGCTTATGTCTTAGTTTTCAAATTCACTAGCACACCTCTGATCTAACTATGAATTTCTATTTACTCCTGTGCTTTTTAGCCAGTACCTGGCTACAACTCCCTAATATGAGCAATAATTTTTTTTTCATTTCCTCTCCACTGCTTTGCCTCCCTATCTACCCCCTGATTTTAGTGGATTGTAAGATTTTTTGGAATGATTACCTTAAAACATTTAAGTATACTTATCTTATAACTATATTACTTGATTTGTCAATTTTAAAAACTTCTAGTTTCCAATTATACAGATTTCTATACTACCTCTGACTTTTTCTTCTCCTCTTCCAAACTTTGTCATTTATACTTTTTCAGGTATTTCAAGTTATTTATATTCTACTCTGCAACTATATCCCCACACACACACACTTTTGTTTCAGCCTTAACCTCTCCATGAATCAAATTAAGTTTTGTCACACTTGTACCATATATTTCTTCATTGACTGAAGTCTGCCCTTTAGAATCATCTAGAAAGTCACATTCTAGAAACACTCACTGAAATTACATTCCTGGAGTTCTTGCATAGAGATGTTTATTGTCTTCGTAACTGAATGAAACTGAAGCCAGCAATAAATTCTTGATCCATTCTTTCTTTCCTTGAGGACTTTTAGACATTGTTATGTCTTTCAGCATTCACTCTGGGTATGGAAGAGTCTAAAGCAGACTGATTTTCTTTTTTCTTAGAGAAGATTAGATCTTCTTACTTCACTGCATAAAATATTTGAATGCCAATACTTTTGCTAGAATATGATCTCAGTGTTGATCATTCTGCATTAAGTTTTCTTGGGACATAGTAAGACTTTCTGATACATACGTTCAAAACTATTTCTAGAAAAAAATTTTGAATTACAAATTTAGGTATTATTTATATCCTACTAATCTTGTACTCTTCTTCGGGGTTTTTATCTTTCCTACGTACTTTTTCTTCTTTAATTTTTGTGGATTTCAATTTAATGTTGCTTATTTCCCTAATTCAGTATTTGGGCCAGGTCTGTCCTCCTTTGGGAGACTCCTAGTGTTGCTATCATCTCTGTAATATTTTCCATTTCTCTTTCATTTAAATTTTGAGTTCATTTTAAACACCCTTTGTGGTCTCACTATATCTTCTGAGTCTTGAAGTTGTGTACTGAGTGCTTGTTTTATTGAGCACACTTGTTTAGGTTATAGTGATGGTGGTTGTTGTAATTCATGGACACCTACTTGGTCAAAATTTTTATCTGATCTGTGGTAACGTTTATCTTGTGAGTGAATTTTTATCTTTCATCTTTCCCTTGTTTTTCTTCTCTCCTCCTGTTTTCCTCTTTTTAGTAAACCTATAGAAGATACTTGCTGTGTGCCATCCAATTACATTACTTACCTTTAAATGAGTTGATCTCTCCCAGGATTTGCTACTGGCAGAAATTTTTATATGATGGAGGCCCCAGAGCAGTGTCTGGGCTAACGGGACTTACTTATGGCTCACAGCATTTCCTTCCAGCCCCGAGTTGTAGGTGATTTTACTTATATTTTTCCCAAGACAACAGAGATGAGCTGCTGTAGGCTGACACCAGTGCAGACTCTCTCTTCTCCACCCTGTCTCACCAAGACAATTCTTCCATGGCACCTGGGTGTGATTCATCATCAGTCTCCCAACCCTGCTCTTTTTTTGCACTTAAATAAGTCAGGGACATTCTCACTGCCACCTACTCACAACATTCTCAGTGTTCTCAACAGGAATTCTTGGTTTTCCCTAATAAATGTGTAGGGATACCTCATTGAGTAATAATGATCATCACCTTCATACATACTTATTTTTCATCTATATATCTTTTTTGAGAAAGTATTGAATTATCGTGTCCAATTTTTTATTGGATTTTTGTTTTCTTCGTATTGAGTTTTAAGCATTCTTTTTTATGTTCTGGATACGAGTTCTTTATCAGATGTTTGCTTTGCAAATATTTTCTCCCAGTACTGCTGCTCAGATCAAAGAGATATCTGTCTTCATCACTGAAGGATATTAATACACTGTACAGATCCTGTCCACTGGAAGGACCCAATCCATTTGCTGATAAATTCATTAAGCATGATTTCACTCTCAAGAAGCGTGGATAGAGGAAATCTATAGCACTTCACTGTTTCATTTAACTCCCAAGACTCCTCAATCAGTGTCTGCAAATGCCCTGTAACTGAGCTTCAGGACTGTTTTCATAGGGGCAGATTCCTGGGGATTCAGAGAGCATAGAAAGTACACAGTTGATGCTCATTTGGGGATTCTCAGAGCTTGAACCGGTTGCTCTGTGTTTTGGAAAATTTGAGGAAAAGGCTTTGATGAAGGAAAATGTGGGAAAACAGTCACAAAAACAGTTGACACCAACCATGAGAGGAAAAATGAATCTGGCTAATATCTACCGAAATTTCAAGGCTTCAGTGGTAACTTTGCTGCCTTCTTCTACTGAATGTATTATCCTTATGCCACACGTTTAGAACCAATCAGCACATACTTATTTTAATTTTTTTATAATTGTGGGATGCCAAGATTTACATGTCAGTTTCACAAGCAGAGAAGCATTTTATCTTCGTTAATCCCAATAACAAAGTCTTGTCTTTGTTCTAACTTTTTTCAGTTTAAGACGAAGAATTAAGACACTGAGTGGCCCAGTGTATATTATTATCCCTCTGGTGAGCCTGGTTTCAACTAAGCCACTTTTATTTTAAGACTTGTAATTTTTTTCCCATTAAATTAACTAAAACTTCCTTATCCAATTTTTCTATAATTCCTAGGCATAAATTTGTGTATTTTCTAACCACATCCACTATAAATTCTTTGGGATCAGTAATAATGGACTGTGATTCTATATCAAGTCAGACTACAGCACAAAACAGGTGGTCTTTTGCTGACGTGGGGCAAGGCAGGTAGAAGGAACCGACAAGGAAGGCAAACACAAAGCCCATGAGGTCAGAGGAGAGAAAACTGAAAGAGGCTAAAACTGAATTTTAGTTTGTTGAAAATATCAAGGAGAACGGATAATTGATCTATTGCTGTGTAGAAGGGCCTTGAGTCAGGACCAGCTATGTAATTTGTAAGGCCTTGTGCAAAATAAAATGTAGAGTCCCTTGTTCAAAAAGCTGGGGAAATTTTTTTCTTCTATGGTCTTTTTCTCAACGTGTTTTGATGTTTTTTGTTTTGTTTTGTTTTGTTTTGTTTTGTTTTGTTTTGTTTTGTTTTGTTTTTTATTTGCTGCCTAATGTTGTACACCCTTAGACATGGGGTTATTTGCAGGTCAAGTGCAGACTCATGCCTGTGCCCAGGTCCCTGCTGGGGATGCAGGGTGTGAGCAGTTACTGTAGAGGGGCAAGGGAGTGGGCTGAGACGGCCAGGAGAGGCAGACAACACAGTTTGTGAACAAGGCTCCCAGCCCCTAGTGCATGCTCCCTTGTCCCATCAGACTTCACTTACAGAACAGTCAAAGATAAAATTAGTAAGAATTTCATAACAGTAATTGCAGAGCATTAAACTCCTAGATGGTGGCTCCCTTCTGAATGTGGAGCCCCGTGCAACTACACTGGTTGCACACCCCAAAAGCCTGCCCTGCCCTAGGCTCACACGTATTGACCAAAGTAAGACAAAGTCAGAAGCTCCTGGGCCACTGGGAAGCCTTACATTCTGCATTCCCAAAAGATCAGCACTTGGCAGCCTTAAATAAATATGGTAAGAACTGAATTGGAGAGTTTGCCAATAAAGTAATCACAGTATAAAATGAAGACGACTTTCTTTGGAGGCTCAAAAGGAAAAGTTTTTTGGTACTTCTTTCATATTACTAGAAACAAGACGAAGTGTCAGATGCACAGGTTTTAACCTCAAACAGCCATTTTAAGCAATGACAGGCCATACTGTGAGGGTATCTCCCTTACCCCTAACCTTTATCAGGGACAATGGTCCCATCCCAAGGCTACACAATATTTGATGAGCAGTGCCCTCCATCATTTTCAGGAATGACAGCCAAGCAAAGAAAATTAAGCACTAAAACCTCAAAGACATTCTTGTTGGTGCTAGGGTCTTCTCAGACCCCGGGATCAGCCTTGATGGCATTTGTCATGCTCACTCATTCTACCACTACCAGAGCCATTTCACCAGCCCTAAAAGGTTGACTCCAGGGAAGTGACTAGAAGGAACCTTTCCAGGCTATACCTTAGCCTCCTCATACCAGACAGGTCTGTGGGTAAAACTGTGCTAACAGATTTATGGGACTTCTCTTGGGGCTGAGACCCTATTTGGTCACTATAATTTACCCAATTTTCATAGTGTAAGGCTTCGCTTTACACACACTATCAATCACATTCCTGCAAAGTCGGGTCAGTTTAGTTTCCAAAACCTGATTTCTATTTTTTTTAATTTATTTTTCATTTATAGTTGACATACAATATTATATTAACTTCAAGTGTACAACATAGTGATTAGACATTTATGTACCTTACAAGGTGATCACCACAATAAGTCTGGTACCCATCTGACACCATACTTAGTTCTTACAACTCCATATTCAAGGGAAGCCTGAGGTAAATTCTCTGGGAATTCAGACTCCCCATTCTGGAAATAGCCATGGCTCTCAGAAAAATGTTGAATAACTAGCACAAGTTTGATTTGCATATTAAATTGGAGTTGCCAATGGTTTCTCCTCAGAGCTGTTCTGCTCCTTCTAATGCATGTGGTTCTTCATTTTATACAGAAAGCATGAGTTTTGTTTTGTGGTCAGCTTGTTAGTTTCCTGAAATGCAGTCCTTTAGGTTGACACCTCTAATAATGTCATGCTAAATATCAGATGTGGTATATTGTCTTTTCCTAGATTGGGTCCATGGTAAACAGAGACAGAGACAAACCCAATTACCACACACATGTGACACACTGAAAGCAAAGCAAAAACAGTCACATCTTGGGAAATGTCCTTCCTCTCTGAGTGGAGGAGAGGGCTTTTGCACCCAGGAAACATATCAGGAAACATATCAGTGCAAAATTACAATCTGGTCACCTTCTCACTGGGTCTTCACATGGTCCTCTCTGTCACTGTTCATGTTCAAATTTCCTCTTCTTATAAGGTCACCACCCTCATGGGTTAGGGCCCAACCTAATGAACTCTTTTTACCTTAATTACCTCTTTAAAGATCCTATCTCCAAATACAGTCACATTCTGAGGTACTGGGGGTAGGATTTTGACATGCAAATTTTCAAGGGATACAACTCAGCCCATACCATGGAAGAAAAGAGAATGTAAAGATAATATTTTTAGGAAAACTGTCTCTTCTGATTTATTGTTCCTAGGTCTAAATATATTGGTAGAGCAAATTTCAATCCAGAAAAAATTTTCTTCTTTCTGTAATTTTTACTTTAGAACATTGTTGTTATACAGATAGGATTTATATTAAAATGGGCCTCATTTTCTGCATCTCACTGAAAGAAATGAAGGGCTCATTATAAAAAAAAAGTCTAGTAACTTTAATAGCAGGAGAGTTCACATATTCAACTCATATAATATGAATTTTCCTAGACTTTCACTTTGAGGAAACGATCTGAAGCTATTAAGGTTCCCATTAGTCAGTGTAGGCTGAGCAAAGCAGAATATACTGCCTATTTCCAAATACTAAAATATGGGCTGACATATTCTTTGTCCCAAAGATTTGTCCCACAATAAATTTCTGCCAATTCCTAACACAGAAGAGAAGGTTGGGCAGTTGGCATTGGAGCTGGTTGCAGATGAGCCCCTGGCAATGTGTCTTCCTCACCCCATGCATAGTTTGCATCATTAGCTGTAAGGGAAGGATGAGACTTCAGAGAAAGAGCCTTAGTTTGAGGCACACGTGGTTAATGAGTAAGCTCCTGGAAGTTCGCTGCTAACTGAATTGGCGTGAGCCTTCTCAACTCCCTAGCCTTTCACAGGGTGAAATCTCCACTTTACAAGCTCTGATAAAACCATGAACTTCCCCCTTTGCAATATAAATAACAGTTATGAATATACATTCAGTGCCATGAGCAACTGGCTGATTCTACTTCCATCACTAGCTGTAAGTCTCAGGACTACAGGGCTGGTTTATGCTTCATTTACCTTTATTTCTCGTCTAACAAGCCTGGAGATGTGAAATCAAATTCTGGAAACAAGCAGTGGCAACACAACTCTGAATCGTCATTGCTTTTGCTTAGTAACGATAGTTTCAGATTCCAGTAAATGACTTCCTAACACTCCCTAATTAGAGAAACTAGAACTGGCATTCTTCTTCTACATGGACCAAACCAAACCTGGGACAGTAAATAAGTGCTTAAAAATATTTATATGCATAATAATACATAAAACCTGCATGTACTTAGAAATGCATATATAATTAAAATCCTAAAAATGCCTCACATCTTATTCTCTTGTGATTGTTTTTCTCTCTGAATTCTTACGGCAGTTTCAACATACCTTTATATTGAAGAAGTATCCATTGCTCACTCTCATGTATCATCATTATCATAATGTAAGATAATAAAAAGATCCATAAACTTACACATGACTGAGCCCTTGCAACATGCACGGAAATAATTATGGCATCTAATCTGGCAATCCAAATGGCGATAAAATCTCCTCTCCAGTATCTCCAACAGGGAAATATGGCTAAAGTTAAAGACCTCATTATCTCTTGCAAAGTATATTTCATCTCTCATCTGAATCCCAAACCCACATATTCTACTGGGCATCTCAACTTGGAGGCCCAGCAAATCTGGTCCCTTGCCTATTTTGTAAATAAAGTTTTATTTGAGTGCAACCACATTCATTCATTTACATATTTGTTCCATGACTGCTTTCATGCTACCATGGCAGAATTAGGTAATTGTCACAGAAGCCATAAATACATATATATATATATGGCTTGACACACACACACAC
>NW_024344378.1:13960072-14186227 GCF_902729225.1 Pteropus medius | reverse complement strand
ACACACACACATCCCTCAAGCCAAAAATATTTATCATCTAGCTCTTCACAGAAAAAGTTTGAATGTTCTGTCTACCACTTATTCCCCTGAGCTCCCATTCCCTTATCCATCAAATGGAGATAATAATGATCATATCTACCTCACACTGATGCTGAGGTATTAAAGGTGATATTGCTCATAAATCACTTAGCAGGTGCCTGGCACACAATGAGGACTCACAAGTGTCAATTCTTGGTATTAATCTTATTACCCCTCCTGTGTTTACCTCACAAGCCCCTATTCATATTTTAAGTCTCAGACCACATGCCTTCAAGAATATTCTCTGACTTGCCTTCCCCCATCCCACCCCATCTTCAGTCTTCCACTGTGCTCCCTCCATAACTTGGGAATACCTTTATTTTAGCTCCTACTTCAGCACACCATCTTCTGTCTCCCCTCAGAAGACAGAACATCTCGAGGGCAGGTGTTGTATCTCCTTCATCTTTCAACCCACAGAGCCAGCATCTTGCCACTGCTAGATTTTAGTACATGGGAGCTTCCCATAGGAGGTTACAGAATGTCTGAGACCAGCTTTAGCAGGGACAAGGATGAGTAGCCATAGACAGGAAGGTTGCCAGGGCACTGACATTTTTTGGCTTGATGGATATTACTCTTTCAATTGACTTCCAAATCAGTAGTTGGAAGTTATATTTTGGCAGCTGAACACTGATCAACATGAGAGCTCATAAAGTGAGTGCCCACAGAGGACTCTGGATCCAAATAAGTGGGATGCAGCCAAGCCCCAAAGCATACCAACAGCATCTGACTTTGATTCTAACCCCTTCGTGGGGTTTCACATCCATTCTTTCCCAAGGCAGTTAGGATTGGGCAGAAAAGTGCCAAGTGCTGATTTATTTGTTTTAAAAAAATCTTGCCACCAAGAAGGTAGCATTTAGGGTAAACCTGAGAAGTACTCTCACCAAAATCAACATGAAAATGTGAAGGACTCCTTGTGTTTGTTTGTTTGTTTGTTTGTTTGTTTGTTTGTTTGTTTGTTTGTTTGTTTTGGAACTTCCAATTTTTCTACCTTTCCAAAAATGACAAAGATAAAAGTGGGGCCCATTTTCCAATTTCCTATCTAGAATTTCAGAACAGCCTCTCACTGTTTTGGCCACTTTGCTCTTTCTAGAAAGGTCACTATCTCTGGGATTAAGAATCTGCTATTAAACCTCAAAGAACCATTTGTAATGTTAAAGTTCAGTTCCTCCATAGAGAAGGTTATTCTCCTCTGTTATGTCTTATCAGGATGCCCTGAAGTTGATTATCAAGGGGCTGAATTTTAAGATATGCATAGCCTCCAAATGTTCCAGCAGAAATTTTCCAGTCTACTCAGGATCATTCACAAAAGTTTTGCTTTTATATCCAAACAATTGCAATGGCCCTGTCTCCCGATTACTCAGGATGATTTGGCAATAACTGATGTAACTATTAGCACAACAGCTTGAACAAAACTCGACTTGGTCCTATCAGTTTTCAGTTAGTTCTCAAAACCTAGCTTTTCCTCGTTCTTTGCTTCCACTCATCTTCCTTAAATCAAGTCCAGAAGGACCGTCTTCCACTTTTTCTTTGATTCCAGAGGCATTGGTGATACAATACTTAACTTGAGTTAGGCATCTCTGTTGTCTTCTACTTTCTGTAAAGTGAGAATGGAACCACTGTTTATGCAAAAAGCTTTTACCATTACCATATTTTTGATGATGTTATACTCTAAAAGCAAAAACACACCAAGTTAGAAATTTCAAATGGCTCTTCTCTTTTAGTCATGCAAAGACAGATTAAGTGACTTATTGCATTTGCGTTCTAATACGCTGTTTTATTACAGATGATGAATCCTAGGAAAAGGAAAACCTATCATAAGGATTTCTCAATCGGCTCTCATTACCTCATAGTTTATGTTTTATTTTTATGTTGGATTTGATATCTTCATTTATGATGATTTGCTCTATTACAGGACATTACACTTAATAAAAGTAATTTTCAAAAAAGCAAAGATATAAGTAACAAGGTAAATGTAAGTTTATTTACACTCAAGTTCTAATTATTGGGAGAAGTAAAAACCTAGACACAACCCATGCACGTGCATACACGCACATTTTCTTTAACTAGGTTCATAGAATATTAAATATTTTCCAACATATAACTTTTGCCTCCATCTCACATATAAATATTGTGTATTGATACTTTATGGTCAATCTCTGTCTTGCCCACATCCCAACCTTATACCTTTCCATGAGCTTGAACTAACTCCTTTTCAATTATATACACAAACATCATTTAAACTCCACTAAGTCCATTTTAAGTTCATCACTCATCTCTAAATCAACCCATTTATACTGTGCTTTCTAATGATGCAGTTGGTATTCTGAAAATTATGTTTTCAGACGGCTTCCTGTGAAGTTCCAAACCATACAGGTTCTAGGTTGAAACTTTCCTGCTTTCCCGGAAGGCAGGAAAATAGAGGAAAAGGTTGTTCCTTCCCGTCTGCCTACTTTTCCTGTCAGCATCACTCCAGTCTCACTCCCGTAATGGTCCTTTACCAAGTAGTAGCAGTCAGTGCCAGTCCCTGATAATTTTGGTCCTCCAGGAAACAAAATCATGGTGTCCCCTCATAAGTCCTAGCATTTACTGGAGGATGATGGCCCAGTAAGTGCCTGGACCCAGACTCTGTGAAGTTCAACCTCTGATCTCCTGAGGTACCAAGAGTAGCCAAGCAATGCATCCTCTCCAGAGTCTTTCTCTGCAAAGTCCTTTCTCTAAGCTCCTGTGCTATTAGCTGCAGCTGCATGTGCCCGCTTCTCAGAGGCCTAAGTCTCAATTCTCTGGGGCATCATTTCTATGTTTCCAGATTCAGGAAGCCCTAACCCTTTCCCTTCATGTCTCAAGCCTTAGGGGTGTATCTCTGTTGTATCTTAGCATTCTATTTTGATCTTTCCATTTTCTAACACCTCTTTATCCAATTCAATGTACTAAATGCTTTCTGTTGCTGTATTCAGTATGATTTCTCTGTTTCTAATTGGACCTGAGTCTGGTATTCTATTGATACCAAACATAATCCCAGTAAACAAAACCTCACAAATAAGATTCATGGATTGGTTTAGTTGTATCCTTGGCCTTGAACAATGTTCTGAGCTCCTGTCCAATGGGAAATAAGAAATCAATAATTCTCAGTATGCTATGCATCGTGATTCATTAAATTATCATCTGTGGTTGATTGCAAATAAGTACCTAAAGACACTTGTGGAACCAAGTGTCTGCTCTTGATGCATATGGGGTAGGTTATCTTCTTCTTGTACTGGACAGCATGCAGAAAGAAAGTGATACGCTCAGGGCTTAAAATCTTAGCTCAGCTGACAGACGAAGAACAAGAGATCTTTAACGTGCCCCTAAAAGAATCTCTTATTTCACTGAAAATCACACTCAAAATTCAATTGTGTGAGTTTCAGAATTAAAAACTAAGTTGAATTCACAAACTCTCAGGGCTTGATAGGCCAATACCTAGAAGCCATCTTAGTTTTTGTTTTTAATACTCCTATGGCTGCTTGTCACAGAACTTCAGAGTAAGTAAAAATATGCAACATTATAATGCCATTGTACTTTCCAGAAAGGTAGTGTTATCTTGGAGTATCTGCATAGAAGGTATAGAAGATGCAATGTATATAAATACAGTTGTGCAGAGATGTTAATTAAATGAGGAGATTCTCCTAGCAAACCTAGGAAGCAAATAATCTGTCCATTTCACTTGACCTGAGACAACAAGGGAGGGGAATTTGTGGGAGGTGCTGACAGTGCTTTGAACAGTGGGAAGGGAGTGTTGGCATACTGCATCTTATGGCCCCCGTATTTAGTTTTTATTTGAGTTTAGTTGTTTAGGTCTCTCACTGCTGTTGGTTCACTGATTCAGATAACTAGGACCCAGTAGCCATGTCCTGGCCCTCTGACCACAGCAGACTATTATTACTTGATTTAAGTAGACAGATTTCTAAAATGAGCTAATTTTATATTCTTGCAAATCACCATGTTGGTGGGTCTTGGCAATGCACCTTATACTTAGTAAAACAACATTTCTTCTTCACCTCCAGCCTTCAGATCTTAATCCCACTCCACTCCTCAATGAAAGACCTTCTTCACACTTCGATTAACTAGTTCAGGCAAGTTTATATATCATCTGATTTAGAGGTTAACACTTATAATGATACTCCCTTCATGGAACAATATGTCTTTGTTCCAATCTTTCCTGCCAAAGTCAAGAGGGGGCACGGGATGGCCAAATGAAATCAAGCATGTTGTAAACTCTAAAGCACAACACTACTACCTTCAGAAATAAGATAGACGCCATCAGATACTCATTCAGATTCCGGGGTTTTCCTTATTTCAAAGTCATTCAGTAAACAGTCATTAAGTAACAGGAACCGCATTTGGAATATAATGGAGAGAATGCAGACCCAGCCCTGCCCTTAGAGAATGGAAATATAAAAGGGGAAAGAGACATTATCAAATAACTACAGAAACAGCATAGCTTTCTAGATTGTGACAAGTGCTATGATGGATAAGCAGAGGTGGGATATAGCAGATAAATGGTCTGGTCTTGCTTTGTATGGTTGATGTGGGTTGTTATATGCCAGCAGTCGGCTCAGAGACAAACATTTTTAAGAAACATAACCACTGCAGGGAAATAAAATGGCCTGAAGACCATTCTATCGCAATTCATATGACCTCAGCCTGCCATGCAAATTCTGGCAACTGTTTCCTAATTTATCCTGCCAATTACTGCCTGTTATGGACTGAATGTGTCCCCCCAAATTCATATATTGAAAACTTATCCCCCAGTACAATAGTGTTAGGAATTTGGGTCTTTGGGAGGTAACTGGGGTTAGATGAGGTCATGAGAGTAGAGACTTCATAAATGGAATTATTGTCCTTATTATGGTCACAGAAGAACTCACTTCTCTCTCAGCTCTCTGCCATGTGAGGTTACAACCTGGGAGGTGCCCTCACCAGAGCTCAATAATGTTGGCACTCTGATCTTGGACTTCCAACCTACAGAACTGTGAGAAATAAATTTCTGCTGCTTACAAATCACCCAGTCTGCAGTAAATTGTTACAGCGGCCCCAAATGGCTAAGAAAGTAGTTCACTAACTGAGCATCTTCAGAGGAATCCATGTAGCCCTTCACTGTCCTCCAACCAGTTCTACCTCCCCCATCTGTTTCAGGAGAGCGGTATGTCCATGCCTGCATCCGGCTGGCACCCGACCATGTACTGAGAGGAGATCAAGGCAGTAATGAACTACGCAAACTAACCAAGAAGTTGAGTTCTGAGCCTAGACCTTGTACAGACTGTACTGAGAATCTTGGAGTAAGCGGCTGTTACTTCTACACATCACTTAGCAAGAGACAAAAAATGTCATCTGTGCATGATGCACCCAGAGGTCAAGATACACAGTGTGTGTGTGTGTGTGTGTGTGTGTGTGTGTGTGTGTGTGTGTGTGTGATTATATGGCTTTTGGGATTCCAAAGCCCCGCCGCGATCATTCTGAGAATCCTTAGGGGACTGCTGTCCTTACGGCCTCCTCTGACTTCAGGGGCCCTGATTCCTCATTTACGGTTCATCACACTGACCTAGATTTAAAATTCAGTCCCTTCCTTGATTTCTTCTCAACCTCCCACCCACATTCCCAACTCACATGAAACATGAATGACTTCATAGAGTGGGTGTCACTTCACACATTACAGAGCAAAAAAAAATTGGTCTCCAAAGAAATTTTTGGCAACATCAGACCCAGCCCCAAATCTGTTCTCACCTCTAATCTCTTTTTTTTTCTTTTGTTAGGCTTCCCCCAACCTAGAGCCACCAATATCTCTCTGCATCAAAGCAGAGACACTTGGGCCTTATCTCTGAGGTCCTTGGGACCCACATTTCGCACCAAACACTTATTTTTCGATATACATATTTTCTCCCCCTATATGGAATCCTAGTGCTTATTGTTAGGATAAAAACACGTTCCCCTATATTTTTCACCAGCACTGCTGCAGAGAGGAGATTAGCAACTGCCTTACAATCGCTGTGATCATTCCAAACTGAATTTGCCACCTTGCATCATACCTGAAGCAAGAACTCACCACAGGAGAGTCACAACATGTTCCTAGTTGTGCTATTGCCTCATCACATGCCAGCAGGGACCTGATCTTGGTCCAAGGTAAATCACAACTTCAGTCACATAAATCACTGGCAGTACTCTTTCCATTCAAAGAGCCACCGGCACCATTTGTGGTAAATGGCCCTACAGTGCAGTAACTGGCTGCTTTCTTCAAGCACTAAGAGACAATGGGGATGTGCACAAACAAGCCACGCACAGAGATTTTTCTGGAGCAGAGTCAAATAAGTAGAAAGCCATTTTAAAACCACTGACATCCAGCAATTAGGACATTCAAATATCTAAGTTTTGAAGTCAGACAGATCTAGGTTCAATTTTCAATTATTCACTTACTTCCTAAGTATCCTTATAGTAAATGGCTTAAATTCTTCCTGCTTGTGTATACAATGAGGCTAATGCATCTCATCCCACCGGTACAAAATGAGACAATGGATTTAGCAAGTGTTCAATAAATGGCAGTTACCACAAAGAGTCACGTGGAAAATGAGCCAGTGCATACACTGAACCTCTTGTGCAACATTACTCACAGTGAAGCAATTTTAAAATACACACCCAAAAGCCTATCATCCAAATAAACTAAATCTTTCTTGCTTTTTTCTCTGAAACACTTTGAAGTAGAACAGAACAAATTCATTTCTGATTGTCAGCCTGTTATAAGAGGCCAATGACATTTTTTCCTTCCTATTTTGCTTAGAAATAACATCTTCTTCTTATTGGACTCTTTACCGAAGTCTTACAGATAACAAGATGGAATTTGAATCTGGGGACAATAGTAGGTGTTTAATAAATACATGCTAACTGATTGACTGATTGTTTCAATCTGTATCTACCACCATCCCTACTAATGGAGATGCTGTTAGAATTTACCAGAGTAGCTATTTGCTTGGGAGTAAAGCCCACTCTTCTCTAATTCAAAGGCTGAACCTTTTTAAACTTTAATGACAGTACGAAAGGTTAGCTCAGGTCTCTCCTCAGCCTCTATGGCACTGTGAGTTGTAGAGAGTGTTTAAAGTGGGATGCAATAAACTTATTATCCATCTGCAATCTGATGGCAGTTTGCCATACACATTTGTTAGTGAGAAACAACAGTTATGTTTCTGAATAGTTTTATTATTAAAAGGACTCAGAAAAAAAAATCTTTTGCAACCATTACTAGCTCCTGCATAAAAGGCAACATGTTGCTTTATGCTGTGACACCTCATGATGCCATCCCACAAGTTCTGTCCTTCAGTTTCACTGGATTTAATACAACTTCTTCTTGGGGTTCCACTGGGGCATGCATGTTGTGTCTGGATACAACTAACTTATGTTGCTATATTTATAAAACTGCTGACCTAATGAGATGATATATTTACTTGTTAAAACAATTAACACAGCTGCAAAATGAATTATAAAACAAAACAGAAGAGATGCATATTTCTCTACCCAAAGTGCCAGCTTTAATTGAAAAATAAATTAAATAATCCATATTCCTCCCATCATCTATTCCTCTATCATGTGTTCCTTTGGTATTTAAGAACAGTTATCATTACTTACACTAATTACAGAATAACAAAACTCATATAGAAATTGATTAGCCTTACGATACAATTTTGACAACACAACATGTGTGGCTCTTCCAATATATTCAAATCTAGTGACTATACAAAACTATATCTACTTATTAAGAGTTTTTTGCTTTATCATGATAATACTATCAAGATTTCTCTAAATTGGGGTCCTATCGGCAATGATGGAAATGATACATCATATAATAAGGGAAAACAATCTAATCTATGCTCCAAATGGTGATTCCTAGGTGTGGGTGAGTAAAGAAGGAGGGACTGTATCATGTAAATTATACCACAAGACTAATTTTTCCTGTTAATATTATTCAGAGATGAAGGCTGAAATAACCAACATACATTGGAACCATTTAAACATAATTATACAAATTCATTTTCCCCAACACAAGTTATAATAATCCTAAAATAATACAGCATATGTCATTACAAGGAAAAGCCATAATAATTTCATTTATGTTTTACCAAATATTTTAATTTTACTCCTTCCCTGCTATGAAGTCTTCAGTTTTTAGAAAATCTCCTGTACCATACAAGTATCAGGTCAAAAAAATGTTTTAAAATATTTGGGGAGAGGCAGAGAATATGATCCTCCATTTGAATTAAGTCTTCATTGGCAAAATTTATTTTTTAAGATTTACATAATTAATTTCCAGCCACTAAAAAAAAAAAAAATAGGATAGAATATAGGATATAAAATAATCAAAAAGAAAAGAAAACATCATCTTCCTTACAGGCTTCAGGAAAGAACATCATACTGGTTTACTTAAGTTCAAATTTAGTTAAAAGATGTGGCACTTTTCAGCCACCAGTCAAACATCAGGGGTGAACCCGAATGAGCCTAATTCCGCTTCCATGACATTTGACCACTGACAAATTTTAACCCTCACCACAACCTCTTGCCTTTCTGCTCCACGTCTGGGCAAGCTGATACAAAAGCCTGGGGGCTTCCTCCTGAGGCACTGGTAGCTCATTCAAACCACACAAGACCCTGCCTGCATACAGGAACTCTCACCCTGGCCCACCCCTAACCACAATTGCAACCTCTGATGAGAATGTAAAAGGTACAATGGTTCTGAAAAACAATTTTACAGTTTCTTAAAAAGGTGTGGACATGAATGTTTGCAGCAGCCTTCTTCATAACAACCAAAAATGAACAAAAATTCCCATTGAGAGGTGAGTGGATAAACAAACTATGGTTTATTTATATAGTGGAATACTGAAAGTAGACCTTCTGACTCCAGGGGGCAAAGAGTTCAGTAAATCGCTTTAGTTACTTCTTTTCCGTAGCCGCTATTTTTCTGGATGTGCCACTCTGAGGTCCCTTTTTCTAACAACAAAGAAGGCCCAGCTGAATTTGGTCAGGGTGTGGTGGGAAGGGTGAAGGACACTGGTGTGGAACCAGAAGCCCTGTGTCTCATTCCTCTCTGCCATTTATAAACTCTGTGATTGGGGTATTTACTTACCTTTGCTAAGCCTGAGATGGCTCAATAAAAAAATGGGGGTTGAGGGTTACAACTCCTCCCTCCCAGAATTATCATAAGGACTGAGATACCATCCCTGAATGTGCCTAGCACATGGCCTGCACATAATAGGTGTTCAGTAAATACTGGTCTGACTCAGAGTACAAAGGACTGCCCTGTATGTCATGTCCTACTGAAGCTTTGGTGACTGGGACACCTTATACTCACAACTCTCCATCTGCTTATATTATTTTGTAGTTTATTAGTAAAGTTAGTGCTTTTTAGTGTCTTTCTCTCCCCTGTAATTATTTGGGTGATTAGAAAAAGTGTACCTATTACTGAGAAATTTTTTTTCTACAACCTAATTTACCTATCAGATGAGTTGAAAGACAGTTGGGCATCTCCATTAATACAAACGCCAGCTCCCTTGCAGGCAGGACACCTTTCCTTAGAACTGGGAAGATTCATGGACACTTGAGGAGGGTTTGGGGGAATTCTCTGTAGTTGGCTGGTGACTTGTGGATGAGATAAGCTGAGTCTTACAAACAAGACAATGAGCTCCAAATAAGAATTTCCCAAATCCATGCATCCATAGCAATTAGCCGGGGGCTCTGATTCATAGCTACTATAGTTAAGAAGTTCAGCATTTTACTGGTTTGGGGTTAATGTCTAGGTAATATCTTTTCCCCCTGTTGTTTTAGGCAGTCGTCTGTGCGAACATTGGCTATAGCTCTTTCAGTTAATTTGAATCGGGTGAGAATAGGCAATAGGCACAAACCAGCAGTGTGAAGAACTCACGGATGCAGGTCCTGTGGGGTGTACACAGCTTACATGCCACGCTCTACAACTCTGATGACACCTGTTACTCATCCCACTTGTTTGGTTTATAGTGTCTGGACGTTGCCTTTGCTAAGCCTCAGATGGCTCAATAAAAAAATGGGAGTTGAGAGTTACAACTCCTCCCTCCCAGAATTATCATAAGGACTGAGATACCACCCCTGAATGTGCCAAGCACATGGCCTGCCTCAGAAAATGTCTTAAGACAGAAGTGTACGTTCCTTCATGATGATAAAAGAAATATAACCTCTACATATCAAGCACCTCTCATTAAAAAGCAGTTTGGTCCTTAAAGTGGGTATGACATTGTTCTTTTTTCATAAGCACAGCTATTTTAAACCACAGCCAATTGCTCTGTCTCTCACATCACTGTTATATAGTCATCCAAAGTAAAGATTTCTCTTCACCTGAACAAAAACAAATACTTTTTAATATTTAGTTGACAACTACGTGACATTAAAAACTAACTGTAACCAGTTACCTGTGGCTGATGAATTACTAGCCTAGGTCTTCCTGGAGGCTGAATTTCCACCGAGAGAGGAGTGCGGAGGGAGGGAGACCAACTAGAACTGTTCTCTGCACTGTTTTGCAGCCAGGCTAAATAAAGAAAAGGGTCTCACTGCACCCACCCAGAGATGACTTTACAACCGGCTTAGGCAGAGACTGCGCCCTAAACTAGTAGGTCCCTTAGGGCCATTTAGTTTCAAGGAAAGACAGAGAACCTAAACAACACAAATTCATGATGCTAAAGGCATTTGGCATTTAATTTGATTCATTAACTTTGCACTCATTCATTTCTCAAATTTGAGTATCTACTGTGTCCCATGCACTGCTCCAAATGTTGAGATGAAGCAGCAAGCAAAAGAAATTGTCCTCATAAAGTAGGCATTCCAGTAGGGGAGAGAGAAAATGAACACCAGGTAAACAAAATCTGAAATCCAATGCAACTAAAATTACCTACTTCTGTCCCTCTTGCCCTCCTCTAGGCAAAAAAAGCTATTTCTTGGGAAGGGAGGGGTGGTGACCAGATTACTTTTTTCTTTTCACTCTGCTTTTTCTCTCATCTTTTCCTTCCTTCCTTCCTTCCTTCCTTCCTTCCTTCCTTCCTTCCTTCCTTCCTTCTTCCTTCCTTCTTTCTTCCTTCTTTTTTCCTTCCTTCCTTCCTTCTTTTTTTCCTTCTTTTCTTTTCCTTTTTTCTTCTTCTTTTCCTTCCTTCTTCCTTCCTTCCTTCCTTCCTTCCTTCCTTTCCTTCCTTTCCTTCTTTCCTTCTTCCTTCCTTCCTTCCTTCCTTCCTTCCTTCTTTTCCTTCTTTTCCTTCTTTTCCTTCTTTTCCTTCTTTCTGCATACTGAAACAATAATTCTTAGAAACTTAGATTTAAGAGATCTGGGGGATCTATGTAGGGCTCCCAAATAATTCTGCATTAAAGAATATTTATATATCTTATGACATATAAATATATACATTTATAATCGAGGACTGTAATTATTAGCTTGCCTTTACTGAGAACCTAATGTGTTCTGGACACTTTTCTAAGTGTTTTAAATATATTAACTTATTTATCAGCACAATACCCTTTAAAGTGGGCACCATTATCATTCTCATTTTACAGATAGGAACCTCAAGTTCAAAGCAGTTAATATTTTGTTCAGCGTAACCACTTAGTGAACGATAGAACCAGTCTTGAATTTGGCACCAGAGCTTTCACATTCCTAATACTGCCTTGCCTCACAATATGACTATGTCATTATAAAGAAATATCTATCTATTACCCCCCAAAAAGAAAAAACAGTGGAAGTAAATTACAAAGTAGAGTACAGGTAGACCTTAAGTTATTTTTATGAGGAATTCACTTGACCTTTTTCTTCAGTTTTCTATAGACTGGTAAAAGTTTTGTCAAAGCTATTGCTGGACCACCACCCTCATGCAGGAGCTCCAGCTCCAAGACATCCCAACATGGAGGTTTGCAATTTTTATCCCAGATTTATATTCCAGACATTGTAGCTGATAGCTTAACTGCATTCGTCATTGTTAGGAGATGTTCATAATTCATTTTGCAAATGGCCTTCAAACACCAATCTAAAATACCTGAATGTAATGCTCTCTTCATCTTTTGCTTTTAATAGCACCCCCTAAAGCTTGATCAGGGAGTCATTGGAAGATGACCATATGGTGAGGTGGGCTCCTTTACACAGACTCCAAGGGCTTCAGGGATCTGAGAATCCTGGTCTGAACTACAGAATTTTGCCAGTTTGTGCAATGCCCCCACCACCCTACAGGAAGATCTAGAGCTTTCAAATGATTTTTAAAGATTCCATATTCTAAAAGAGCTTAAGAAGCATGGCTTTTGGCTCACTTTCTAAGTTAGTATCATTTGGGGGTAATTTACTTGACCACTCTGCATACCAATTTTCCCAAATATCAAACTGAATAACAAAATTCTTACCTAACATTCTTTCAAAAGAATGAAAATTAAATAAGGTTATATAATTATGGACTGCTATTATTTCTCTGCTCCTTGTGTCCCTCTATGGAGCTTTAAAAGTTAGCCTGCAGTGTTATAAGGGTACTTTGGGGTATATGCCATTGCTCTGTCTTTTAGAGGCTCTATTTTAATATTTTCGATATATCCATCTTTGTAGATATTTTAGTATTCTATACTTATTATTTTCTGCTAATTGTTATTTCTGTTTGCTCCCAAAAGCCAATACAATTTTAATTGAGAATCAGTGTAAACAGTAAATACTGCACTTCAGGCTATCCACATGTGAATAGGATTTAAATTCTTAAATGACAAATCACAGGCAGTAACTTTCCAGCAGATTAAAATACCCGAATAGATGTTACTCAAATCAGAGCAGCTTTTTCTCTGGACACATGCTATACTGGGTGGCTGCTAAGGGAATATCGTCTAATACCATTATTTTTTTAACCCAGAAAAAGAAATTTGAAATATTGTGTTTTTATCGCCCTTCCACATTGCCTTAAAAAATTATTAAAATAAACTTATTCTGGAACCCAGCAAGCACTAAGTACGCTGTGCCATCATCATTCACTCCCAGCTGCACTATACGCCACACACGTGGAACAATTTTTACATTTTATTTTAAAGGTTTTTAAAAGCACCATTAAAACTGCATCATTTTAAGACCCATTGAAGTTCAAGTAGTGGTGCGTTTCCTTAAGTCTAAAGCTTGATTTATGGAACCTGCATTCACTAGGAATCACAGCCCTGTCACACCATCTCTCTCTGCACAAGAACGATCAACAGTTAGGACAGCCAGATTTAGCTAATAAGAAGACATGATGCCCAGCTGAATGTGAATTTCAAATAAACTGCATTTTTAGTATGATTCATCTATTGCATGGGACATAGTTATACTAAAAAATTATATGTGATTAATCTGAAATCCAGATTTAACTGGGATCCGGTATTTTATCTAAACACCATGAAGCCTTCAACATTAGGGGATGTGTGTTGTGACAGCTTACTTGAGAAAAGTCCAGGAATATGACAATTCCACAAACCTAAACCGTTAAGGTCAGAAACAGAAATACACCCTGAAATTTGTGCCTATCTAGAAGAACATAAATGATATGAAAGAAAGGTGTTTTTCCTACGACCTTTTGAACACTAAACAAAAGTATATTCTTCCAGAAAATGGAGGAGAATTCACTTTTCCCATAAACATCTCACCTTCCAAAATCTAGTTGGGAAAGTCAGTTCTCTGTACCATGCCTCCCCTCTCAACATTTGGACACTGAATGTGGGTCATAACCTTGAACAGATTTATTAAGAAACACAAAATGAACAAAAAAACTTAAACAAATTAAATGGGTCTATTCTTTCACTGCACAATGGATTTGACTTTTGCCCCAAGGATGTGTTTTATTTCATGATTATTAAGGATGTCAGCAGTATCTTCCCTGCGAAGAGCACAAATTTTCCTTCTGTTTTCCACCTTACTCAAAACCCTTTATTGCATATGTTACAAGTCACAGGAGTTCTTAATTGCTGCTTTTCAGTATTGCAAATTCTGAAACCCATGGTAGCACTTTGCTAGATGGATTTTGTACATGTAGAGTTGTTAAGCATTTATAAAACTCTCTCTCTGTCTCTTTCTCTCCCTCCCTGCCCTGCGCTGCACCCCCCACCCCACCCCCCAACCCACACCCGTCTCTGAGAAAAAACGATCACCAGGATGATTTTTCTCTAGTATGTAACCTCCATAAGTAGAAATAATAGGGCTTTATCGAGAGAGCCAGTCAAGTTTCTGCTCTGATTATCTTCATGCTCCTTTCTCTTACCTTGAGTGGCATAGTCTACAAGCTACCTTATCATTCTCTCTCCCTTCTTTCTCTCACACACACTTCAGTTTTGAGAAATTTATTAATAAATGTAACATGGAAGAAAATTATGAGATGAAAATTGGGGTGTGTTGAAACCCCTGCTTCCTCCTTTGCCTTGTGCACTGGTATACTCAGGTCTAAAGTATGTGTATCATTAGTATGTATCATCAGTATGCTAAGGCTGACAGGAAAAAAAAAACTGTTCCTTCTGAATTGGGGAATAAGCAAGAGGCTGTCTTGGGGAAATGGAACAAAAATTTATAGAGAGTAGTTGAATTTGGGGACCTGAGATTTGGGGAATTATTTATAAAAGCTGGGTTTTGTGTAATAAATACTCAGAATGATTTGAGAGGATTATGAGAATTAAATGTGATAAGACATGTGAAATACTACATGTAGGGTCTAGGACCTGAAAAACGCTCAATAAAGGCTAAGTATTATTAAGGAAAGGTCCATTCCTCTTGTATGGGAAGCACAGTAAACCCTGCAAACGTAGGGTGAGGTGAAGATATAAATTCTTGAGAAGAGAACATAATTTCAACAGCAAATTTGCAGAGATGAACATCTTATACAATCTCCACATCAGTTTTTGAAGAATCAAAAATGGTGGCCCAGATGACACCGTGTACAAGTAAAAAGAAATGTGAACATGATGAAGATTTCACTACTTCCTGTCTGGTGTATCTTGCAACAGCTCTGATCAAAAGAGTCCTTTCTCACAGAGAGGGCCAATAATCCTCTCCTAAAAATTTTGGCTTTGCACTTTTCTAAACAGGTCATCTTAGGGAAATAGTATCATCTTTATTAGTGTCAGGCTTGTTGACAAGCAGGGTAAGCAGCAATGAGAGGCACAACTCAGTCCTTCAAGTTTCCAGACCTTCAGTTTCCATCTTCCCTTAGGACCACATCCCAGCTATGCCAGGGCCAAATAAAAAAGTTCATTCTTTCAGTTGAAAAACAAATGCTGTTACCACTTGCATCACTACCTTTTTCTTTCTAGTTTCAGATGTTAGTTAGCAAAACTAAAATAACCCTTGCTCCTTTTATTGCCATCTCTATTCCTCCTGGGATTCCTGAATCTGGTACCTTCCTGTCGCCTCAGACCCAGTGCTGGGGAGCACCACTCGGGTCTGCTCCCACTGCATCCCTACAACTACAAGCAGTGCCCTTTCTCTTCTAGTCACTATCCAACTATCATGTATCTTATTTCTTTGGATTTTCAATCAAGAGAGTGTTGCCTCAAATTCTGAAGTAGGAGGTGATTTGGGGTGATACAAGGATATAGTAAAAACAAAAAAGCAAAGCAAATGTTGAGTATATCATTGGAGTCATATTTACTCTGGTGCTTTATAATTCACTCAACGACTCTATTATCTCCATTCATAAATAATAAACACTGAGGCTGGAAGGTATGAAACAACTTATTCAAGGTTAATAGTTAAGAAATTATCGGAGCAAGGATTTAAACCCAGGGTGTTTGAGTCCAAAGTGTGAGCTGTTAGCCACTAAACTAGCACATCTTCATCCCACGTAACCTTTGAATCATATGATTTTAAAGAAATAAACATGGGAGTTGTCTCCTTACCCTCGAGCTCAACGATCTGAACAACTAAATCAATCTGGATTACTATCAGCACAAGCTGGTAAATCAACGACATTTCTTAAAATAAACTCAGTATAGCCTTAATTTAAATGCACTAATGACATGGAGAAGTAAGACCTTAGCAAACTAACCCTCCTAACGATAATAACTGTAAACTCTGAGGAAATACAATAGGCAATTACTCAAGAGTTCTGGAGAGTGAATAAAGTTAGGCAGATTTTGGAGAGGAGCCGAAACTTGGAAGAGATGGCATGTACTAAATGAATAGCCCATCGATAGAACTTTGCTATGAGGCTAACTGTAGTTGTGGCATGGTGTAGAGGGACTAAACCTCTTTGGGAAAGTCTGCCATCTTTCTTGCCAAAAAAACACAGGAAACGGCCTGAAGCAATTAGTCACCAGAAAGAAGAGGCGAATCCTAGAAAACAGAAAGCCAAAGGATACAAAAGCCAAATATGATGTACAGACTCTGCTAACTTCTTTGGCTGTCTTTTAAGTTACTTGTGCACAGTATAAACTAAAAACAGTCTGAACTAGAATCTAAGCTGTTACCACTATTCACTTTACCCAAAAGAGTTTTCAGTTTGAGTCTAATTAAGCTAATTGCCTGCTTAAGTAAAAACATTAATAGTCTTCACAGAAAATTAGCAAGTCCAGAGTCAGAAAAAAACATATTATTTACAGGATTCAAACTAAAATTACTTACCATACAAAGAGAAAGGAAAATGTCACCCATTCTCAAGGGAGAAGATAAGAGTCCGATCCCAAGATATCCCAGTAGTTGGAATAAGCAGCAAGGACTTTGAAAACAGCTATAATTATGATGGTCAATGGGGTAAAGCAAAATATTCTCATGTGAATGAAAAACTAGGAAATTCTGGCACGGAAATAGAAAATATGAAAAAGAAATAAATGTTAAATTAGAGCTGAAAAAAATTAAAGAGCTTAGAAAATGGTCAGTGAATTTGAAACTATATTAATAGAAAATATCCAGTCTGAAGAAAAGAAAAAAACATTTGAAAAACTAAGTGTGACTCAGAGAAGTGTCAGACAACATCAGAAGTTCTTAACATACCTGTTACTGAAATTGCTGAAGGAGAGGAAGTAAAATAAGTAAAAACAATACTTAAAGAAAATAATGGCTGAGAATTATGTAAATTTACAAATTCAACAAACTAAACAAATTACAAACAGGATAAATACAAAAACCACATCTAGGAAAATCACATTCAAACTGTTGACAATCAAAAATAATAAGAAATTCTTGGATACAGTAAGAAAAGACATGATAGAAGGAGAAAAGCAAATCAGATATCATGGAAACCACAGAACACTGGAAGAACATTTTTAATGTCCTGAATGAGAAAAAAATAAAAGGTCAATTTAGAATCTATATACAGCAAAAACAATCATCAAAGAATGAAGCTAAATAAAAATTGTTTCAAATAAATAAATAAGCAAATTTGTTTTCAGTAGACCTATAAGAAATGTTAAAAGGAATTTGGAGCTAAAGAGAAATGAAACTAGAGTAACACTCAGCTCTTCAGGAAGGAATAAAGAATATTTAAAATGATAAATATCTATGTTTATATGATTATATTTCCTCTTAATTTCTTTAAAATGCATGTGACTGTTTTAAGCAAAATTATAATATTTTCTTATGAGTTTATACTCTATGTGGATGTAATACCTTTGACAACTATAAAACAAAGGATGACAAGGAGCGTGTAAGTGGATGTGGCAAAATTTTTATAATTTATGGGCAATATTAAAATATTAATTCTAAGTAGGCTTTTAAAGGACATGGCAGCATTTTTATCCCTAGGAAATCACTAAAAATACAAAAAGTATAGTTTAAAAACCAATAGCTAAATTAAGATGAAATTTTTAAAAATATCTAAATAATCCAAAAAAGTCAGAAGACATTAGGATTTTCAAAGAAAACAAATAAAATTACAGACTTAACACCAAAAGCATAAGAGATCAGTGAATACCAGCTTAGGGAGTTTGACCTTTATCCTGTGAGAGTCAAGTAACTACTGAAGAAATTTTTTAAAGAAAAGGCACAATTATATGTGCACTTTAGGAAAATCACACTAAAATTGTGGAATATGGATTGGAAATTGGCAAGGCTGGAGGCAGGAGACCAGCTAGCAAGCTAGTACATTAATTCTGACAAGAAAAATCAGGGGTAGTGGATAGCTTAAGCAGTGAATGGAGAAGAGAGTAGTCTGACAATGGGGGTGGGGATCATTAGAATCTAAAATTGATATAATTTCATGAGCAATTAGATGAAGCAGCTGAGAAAGAGAGTGAGACTGGAAAGAAAGTCTCTGACATAGATGACCAATGAGAAAGTGATATTATTCACTGAGATGCCAAATATGAAAGAAGAAGCAATTTTGAGAGAAAAGTGGAGGGGTTCAGTGGGATATCTGAAGGTGCAGCAGCAATTAGAAATGTCAAGTAGAGTTTCCTTTTAGCACCAAAACCAGACATTGCTTCCTGGACATATAATTCAAATCAAGAATGAGGAATACGAGGAGCCTGCCAGGTAAAGTGAGATGAAGAAAGGGTCACAGAAAGACAAATTAGGAGGAGGAGAAGGATGAGGACAGAGTGGAGGAGGTAGGGAAGGCGTAAGTGACAAATGAAGCAATTAAACTTTTCACTAGCCTCTCTCTGAACTGTCAGGTCGTCAAGTTTTCAGTTATTTGTAAGTACTCTGTTCTTTGGAGGCAGAATGAGTTATTAACCTTCTCTAATTGGAATCTGATTTTCTCTAAATTCTGTATTTCAGGCTAACAGGGTTTTACAGAAGCAAGTAATAAGTTTAAGATGACTGTTTTAATGCTACATGTGTCACTTCTTTAATAATCCAAGTCCCACTCTCACTCCTTTTCCACCTCTATCCTATCTAAACCCCAAAGTCCCAAGGCAAAGTCTAGCTTTTTGACCCCTGAAGTTACCTATAAAGGCTTTGTAAGCAAACAAAGGTGTGATGGACTGAATGTCAAGTCTCCCTAAAAGTCACATGCTGAAGCCCTGAGGAAAAATGCCATTATATTTGGAGGTGGAGCTTTTGGGAGTTAATTAGTGTTGGATAAGGCCATAAAGGTGGGGCCCTCAGGATGGGATCAGTGCTCTCATAAAAGGAGATACGAGAGCTTGCTCTCTCTCTCCTCACATGTGCACACTAAGAGGTCATGTGAGCACACAGTGAGATGACAGTCACTTACAAGCCAAGAGAACAGGCCCCAGAACGAAATGATCTTGCTGGCACCTTGACCTTGGATTTCTCAGCCTCCAGAACTGTGAGAAATAAATTTCTGTTGTTTAAGCTACCGAGTCTATGGTATTATGTCATGGAAACCCAAACAGAGTAAGACAGTGGGCACCAGAGATGCCAAGAAAGCCTCACAGAGGACCTGTGCCAACATCTGATGCATGTCCATCATCAGCATCACGCCCAATGAAAATTAACTGCCTTCATCAGATGTCTTATCCTGGCCTTACACCTGCACTGAACTTTTCCTGAGCTCAGGTGTTAACAGAGAGGCCAGGACACATGTCAGAACACAAAGATCTTGTCGGGAAATAAATACATCCTCATGAGAGACCAGTTTCTCTTATGGCCAAAGAGAATGGTGGAACAAAGCTCGGAATACAAACTTTAGGAAAGAAGAGAAAAAGGGAGTCAGATTCCCCAGTCCTTAATCACATCTGCATACTGTCAACTCCCTTACGGATTTCCCAGAAAGTCTGCAGGGCACCCACAGCACTTAGGTAGGTATGTCACTACCAAATGGGTTGTGATTAAAATGTCCACCTTAAAGTAGAAGATCTCTCCAAAGCACACAAGTCTCATCTGCTAGATCCGCATGTGTCCCACTGACTTGCATGTCAGGGAGTGATGTGAAGAGCACTACGTTGCCAGTGAACTATAAAATTACCAAAAGGGATAAAAGATATGAAGATATAGATTGTGGGACCATGAAACTTATCTATTTATTTATTTGTAATACTCAACTTTATTCCATAAAGAACTGTCATCTTTATGCCATACAGTCTTGAGAGATGGGCTACAGTTCGATTTTAGATTTCTTTCAGGCAATGAGAGACACTTGTTAGGTGACAAGTCACCATGGTATGGACCATGCTTTCTTCTCGCATTGCATTTAAATCCAAACAGCTGTGTCATTGACTGTAGTCAAATAGAAGGAATACTTTAAAGATATCTTGATACGACATGCCAATACAGAAGCACAGGGGAAGAGACGTAGAAACATACAGCAATGAGCTGGCCATAGTTACATGAAAATGAGTTGTTTGAAGCTATTGAGTCTATCTGGCACAATTATATATGCCAATTAAGAATCTAAGCATCAATATCAGATATACCCACAGACCCTAAAAAACAAATTTCTGATAACAGAAAAGGATAGTCACATGAAAACAATATGGAAAAAACGTGTAAACACATACCTACATATACCCTCAACAGCACCATCCTCAAACAGAGAGACTGGTGACAAATGCATTACAAACATGTAACTCAACTAGAATAACACTGAATAGACCAAAAGATTTTCTGTATTTGGTTGCTGTCCATATGTCTATCTACACAAAGGCAGGTAGATGGCCAGATTTCCATATAGCAGAGAGATGACGAAAATGCCAAAACAGACACAAGGTGAGAAACGGAAAACAGATGATGAGACAAGAGGTTAGACAGACACAGACGTACACAAATAGTGACACATTTCCCCTCGAATTTTTATATTTTCTTCTAATTTTTAGCTTGGTGCAGTGAAGATGGGGAAGAACTTCAGAAAAATAACTGAATTTGAAGAACTTTCTTGGTCAAATCTAGTTGAAGGTAACCTACTTTTCAAATTTTTCTGAGTCTCTCATCATTTATGTAAAGTGGATAATAATAGCCGTCTCATAGATTTATTATAAGAATAATTATAACACTGGGGCTTCCAATTTCAATTCCACAGACCTGCGTTGGGTCCCCTAAGGCACACATGCTAATGTCTCTTTTCCTAAGTGCACTTTGGTGATGGGGGGCAGTGCTGGGGATGATTCTGTGCTGCTCATTACTCAAACGCCACATGCAACAACACTTTCATACCCAGTCTACCTTCACTTCCAGATCTTGCATGGTCAACTTCCCTCTGACTTCTCAGTAATAACTTCGGGGTTTTTGTCAGCATAATAATACAGTCATGTGCCACATAACGATGTCTCAGTCCACGATGGACTTCACATGTGACAATGGTCCTGTAAGATTATAAAGGACCTGAAAAATTCCTATCATCTAATGACATCACAGCCACCCTAACGCCATAGCACAATGCAGTACTCTCATGTTTGCAGTGATACTGGTGTAAACAAACCTACTGTGCTGCCAGGAAAAGTACAGGACACACAGTTATGTACAATACATACTACTTGATAATGATAATAAATGATTACATTACTGGTTTATGTATTTACTATCTTATGCTTTTTCTCATTTTTTTAGAGTATACTCTTTCTACTAATAAAAAAATGCTGTAAAACAATATGCTATGTCATGCTGGTAGCAGCTTCATACATCTTGTGTGTTTCTTGACTGCATCATTTTCTCTTGTGCTTGATTTAATCCCCTGTTGCTTTGTACAGTAACATGCTCTACAGGTTTGTAGCCTAGGAGCAGTAGGTTACACCATAAAGCCTAAGAGCATTTCCCAGAATGTATCCCCATCATTAAAATGGCAGATGATGTATCTTGTTGAGAAATAGAGAATTAGCTGAAAGAAATGGTGTGCCTTCTTCGTGGGCAACGGCCATCTCTGGAGTCAGAACTGCAAGTAGGGAATAAACTGACTGTCTGAAGTGGGCTTCACGTGTCTAAGACATCACTCTCCTCTTGCTAATATCACATCTGCTTCTCACCTTCTTAAAATAAGATCCTATGTTTACAGAGGCCATAAAATGGATTTCTATCTGCTGCGCTTTTCTTTTTACTGCATATTACTTTGTCTCTAGAAGTAAAAGGAATGTTTTCAATAACAAGCTCCTGACATATATTTTATATCTAATATAAATCACCCATTTCAAGTGTACAGTTTGATAAGTTTGGGCAAATGGACATGGTCATGTATCCTCCACCATGATAATGACACAGTGTATTTCCTTCACCCCTAAAAGTTCTCTCCTGCAGTCAGCAATTTTCCTCCTTGCCAGTCCCAAACAATCACAGATCCACTTTCTATTGTTTTAATATGGAAATCTCTAATCTTTTGTAGCTATACACTGTTGTATCTGGTTTTATTATCCTTAACATACTTTTGAGGTTCATCCATATTGCTGTGTATAATATTGCAGTTTATTTTTATAAACTAAAATTTGTTTATTCATTTACCAGTTGACAGAAAGCCATTTCTAATAATTAGCTATAATAAATAGTTATGAGTATGTGCATAAGAGCATATGTGTACATACATGCTTTCATGTATGTTGGAAAAATATATAAAAGTGGAATGGGAGACTCATTAGGTAAATGCATGTGAAACTTTATTAAAAGCTTCCAGACTGTTCCCCAACCTCGCAGTATCATTTTGCACGCCCGCCAGCTATGTATAAGGATTCCACTTACCCTACATCTTCATCATCGCTTGATATAGTAGTCAGTATTTTACATTTTAGCCATTTTAGTGGATACGTAGTGGTATCACATTGATTTTAATTTGCATTTTCCTGATGACTAATGATGGTGAGCCTTTCTTTAATGTGCTTATTTACCATTTTTATCCCTTCTTTAGCAGTGTTTTTCCAAGTTTTTTGCCCATTTTATTCGGTGATTTGGTTTCTTATTGTTGAGTTTAAAATGTCCTCTATATATCCAAGAACCAAGGCCTTTTACAGACACATCATTTGCCAATCTGATCACATTTTATGACTTCACTTTTAAAATAGTTTGTATCAAAAAACAAGTGTTTTTTTTTATGAAATCTAATTTATAATTTTTTATGGTTCATGTGTTTGTCGATCCCAAGGAAAACCACAAGATTTTATCCTCAGTATTCTAGAAATTTTACAGTTTTAGCCATTACATTTAGGTCTATGTTCCATTTTTAATTAATTTTTGTGCACAAAATGAGAGAAAGGGTTAAGCTACGTATGTTTGCATATGTATATCTAATTAATTTTTTTCAAAACAATTTGTTGAAAAGAATTATCTGGAGACTAAAACAGTGGTCACCGGGAGACTTGAATGGTGGCTACCAGGGGCTAGTAGGATAAGAACATGGGAAGTTATTAATCACTATAATAACTATAATAAACATAAAGTTTCAGTTGAGCAAGATGAATAAGCTTTAGAGATCTGTTGTTTAACATTGTATATATAGTCAACAATAATATATTGTACACTTAAAATTTGTTAAGAGTATAGATTTCATATTAAGAACTCTTACCACAAGAAAATCAAAGTGAAAAAGAATTACCTGGACAACTTTGTAAAAAAAATACCATATATACGAGAGTCTACTTTTGTACTCTCTTCAATTCCATGAATCTATATATATGCCTAAGCCAATAACACAGTCTGTTGATTACCAGAGCTTTACAATAAGACTAGAAATTAAGGCTCTTGGGTTCTCAAGTTTTCTTATTTTAAAAAATTATTTAGCAATTCAAAATTGTGTTGTCATATAAATTTTAGAAACAGCTCATGACTTTCAGCAAAAACCTGCTAGAAATTTAATTGAGGTTACATTGAATCATTAGGTCAGTTTGGGAAGAAATGACATCTTAACAATACTGTGTTCCAGTTCATGAAAATGATATGTTGTTCCACTTATTTAGCTCTTTTTTTTTAATTTTTCTTCCTCTTTCTTGACCATTTCTTATTCCTCTCATTGAATTCTCCTGTTTACTTAAATTAGTATTTCTAAAACAATGATGTGTAGAGATAAGGACATCCTGACCATGTTTCTGATCTTAGTGCAAATGCTTCTAGTGTCTACTAGATGTTAAGTAAGATGCTGGCTTTTGGACTAAGATATACATTTTTATAACATTAAGAAAGTATTTACTAATTCATAGTTTCTTAAGTGTTTTAATCAGAAAAGGATATTTCAATCTATTGAAGATTTCTTCATACATGGACATAATCATATAATTTTTTCCCTTGGATCTATTTATATGGCATGTTACATTAATAATATTTCTAATATTACACAAATCATACATTAATTGACTAAATCTTAGCTGCTCATGGTTTATTTTAATATGCTATAGAATTCTGTTTGCTAATATTTTATATAGTACTTTTATATCAACATTCACAAATAATACTGGTTTATAGTTTTTTCTTCTTGTTTTCTACTCAAATTTTCTTTTAGAAATTTCTGCTCAAATCACAAGGCAAAATATAAGCCAACCACCTGCCTTTCTTACCCAGTATTATGTTATCCCTATAAACAATTTCACCTCTATTTATTGGCCCCCATGCCTCACAAGAGTTCTCATGTATGTGGGTTATTACAAAAGCTATGATAAACAGAAGTGATCAAAAATCATTTCCTGAGGATCAATGATAAGTTGATTCAATAAGTTATCTTGGTGAGCATCCCAATATGCCTTGGATGATTACAATGCCACAGTAAAGAGTTTGGCAAATAAAGTTCTAAACCAAAATAGGTTTACATCAATGGCTGAGAATTCAGGCCCTGTGTAAAGGTCCCACATCTGCCTGTGCAGATTTACTGGATAAGAGCTCTTAGATGAGGGGCAACTGGGTCTGAAATATAGCCCCGTTCCCCTCGACAAACCCTGAACCCATGAGACTGAGTCAGGCTGTGGGGAGAGCCTTTTCCTAATCTGAGAAAAAGCGCTATACGGGCTAGCAGCGGCCATGGACCTCAGGGTCCAATCCTTAACTCAACTGTGAATTTGTTAAAGTAAAATGAAAGCTTTTTTTTTTTACTTAGAGAGAAAAAATAAAGCACTTTAAATTTTTTAGGCAGAAAAGGAAGTTTGTTAAAAGAATATAGGTATATCTCATGAAAATCAATGGTTAGATCTCAGAAACATGGGATCCTGTCCTGTCTTTCTTATGCTGTTTCTGTGTGTCAGCCTCTCTTAGCACAGAGCAGCCAGCTCCATATGACCAAACATGGCTGAGGAAAGCTCCCACTTTTATACCTCATGGCCACAGTCCCAGGGGAACACTCACCTAAAGTCTCCTCCTGCTTCCACATTCAAATTTCTGGGCAAGAGACTTATTGGTCCAGCTTGAGTCAGATAGCCATCATCTCCACACTTGGACCAATTATATAGCCAGGAGGACCAGTTCATATGAAAAAGATAGTTATTTAGAAGACATGTATACAAAGTTGCAAGCTGACAGGTGTGGAAAGAGAAAGCCTCCCAGAAAAAAAAAAAAAAAAAAGAATGGCTTTTTCCAAAAGAAGGCCAACTGAAATACAACAAGCATCTATTAAAATTGCATAAAGAAGGAAGGCCTCGCATCACTTACACTGAATTGAATGTTTCTCCTGAAAAAGCAAAGTTAATAAAAGGTGCCATTCTATAAACACTCAGACAAAAACTTCAACTAGATTTGAACAGCTCTCCACGCACATTTAATGTTACCTAATTTCTGCGCACCCCTTAAGGCTAGCTGCACATCTCTTTTCCTCCAACGATCCTTCCCCAAGTATCATAATGATCTATTTCTGGCCTCCACTGACAACTTGGTTCATGTTGTATGATTTGATCAGATCCTGCTTTTTTTTGTTAATTATTATATGTATACAACTCATCTCCTCTTCGGAAATTTTAAGTCCCTTAGACACTTTTATAACAAATATGGTTCACAGTGCTAATAATAGTCTATTCCATGCAACTGGTACCACACTGCTGAGTGCAGTTTTAGTAATCTTGTTTGGGTTCAGACCTTGGGAAGATGGGATTTAGCATTCCTTACACAAAGCACACCAATAGCACCACAGTAAGGCGGTCAGATGAGTGGCAGGGTTACTGATTATTTCCTAAAACATGCACTGAATGATATGCTAAAAAAAAAATCTCAAGCCACCAAATAATATGCGAAGGAAAGATAACAAGTGTTTGCAAAATATGTGACAGCACTTGGTGCCCCATAAAATGCTATACTGATAATGGGATAGGGGTGAGGGCACAATTACCCCATATTCTTTTTTCTCTGCTTAAGGAAATCCTAAAGAAAAAGGAAGTGCAGAATATTTACAAGAAGGAACATTCTTTCTATAGGGCAGTGGAAGTTTGTAATTCAACTCAGATTTGCAAATCTGAGATTTGACAACTAAGATGTAAAAAGTAATAAGCAGGGCTCACTAATTTGCATTAACTAAATGAGCATCATTTTGACTTTGTGAAAAGCAAAAATTATGAGGCATATTTAAAAGGCAAAATAACTAGAATCTGATTAACTAAATGTTAGGGAAAAATATTCCACAGAGAGTACCTTGCTTAGTGAACACATTATGAAGATTTTATATTAGCATATTAATGCTAGGTTGTAAACAATGCTCACAGACAGGCTGAAAACAGACTTTTAAAAATATAAGACAAATTTCCCATTTCATATTTGTGTAATTTATTGTTTCTTGAATTTAATTCCCCATGTTCTTTTCTCACATTTGTGCAGTACTTTACAGTTTAGCAGCACATTCTCATGTAAACTTTACGTGACCTTTCGCCCCTTTCAGTGGTAAAAAAATGATGAAGCTTGAAAAGGTATTCTGACTTGACAAAGGTAGGTGAGGTAACTAGTCTAAAATGCACAAATTCCAAGTCAGTGAAGTCTAAATAAACATCTATATGAGCTCTAAGTCTATTGATACTTAAGTCTTATTAAGTCTAAATAAATATGATTTAGCTTTGTTTGTTTTTTTTTTTTCCTGAGAGACATGTGTGCCCACACAGCAAAGATTGCATAGAAAAAGAAAAGAAAAAAGAAATAAAAAATCTAATATTTATGAAAGATTTCGGAGGAAGAGGTCAGGGAGAAGGGGAAGCTCATCCCTGTGGATTTTGGTTGATTTCAACAGCAGTGTGAAATTTATTATTTTTTTTTGCTGTTTTTGTTCTTCCAATTTGAAAGAAATTATCAGTGTGTATATTATATTATGTTTTTTCTCTTAAGTAGTATAATGATATGTTTTTTTCCAAGTATATCTAGCAAGAGCAGATAAATGACACCAAATTGATCTTTTGAAGTTCCATCCAGAATTTTCTCTCCTTTCTATCTCCTTCAACTGTTCCTGTAGAAGGACGATTTTGGAGGAAATTAGATTCACTGCATAAACCGATGCATTTATCTGGTGGTTCTGGAGGTCAAATTAGCTCTTCTAATTGGGTGAAATGAGGTTACAATTATGTTTGTAGTCAATTAGTATTGTTCTGATTGAATACCGAGTCTTGTATACTATTTAAATTTAAGAAAACAGAGCACTAAAATGTATTTCATGTGATGGGACAGGACATGGGAAAAAGGGGAAGAAAAATATCTAGGTCATAATATGAAATAAATGACCTCTCATTTATGCATAAGCAGGCTTATCTGCACAAATTTAAAAAACACATATAGTGTATAACATATTATGAAGACATCTATATTATAACTAGCAATATTACTACTATTTCATTATGAAAAATAATATTATTGATGTCAGACATCATGGTAGAAGTTGAAGGAACACAGAGCCAAGAATCAGTAGACTCACATCCTAATGTCAGCTGCACTACTAGTGAGTCACGACCTCTCTGAACTTACTTTCTCTTGCCTGGAAAATGGAAACAATAACTTATTTAGTTGCTGTCTCTGTGAATACAAAGAAATGTAAGATATAACTGCTGCTCTCGAACAGTTTATAATACATTTGGAAAAACAAAGTAATTCACGTAAAAGACAAAAAGAACCATTTGCTAGGTATTGCTCCAAAAATACTATCAACTTATTGATCAACATAACAACCCAAAGAGGGAGGCATTATGATTATTTCTATTTTACACACAAGAAAATGGAGACTCAAAGCAATTCAGAAATGTCGCAAGACCTGTCTTGGTGAAGGAACAGAGCGCGCCAACTTCAAGCCCGTCCAACTTCAGAGCAGGAGCGCTTGCTTCACTGCCATGTGAAATAATGACAAAATCGCTGTGCATTCAAAGGAGGGAAAGGTAGGGTAATTCTAAACCACAGATAGATAAGAATTAAAATGACAACAGAAGATGCACCTCATGAGAAGATGGTGAGCCAAGTCTTAAAGGATGAGGAGTGGTAAAGAATGGGCAGAGGAGTAGATGATAGTAGAGTGAGGAAATTCAGCATGAAGGAGGCAGCAGGTACAGGTGGCAGGAGAGAAGAACCCAGATGAACTGCAGCAAGAGTAAGGCTGGACAGGCTGATTTTGAAGAAATTTGACTATAAAATTAAAAACCTTCCAAGCTCCCCAAACAGACAGCTCTGCCCACCTGGCCCTCTACAGGCTAGTCTGCACAGCTGAGCTTTGTTGCTTCCGGAAAGCAGCATTTGAAGAGCAAGTGCTCAAATTGCGACTGCCTTGTTCTGAAGATGCCAATCAAGGTCCCAGCTGGCCTACAGGAAGGAAGCCTTTGAACTAATTAGACAAAAGTGCACTCACCAGATGAGCATGTGGCTTGGTGAGCACAGCGTGACTCTGCATGATTTTTGAAAGGAGAGAGCTGGGCAGTTGCAGCCCCATGTGCAGATTCAACATAGGCTGATCTCAGTCCCAACCATTCTCTCTCGCAGAAGCACACAAACTCCTCAGAACTGTACCTATCAGCCCTGATCCCAATACACTATCACATTCTCTGGAATCATCCTTCAAATTTGCAAAGGTTTATGTCACTTTAATTACAAAGATCATGGATACTCAAAGGTATCAATAATTACTCTTAGATACTGCTTTGAGGAAAGTTGTAAATGTTTAAAAAATAATCCCATGATATGTAATATGTCAAAATCCAGTGATTCTACCTATAATTGATACTAAAGCTTTTTCTTGTTTTACTTCAGAAAATTATACATGCATCTGTCTCCTCCGCTATAGTTTATATTGGAATAAAATTAGGATCAATAAGATAATTTGGGGCATATCATGAGCAGATTATAAAGCAGAGATTCAAATTTCTACATTTTATGTTCCGAATTCCATGGGGGAAATATTTATATTAGGAAATTTTTTTAAGTATAAAATTCTACATAGAATTTGAGAGCCAGCTATATATCTTAAATGTATTTGTTACAATATGATTTAAATAAGTACAAAGGATTTTGGGGGAACGATGGATTTGTCCTAAAACAAAATTGTGGTGATTGTCTCAAATTTGCAAAAATTTAAAAATATTCATTGAACTCTACACATACTCTCTTTATGGTATATGTTATACTTTAATAAAGCTGTTTTAAAAAATATATTAAAACTGGTTACCTTTGGTGGATGTATTACAAATTATTTTTATATCTTATATTTTTCAAGATTTTCTTATTTTTTTTACAATGGCATGTATTACTTCCATACTTAAAAAATGATTTTGATGTAATTCAGTTTAACATACACATTTATCTAGCACACGGTCTGTGCTTAGCATTGTGATAGAATCTAGAGTTGTATGAAATAAAACATGTTGTCCCTTCCTTAAAGAGCTTACAACTGAGTGAGAGTATAAAAAATATAAACTACTTACTTATGGCAGAATGAAATTACCATATAGTCAAGTTCTAAGTAACAGGTGTTGGTAGCTGAATAAAAGAAACAATGACTGGCCAAAGGGCAGGGGCAAAGGAAAGAGTGGTTGGTGGGAGGGTGTTAATAAGCTGCCTGGAGAGTGGCATGTGGTCACACCCTTATTTGGAAAGAATGAATGAAGTAAGGGTTTGTTTGTTTGTTTTTAGGTTCTACACATAAGTGAAACTATATGGTATTTCTCTTTCCCTGTTTGATTTATTTCACTTAGTATAACACCCTCTAGGGCCAACCATGTCATAGCAAATGACAAGATTTCATTCTTTAACAAAAACAGACTCACAGAAACAGATCAAACTGATAGTTGCTAGAGGAGAGGAAGGTGGGGGGAAGAGGTGAAAAAGGTGAAAGGGAATATAATCAATAATACCGTGAGAAGTTTGCTCAGTGACATGATTACTAGAATTAATGGGGTAATCACATTATAAGGTATATAATTGTCGAATCACTGTATTGTACACATGAAACTAATCTGAAATTGTATATCAACTATACTAAAATAAAAGGAAAAAAGAAAGTAAAGTTTAGTAGCAAAGGTAAGCATTCTCCATACATAACACATATATTTACATCTGTTAGAAAAAATTAATTAACCTTGAGACAGAAAGATTTTATAAAGAGTTGGCAGAAAGAAGAAGAGTTAACAAAGCAAAGAGAATTTATCATCCTATGGGAATATGAAAAAATCTCAGTTTGTACTTTATAATTGAAAAAGAAAAACAAACAGAATAATCTGTTTAAAAATAATAGTTGTTTCTCTAACCAGAGTGAATGGGGAAGAAATCATTACCTCCCCACACTGTAGGGGGGTACAGAGTAAAGGGCCTTCTTTCTGAGAGCAGTTATCTCTCTAGAGATAACATAATGGAGCTAAACTAAGCACGTCCACATTATTCTTTGCAAATTTACCAATCAGACATATTATTCCACCTCTCCTGGGCTGAAGCCAGTAAAAGGGTAGAGAAAAGCCAGGAGCCACATCAAATAAAATCTTTCCAAGGAAAGAATCGTCAGCAATTACCTCAGATAAACTCTACTACTATGAGCAATTAAAGATCAAATACTTCAAAAAAAAATTCTAAGCCTATTTTAATGCATTTTAAAAACTACAGAAAGAGTTAATATAGTATTTAAAAGGTGTGACTAGAAATAAATGTCACCATCACCCCAACTTCCCCGCTCCCTGTTGCTCAGCGAATGTCCCTTAGTGAGCCAGAAAAAGCATGTTGAACTTTCCACCGACAGTAGACAACTGATTCTGGGATCCCTGAACCCAAACTTGCCAGGGGAGGCCTTTGCAGGTAGAGGAGATTGGGTCAGGATCCCAGCAGGGTAAGCAAATGGTGTACAAACCACACAGGACAGGCAGTTGCAGGCTTCTGTGGACAGTATTTGTCCTTAGTACTACAAAAATTTTAATGGTGCAAATATATACAAGCATGACAAATGGAGAAGCACCAAATGACCATTAAAATTATAATACGTGTGTGAAAAACCCATCAGGATAGTCTCTGCAAATAAAGGGCCATATAAATGCTAATATTCCCACCTTTCACTAGTAATAATAATGCATCATCTGGCTGAAACAGTTCCTTAAGTACCTTATGTTCTCTGCTGGAATCAAGTCATTAATCCCATTTGTATAGCTAATGGGAAAACCCTAAATCCAAATTAAGGTCCTGAAGAAAAGTACTAAAATTAATGACAAAGGGAATCATTTTTCACTACAGTTATAATGTTATTTTGCCAAATAGCATTTTTTCAGCCCTGAACTTTACTTTGAATGGTGAATAATCTACACGGAAAAGAAATGGTTAATATACCTGCATCCATAGTTCTCTATTTGGTCAACCCAGACATTACTAGGACCACTAAGTAATCCTGGTCCCTTAATATGTCTCCTTCCCTAAACTATCCACATTGCAATCAGCCCATGAAAGCAAAGTCAGCTTTTACATTGTGCCAGTGGACAGGACAGTGACTCCCATGCCACACCACGCTCTCCCCAACCCTGCAAGGTGATGCAGTTTTAGTCTGTGACCCTCTTCCACGTTAGAAAGAGTAGCATGTAATAGTTACATGTTTAGCAAACTCCGAGCTCAGACAGATCTGAGCGACATCCCAGCTCTACTAGCATTTGAGGTTTCTGCATCGCTAACATCTCACAGGCTGGCTTTCCTTGTCTTCAAAGTAGATGGGGAAGTAAGAAATACTCTGAGGATTATTTGGACAATTGTTTATTAATATTAGTAATAAGTGACTGTAAAGAAAGGATGGAGGCAAAGAGGGAAGGAGGGAGGGATGGAAGGAAGCAGGCAGGTGGGCAAGCAAAGAGAGGACTCCCAGAAGAGTCACAGTTTTACTCAAGAGACCAGTGGGAGGACAGGCTAAGAGCACCGTTCCCAGAGCCCCGGGTCTCTCATCCCAGAGTCTGTCCTTGTTCTCTGTCACTGAAAGGCTCAGGAGCAGGACAGCTGTGAACATGAATGGAGCAATGGCCTCCTTCTAGGAGCCAGACCAGGAGGCAGTGACAGCTTTTGCTTCTTGGCTGGGGTGCGGGGAATGTGGTGTGAGCATGTTTAAAGAACACGAAGAGAGGGAGCTGCAGCGTCTGTCTTGCTGCTGTGCTGCCAACAGAAAACAGCTCTGTGGAGCCACTGCATCCGTCCTGTGATTACAGCCCTAATTAGAGGGGGAGGTTACAGCAAAGGATCCTGATGCGCCTGAGTGTCTGTCATTAGCCACTCTGCTTACACGTCACCTCTGGGGGAAGCACTCCGGGATTCCTTCTCAGCATCAACAGGCAGCTATGTCCATAGGCGGCCTCTTTATTCCCAGAATGACTCTCAGGCCCAGGCTCCCCATGTCCATCAACATAAAACAGGAGGCCTGAGCCACTGCTTTGGGGCCACAAGCTTTGGTAGAGCAGAGTGACCATGCAATATGCTGTCCAAAATGCTGGTGAAAAGAAAACTCTAGTAATAATTACACTGAGACAAAAGGCATAAACTGGGACTGCCCTAAGCAAACAAGGACAGAAGGCCGTTCTATGTGTAGAACATGCTGCTGAAGCAGGGAGTGATTCTAGAGAAGCTTCACACTTTGGGAACCGTCGCAAGAAACAGAAAATGGCTTCTGCGCTGGTTAGCCCTTTCCCTTTGAAAATTATCCTGTTTTTGCTCCTTTAAATAAAAGGAAAAAATAATATTTAAAAATATGTTAAAACTACTAGTATAAAAGTAAGCAATACAAAAAACTACAAAAAAGAACAAAAAATTGATGAAAATACTATCACCATTGGTAGGGCGGGGCTGGGAGGGCAAGGGAAGAATAGTATCATTTAGTGAAAATCATTATTTCCACGTTTACATACTTGGAGAACATATAAATGGAAGGACAAAATAATCATATTGCACTAAAAGAATCATACTACAGTAGATATTTTTAATAAAAGATGAATTTAATTTTACATAGTACTCAAAAAAGGAAACTAAGGTAAATGTTGAACCCTCATATAAATGCTTCTCTACTACAAAAAAGATGTATTCCTATATCCAAACCCCCAGGTCTCTGTAACGCTGCACACCTTGTCCCGCTTCTGACAGGAATCCAGCCCCCTGTAGGAATAACTTGGATTAAAGAAAAGTCAGTTTCCAGCTACAGAGGGCAAGCAGCCTTAGCAGAAAGTCTGAGGAATACCAAGACAGTCCCTCTGTCCCAAAGAACCCCCTTATGATCCTACAGTGGCGTCTTCCTTGGTGAAAGGTGCCTGTTTGGAGTAAATATGTTGCCTATGAACACGGTTAATCTGTTGCAGTCAAGACAGCACTTGACTAGAAGTTAAGAGGTAAGTCCCTTTATCCAGGCCTGAATCAGAAAGTTGTCACTAGAGCTTTTTGAGCCATGGGGTCTTTTTGCAAATAGATGATGAAGAACAAATAAAAGACTGAGTGGTGATGAGGGGCAGCTTTGAAGCAGATGAGTGGAAGGTCTGGGTGGGACACTGCCTCAGGAGCAAAGAACAAGTGGATGATCATAGTGAGATAGGTCACATTCCATGACCTTAATCACGTTACCTGTAACTTAATCTTCCTAAGACTCAGCTTCTACATCTTTAAAATGAGAATAATAATAGAACCTAACTCATAGGGTCATTACTTGAATTATGAGACTAACAAAATAAACTAACACAAATAAGTTTTCATGATGAAGCCGAAGCAAGTCCAGGGATGGGCCACTTCTTGGGATGGACAGATCTGAATGACGGTTGGCAGTGGGGAACCGGACAGCCTTAGAATAACATTATGGATACTTGAAATGGAAATGGGGTGGAGTGAGGGGAAGCAACTTCCTACAAGCCAAGTCTTTACCTAAGCCAGACTCGCAAGCATGGCTCGTGTGTAATATTTACAATGCATTTAACTCTCTGCAAACCACTACATGTGCTAGAAAAGATGCATCCGTGTGGCTTGGAAAGTATGAACCTGTGCTTTGTACTCAAACATCCATATATATAAATTCGAGTTCTGCCTTAGATGAGCTGTGTGACCACAGCCAAGTTACTTAACCTCTCTGAACCTGATCTGCCAAATAGCAATAATCAATTTCACAGAGCTGTGGAGATGAGTGAATGAGACTGTGTATGAAGCATGTCTCTGGGCTTATAACCCAGAGTTATGTACTCAATAAGCAGTAACTCCTGTTATTAACATTTTTATCCATCCCTGCCTTGAAAATGTTACAGTGTAGTTATAAGGACAAAGGTAGTACACTAAAAGATGAGCCCACAGTAGATGACAGAGAACCATGAAGTGCTAAAATTAGGGAAACATCCAGTCGGTATATATTTACTGATCATGTAGTATGTGCCAGGCACTGTGCTAGTAGCTGGAGAAATAATAATGACTAAAATAGCAACATTCCAGCTATTACCAGCCAAGGGTGCTAGTGACTCATTAAGAGTCTGTGGTATAGAGCGTCCAGCTCCTTTCTGCTACTGTACTGTACTATCTCAAACCAAAAGGACTCAGTGTGGGGTCTTCTCCCTAAGAAATATGCATCTCTCCAATGGTCATAAAGAAAGGAATCTGCAGGTGCTCACAGTTTGCCATCTCCCTCTTAGCTAATATAATCTGCAGAAACTTGCAGGAAGCTCAGATAATTCCCAGATCTAAATCTCAGAGTCAAGAGCTGTAGTCCTGGGGCCTGATTTGCATTCATGAATATATAGCAGCACAAGACTCCTGCTTGGGATTTCTGCCCTTCTATGGGTGTCCAGGCTCTGTTTGTGGCTATAGGCTACCCTTTCTAAACAGAGTTCATAGTCAGGAAATGAAGTCTCAGGGCTGCAGGGGCGGGAGGAACCACATGCGATCTCTAGCCTCTGCCATTTCTCATCTGCAATTGAATCTCATACTAGCCTTTTTTGTCTTTGAATTTCTTTCAGCTCTGTTTTAAAACACAGAATGTTCTCTAGCCTTATAGTTGAGTGATAGGAAGCAAATGGTTTAACTGTAAAGTGCTTCTACTAGTAACCTTCTCAGACTCAGAGTCACAAAAAAGTAAACACCCACAGAAATACTGCAATCTATGCTGATCCTAAAAACAGAACCAAATAGCTTATATTTCAGAGATTCAAAAGAGACAGAGTTTAATCTCAGACATTCGCAGCCAATTCTATTTTCATTGTAAGGACATTTGTGCCAATAAGAGGCTTTCTGAAATGTAATTAAGAGAATACCTGCCCCTCTTCTTGATTTTGGCAGAAAGGCCCTCCCTCAAGAAAAGGTTGAGCAGCCCCAGCTTGCCTACAGGGTTTGGCATCCCCATCATCGCCTCCCTCGCCAACTGAGAAGTTCCCTTTGGGGCAGCACCACAACCCTCTTGGATTTTGTCTATGGGGCCCTGGAAGTTCCCTCTAGACTAAGGGGCACCTCCTTGAAAGAGGAAGCCAGACTTTGAGGCCCAGGCTGGGCTTGGCCATAGGTAAGTGCCATCCCCAGGAGATGGTAAAGAATCTTCTCCTGAGCTTCTGAGAGCTGAGGCTGAGACCACAAGGGGCAGCAAGAGAGACAGCACCAAAGGCCATGGCTAGACATGATGACACTGTTTCTTTGAGTGCCCAGAAAGGTATTCCAGAAAACCTCTTACTGACATTAGAGAAGTCCTTAAAATTAAGACAGAATTGCTTACTAATGTCAAAGATTCAGCAATAGGATGCTACTTTACAGCTGTTACCATCTCCAAAGAGACATTACATCATAGTGATTGCAGAGAAGGGTCTTTGTTGTCAGACTGGACTCGTTCATTGAGAGAGCCGAGAACTGGAACTCAGGCCTTTATATTGTCTCCATGGCAGGTTTGAGAGTCTAGAGACCCATCGACCACAGATTCTGTACCAGGTGGTCAGCTCTCACTCCAGAGGTCCATCCCTGTTCTACAGACACTCAGTAACTAGATGCTTTGGCCTATCCAAAAGTCAGGCTCTAGTGCCCCAAAATGGAACAGAGAGCATGAAGAAACTGCCAGTCCCTGAGCACCCATCCTGAGCAACATGTCTAGATGCTGCTTCACAGCAGATATCCTCAGTATGAATAATTGTCCCGTGAGTTATGCATTATTATACTCACTTCACAGATGAAGAAATGAAAACTCAGAGCAGTTGATTCACATGCCTAAGACAGATGGACAGCGCAAAGCCAGGTCTTCCGACTCCCTGAAGGGTTCTTTCTACTCCACAGGATACTTCAAAAAATGTACATCCTGGCCCCTGTCCTCTCTCTTACTGACCATAAGTATGATCTTGTACCCAGAAGAAGGGTGGAAATCCAGGCCAGCCTGTACAGGGGATGGAGCAATTCATTACACTCATGGAGAAAAATCTAGTTGCTTTAGAAGGACCTCACAAAAGCCTGTCCCAAACCTGAGCTGCTTCAGATTTTGGCTGGCATTGCCAGAGAACAGTTGGCAGTCACTTGCAGAGGAATGTCTCTGGAGACCACCTGACTATGAGGTCCTTTTCAAAGAAGCTGAAGAGGAAAAGGGCCCTCCTTCAACCAGCCTGTTTTAGATGCCCTGGGAGCAGGAGAAAGTTCCAGGAAACTTCCAAAGGTCTCTAACCACCACGGACAAATATGACCAAGCTTTAAATCAGATGGAGTCTCAAATCAGGCACCGAAAGTACCTCTGGAATCAGAACTGAGATCGATTGCTCTGACCAAAGTCACTTAGACAAAGCACCTAATGTCACTCTGCCTCAGTGTCCTCAAGTGAAAACAGGCTCTTCTAGTTCAAATCTCATGAGGACCCAGTGAAAAATAGGACATAAACATGCTTTGTAAAAACAAAGATTCAACACACAAGGCGCATAAAACTATAAAAAGGAAAAAATGTAAAAGGTATAAGACTAAAACTAGAAAGTAAAATATAATTTAAAAAAACAAAAGAACAGAATGGTTAAAGTTTCATTCAGTTTGATAATTTATACAACAATGATATTCTCTGTAATTTTTTAAATGCACACTTATGAAAAGGTCAGAGGCCATCATAATTTTATGGTGAGTTGATCTATAAACATCAGTGTTTCCCAAGACGATGGTATTGAAATACCTAAGTCAGAATCCCTTAGGACAGTTATTTTTAAAAAGTGGCCTGGGCCTCATCCCAAACTTGCTGAGTCAAAAACTCTGTCACCGAAGTCCAGGAATCTGCACTTTAATAAATTCCCCTAATGGCATTCATGCCGGTGGTCTACAGACCACACTCTGAGAAACCCTTGCAGAGGGAACTTCTAATCACATCATTATGCCAGGAGGAAGCACGGCCACCCCAATGAAAAAACTGCTTAGAGGAAAAGGATGAGTCACGTGTGAGGCGGTGCTGGTGTCTAGCTAACTGAAAGCCAGGAAAGCTGGCTTTCTCAGGGTGGAGGATGCAGATGCTTGTAGTGGGAGACAAGATTATGACACCCGATTTCCAGAAACTTAGGAGAAGTCTGAGAGGTAGAAAATGAACCCAGAGTTTACAGAGTTCATGTCCTCAGCTCTCATTAAGCCCCAAACTGTTTCTCCTCAGGATGAAAGGGCCCACTAAAAACTTGAAATAACACATGGATGTGTATACATGTGTTCATCGGTGTGCATGTGCGTGTACTTATGCATTTTACAAGTCTCCTCTTTTCTCCCCCCACCTCATCTACCCCCACACCGACCTCTAATGAGTAAAACAGTAAGATGTACTCTTCCACCTCCTGCTGCAGCCATGATTCCTAATATGAAAAGTAACCTGAATGCCATTGATATTAAAGTTGGAAATGAATTTCTAACATACTTTTTCTGGACTTAACCTAATCAGGCAACTGTGGGCATGTGGAGCGGTGTCCCTAGGAGAGTCTTCCTCATGTTTTAGGTGGAAGGAGTCAAGCTTAATAAATTAGAGAGCCCAACATTTGGCTCGGCCAAAGCATCCAGTTACTGAGAGAACCTGGCATCCAGTGTCTATAGAATTTGGCAGGGCCCTGGGAGTGAGAGCTGACCACCTGGTACAGAATCTGTGGCCCAAGGGTCACGAGACTCAACCTACCATGGAAGCAATGTAAAGGCCCGAATCCCAGCTTTCAGCTTTCTCAATTATCAGCTGTGTGAACGTGGACACATAGCTAACTCCTCTGGCTCTCATTTTCCTCCTCTATCAAATAATGGCAATAATAGTGTGCACCCCCTAGCACTTCTATGAACAAGTGAAATAATCAACATAAACCTGCCTAATGGATAGCTGGCACAGAGTGAGGCCTCAATTAACGCATGTTTAATGTAAGGAAATGCAACTTAGTCATGCATTTGGTCATATATACAGAACTTGTCAAGTAAGTGACTATAATTTATTACAGAAATACTTACAGTTTATATAAAGAACACTCATTCAAATTTGGAACATATCCGGAAATACACAAAAGAGCTGTCACTTGCACATAGCCATTGATCCCTTCCAACGCTGGCAGTTCTGATAAGAACCAAATAGTATTTGATATTGTGTCCCAACTGGCCTTTCAATGCTCTGGTTCTAAGCCCATGACATCTGCCCCCTCAACTCCTTTCTCTTGTGCCCCAACAGGGACAGGGGACCTTGTATTTATTTAGGTTTGGTTGAGCTCTCAGGCCCAGAAGGAGAGACCTACTTCTGTGCTCTTGAGGTTACAAAGAATTCCCCACACAGTCCCAGTTTCCAAACTCCAATAATAGACTTAGTGATAGTCCTAAATTCCTCTTCAAGAGTTCCTTCATGAAAGAGCATGGCATTTCTACATGTCACCTAGCAGAAGCCACTCTGTTGAACCTACAATTTTCTTAAGTAAATTATAAATGTAGCTCTGGGGTTATGGAGAAAGAGGGGGATTGAAATCATATAATTTTTATTTCAATGTCCCAAAATGCTGTTCAAAGACCATCCCATCAGAATCACAGGGAGGATTTTGAAACTCACTGATTTAATTTTGAAAGAGACTGATGATAAGAATCTCAGAAAAGGAAAAGAGAATAGAAAATATGATACATAAATCCTTCCCCCACCATCCAAAGATTTACACAACATTATCTTTAAAGACGATACCTCTGTTAATATCGATTAAGTGTGTGCTACATAAACTGGGGCTGAAAACTTTGCCTGACTTACAAACAAGCACTCTGGGGAGCGGCTTCCCTTTAGGACCCTCTTCTCCTTCACGTCTTTCTTTTTCCAAGATAGATTCATAGGGTTGCATTTGTTTTCTTGATTTCCTTGTCCTCAAATATAAATCAATGCCTTCTTTCACTGCCAAATTGACTTGGGTGATATAGAATGCATGGAAAAAGGAGAGAAAAATCTCCAGATCCTAAACTTTATCTTATTCTTTTTTTTTAATTTGAAATCTACAGGTATTGTAACTCTCAATAGCTTGTCCATTTATATAAGGCCATTAAAAGAAAAATGATCGAATATTAAATCCCCAGGCATAAACATGACAAAAGAAGAAAATGGATGACTGCTGGCATTCATTTGTAATATTATAGTAGTCTGGCATGCTGTAACTTTTTCAACCTTAAACATGAGACACATTAATAGAGTTCTCTTTATAAACCTCTCTCTCCCTTTCTGTTTCAAAACTGATTTTTATCCTTGGCTCTCTCACTGTTGCATACATCTCTAAATTTCAAAGCCAGGGTCCACTTGGAAGATGTTTGGTTTGCTGTATGGGCACTCACTACTAACAGCAAGCAGAGGTTCTCAAAGACTGAAACACTACTGCTTGGTCCCTGCAGAAAGTTTTCACTCTCGAAATGCAAGAGGCAATCATTAACTCCAACTCTCTAAGACTTAGCTCAATAAAAATACCTTCGATAGCATAAGAACTAAGATGTTTCTAGTCACATGAAAACAAATCCCACCCCTGCCATTCTGGAAAAGTGAAATTTGGGGCACTTGCTTACCTTCTCTAAGCCTCAGTTCATTCATTTGTAGGATGCAAGTGACAACAGCACTCACCTTATAGAGTTGTGGTAAATATTAAATAACATAAGGCTTGTACAAGGCTCACAGGGGCCGGGCACATACGACGTGCTCTGTAGATGGGGGTTACAGGCATGCGGATGTCTGTGTTCTTATTCTCCCCCTCGCATCAGCCTCTTGTCACTGTGTAAGCCAAAAAAAAAAAAAATGCCTTTGGCTATACAGTAAACCAAACAAAAGGCAGGAGGACTCTGTCTTTTGACAGGTGTGGTGCCCACCTGAGAATCTTCCTGTGGTCCAGAACCAGCCTCCCGATGTTCTTACTACAACTTCTTTGTTTTACATCTTCACCCAATGGGCACCTACCTGCATTTGCATTCTAACTCTTCTTCCTTTATCTTCATTACTCTACCACTCTCTATTCCTGTACTCCGCATGAGAAAAGCCCACTGAGAAAATAACAGTGTTTAGAAATTCCTTACCACACCGAATATGTAAGACTGTACCATTCAAAGAAACTTTGGAGTCACAAAGTTAGTATTGATCTGTTTCATAACACTGAAGAAAACCAAACAGTCTTTTTAAATAGCCAAAAGAACAAAAATCATAACACTGAGAGGAAGTTGTAAGAAATTTGGGCGATGAAGAAATGAGAGGGGATTGTGAATATAAAAATGACTGTAACGTACTGATCAATATTTCTACAAAAATATAAACATTTACTATCCATATGATGGTGTACTTTATAGGGTCTATAAAATAGTCTCTATATAAAATCTCCTCTGATTTCATTTGAAGAAGGTTATATTTATGAATGACAGTATTGAGTAAACATTATATTTTAAAAATAGTACCATAATAATGTCTAATTTTACAAGTCATTGGAAAGGGCTTTCAGATATGAGTTAAGCCAGCCCTTTCTCTCCTCACATGACAATTCCCAAATTATTCCAATAATTGTATCCCTTATAAATATGTCCATGTGGCCTGAAATAAGTTATATCTTGAAAGGCAGTGTAAAACACAGCTTTCAAGACTTCCATCTCCAGCATCAGGATGTTCCATGGTTACTAGTTTCTGTGCTCCTGTGACTTGATTCTGACATCAAGTCTTCTCCATCTGCTAATCAACATTCCACAAGAAAATGCATCCTCTTACACATAAAAATGTGCCCGGCATCACTTATCCTCTTTTTCTCTCTTTGTTTTTTCCCTAAAGACATTCTTTACTACTTTTTTGTCCACTCTGACAAGGAGCCCTGGGGTTTGCATGACAACAAAAAGAGGTTGGAGATTTAGTATATGTGCATCTCAAAGAGTTCAAAATATAAAACCACTCACATATTCATTGCCCCTTCTCCTAAATCCATAAATTTTCAGCCCCAGTGTGATTTTGTGATTTTTCAATGTCAGTTCTCTTTTAAATCATTTGCTTTCCCTCTAGGGTTTCCTTATTTCAAAAGATACAGCCCTCAATTTTTATTTTACATCTAGCTATCTCTCAATCATGAGCTAGTAGATAACATGGCAAAAATTTAAATGTGGCTTCCTCTTTCACTGAATGAAGAAGAGATTGTAGCTTTAGCTACATTACTCTAAGGGTAGCCCAAATGCTATCTGTCACTCAAAGGACTCTGTTATTGCATGTCCCATTTCCCCCTGGGAATGCTATTTTGGCTATAGTAAATAAAAGGAAATGAATATAACCTGTCTAAGCTGATCATTAGAAGTCAAAGCATCCACAGGCAATGTCATCAGTGCTGTCTGCAGCCTTCATGGGTAAAGGAAGCATATTTATAAATCAGAGCCTGTTGGAAGAAGGCAGATGAGTGCTTAGTAATATGATAACGTCACACAATCTTCCATCCTCTCTTCCTGGCTGCAATCGCTTAAGTAAGCCACTTCAGGAAGACACTGCTGAGGGTGGTCACCTCAAACAACTATGCTTTCCAACCCTACCTGATGTGACAGTAGAAACTCATTGCTTTGGCATGGCATTGCCTTGTTATATGTGGTACTAAATCAAATCAAAAGAGCCAAAGCTGATTCTTTTAATTCTGCAACACTATTAGAGTCCAGTTTTTCCCAGGTGCTAGAGTGAGGGCTCCAGTATCACTTTCATTAAAGAGACTCTCCACCCCATACACCTAGATATTACATGCACACACTTGGGTTTCAAAGATCCATGGTGGCAAGAAGGCTCTCACAGCAATAAGTGCTATGGCCTCCACACTCACCATACAACATCCAGAGTAAACTTCAACACATAGATGGTATCACTCAGCTTCCCTGACTTGGAATGAGGTCAAAACTTTATGCTTTGTCCTATACAATCTTCATGATCAGTCTGCTAGCTCACTGAAAAATGAAGGTAAGTGAATTTGGTATCTGCCTGCATGGCCATGGGGTATGACAGATTTGTCCTGGAAAGTAATAGGCAAAGCCTTCGAGCATTAAATCCCTCAATTAACCTCTTTCTCTTGTTGCCCATTTGTGTTCCTTATCCATATCTAGAACAAATCTAATTCTTTCTTTTTCCTAACTTGAATTGTCTCTGACATCTGGAAAATGAGCAACAGCTCTTGGATTGAATAAAACTTAGGTCCCATCTGAAAGGAACATTTTTTTCTGAAAGATGCTTAACTTTCACTCTAATAATCTTAGGATTTAATTCTTTTGTATCTTTTATCCTAGAATCTAATTTTTTTTAACCAGCTTGGTCCAGAGAGACACATGACATAGAAGCAAAGCGAGCTCACTGTGGATCTAAGCAATTACTGTGCTGTGGATGGGGCAGTGCTGGACCTGAGCCCCTTGGTGCTGATTCATCTTTGCTCCTCACAACCTAGGTCATTTGTATCAAGTCCCACAAGGTCTCTGGTACTTAGTTTCTTCTTTTATAAGTGCCTTGGTCTGCTAATGAGCACCATAGATATTTTCATTGGTCTGGTGAAAGGTGGGTTAGAAAGAGGACTCCTGGAAGAGAGCTCACCAATGGTGCAACACAGACCATTCACAAAGCTCTGAAGGTCCAGCTATCAGGGGTGATTCCCAGAGAGAGACTTCAAGCTCTGGGCAAGAGTAGATCCTTTCAAGGAAGACACAGTAGTGACTGCTAGAGCAGCAGGGGTCTGTGAACATGACATGGCATCTGCCAAGACTTGTTCATGAGTACATATGAGACTCCCTTTAGGGACACCAAAAACACCTTAGGGGATTTTTAAAAATTACATCTATGGCAGAAGCTGAGATAAGAGACAGTGATATGTGTAATTGAGACCCCTCTCAATCTGTAAGCTGGTATAGCTTTGTGGGGAGCTTGGGCTGCATGTAAGGGAAAGCCATTGGACTAGTGCCATGATTCTAACTTAGCCTGAGCTACAGAATCTCTTGAGCCATATTCGTAAAATTGCAAATAGCCAATGCCCAGCTCCAAAGAATCTGATTCAGAAGGTCCAGAATGGATCTGGGCATCTGTATTTTTTATCAAGTTCCACAGGTGATTCTAACAGAACCAGGATTTGGATCCATTGGACTAAATGGTCTCAAAAGTCCATCTCTCTGACATAGATTGGAGGATTTTTAATTTTGTTTGCATATTTGCTTGTCCATTTTAAACCCTTTTCGTGATCTTTCAGGGCCTAACCATTGCTCACTTCCACCTTTCAACCTCACACCCATTTTTGGGAAGTGCATTGAAAGAGTGAAAATCCACTGTGAACGTCACTGACCTATCATAGCCTTAAATGTGGAAAACCTCTTGAAGAAAAGTACAGACAGGTCCTTTCTTTCTCTCCTGCTTACTGTGATTTCCTCCCCTTCTTCTCTCCCTTCCCATCAGTCTGGGGCTGCCCTGGATTTAGCCACTAGTGTAAATTCCACATCTTACATCTGTCCAGAGAAGGGCCTATTTTGTTGAGACTGATGGCAGCAAGAAGTAAGAGGGCAACCCTTAGGCGAACCCTTAGGGAACCCTTGTCCCTCTCCTCTTTCACAGCCCAAAGCAGATTCTGGTCACCAGTTCATAGCTCTGATCGGAAATGCTCAAAGGGGCCTCAATTCTAATTTTCCTCTGAAACTTAGAAATGTTCAGTCCTGCCAAAATTCAAGAGTTCTCCATTGGCATTTATTTACATTATTCCATGCCCTTACAGGGGCTATGTGAAAAAGAGGGAAAGTGGGGAATGTAAAACAGAGTCATAAAGTAAAGCCCTACTAATGTCTTATGGTAACTAACAGTGTAAAAGTCTAAATACCATTCTGTAACATCCAAAGTTAACTGGGAATATAAATCCTTCTGAATCAGGCACTGGTCCAAGTGAGCACATGACCCAAGAAGGGCTAATAAGAGCTCCTTAGTTGGATTCTTGAGGCAAAAGAGTTGCACTCTTGCACCGAAATGAATTTATAAGCCTATATATTCTAGGGATCATCTCACCGCCTAATATGAAGGCTTCTCAAAAAGGAAATCAGCTCGGAAAGAAAAAAAATCAAGCGATAAAGAAAGATAAGAACCTAAAGGCATTGTCTAAACCAGCTGTCTATAATGTATGTACCTTATTAATAGACAAAAGAACAAAGGACACATGATCGTATCAATTGATGCAAAAAAAAAAATTTCACAATATCTAATACTGTCTCATGATAATATTTAACAAACTAGGAATAGAAAGAAACTTGCTCAATCTGATAAAGGGACAGCTATGTAAAAGCGCGAACGTCATATTTAACGGTTAATGACTTTATACTTTCCCCCTAAAATCAGAAACCATTCAAGGATGTTCACTCTTACCATTTCTATTCAATATTGTACTAGAGATTCTACTAGGAAAATTAGGCAAGAAAAATAAACAGGAAGACAAAGAAATGGAAGACATCTAGCTGTAAAGCAAGAAGTAAAACTATCTCAATTTGCATGTGATATAAGAATATGTATCCCATATATACACTCGCATATATATAAATAAAAATCAACTAAAACCATTAATACTAATACTAGTAAAATACTAATACAGATAAAATCTAATTAATACTAATAAACTAATAGGTCCAGAAAGGTTACAGGATACAGAATCAATATATAAAATTGTATTGTATATGTAATACAATATATAGAATTGTATATTTAAATACAATATATAAAAATCTATTGTACTACACACTAGCAATGCACATTTCAAAAATAAAATTAAGAAAACAATTTTATTTATAATAGTATCAAAAAGACTAAACTTCTTAGGTATAAATGTAAAAAATAAGTGCAGAACTTGTACACTGAACACTGTTGACAGTAATTAAAGAAGGCCTAAATAAATGGAAGCACATTCCATGTACATGTATTTGGAGGCTATATTGTTAAAATGGAAATACTTCCCAAACTGATCTACAGACTTAACATTTTTGCAGAAATTAACAAGTTGATCATAAGATTCAAATAGAAATACAAAGAACCCAAAATAGACAAAACAATCATGAAAAAGAACAAGGTTGAATGACTCACACTTCTCAATTGTAATACCTACTACAAAACCATAGTACCCAGGGCAGTGCTATACTGCCATAAAGTAGACATTTAGATCAATGAAATAGAATTTAGAGTCCAGAAATTAACCCACGCATTTATAGTCAACTAATTTTTTACAAGAGTGCAAAACAATGCAGTGTGCAATGACAGTCTTTTTAGCAAATGATGCTGGTACAACTGAATAGCCCCTCTAAAAAGAATAAAGTTGGACTTCTACCACACAACATACTCAAAAATTAGTACATAACAGTTCGGAGACCTAAATGTAAGAGTTAAAACTAAAAATACTTAAAAGGAAACATAGAAGTAAATCTTCATAACTTTGGTTGGGACATGATTCTTAGCTATGACACCAAAAGCACAAGCAACAAAAGTAATAATAGATATACTAGATTGCAACATTTATGTTGCAAACAATATCATCAAGAAAGTAAAACTACAACCCACAGAATGGAAGAAAATGTTTTCAAATCTTATACCTGACAAGAGACTTGTTTCCAAAATATATAAAGAATTTTCACAACTCAATAAAGAGGCAAAAAACCCAATTAAAAAAATAAGCAAGAAATTTGAAGTTATTTCTCCAAAGAAGATATACAAATGGCCAATAAGCCCATGAAAAAAAAATGAACATCATTAATTATGAGGGAAATACAAATCAAAACCACAGTTTCATACCAGTTCATAACTTCTAAGACACATCATAAAAAAGGAGAGACAACAGCAAGTGCTGGTAAGAATAAGGAGAAATGAGCACATTTCTTCCTGCATTACTCGTGAAAATGCAAAATGGTACAGCCCTTTTAGGAACAGTTCAACAGTTCCTCAAAAATGCTAAGCAGTGTTACTTATGGCCCAGCAGCTCCACTTCCCAAAAGAAATGAAAACACAGCCACACAAAATCCTGTATGTAAATGTTCAGAGCAGCATTATTCATAATTTCCAAAATGTAGAAAAACACAAATATCCATCAATTGATGACTAGATAAACAAAATATAGTGTATCCATATAAGAGGCTATTATTTGGCAAACAGTATGATTTACTGATATACGCAATAACACTGATGAACTTTGAAAACATTATGCTAAATGAAAGAAGTAAGCCAATTACAAAAGGTACATTCTGCGATTTTATTTATATAAAATAGGAATAGGCATACTTTAGAGATACAAATTATATTATTAAGGCCTTGGAAGTCTGTTACAGAGAATGGCGATTACTAATGGGCACAGGGTTTTTTTTACAGGGGACAAAAATATTCTAAACTAAACTGTGGTGATGGTTACACAATCCTGTGAATATACCAAAAAGCACTGAATTGTATAATTTAAGTAGATGAACTGTATAACATGTGAATTATACTCAATTCGATTTGGGGTATACACCTTGAAATGATTTCTCTCCCTAAGACAGCATTCATAGACTTTATTCATTATTATAGTTATGCTATTAAGATTATTATTTTCCACAGTCACAGAATAGAACCATGACAATTGCTATTTCATAATATATGTACCCTGATTTAATGTACTTTGAAGTATAAATCTATTTACAAGTTACTGTTTTTTTAGTCACTGAAATAAAAAGGAAAAAAAAAGAAAACTACTAACCCAGCTTTTCTACCAAAGACAGAGTAAATTCAACTCTTTTAGTGCAAGGGATATGAATTTGTATCTTCTCAGCTGAACGTTCTTCTATACTAATTTTTATTCTGCCCTTCATGCTAGATATTTTGTATAGTATTTCTAAATGATATCCATTCAAATTTATTTCTACAAAAGTTTAAACACTTGCTTTCTCACACAGACAAAAAATTGGGGTTTCTTTTTTACACATTAGTTTTTTTAAAAAATACCAAAACCACGTTTAATACAATAAGTCAACACAGTGATCTCACTCTTTGAAATTTTATTTTCATATTCCTGGTGAAACATTGCATATACATTCATATTCTGGATTAGAGGATGGAGAATGTCATCAAGAAAAAAAGAACAGCAAAGCACAGCTAAAACAGGTACTACATCTAGAACCCTGGAAAACAGCCCAGGGTTATTAAAGGAGACGGACTGTATTATAAGTGATAGAATATGAAAATAATACAAATGCTTATATAAAGAGAAAATGGGAGAAGTGAGATAAACTGAGTAGATGGGGTGGGAGATAATAACTGCACAGGAGCAATGTTCACAGACAATCAACCTGAAGAGTCCTAAGTTCAGGCTCATCATGCACTTTTCTCCATAAATTCTACCCTTTCTCAGAGGCTTTCCAACCCAAATGCAATCTTGTCCCCACATTTAATCCCTTTAGCATCAGCAGTTGCATTGAAGGGATATTCTGCTTCTATGACCTTCCTCCTGTCCCATGATGACCTTCCAAAAATTAGAGGCCAATGGTGGTTCAAGAACTCAGATGTAACACATTTAACCAACCTTTAGTGAATATCAATTTTTACCCTGAATCCTACTACCAGCACTGCCAGGCCCTGACACCCTGATTTACATACCAATTCAACCATGAAAAAGAGCTCTAATCTCTAAACTCATATCCTGGGAAAAATTAGACTGGGCATAATAGAAAGCTTGCATGGGGGCTTAAAGATGTTCATTTCACTAAATCTTTTTTGCCTGTTTTCCCTTTTCGCATTGGGTAAATTCTGTTAGCACATACAGAGGAGGTTGCTCTTTAATCCCCTCTACATGAAAGGCATTTGTGCAAATCTAGAAAGATGCCAGGCACTTGGTATATCTGTCTGATGCATGAATGAATGAATGAATGAATGATGAATGATGGAGAAATGAATGAGTGAATGAACCAGGGGTACCTGGGGCAGGATTCGAAACTATTGAGGTAATTTCTAAGGTTTCATCATTAGATGCTCACAATTAGTATTACATAATCCACATTATTAAAACTGTTTCTTTTCCAAGATCAGATTTGGAGTGAAACCAAACCATATATTTGTCTTAATTCAGACTCTCCAGAGACAGACATTGAGATAAGGATTAGTATACCAGTGATTTACTAAATAACACTATTAGGAGAAACTGGTAAAGAAATAGGAGTTGTGGGATGAGGAGGGAGAGGACAAGTAAAGGTATGATTTCATGTGGAAGTCCCAGTCTCATCTTTATCCCAGAAGGAGCTCTGGATATGAGCTCCAACGTAGTTTATCAGCTTAAGTGTTATCCCAACCTGACACAAAAGCGCTGGGCTCCTACTGCTATACCAGTCAGTCATTGGTTTGGGCCATGCAGGGGCTATAAATTACCAAATTCTTGCTCTGGGAGAAGAGGCTCCAGTATCCTAAAGATAGTCCTCTAAAAGAAGTTGCCAGTGTGAGTTCTAAGGAAGAAGCACACAGAAGTTAGTAGCTATACACCCACAAGTAGTAAAGGTGATCAGAAGGAATCTGAACAGAGTGCCTACAGTGTCCACTACAATATATTAAACAATTGAGAAAAAAGTAAGGCACATACCACAGATCAATTAGAATTAAATTCAAATCTCAGCTCTGTGCTCATTACCTGTGTGGCCTTAGGCAAGCTGCTCCTCATTCCTAACATGGGGCGGGTTAATAGCATATACTTTGCAAGTTGGTTACAAGGAGATTAGAAATATATGCAAAACAATTTAAAACTGTGCCATGGCTAAAATAACCACTCGGTAAATGTTAATTATTGTTATCCTCATCATCCCATCCCTCCCTGGGCCAGAATAGTTCTTCAGATTAAACAGATATTCTCGACATTTCTTCACATCTAAATTCTAATCTCCTCTCATCCTAAAACACTCAGCTGTCTGCTCTGCTCTTCAACTTTAAAGGGTGTCCTTCTCCTCTTCTTTATCTTCCTCTCTCCCTACCTCCTCGTTTTCTGACCCTCATACCTGAGTTCCTCCTGACCTTGCTGTTGGAGACAGACAATTCAGATAGTACTAGGCCAAGCCAGGTGAATGTGTGACTCCAAAACTAACAGACTGTCAGGTATCTGCATTCTAAAATTAATGGAAGTACCACTAGCTCCCAGGAGGACAAGTCAAGAAGCAATGGTGACAAGGACTCCCACCAGCAACAGAGCTACAGCAATAGGGTCTTGGTGAAGGACAGCAATGGACGGATTGCAGAACAGGACTGCTGGGCTCAGGCAATGTAGAAAGGGCTTGGGAAGTCCTGGAAACTTTAAGATATAATTCCATTTGTCTCAGCACATATTCACTTATTATTTGAGTGGGGCGAGGAGATAAAATCTAAGGTGAATCTGAAGTGTTACTCAGAGCCCTTTCAGCCACAAAGTTTTCCTCTTACCAATAGACCTTGACCTCTTAAATAACCCCTGCTTCTCATTAGCCCCCACCTCCTAAGCTGCTCCTCATGTATCCTTCTTCGTAAATGCAAGGCCGCCGCATCTGACCACTTCGTCGATAATCACTTTGAGATGTCAGTGGTGCCAACTCCACATAATAGTTTCTCAAAACCAGGTTTTTCTTTGCCCAGAACTCAAGACAAAGGCCTTCAGCGCAGTACCTGAATAACTCAGCAGGGGAAATACTGCCCTTTGACTGTTTTTTCTTGCTGTCAAGATGTCTAATGATAAAATTTATTGAAGATGAGGAAACACCAATAAAACTATATTGAATCTGAGAACATGCTTCAGGTTAAAGAGTAAAAATTATTTTGAGTCAATTCTTCTCTTATTTATATTGATCCATAGGCCTCTATTTTCATTTATTTTAAGGTGCAAATTTAATATAGATTAGAAACTCCTTGCAGAAAGACTGTTCTAGGAGGCATGTCAAATAGACCAAAATTGATTTTTACACGATAGCTCACTGCTATTTATTTATTTACTGATGTTCCTCAATTAGCAGATCAAGTTCCAGCTAGCAGTTTGCTGTCTCCTGAAAGCCTTCGACCTCAGATGATGGCCTTAGAACAAGAGATAACATAGGACAATAAACCGTTCTTAGACACCCAGTTAGGCACACCAACACTCAACCTCCAAAGGTGGCAAAGCAGTGAGTGGAAAAGTAGCAAAATATAAAACAGTCAGAACAACTTGTGCAATGTGAACAGGTAGGATGGGAAGCATCCATCAGTTACCAATGTTCAACCACATAGGTTGTGGGGACAGAGAAAGTCCATGACTTGAAACATTATTACTTAGCCCTTTTACTGGCTAATAACAAAGATGAGAAGAATAGGAAGATTTATAGACACAATGCAGGAGTTTTGTTGTTCCTTTTGTATAAAATGTCTGAGTACATAAAGTGGAAAGAACTGCAGTGCCAGATATCTCTGAGAACTGATGAATCAAAAAGACGAGAAATCTTGTTTGAGAAACTATTATGTTCCTTAAACTGTACTTATGACTATGGGAATACAGGACTCTATTTTCAAATAACATGCAATCCAGTTGATGTGATAAGACTAATCTGTATGAAAAAACCAGGTCTCGGAGTTTGCTGCAATAGGGAACAGCCTGAACTTGTCATAAAAGATGCTGCAGCTGGCAGGGGTGTTAGCAAATGACAAAACCCTGAAAAATAGCTCAATAAATCATCTTGTTTGAAGGGTTTTCATAAAATACAAAAAGGCTTGCGTCTTGTTAGAGGCCCCGCAGTTTCAGATGGAGGATCTACAACAGAGCAGGGGGCTGCCCAACCTAAATTGGACTTGATGTGAGCAAGAAATTAAGCTGTCAGGGATTATTTGTTCCTGCAGCACAGTCTAGCCTATTCTAATTACTAAAAACACTGCTTTCCCATTTTCTTAGCACAAATGTCAGGCCCAATCCTAACGCTACTGGCTTAAGCCATGTGCCTGCTCTAGAACCATTACCAAGAGGAACAACATAGGAAAAGCCAATTTGTTGCATTATATGCTCCATGGCTTTAGCAGCATTTTTCGGTAGATAAATTACTACATAATACCACCAAATTCCTGAGTTATTTGGTATAACATGTGTTTACAGTCCATCCGTGGTTGCAAAGATAATCATTCTAAGAACAAGAGTTTTGTCTCTTGCTAACACAGGTTTTATAGTTCAGTAGCCACATATTTCTCTAGCCAAAAAAAGTTTTCTCTCATGCACATCACCTTTCAGGTCTGAGAGTAAGCACTATTCAATTCAGTGGTCCTATTCAAACAGAGAAAGGCTCTGTATAAATTCCTTCTTTTTCAGTGGCACAGTAATCTGGCTTTGTTTAACTAAATAATAACACATTTGTCTTTGGGTAAAATTAATTTTTCTTTGAAAATCCTGGAGAATTTAAAAGTTAAACCAAGGATTGTGATTGGTACTGTTTTAGGGTAGTAACTCATCAGCATTAGTCCCATTTGAGGGCCAATTTTTATTACAGAATATCTTTTTTCTCTTAATAAACAGAGCAGGAAATGTTCCTATACCACACATTTTGCAATGAAATCAGAGAGATTATGAAAAGTATATGGTTTCTCTCATTTTGAATTTCATATTCCTAAGGAAATTTCTGCTTCTACAATTGGACATAATTTTAAAGAACAGCTCTGTCATAGCATAGATTCTTTCTATTGTCTGCAGCTACATTTTCTTTCATTTAAATGTTATGGAATGGGATTGTACTGGTTCCTAAATAATACTAGCTCTATATATCACTGTCTCTCTAAATAAATGATAGACACACACACACACACACACAAACACACGTGACATGGAAGATTAAGATGTATAGAACTTTATGCCCCAATTAGTGATAAAAATAATAGGTGAATGAAATTGCTCATGCTCACAACAAACTTGAAAAAAATAGTACAATGAAAGCCTATATATAGCTCATCTCAATTCACCACTGTTAACATTATCATCTTTTTATTAATTTGGTCAAATTATTTCAAATTTGACCAATATGGACCCCTTCAAGCCAACTCTTAACCCATTTAATATGACTCCCCTCATTAATCTTTGAGTCCTTCCTTATTTTTTGCTTCAACAAGATGTTCCAGGTTCATTTCCCATTCCCTGCCCCAAACCAGAATAAGACATTCCAAAGAGTCTTAATTCCTTGTAATGAGAAATAACATATAGAAATAAAGATTAAAGTACCACAAAGACTAAGAACTCAACAGTAATATTTAATGTTACACAGTAAAAGTTTAGGATATATTTATTTTTTACTGCTAAGGTAACCACTAAAATTATAATATTAAATAAATGAGGAAAAATCTTATAAAAGAGGTAAAATGAATTAATAAAAATAATGATCAATGGAAAAAAAGGTAGGAAAGGAAAATCAAATAACCAGTGAGACAAATAGAAAACAAATAACGAGATGGTACAATTAAGGTCAGTGTTGTGAAGTGTAAATAGATTAAAAAGTCCAATTCAAAGACAAAGATTGTCAGACTAGGATAAATCAGATCCAACTTTATACTATTCATAAGAAACACGCCTTAATATAATGACACAGGTTGAAAGTAAAATGATAAAATAAGATAGATATGCCATGTAAACACCACATAAAATGTGAATTTATTAATATCAGCAAACTAGACTCTAAGGTAATAAATAACACAAGAGACGAACAGGAATAGTAAATGATGAAAGAGAATTTGATAAATATCATATCACATATTTATGATAAAAGTTTTCATCACACTAGAAAAAGGTAGGAACATACTTAACTTGATAAAGGGTATCTACAACAGAACTACAATTAACATGATACTCAAAAGTAAACTATTGTATAATTTTCCTCCAATGTCTGGAATAAGATGAATATGTCCACTATAATCACTGCTATTCAACATTTTACTGGAACTTCTAGCCTGTATAAGAAGCAAGATAAAGGAATAAAAAGCATAACAACGGGAGGGAAAGAAGTAACACTGTCTTTACTGCAGATGACATGATGTATTATTTAGCACAATGACTTATAGATGCTTGATATGCTAACTCTCATTATCAATATACTAATTTTGACTATGATTATTTCCACATAATACTATGTTTCTTACTTTAGCTAAAGATAACTAATATCCAGATTTACTCAAATATAATGATCATAGTCCTTTAAATAGTGAGGTTCATTAGAATACTTTAAAATAGGATTCAACTTGCACATGGTTGTTCAGGGAACACAGTCAATGTCCTGTGTTAAGTACGCTTACTGATGGATTTATGGGAGAGTTTTAAACCATAGTTCCAGATGAGGCGCAATTAGTACCTAGACTTTATGAACCAGTTTGGAAGTAGCGTATTAAAGCATGCACAGTTATCAAGCATAACTTTTACGAGAAAGAGCAATCAAACTCTGCCACCACAAGAATACTCTTCCCCAGATCTCAGTCTCCGACACCAGCCCTGCTCTTGGTCTTACAGATCTTCAGAAAATATATAAGAAGCACTTGTGTGGTTACTGCTACTGAGGAGGTATATTCAAAGGAGGGAGGCAGAAGTTCTCTATGGTGTATTCTGTTGAAGAAATCCCTCAGCCCTCCTGCTGGTTAAGAATCAGCAATAACAAATTCTGTCCATGACAAACCAGCACCTGAGTTCTCTACCCACTTTTAACTCGTTCTTTCAATTCCAACCACGGAGATGGTGACATCTAGTACCAGAGTATCACTCTCCTAGCCCAGCTATCCACGCACATGTGCTCACTTACATAAAGCTTTGACAAAGACTCTCTGCTTGACCAAACTTTAGTCAGGCTCGTGAACCTTCTCCCAGGGCCATCTGTGCACTTCCTCATAAAATACAATTTTAGCAAGAACCCTGCTAAGTTAGTTTGATAAGAATCCCCCATCTTCTATATCTGATCACTCCTGATATCTAATCAGTTTCATCATCCTCCACCATCCCCCAGGTGATGTCTGATCACTCCGGCCCGTCTTCAGTAAGAACTCTGTTAGGTCAGTTTAGCCAGAATTCTTACCCCTGATGTTTCCTTTTTCTGTAATTTTCCATCCACTGACCCTCACCATGCTCTTTAGCTATAAATTTCCACTTGCCCATGCTATATTTGAACTGGAACCCAGTTCTGTATTGAGGTCTCCTTTCCCCTATTTCAGTCATCCTGAATAAAATCTGTTTTTACCATTTTAACTACCATCCAGTTCTGTTTTTTTTATACTTTTCCCTGAGTGTCACTAGATAGCACTGATGCATGCCTAACAACTCTCAGTTTTTGTTCTATGACTGTCCTTTACTGTGCTTCTTCCACCTGCCCACACCCCACACAACTTATACTGCTCAGAATTCGGCCCAACCAGCACATCCATTTCTTACTACCTTGTGATTTTCCCCTTTTCCTCAATTAAATCCAGCAAATGCCTCCACTTCAATTATTTCCATATCACCAGGGCTTTAAGTCTGGCTTGCCTTTTCTGGAGCGGGGAGAAAACACCATACGCTCTGAGAAAGCACAAATATCCTTCCTCTTTAACTAATAACATGCAAGGTCTTCATGTTTATTCCTGAATTCTTTTCTCATTTGACTTTTTAAATCTTTAGCCTCATTATGGGTAAATCCCTATTTAGAAACAATGTCTAGCTCTCACTCAAACATTTCAATGATCAGCGCTGGCTTTTCACTCTCACTTCTCTTGCTATTTACAAAGAAACCCCTGCCTTCCACCAGAGATAGTTTTCAATAAGGAAACAACTTACTTTGCTTCTTAAGAGCTCAATTCCATGAACACCACTTTTACACAACATAGTTCATCTAAACATATCAGGTCACAGTATTTTAAGATTCCCACTTCTCTTAGAGCAGGCCAACCCCCAGTAGAGTGAACTGAGTATGGCCTCAGAAAAGCTCAATCCTCCATTTTGACTGTAAAATATATATTCCTCAGAGAAGAGACAGCATGCCTGTTATTTGATGAATATTTTTAAAAACAAAGAAATTAGGGTGAACGAAGTGGGAAGAAATGGAGTGGAACAAAATATCCGTATTCTATTTACATTTCCTTTACTATCTTCAGTTTGTCTAAAACTTTTGTCTTTTGTTTTCATGGTAATTTGAGAAGACAGTAAATGATAATGATAATGTGCTTGAATTTCAGTTATTTTGAGGGATCTATCAAAAACATACAAGGGGGGATCTTGCCTAAGCTAGCAATTACAGATATATTTCACAGGATAACTGTGAACAGAAATTCTGGACATGTCCCTCATTTTTTGTACGCCGTTCGGATGTTTCTGTTTCCAGCCTGAATGTCCACGAGGAACTACCAAGTCTCCTGTTTTCTCCTACAGCAAAGGCACCAGAGCCGAATGGTAAGTTACTACTGTGATAAATGGAAGGATTCCTGTCTCCCCTTGGGTCACACTCTGTGATAGCGACACCCAAAGAATGTCTCTATTCACAAAGCCCTTGGCAGAGTTTCTCTCTGCTTTATACCTCTATGCTACACTGACCTTACAGATAACTCCTTCAGAGACTGGGTCAAAAGACAAAGCTAAGTAGCACGTTCCACTCTGTATACAGAATTGTCACTCACTTCCAACAACAGAAACTTTATCACCAGATATTCTTCCCTGAGGCAGGGTTGTCTTGCAGGAGCTGCTTCAGGCCCCAAGCAAATAAATTCTTTGCCTGGTCATGCCATCCCTAGGGAGGCATGCATGAATCCCACTCACAAGTAAATTTGCTCCATCCCCCTGTTCTCTATTCCCTTTCAGCATCCCTCACTTCCAATGATAAAATGAAACATAATTCTATTTTCCTTGCTATTGTTTCATCCCATTAACTCTAACTTTGCTATCCTAAATCTGGATAGCTCACTTAATTAGCATAGGACACTAATGAGGTTAACTCTTAATCAATTGTCAAAATGATTCAGCCCAATCTGGCCATGGCCCATCGGCTTAGGTAATAACAGTAATCAGCCATGATATCACAGTGTGCATCAGGGTGCAAAAGGGAAGCCAACAAACAAGACTGGCTCCTTGGACAGTTGCAATGGTACCTGGCCTTTTCATGGAAACCTACTTGAGCTGCTGTGAGGCATTGCTGTCTCTACCTTTGAAGAGTTTAAAATTCCTTTAGGAGGTGAAAGGTTTACGCATGAGAGCATAAGTAACATCATGATATAGCACAGAATCACGTGTTCCATGGGGTATTGCTTTGGGAATTGACTGAAATTTGGTGTAATCATGAAAGACGGCACAGAGGCCAAGGGACCTGAGCAGGTCTTCAAATTTGGATAGGTAAGAAGAATGGTGGGTCTTCAGTGAGAGAAAAGATACTTTCACATTTCAAAACCACATACTGATTCAGATTCTGATGTACATATCTCATCAGTAATGATGGTTTTTAGAAAGTATTTAAGTAATTGAAAATCTATGCAAAACAAGGAGAAAAAGCTTTGCCATGACAGATGTTTGCTAAAGATAACGGTCCTTTAAGGGCCGGGGTCTATGAAATAAGAACCTATCCCTTTCTGTGACATCTAGATACATCATTTCCTCACATTTTCCATGTTTTCAACCAAACTCAAGACCTAAATTTCCTTTCAAACCCAGGATTCCTTTTCACACAGAATGAGAGTTAATTTGCTAAGAGTTCCAGGTGTTTAGCAAATGCTTTGCTACTTTTGAACCAAATTAGCTTTGCTTAATAAGCATCAAGCTTACAAATTTTTTAACCTTTAATAACTGTAAGTACCTTATTCTATAACCCAAGGGCTTTGGCAAAGCTAAGGAAAATCACAGTTTGTTTTAATATACTCTTAATTTAGCAATCTAATAAACTTCCTAATAAGTTGCAAAAATAAGTTATTTTTTGGACTAAACCAACAGCATAATTATCTTGGGCTCTTAATCACACAGCAGTCGCCTTCAAAGGGGTGACAGTGTTTAACACTTTAACAACTGAAGCAGAGTTTCCGTGGAGGAAGAAAAATTTATCAATGGACTTCACTTTGACTTTTGGGAGGGGAGCGAGAACAAAAAAAGTCTTGTTCTTGGAGTGGCAGATAGTCCTAGGCTTATACAATCATAGAAGATATTGGCCTTTCTTAATTCATTCTATAAATTTGCTATTTGTATTTACTACCTAGATAATGGTAATATAAAGTATAGAGAATTTAACAGCCTCCCATTGTTCAATATTTCATAATTTTTAACACTTTATAGCTATTTAGTTTAAGAGGGTGGTAGGGATTACAGGAATAAAGTTATAAGATAATATAATGAAAAGCAAATAGCCTTTACTTCTGATATCAGCTTTAATGTCCAAGCACCACAATGGAAGAGAAAGAAAGCTACTGGGTAAAATGGCTGTATGTCATCAACAGAGACAGACAGTCTTCACTATGCAATAGTGGGAATCATCAGGCAAGCTTGAAAACTAACTAAAATTCATCCATTAATATTTGGAGGGTATTTTCGTCTTTACTATTTAACTTCTTCCCTCATAATGTTAGAAGAAATCCATTTGAAAGTCCCTGCCATATTTACTATACATCCCCAGTTGATTTTCTCTAAAAATAATAGCTATTCTTTACTGAATGCCCCTCAGACCAGACATGATAAGCACTTGACATATTTTTAATCTTATCACCTCACAACAACCCTACGAGGATATACTATTATTATTGTCATTTTGCAGATGAGAGCACAGGGTTCAGAGAGGTTAAACTGCCTACTGTCATATAGCTGGTGAACTGCAGAGCCAGGATACAAAACTTCATCATTGCGAATGAGTTTACAAAATGTCCCAATTTGAACAATGGGTCTGAAGAGTAACGTACAGAACCATTACCCTCCTGTGTTCATTGCCTTGTGAAATTCTGATTCACGTGAGATTACCTATCTGAATACCTGATAGAATACCTATCTGTACTTTAAGTTCCTTGAAATCAGATGCCAGATCGTATTCACTTTTATGTTTCCTGCACAAAGGCATGGACAGTAGCATCAAGCAGATCTCTAACTCTGCTTTTAGTCTGACCCAACAGACACACTGAAGAAATGGTGGAATTCTACATTCATTTAGTGAAGTCAATGCTCCCTGGAAAGACATACCTATATACCTGAAGACTACTACATGTCAGGTGAATCCTTCACCTCTGAGAAGCCTTTGGAGATCTAGCAAATGCACATTAGTAGCCCTCTGCTCCCTCTTAATATCCATTGTGATCCAAACAGAGCTCACTGTCCCCTGAATCAGACAAGGATGCCAAGACCTATCAAATTCCTCAGAGTTTACCAATTAAACTATTAAAAGCTTTTTATATTTTTTCCTGTGTTTTCACAGGAATATGTACACATTTCTATTGTGGCACCTATCATATGAAAATATATCATCTTTCATGTCACTGTCACTTTCTCAGATTAAATGATAAAGTACTTAAGGTCAAAGACCAGTATTTATTCAACTCTACAGCTCTGCCTTATCAATGGGCACTGAACATAATTGACAACATCAATATAACAACAACAATAATACTTACTAATCCTCAAACATTGAAGACTCTACCAAGCACTTGAAGTATAACTTGTATTTACTACTCACCACATCATTTTTTGTATTTCTGGGTATTTATCCAAAGAAAACCAAAACAATAATTCGTAAAGATCTACGCACCCCTATGTTCATGGCAGCACAATTTACAATAGCCAAGATATGGAAGCAATCTAAATGCCCATCAACAGATGATTGGATAAAGAAGTATGGTTTATACATACAATGGAACATTACTCGGCCATAAAAAAAAAAATGAAATCCTACCATTTACAACAACATGGATGGACCTAGAGGTTATTATGCTGAGTGAAATAAGTCAGAGAAAGATAAATATCATATGATTTCACTTATATGCAGAATCTAAGGAACAAAATGAACAAACTAATCAAAAACAGACTCACAAATATAGAGAACAATCTGGTGACAGCCAGAAGGAAATGGGGTTGGGGAGCTGGGAGAATGGGGTGAAGGGTTAAAGAAATACAAATTAGTAGTTGATAGATGGTCATGGGGATGGGGAGCACGACATAGGAAATGCAGTTAGCATTCATGTAACGGCTAAGTGGAGAGCCAGAAGAGAGAAAGAGCAATTAGTGGGATCGTTTTTATGAACTTTACAAATGTCTAACCAATGTACTATATACTTGAAACTAATAAAATAAAATTTAAAAAATAATAATAAGTCTACAGCCATGCCACCCTGAACATGCCTAATCTCGTCTGATCTTGGATGCTAAGCAGAATAAGACCTGCTTAGTACTTGAATGGGAGACCACCTAGGAATACCAGGTGCTGTAGGTGTAAAAAAATAAATAATAATAACAATGATAATAATAATAAATTTTTTATAAACCATACATATATATATTAAAATTTTTTCACATTGAAGTAAGGAGTAATTATTTTAATTGTTATTAAAAGTTACTGTACCACAAAATGTGAATGCAAAACATTAAAGAATTTTAAAAACTTTTTGTTCTTAAACAATGAAATAAATTTTCAAGTATACCAAAAAAAAAAACCTATTATCATCTTTTGATATTAATTATTCCCTTTTGTGGATAAGAGAAACTAAAGTAGAGAAACATTAAGTAATTTGTCCCAGGTCACACTGCTGGTATCTGAGATGATTCAGAAGTTTGTCTAACTTCAGAACTTTTCATGATAAAACCAAATTTTCCACCTACAACCCCAAAACCTTACACAGCTCCCAGTCTTAACATTTACTTGGCACTTAGTATGTGTTTATAGCCTGACTAGTCAAGCACAGATCAGGACTCAAAAATAACAGTTATGGCTGGTTATACCATCACAAATAAGTGCCGCTACTCTAAGGAGGTTTAGCTCAGTCTTCAGAGCTATTTGAGTGGTGGTGATGCAAAGAGATGAATTCGTTTTCCTTTCCTGCTCCCCAATTTTGACAGCCTTTTCTACCATCTCATCTCCCCATTCCTTGTAGTAAATGATGATGCCAAGATCTGAAACCCAGGTAATGAGTTTCTAAGCCTCTCACAGTGAACCCTGGGGGCAAAGTTGAGAACAATTACCAAGGGTAAATCCACCCAATGTGCTCTATGTGCTTTGTTTTATTAGCATTTCATATTCTCCCTTTTTTCCTGTACTATTTAAATGTCTGCCTCAATCAGACTAATTGTCTAATGCAAACAATGAGAAAGAACTACAAGTGCAGTATCTTTTACATTGCAGGAAAATGCAGCTCCATCATTATGAAGAGATTTCAGAAAACACCAGTCTCAGAGGACACAAAGTCTAGGTTTTGTTTCGCTTTCATCCTACAAGCTGGCAAAAACATAGGCATTCCCAGGTCACTAGGTTTAAGAAGTCAAGGCAAGGTGGCATTTATGAGTATCGGGAGCCATGAAACATTCGTGAAAATGATAAATGAGGAAGCTACAAATCTTTTTGAGTACTATTCTCAATTCATCACTTGAACTTGGCCTAACAGTCTTTAATTTAATAGTATTAGACAGATTTTTTATCATACAGAAAGACATGTTGCTTTGTGTTGTTAATAAAAAGAGAGAAAGAGAGTTGGGGGAGGGAGAGAGAGAGAAGAAGGAAGAAAACAGGGAAGGGAGCCGGGGGGAGGGAAGGAGGAAGAACTTGGAAAGAAGAAAGAAAGAAAGAAAAGAAGGGAGGGAGGGAAAGAGGGAGGAAAGAAGGAGGAGAGGGCTAGATAAGATCCGTCCAACTGTATAGAGAATAGGGAGAAGACCCTGTTTGGTACCAAGAAACATCTCTTGATTTATCCAGTGAACATCATTCATTACGTTTAAAAGAATTGCCACAAAACTTAGCACACAACCGACATTCAGAAAACTGAGAAAGGAGGGAAATACATGGATACAGGTCTTTGAAATGCATTATTTTCTTACTCCTAAGATATGGCAGACTGATTTTCTATTCTTATGAGCAAAGCCAAAATCAGTTTTTTGGGAGGGAATATATCAATAAGTCATCGTATCTTTTCACGTTTTATTCTTTCTAACTGTTCCCACTTGTACAAAGTAATTGTCTGTTCTCTAAGAAGAGCTAGTTTTGAACTTGTATTAAGTTTTGTCACTCATGGAGAAATCACTGGGGCAGTGTGGACACTGCTTTGCAGAAACACTCAACCTGGTTGTAGAACTAGACACATACATATTAAACAACGAAAAGACAATCCCAAAGCAACCATCAACACGTATAAAATAAGATGTTATTACTTAATTACATATTTATGTCATCTTTGTAGTTTTGTTCTACCATCCTGTTATTACATTCAGAGTTTACAGAAATTCTTAATGAACATTGTTAAAAATAACATTCCTCAGAGATACATATGACTTAACTTGATAATGATAGTTTCACTGCTTCTCTTTGTTTGTGCAGGTGATCATTAAAATTAAGCTCCTGATTTAAATTATCCAGGGTAATTTATTCAGACCGCCTCCTCACTTAACAATTGAAGAGATTCATAAATACCAACGGGGCTAAAGTTTTCACCATGCTCCTTGGTGAGAGAAGGTGTTATGTTAGCATAAAATCACAATAATTAACCAGAATTATCTAACCCCTGGATATCAACATTCATAGAGTCATTGGCAAATGTAATTGAAGAAATTGTCATTATTGTGCATATTGATAGAAGGATAATTACCAAAGCATGAGCCTAGGCCTTAAAGAATTTCTTAATGGAGGGTAGGACTCTTCCTTATTTAGCATTATTCATCTAAAATGTTCATTAGCAGCAATATCGCCTAGTATAACAAAACTCTCCCATCTAAGAAAAGCAGTAGAGATAATCAAACTACAGTTTCAAGAGCAAACATGATCAAAATGTGATAAATTGTTCCTGGACTCCTCTATTGCTTTTATCAAATAGTTAGAACCCAGTGATATTTTGCCCCATTCTCATTATCCTGTACAATAGTAACGCTTGCTTCTTCAACAGGGGGCACTCTGACCTGCTCTACATGGTACTAGAACTACTTTAGATGCTTCCAGCACCAGAAGACCATGCTCAACTGAGGAAGAGCCAGAGAGAGCAAGGTTTATTGCCTCAAGGACTCCAGAGAACTCATTTCTTGGCTTAACACATCTCTAGGCCACGGAAACTTTGATATGTGGACCCAGATGATCAGAGACATGGATCTACCCACAATCAAAAGTCCCACAGGCCTTTCATTACATTTTGAGTGATATTTTCAAAGACATCATTATTTCAAAAATATTTTACATATTAATTCCAGGAGAGGAGCAGGATCTTGGTTTCCTGCCAATTCTAAAGAAAAAATATATATATTTCATAAGAGCTGATGGTCTAATCCCTCATGTGTTACTGAGCCCAGGCCCTCTCCTAAACAAGTGCAGTCCTGTCCACTCTTCCTACAAAATATATAAGCAACACTAAATTTTAGAATTACATTTGTGTGAAATTTCATTCTTCCTGATGAAAGCATTAAGCACATCTGCTATTGAAGTTTTCTATCACATGTATTGAAAAGAAAATAAATTGTCTCCCTATTAGAGATGTTTTAATGTTATCTAAGCATATTATTTGCACATTTGATTGTAAGCCATCAATAAGTGCTTTCCAAAAGACTTTTTCTTAGCAGAAAGAAAACAGGCAGGAGTATATTTGGAATTATGGAAACATGCACAATGTATTTGTCACCCAAGATAAGTATAATTTTGTAATTCTAAATGATAAGAAATATATTGAAACAATTATCTCTTTATTAATAATTGCTACTTCTATAAGGAAGATAGATGGAGAAATTTATCTGGAGGTTATACTTTTAAATAGCTATATTAAAAGCAGTTATAAAATGACTTTTAAAGTCTGGATGCAATTGAAGCAAATTTGGCCCAGCCATTTCCATCACAATAGGATTTTTGAAGTGAGTAGAGAGAGAAGAAAGGGCCCATTACAGACAAGTCACCTGATGCCGTCCTAGACATAATGTGATATTGTTCCATACAGTAATGTCTGCAGGGCTTTATCCAAATTGGTCTGAAATGGATATCCAGAAAAATGCAGTTCTAATAACCCTCCTCCTTTATTTTTAGCTTGAAAGCCTATTTCCTAACGGCAGCAATGACTAGTCTGCATTACTCATTTATCTCCCATTTAAGATGTAAATGAAAGCAGTATTTTGGGACCACCAGGCATCGGGGAGAGTTGCCCCAGGTCCCAGGTAATAAAAAGATGAGAGCTAAGGTTACATGATGCACTTTTTAAGCCCCAACTCATCTGGCATTTGGTAAAATAAGCTTTATCCCACAGGAACCCTGAGGAAATAAAGAGGAGCCTAAAGAATATGGAAGTGAATTGAATGGGCTGTTTCAAGAAGGATGAAGGTACCCTAGAATTGCACAGATATGTACCTCTCCGTGAGTCTCATCTATAGAGAAGACTACTGCTCCTTGAGCAGGAAATAGACATCTATGTATTGTGCTCTGTACCATGGCATCCAGATGTAAATTAATCAGTTTGCAATTCAGTGTCATAATTCATATTCTAATTGTTCCATCATTGCATGGGCAATTAAGTCTAAGTCACAAGGAAAATAAAACTCAGATGGCACTATGTAAAAATACTGTGACCTGATACAATGTCTTCCAACAGATTATATCAGTGTCAGCAATGATCAAGGCATTTTTTTGACATATTTATGGTATTTAACACTTAGTACTGCTACCTCCAGAGAAGATCTGGATTCCCTTGATCCATGGACTCCTGTTGATGTCACATTCTTACTTTCTCAAAACTCCAGGGACCACCGCACTCTGTATAAGATAAACAGACTCTGCCCTCCTCATCACTTCAGCAGACACACAGGAAAAAAGGAACAAATCTGGGAGTAGAGAGGTCTGGGCAGATGCATCAGGAGTCCCTATCATGAGCAGGTTAGACAGCATCCATCACAGGCACCACTATTTACAATCAATGTAGCCTACAATCTGAGTGTAAGTTGAATAAAACAAGAAATCACTGTTTCACTTAGTGCTCTTGGTCAATGGAGAGAGTAGTTAAAAACACAAAAATACCTAGATGAACATGTGATGGACCCCATTTGAACTTCTAAAATTAACTAAGGAGATTTTGAGGGACAGGGAGTGAGGGCTAAAGACTAGCAAGAAACTGGGTGTTGACCTTCACTGTGATTTCAACATTAAACATTAATGTGACCTCATTTGTCCCCAAAGTCTCTTATGGACAGTAACTATCTCTCAAACTAGATTACAAACTCTTTGAATTTAAAGGTTGTGTCATTCATCTTTATTTTTAAATTACAGTTGACAAGCAATATTATATTAGTTTCAGGTATACAGAATAGTGGTTAGACATTTATGTAACTTATGAAGTGAGCCCCCTGATAAGTCTAGTACCCACTTGACACCATACGTAGTTATTACACAAGGGTGTAAAGTACAGCATAGGGAATATAGACAATAATATTGCAATAACGATGTCATTCACCTTTACGTCCAAACTAAAAACAGTATTTAGCACATAGAAGGAATCCATTAAATGTTAAGTTAAATGAAATGAATGAGTATTGAATGACTATAAAAAATGTACACCTACCTACCACAGAAACTAGAGAAGCAGTCTCCACTTGTAATTGTGTCTCATTCTTTCCTGCTAAATTATTAAAGTAACAATCATTTGTTCTCAGTGCTCACTGGACTCATGCAAAAATAATAATAAGTTTGGAATATAAAAATCATTTAAGTCAAAGAGGATACATTTATAAGAATTAAATGTCTTTGAGTGATAACGTGTGGATGTAAGTTCATTGACTGTAACAAATGTACCACTATGGTGCTGGATGTCAAAAGTGGGGAAGGCTGTGCATGTGTGGGAACACAGGGTATGTGGAAACTCGTACTTTCTACTCAATTTTGCTGTGAAACTAAAAGTGCTCCTAAAAGTAGTTTACTAATTTAAAAATAGTAAATATTAGACTAGAAACAATGAAAACATGTAGTCCTAGAAGCAAAAGAAGGTAAATCTCCCAAGATGTTTATCCAGGCATTGTTTTCAACATTTTACATATATTGCCTCATTTAATTCTCAAAAAAACTTCATGAAGAAAGTGCTATTATATCCATATTTTTTCTAAAAAGAACACAGAGTCATCTGATGCCTTTTCCAAGGTTACACAACTACTTAGTGGTAGAGGTGGGATTTGAACCCAGGCCACCTGGCTGTATGGTTTATATGTTCAGCCTCTGCTGTCTGCTGCTTCAGAAATGTGTGTTGTATCTCCATGTAGGGTAAAGCAGACTACACATCTTTATTGCGTTTACTAAAAAAGGTTTTCAATTTCTTATTTTGTAAATTAGAAAAAAAATCACATGGCTCAAATTTCACTAAAGGCTGGAAATTACACACACACACACACACACACACACACACACTCCACATGTAATTTGGACTTTGATGTCTATTCTTTCTAAAGTCTAGTATCTTTTTCAAAACTCAGGGACTACAGGACTTAAATGCTATAACAATTTTCTTTTTGTTATTATTCAAAGATTAGAACTTCCTGAATACCAGGGAGATAACTAGCAATATGATATTTCAAGTTTCTCATCACAATATTGAATAAAATCCCACATAATAAGAACCTGAGTCAAGTGGAGCAGGTGTTAGCTGGTGATGATACAATCACATTCCACCCTTATCTCCATGCCTGCAAGCCCCGGGCTTTCCACCTAGAAAAGATTCTGCAGTCTCCTTGGGACAAAGAAAAGTAAGCCTCAGAAAAGAGACTGCTCACCATGGCAGGAATACCAATGTCCCGGGGTGACTACAGTAAGAAACAGGGTTCAGTGCATCCAAGGCATATGCTACTTGACATTAGAAAGTAATATCAAATGAAAGATGTTTATTGGATTGGCCTCTAAAGCAGACAAATGCGCAATTGCATAGCTGATGAAAAAAATTAGCTTGCTACTAAACATTAAATGGATCAATAATCTATTAACTGTAATCTGGTTAGCAGGAGCTTGCATACAATACGTGACCTGCCTTTTTAAACAACCTGTCTTCAGTGTCTATCTTTGACAAAAATATTTTTCTGTATTCAGCGAAGATATGCTTAATACTCCATATTAACTCAAAATGACATATTCCCTTTTTTCAAAGGCAGTTCACCTTCAAGGCCTTTCAAGACCATTATATATGTACCATTTTATTCAGGCAAGAGTGAGAAGAGTCAGCAGATGCCCATGCAGAGAAGGTTCTGATGGAGAACTGTGAGAAGACTGGGAATAGGTTGATGGAGTGAGTATAATTTTAGGGTGAAATTTTCATATTCATACAAGTAAAAGAGAGTGTACAGGTGTGTTGGGAGGCAGGGGAAGAAAGGGAACTGTTAAGCAACCTTGATTCTCTGTTATTATTTCTCTCCTGTGATGAACTTACCCAGGATGAAGATGAATGGCAAGCCCCATATATGAATGAGAGAGCATACTGTCTAAACAAGTATACTATTCCAATGACCTGGCAGTTGCCAGGGACACTGCTCAGTGTGGGTATATTTCAGCCAGCTACATGGAGGCAAACATTAGTTTCTTTTATAAGTAAACTTAAGTTCCTGTGCTGACACAAACCTACCACCAGAGGCTGAGAGGAGGAGGTTCCAATGCCCATCTGAAAAAGGTGGGAAAGGGAGGAACAAAGGTTCTGAAATAAAAAATATTCCCATAAAGCCAACATTATGTAAAGAGCAAATAGTAGAATAAAAGCCAGAAAAAGGTGAAGCTCAGCAATAACTTCAGGCCAGAAATAAGGGGGTACTCACAACATTTAAAGTGAACAACTACTGAAATGACTGTCCAAGGAGGTTTCATAAACCCTTTGAGCAAGTTAGCAAATATATAGGAAAGAAAGTGCAGACAATCCTTAACATCAGCCAAATGTTGTGAGGCCTTTTAGAAAGGAAAGGAGAAAGGGGAAAGATTATCATTGGGCAGTTAAAGACTCCTGAGTCTGTAGAAATCCCCAGGCAACAAGCTTTCAGTCAGTATCTCCTTGAGTGTTATGCCAAGTACTAAAGATATACAAATGAAAAGTCACCATCCCTACTCTCAAAAGTTTAAAAAGTTGGGAGAGGAATGATCCAGCTTCTAGATGGACATGACCATCTGTGGCAAAAAGGAGAGAAAAATATACAAATGGTTTACGCAGTCAATGTCAAGGCAAAAGCAGAATCCAAGAATCATCGGCATCTTGACGGCTTCTTAAAAGGAAGGACAATTGGAAGAGAAGTGACTATTAACCTGTCAGAAAGCTTAGTCTTCTTCAGTGTGTATATGTATGTGTGTATGACATCATCTTTGGAGAATCTGAGTTGTCTATTCAATTGTTACATTCTGTCCTCTTTCTTACTGTTTATTCAAATTTCTACAATACACTGGTTTCTGTGTATAAAGCAATCATAATTTGAGTTGTTATAAATGTGATATAAACTTATTTATTTTACTTTTAGATGCAGTATAACACACAATAGGAAAAACAAAAACAACATAGGTTTTGGAATGAGGCAAACCATGCAATTACTTTCTGTTATTTACTCAGTATGTGGCATTTATTGAACAAGTACAACTTCTTTGAATCCTCAGTTTCCTGCTCTATAAAATTGAGATAATTGGACTTACTTAAACATCAGGACAATTAAAATACGCAGTATAGGCAAGTGTTGGCATAATTTCTGGGACAGAAAATGCATTCAAACACTGTTGATATTGGCTACATTTTAAGATATTACTATATTCCAAGCATTTTCTCCTTCATTCTTCAGAAAATGTAGTGAAGCAGAGGATATTATTTTTTTCTGTTTTCAAATAAGAAAACCAAGGTTTGCTAAGATGCAATGACTTTCCCTTATTAGCCAAATTTCTTTCTGGAAGGACTGAATCATCATGTTTGCTTTGTGATCTCTGGAATTGTAGAGGAGAATGTGCAAACAGGTTGTGGGTTATGTATAGTGTGGCCTTACATTTTATCATCCAAATGGGGACAATTTCGAGAAAGGAAAAAAGGATGCTAACTAGATGGGATGCCAGAAGAGCATAAACATGAAGTGTCCCAGGTGAAATGTGACTTGTTAGTTATTTGTAAATTCAAAACAAAAAAGTGTGAAAAAAGAATATTCTCTGGTCACAAGAACTAAACTATAAGTAACAAAAATAAAACAATATTTCTTCTAAACCGTCCATGGGCCAAAGAAGAAATCACAAAGGAAATTAGAAAATGTTTTAAATGGAATTATAAGAAAAACACAAAGCATCAAAATTGTGGATTGAAACTAATAACGTGGTTTGAAAGAAATGTATAGCTATAATGTTTGTATTAGAAAAGAAGAAAATTCTAAAGTCAATGCTTTAATATCTCACCTTAAGAAGCTAAGAAAAAGAACAAATAAAGCCAAAAGTAAAAAGAATGCAATTAAGGTAAGAGTAGAAATCAATAAAATGAAAAACAAATAAACAGACAAAAATCAATGAAACCAAAAACTGGTTTGTTGAAAAAAATCAATAAAATCGATAAATTTCTAGGTAGACTGATCAAAAAAAAATAAGAAGGAAGAAATAAGTTATCAATATCAGAAATGAAAGGGACACATTATTATGGATACTTCAGCTAATATAACTAACTTTTTCTTATTAACTTGAGAACTGCCTGAAATACAAAATTCCTTGGACTTTATAAATTACAAAAACAAACATAAAACAAAATAGAAAATGTTAATAGCCCTAAACCATTAAAGAATTTGAATTCATAGTTAAAACCCTTTCCACTAAGAAAACCTGAGCCCAGATGGCTTCTCTGGTGAATTCACCTACGTAAAAAATAAAATTAAAACAACACGAATTGACTACTGATGTCTTACACATAGTAGGCAAAAATTACTTAACTTCTTTGGGCCTTCATTTCTTCATGTATTAAATAGAAATTTCTGTACCAAAATCTCATTGGCTTGCAGAAAGGATTAAATATGATATTTTATTTAAAGCCTTTAGCACACTGCCTGTCATATCGAAGTATTTAATAAGTTCTCATCATTTTTATTATTTTATTTCATTATCATAAAAGGATAGCCATCTAAACATATTAAATGTACCAAATTATTCTTCTCTCTTCCCTTGAAACCCTTCCTTCATTATCATTTAACCAAATATGGAAAACTATGAATTTGGGAAATTATAAAGACAATTTCAAATGCACAACAAAATAAAACCAAACAAGCAAAAGCTTTTGATATCCATCGTTTAATAGGAAAAGCCAAAAATCAGAGAACATTTGTTATAAGACTGGTTTTGCCAGTTACTGACCATCTTAAAATGGAGAAAAACACTTAACTCTTAGACAGTTTCTCAGATTGGGAAACAGGGAGAGCAGTATGTACTTTGCTCACATCACTGAAGTTGTGAGTATTAAAGTCTAAAACTTAATGGACATTTCATATTTCGAACCATTAATCCTAGTATTACAATTAATAAAGAAATATTTCAAAAGAAGAATGAAATCTCTTTATAATGTCAAACAATAGAAAACCATTAAAATGCTCTTTATCTTACTTGATCTTTTATAAGTAATTTATGCTAGGCATATGCAATTGAACGTTACCATTAAAGATTATTTCATGTAGACTACATTTCTCTGTGAGAAGTGTTTATGACAGAATAATAAGTGGGAAAAGGCAGAGAACTTTATTTTAGTACAAATTTCATAATGTAAAAATCATGGTGCATTTGAACAAAAACGATAAAGAAAAATTTTTGAGCCAGTTTTGTTAGAGTCACGGGAATTTTTTTCTATATGCCATAATAAATAAAAACTAAAAGTTCAAAATATATTTTGAAAATGGTAAATTGTTATGTGGTAATTATTTATTAATAGAAATCAGGTACAGTGAACTCCAAAAAATGGAAAGACATCCACTACGCAGTCATCTCTTTCACAATGACCCTCTGTGCTTGTGTTCATAGCAGACCCAGTTATTCTATTTTTACTTGGCAAAGCTGACTTTTCTGAGCCTTGTAAGCAGGAAAGGGAGGCAACTTCCTTAAGCTAGAGATGTGTTTAAATATAACCTGTAAGCAGGCCTGCTCTACCAGTAACAAATGGTATGAAAGTTCTGGCTCAAGCCGTCCCATGCTTGGGGTCACCACGAGTCTGGTGGAAATGTGCATTGAGTGTCAGTCATTCCTGGCCAACAGAGACCTTTCTTCTCAAGTAAGTTCATCAAGGACTTCAAATGACTGATATTTAGTCTTGGTTTTTTCTCTACCAAGATTTTTGAGCTGTTGGCTTCCTTGAGCTCTGATTTGGACTGTCTGAGAATTCGGGCTTTTTTTCTTGCCTGAGCTCTGGACTATTTTTGCTTTGACATCTTACATCTATATGCTTTCACACAACTCTCTGGCTCCCCAAACTCCCAAGTCAAAATTATCTGGGTGTCTTAGACAATTCTCAACCCAACAATTCTCTTCTTGGTCTGACTTCCCATTACCTCTGCAGAATAAAGCTCAAAAATATAAAGGTCTGAATCACAGAATGTCCAATAAAATAAGGAAGAATATATCTAATGCCTAAAAGAAATGACGCTGAGCCCCAGTGGCCATCCAAAGACTTCAATTAAGACTTTGAAAATGTGCATGCCTATAAAGCATGTAAATAGCAGTAGGGAAAAGGCTGAAGCTCCTGAAATCTTGGTACTAAATAATCTCACTTACAATAGCTTCAAAAAAAATCAATTTAACCAAGGAGATGAACAATCTGCACACTGAAAACTCTAAGATTTTGATGACAGAAACTGAAGAAAACATGAATAGAAAAAGATCTCATTTTTAAAGATTCGAAGTATGAACATTATTAAAATGTCCAGACAACAGTCCTAAAATTAATTTGCACAACAAATTATCACAATTTTTTCATCTTAACACAACACACATATTATCTTGTGGCTTTGTGGGTCAGGAATCTGAGCATGGCTTTTCTGGGTCCTCTGCTCAGAGTCCCATAAGGTTGCAACAGAGATGCCAGCAAGGCTGAATTCTCATGTAGAGCATTGACTGGGAAAGAATCTCATCATTCAGATTCATTTCCTTGTGACAGCATGAGCCAGCCTTTTGCTTGGCTCTTGGCTAGAAGCTGGCCTCAGATCTTACCATACTTCCCTGCAACGTGGGCTTCTCTACCATAATCAAACACTTCATCAAGCCCATAAGGAGAATCTCTCACCTCAGAAAGGACCCAGTCTCTCATTTAAGGGCTCTTCACCTGATTAAACCAAGCCCACTCAGGGTGGATCAATATAAATCACTTTGTTTAAACAAAAATCAACTGGTTTGAAGTCTTAAATACATCTGCAAAATCCATTTTCCTTGACATATTATTTTGGCTAAAAGCAAATCACAATTCCTGCCCACACTCCAAGGAGGGGAGTACACAGTGTGTTAATATCAGGGGGTGAGAATCATGGGGCCCACCCTGGGATATGTCTGCCATAAACATTGTGTGCTGTAAAAAACAAAACTCACATGATGCATCCTTATGAGCCTCCAGTCTGCTCTAACTTCCACCTGCTTGCCACCTCAGTGTAGACAATAGCAAGGAAGCTCACATAGTGACACAGGATGCTCAATGGAGAGAGAATTCCAGCCCCTCTCCTGACCTCCTCTGCTTTTCATCTCTCCAGTCCACCACCATTGAGCCTACTGGTCTCCCATCTATCAGTTCAGTTCTGCTCTAGCTTTATGATAAACCCAGGTTTGGAGCAGAAGCCTTGTGTATTTTCATCCTTTCCTCTTATTCTCCTCCCCAAATCCACGGAAGCTTAACTAAGACCAGACCATTCTTCCTGTTGGGATTTCCAGAAAGAGAAGATATAACATGAGACACTAGACATCCTCGCTCTCCAGCCACATTCCTTGTTATTTTGATACTACTGAATGATTTCTGGTTCCCCGGCTGTGTCCCAGTCCTGTCCTCTGTGCCCAGACACAACTCTCCTGAGCAATACTTTATACCACACACCCCTCTCATTATCTCCAATTTATAAAACCTGGCACCTGTATTAGTCCTTTCAGAAATGACACCCACTGTCCTCAAAACTTATGCACAGCTTTCTTCTTGCAGATCTGTATAGCATAAAATGACTCAGAACAAAAGTATCAGTACTCCAAACTTATGGGCTCTACAAGCTGATTATTTAAAAATGTCTCCAGCCTAAACACATGAGCAAATGCTCTTAGGATCTTATTGAAATCTGTGGCAAATCTGCCAGAATGCCATTTCGGTATTTTTAAATGCATCTGACAGAACTGAGTTGATTTTTTATTTCATTTTAAATTAATTTCTGTTAAAAAATAAATCAAAAATAGTTTTTATGAAGCTATTTGTTAAATTCTCAGCACCGTACTAGAAGCTCTAAGGGATTAAAAAGAAAAGTAAACCACAGTTTATGACCTCAAAGACTACATAATCCAGGTGTGGATGCACACAAACACACACATAACATTCATGAAACAAAAATAAAAGAGGAAAAATAAATAATAATAGTTGCCTAATGAAGCCCCACAGAATTAGGCACTTTACAAAAGTAATTTTGCAACTTCACAAGAACTTTGAAAGTTCCCACTTATAGTTTTCCCATTTTCAAAGTTGGCAAACTGGGCAGAGTCAAGTCTATCTGACACCAAAACTCTTCCCATTAAAAAACAAAACAAAGCAAAACGAAACACATACAAAGTTTTGGGTTTCTCTTTGGGTTCTTATTCAGTTGAGGTCTGGACTTTAATACTTTTTTTAGGATGTCACGCTTTATATTGTACAGCCCAGGAAGAGAACTGAACCAAAACAACAGTCATTATGTGGTCCAAATGCTAAAGAATATAAATCTTTAAAAAGTACAGAAGGTAAAAAATTTCTTGTAAGCAAGCTGGAATGAAACAATTTGTCCTACAACAGATGCTTCATAGTCACAAAGACTTTAATGTTAATTGACTTTCCCAAAAGCACACCTGACTTCAGATCCACAAAGAAAAAGTAAATAGATAATAATAATAATACATATAATTATGTTATTATATAATATTAATATATTATTCATGAAAGCTTACACTGTATCTTCACAATCATCATTTCATTTTTGCATCACAATTATCTGGATGTAAGTAGGGGTAGTTATTATTTATTTTGTGTATTCGTTTATTTACTTATTACTGAAAAAAACAAGGGCCAAACCTACTGCAGGTCACTCAGCCAACCAGTGACCAACCTTGGTGCTCACTTCATTAGCTGACTTTGACTGGCCCACTACAATGTCCCTGCAGTTCAATGACACCCAGCTACGTATCTGTGGGGACTAATCCAAAACAAATTCAGAGCTCCTTTTTCAAAGGGTTAAAAAATTTAAGACAGCAACTGCAGAGTATTAAACCAAATACAGGGTCCTTCTAAGTGACTGCAGAGGATCATGCTTGTGAAGCTGGCCCTGACGACACCACTGCAAATTAAACTGTAAAATCAATAATTCAAGGAGCTAAAAATTGAATAAGGCAAAGGGTATGTATGGCTGTATTAAAAATAATCACCTCTCCAGGAAGCGCTGCAGAAAGTACCTGTGACAGATGCAATCCAAGCTGTATGATCATAATCACCCTCCTCTAAGTAAATTATTCAGATTAGAAAACACATGCCCATCAGCTTTTGGCCAAATAACATAAACGCATTTCTTCCCAAGTTACTTACTGAACACATTAATATGTATATTCTCCGAATGTAATGAACTGATATGCTTCAGACCATGACAAAGTGAAGGTATCAAAAAGTTCATTCAAGAACAGGAAAACCACCAGATTAACTTGTAGGTTTCAGCAAGCCCACTCTATTTGGCCTATGCTTCCAGCATGTCATTTTGAAATGAAGAGCTTCAGAAAGGCAGCTACACAGATGCTTACACAACAGAGTGAAGAGCTGAAATAAGCACCTGACAGTGCTATCAACGAAGAGCAGGTGTTTGCAGGGGCACTGGGATCCGTGGTTTGAATTCCCAGAGTGACATGGTCTGCTGGAATGTAGAAAAGCCCACTGTTGTCAGTCACCTCTGTAGAATCCCTGAATACAGCGGAACTGGCTGGGTGTGAGAGTCAGCTCTGTTCCCTGTGAGAAAACCAGGAGGAACCAGGTCATTGACCTTCTTGTCCTATTATCTGTACTCTGATTTTACTAGAAAAATCTCTGAAAACTGGAATTCCTGTCAAGAAAACTCCAGAAAGATTTTTGAACAAGGAAATGTACAATTGGGAAGTGAAGAAGGAAAATGTCCTAAATGAGTAAGATGTCTATTTTTTCATTAAAAATAAGCTTGAGGCGGGGCGGAGGGGAGCATTTAAATCAATTAAACATGAATAAGGGAAATGTTACACAAATGTGCATTTTATTCTTCAAAACAAGTATTTATAGATTAGGATTTTTTATTGGACAGTAATTCTCATCTGTGCCATTTGAGCATGAATATAAATGGTTGCCTGTCTTGGAGTTCACCCAATCTGAGTTTGAAGCTCCTGGAGCTACTTGATATCTGGGTGAGGTTGATTATAAACATCAGGTTCTTTTGATCTAGAGTAACAAAAACCAACTTAAGCAAGTAGGAAAAGATACCAGGTTATCTTATTGAATCTAAGAATTAGTTCAATAACCAGGTCACAGGAAGGGTGGTATCAGGACAGCTCCAAGAATCTCCTCCAGTGAACTTGACGGATCTTTCCTTTGGTCTCCACCATCAACTTGGTTGCTGCTGAAAGATTACTGAATTTCGGGTAGAGAATATATCATACCTCTAACAATTCTTATATGGGTATGTTAAGTTGAATGAGTTTTATTGTTAAGTATCACTTAAGGCTCACAGTTCCAGAAATACTAAAATATTCATGAATGCACAAAAGATGTGGCACATGAACACTAGTTCTAAGACAGGACAGTGTTGCTCTCAGGTTCCTTTTACTTGCCCTGCTCATTGTGGATGGACAAAAGACAACATGTTTGAGTGGCTGAAGATGAAAGGAACCAAGCTACTATGGGCGTGCTTAACTAAAACAAGTATTTCTCCAGAGATTATAGGGAAACAGCACAGCATAGGGAAAAGGACGAAGGTCTTCCATGACACAGCTGAGTTCACATCTGAACTGGACTACTCCCTGGCCAGCTGTTTGAGATTGATGAATCTCATTTTTTTTATTAATACCATTTTCCCTGAAAATTAAGATAATGAAAGATTTTTGTAGAGAATTGAGAAGTATAGAAAGTTTCAAGGCACACACTGCAATTACCCTGTAATCTCATCCCCTGGCCCTGACAGTTAACAATGTGGTATAAATTTTCAATCTATGCACACGTGTGTGTGTGTGTGTGTGTGTGTAGCTGCAACATAGATTTTGAAGTTTTGTTTCATTTTCATTCAGCTAAAATTATCTTCCCTGGTGATTTCCTCCTAGACCTGTTAAATTATTTTTTTAGAAGTATGTTATTTAATTCCAAATTTCAGGAATTTCCAAGACATCTTCTTGTTATTGGTTTCTATTTTACTTCTGTTTTAGTCATAGAACATACTCTGTATGACTTCTATCTTCATAATTCACTGAAAATTGTTTTATGGCTCAGCATGTGGTCATCTTAAGTGTTCCCTGTGCACTTGAAAGGATTGTTTTCTGCTCTTATTGAGTGCTGTGTTCTATAAACATCAATTAGTTCCACATGGTTCATAGTGCTGTTCAGATATTCTATATTATTACTGTTCTTCTGTGGCAATTATTAAATCAAATTTTAGAGTAATGTTTTGAAATCTCCAATCATAATTATAGGTTTATCTATTTCTCCTTTCAGTAATGCCAAGTTTTTGCTTTATGCATTTTGAAACTGTTACTTTGCACACACATTTAAGATTGTTATGTTTTGTTGATGAATTGACCCTTTTATCATTATGAAATTTTCCTCTTTATCCCTGGAAATCTTCCTTGTTATAAAGACTATTTTTTCTGATATTACATAGCTATTCTAGCTCTCTCAGGATTACTGATTGTATTAAATATATTTTAATATATTTTCAGTTTTCATTAAACCTGTGTTTTTTATGTTTCTTATAAATTCAATATAACTGGATCTTCTTAAGTCATTTTACAATACCCACTTTTAATTGTATTTTAGATCATTTAGTAATATTGCTATATTTAAAAATGCGATCTTGCTTTTTATTTTCTATACATCCAATCTTTTCTTTGTCCCTTTTTCTTGCTTTCTTTTGAATTAAAAGAATATTGCTATATTTTGTTATAGCTCCACTTTTGATTCCTTAATTCTACATTCTTGTTTTGTTTTGTTGGTGATTTTTCTGTGGTTAAAAACTTATGTCTTTAACTTATCACAGTTTATCTTCAAATAATATTATACCCCTCCATATATAACCATATACTTCCATTTCTTCCTTAGTCCTTCATGCTCTCATTGTTATACATTTTAACAACTAAATACAAAGCATATTCTCAGGTTTTGTACCAAGTCCCTTTCCTATAAACAGTGTGTGAAAATGCCAGTTTCAACATCCTATCAACCCTTTGGAATGGTCACATTTTAAAATTTGTGCCAATATGATGTTTACAAAATAATTGTTTATATTTATCATGATTGTTTTTATTTGCATCTCACAGATAAAGTTTTTGGAACTGAGCATCTTTTCATTATTTATTGGTCACTGTGTTTCCTTTCTGTCAATGAAATATTTGTATATGTCATACATTTTTCTTTTTCTTGTTGATTTGTGGAAGTTTTTGTTTAACAAATTCTGAATATTTATCCTCTATTTTATGCATTGTAAATATTCTCCTTGTCTTCAGCTTGCCTTTTGACTGCATTTTCTGCATTTTTAGATATATGAATTGTTGTGGGGTTTTTTTAGTTTAGTGAAGTTAAACTGAATATTTTCTGTTACAGTTTGGGCTATTCAGGTCATTAAGATTCTCAGTTCTGGTGTAATAGTCTCTATTTTCTTCCAAATATTCAAAAATTTCACTTGTCATGCTTAGGCTTTCAATCCATTATGAATTTAACTTTGCATTCACCTTCTGCCCCTCTTATGCACCCTACACACGAATATATTCCAACATTTTACCTCTTGCCTAAATCTTGACTTTTTATTGTTCATCTTAGTTACCACTTCCTTCATGAGGCTTTCCTTGACTACTTCAGCTCTTATTGACTCCCCCTCCTCAATTTCCTAAGATATTTAGGAACTTTGATATTAACTTTTGCCTGGGCATAGTAGTGAATTAGATAAATGCACCATTCAGGCAGATAATCTTAATAAATTTAGAAGGCCAGAATTAAAGACTATAAAGAGAGTGAGGAATGTAATAGCACATGTCTTATCTCAAGGGCAATTGCTACTCAGCTCCAGCCAATTATTTCAATGTGGTCAGTAAGCTTAGAGTTGCCTTATAAAACCTAGAATCCAAATTTTTTTGTGAAATATTTTCAACCCATTTAAAGATATTTTTAAAGCACTGCGTATGTGTGTTCGAGGTAGGGTGTGGAGGTGTTATCTCTAAGTCAGGTTCAGTCATCCCACTTCCAATCTCTAACCTCTGGTTTATGTGTTTCTAATCAGTTGATCAGTTTAATGGTCTCCTCAATTAAATCACAAATCCCTTGAGTATAAGAATACCCAATTTGTAACTGTAGAAGCTGTCATGGGGAGAAGCCTATGATAAATGCTCAATAAAACCTTGATTGACTGTTGACTGACAAGAGCCATCATATGTATGCCCTGGGCCATAGTCCTCTCCACAGTCGAGTGCTAGGGAGAAGACTGGAGCAGATCCCACAGTGAGATGCTATGACCAACTGGCTGCCCATCCAGTGAGCATCTGTCATTCCGGTTAGACACACATGGACAGAAAAGAGATCCTCCCAGAGTCGAGGCCATTCCTCTCCAGGGATAGGATGCCAGGACATATTCTGGAAACTCTGCCAAGACAAATTTAAATTCAAGAGTTTTTAAGTACCAGTGGTCTATGTAGTACAAAGAACAGAAGCCTAGTTCTCAGAAGGCAAACAGAGGAGTAGAGAGAAGTAGAAAAGTCCTCTACCATCCCCTGTCTTATAGGAGAATAAAATCCTGACAGTGAAGAAAGTTGTGGCATGGTCATTGTTGTTTATTCATAGTTCTGGGTCCTTACCCTCAGAATCACCAACCCTACACTATCAAGCCTACACTACAGCCTGAGGAATGAACCAAAGGTCTTTCTCTGCAGTGAAGGAAGGCTCGGACCAGGGATCAGACACTCAGATTCAAAGCTTGAGTTTATCCCTGAGGAGCTCTAGCTGAGGTGTTTAGCCTCTCTGATCCTCTCTCTTCTCATCAGTAATGTAAGAACAGTCAGACTGCAACTCCCTCTCAGTGGGAGAAGTAGTGTCAGGGGTGGTGAAAAGCACAGACTCATGCCACATACAAATTTGAACATATTAGTTCAGTGACCCAGAGAAAGTTACTTAACTCACTTCTCTGTGCCTGAATTTCCATACCTACAAAAAGAGAATTCAGGCTGCTAAGTTCTTCCGAAGATTAAGTGATATTATACATGTAAAGCTCACTACAAATAGTAGGTTTGAGTTCATGGGTGTGAAAGAAATTAGCAGACTGTTAAGGTATTGTTACAGGATCTTTTGTTCCGTTCTCCAGAGCTGTTAGCACCCCAAAGCGGCCATTCCACTGTTGTTGTGTTGTTATTGTTGTACCTGCCCCAAGATTGCAGGGGCAGGAAAACTTCTCAGCAGGATCTATTTCTGCTGAAATCTAACATGTTTCTTCCTCTGAGGCTACACAGCTTTCATCTCCAATGCCTCTTGCCCACCTGAAAACAGGCCTAAGCAAAATCACTTCTAAAAAAGGAAGCAAATCTTCAATGGTGCTTCAAGATCTTACACACAAAAAGTCCCAAAAGTTACATTCCTGGGTGTGTGTCTCCTCACTGCAGGGTGTCTGAATATGCCTCTCTGTGCCCCTCCATATCTCTGTAAACAAAGGTCTCTGTGTCAACTTCTGTATGTCTCTGTGTATATGTTGGTCTACATCTATACATGTTAGCTTTTGTATGTTGTGTCTCATTTTATGTATAATTGTGCATCTCTCCATGGAACTATATCTATGTCTGTGCCAGTATGTGTGTGTCACTGTTCATGCTGTGAATGTGTGTCTGAGCGTCTGTGCCTGTATGCCTTTCATTATGAAGTTCTAGGATTATGTCTCTGTGCCAGATATGTATCTATATGTGTCTGGAGCCATAGTCTCTAACCATGGGTGTGTGTGTGTGTGCGCGCGCATGAATGCACATGCCTGTCTGTGATGTGTCTCTAATTAGGACTGTGTATGTTCTCTCTGTGTTGTGTCTATCAGTGAAACTTCTCTTCTGTATCCCATACCAGATGAGCCATATGCATGTGTTTTTGTATGACAAAGGACAAAACTGAGCAATTTCAATTTGGCCCATCAATGCTCCTCCATCAGTGTTATAACCCTTGGAAAACATAGGCTATTAATTCTCAATCTATCAGCACAGGTTCTGGGGAGCTTTTAAAGGAAACATGATGCCCATACTCTGCTGGCAGAGATTATAATCACCAGGTACTACTCTACAGTGAGACCAGATATGAGAGCTTTACAAAGCACCGGACAATGCCAATGCAGACGTGGTGGACATTGACTACACCAGGCAAATGGACAGGCCTCTGCTATTCTTAGAAAGCCTATTTTCCTTGCCTGTGACATCAGTAATGTCAGTGAGACAAGGACGGAATTTTGAATAAATCGCCTGGTGCAGAAAAGGACAGGCCCCTCCTTTTTCTTTCTGAAGAAGAAAGCGCTTTACCACAATGGACCCTGTGAGTCAACAGTCTCAATATTAACCTATGAAAACAGCTAAGGAGAAACTCTCCTCCAGGCCCAATCCCTTTTCCACTCTGGTAGACATTTGTTTCCTTTTACATACATGTCTGTCTAATTAAAAAAGATGTAGTGCTACCTTAATTTCCATATAAACTCATCACAGTTATTGCAAATTTCTCACAAGCCAAAATAGAATTTATTAACATAATAAACCAAACCCTTCATAAAAATTTAAAGGCATTTTTGAGCATTCTTTACAAAAGAGAAAAGTTAATAAAGGAGGGGGTCCAGCATGGGACAAAAACCTCTCATTCGCAGGAGTGGAGATCTAAAGATAAAGATGAGAAAGAACCCAAGAAGAGGGAGGGAAAGAAATAAAACCTCAGATGCTTGGACCCTGGGACACGGGGGCATCACATGCATCACATCCCATTAAGGTGTTCCTGTGCAAATTAGAAAAAGGCTCCTCTTATCCAGGATTCATCCTCACTCAGGTTCAGAGCAGGACGCCTTCCCATTCAACATCGTAACATCCTGTGGGAGCCTGCAGGGAAGATTCCATAGAGAGACAGGCTATTTCCCCGTTGCAACTTCTGCCTCTAGAGAAGTCCTGAGAATCTGAAGATCTTTCACCCAGGCAGACAGACTAGTACTTAAGAGAAAAGTGGGTTCTTAAATAGTCCTTGGGAAGCACTACTATACCTGGCAGAGTACCTGGCACTCAGTAGATGCTCACTATGTGTTGAATGAATGATTGCATGAATGAATTGCTTTTCAATCTAATGGACTTGAGCAGGCAATTCAGAGGGCTCCCTCAGCCAATTAAAAGCTGCACAAAAAGTCGATGAGAATACTTTCTGATGTCACTGACTTTCTCATGAGGGATACCCTCCTATGCAGCAAAATACTCGAAGAAAAGAATCAAGGTAAGGGGAATGCTGATGTTCCCAGTGAGAGGAATGTGAAGAAAATACATGTTATGTATCCTGAGCTCATTTAAAAGAAAGATTAATTACCAGACAGTAGGGAGGAAGTGCTGAGGGGGGAGGGAGGGGGGACGGAGGAGGAGGGAAAGAATTTTAAATCATTTCTTCAATTAAAATAATTAATTTAAAAAAAAATAAAAGAAAGATGAAGTTTAAAAGATATGGGATTAGATTGCCTAGAGAAGTTTAAAACAGGAAAAAAGGACGCCTCACAGAATTTTACAGCAGGTAATGGCCCTAGAGGCTGTCCAGTCCAGCCCTCTTGTTTTGTAGTTAAAAAATTCCCAGCCAGAGACATAACGGAATATATCCAGGCCCTCAGCTAACAGGATAGATTGTGAGCGAGAACCTTGGCTTATTTATTCATCATCTGCTGCTCTTCCCATGCTCTCAGGCTCCTGACCTCCCTCTAGAATGGCTCCAGCAAAGCTATTTGGAGTTACAAAGACAAACGTGTTGACCTCATTAACCAGGGTACAGACTATTATAGCCCTGGTGCTTCTGCTTCCCCAAATCACCCAAACTTTTAAAAGAATGATCAAAATTTCTTTTCTTCTGAAAATTAAGAACTTCCCCATATTTTCCCAGACCCGTTATTTAGAACATGGGTGAAATGGTCTCAAGTATTATGCAAACATCATCTTGGCAAGAGGAGTTTGAGATTACTCCATTATTACTTAGGGTGATAGACTTGGGGTAGGGGTGGGAAAGTGCCAAATGGCTGTATTCCTTAATGAAATCAAATCTTTTGAGAGTTTGAAAAAAATATTCATCAAACAAACATTGTTCTCTGTAGGGTGTCTCCAAAAACTTCTCAGAAATAATCTTGAAGTTTATGCAATGAATGTCTTTTAAAATCACTCTTCATTCAGAGATGTTCGAGCAAACTGCCCACTTGATCCTGCTATCAAGTAGATTCAACAGCCCTTTATGTGCCCAAGAATTCCTGTAATTTCAGATCATACCCCTCCCCACCTCATCGTCTATACACAAACCCTTGTAGCCCCTCTCCTGAAAGGAATATGCTGCCACCCACTGGTGAGAAATAAACTTTGAGAAATTGCAAGATACAAGGTTGGCTCTTAGGACCTTTGAGATGAAGAAAAAAAAAATGTCAGATTAAAACTTGACAGTTCTTCAAAGGTGCTAATCAGAAAATGGCCACTAGAAAAATGTTACAAAGAGTTTCCTAGGGTGGGAAAAAGAAAATATATTTCAAAAAGGAAGCAAGAACACTGAGGCAAAACCTAAAAGAGAATGAATTTTTCCTCGGTGATTCTACCACTCTGAATTTAGCACTTGCAGGCACAGCATGCCTCCACATTTCTTTTCTCCACAAAAGAATAAAAAAATCTCAGGATTCAAAGACTTTGTTCATCTGTACTTCTTTAATCTCCCATCCCCACCTAATCAAATTGCCCAGTATGCTCAAATAGATGTAATGATTTTGGACTTGTAATTTGTTAAGATGCTCATCCCACATGTATACATATCTATTTTAAGTTCCTGCCTGGTAAACAGAAAAGTCAGTGGAAATACCAACTAGTAAAAAAAATGAGAGAACAACATTATTCTCACTAGTAATCAGAGAAGTGAAAATTAAAACTTACGGTACTGGTTTTCACCAAGAAAGATAATAGAAATTGTTTGTCATTGCTAATACCCTCCATGTAAATAAAGATGCAATAAAATTAGCACTTTCATACACAGCTGGCAGCAGCATAAATCATGACTACTATTCAGAAAAAACAAGTGATATACGGAGTTTACACTTGTTAACCCAATGGACATATTTCTTATAATCGCCATAAGAAAATAATGTAAGAAAAAAGCAAACATACACACAAATCTATCCATTGCAGATTTGTTTTGAAATGACCTACTTTTCTAACAGGAGAATTACTACATCTATCATTACACCACCAACACAATTGAATATTTTCCAGCAATTCTAAAGGATGGTCAAGTAATGTTATAGAGTTTACTTACAATGTTAAATTTTAAAAAGCAGGGTGCTGTCTCAGCCAGAATTATCCTTATAAGCAATAGAAATCTACTCTAGTTATTTTCACCCCAAAAATTATATTAAAACAACATTAGGTAATTCACTGGGACCCAAAAAACCAGGCTCCAGCACTGAGGCTGCCAGCCCTGTGGAGGCTGAGGTGTCTGGGTCTGAAGTCGCCAGCACCGCTGCCTCCAGAACCTGGGTGTAGCTGCCCTGAACATCACATCATCGTCTCTTATGCTGTCTCTGCATGTTCCCATCAGCAAGTTAGATCAGAGGTGGCTGTGTCTAATGGTGAGCTTTAGGGAAGATTGGGAAAGTGAGGCCCTGGCATTTGCATATGCCATAAGGAGATCCCTCAAAGATTTTCACCAAAAAAAATTTAAATGCTAAATGATCAAAAATAATGATAAATGTCCAACAGAAATAAATAAAAAATATTATACTGTGATTACTACCACCAGTAAAAATTTATATTGAGGAAGGACGAAAAGACATTGGATTCATACATAGAAGCTTAGGTGATTTTTTTTCTCTTTTTTCCTAATGTTCTACATTCCTGAACTGAATATCTTATTAAAATACACAATATTTATATTACTTTCCTAGGCTGCCATAACTAATTACCACAAACGGGGTGGTTTGAAACAACAGAAATGTATTCTCTCACAGTCTGGAGTCCTAAAGTTCAAAATTAAGCTGCCAACAGGGCTATGCTCCCTTCTGAAGGTTCTAAGGAAAATCCTTCCTCGCCTCTTCCTGGCTTTTAAGTGAGTGCTAGTCATCTTTGGCATTCCTGGGCTTGCAGCTGGACCATTCCGATCTCTACCTCTGCTGTCACAAAGCCTTCTTCCCTCTGTGTCTGTGTCCAAATTACCCTCTAATTTGGTATGACTTTATCTTACATTGATTATATCTGCAAAGACTCTATTTCCAAATGAAGTCACATTCACAGTTTCCAGGCAGATAGGAATTTAGGGGCACACTATTCGACCCAGTAAAATATTCTAGGAATTTCTTCCTTTTTTTTTGAGACAAAAATCAAGTTTCAGTCATCAGGAACTGCGACTTTGTTTCTTTGTAATCTAATCATGTCTTTTATTACATCATCTAGCATAGGGCTCAATACATATTGAAATTTAGTGAACACTTGATGAGTAATAGAGAGAAGGAAAATATCAGGGATGGAGGAAAAACACACAAACTAAAAAGAGCTAAATAAATAAATCATTCTACAGGAAGCTTATTTTTAAATCCGTATAACCTCAGAGACAATTTCTTCAACCTCTTCATAATCAATGTCATTGCTATTGTCATCATGATCATCATCGTCACCATCATCTATTAAAGAGTCTGACCAAATCGCATCTACCTGTCCTCCTGAGTATCACAGAAAAGACTGTTTCCTAAACAGAACCATAACAACAGCAACAACAAAATAATCCATGAATGTGAGTTAAAGCTCTTCAACACAAGTTCAAGGTAACATTAAGCAAAGCCATAAGAAGAATTTCATTGATTTCATTGATAGGTGCTCTTTATGTTTTGAAAAGATAGGTAAGTAAGTGGTAAAAATTCAAGTTAAGCAAAGTAAGCAGTTTACATGTGTTGAGACAGTTGGAAGATGTGTAAGTATATAAGTGAATAGCTATCAAAGGCAGATAAGTAGAATAATTGAGTAGGTAGCTTAAATTTACCTGAAGACCTGTTTGGATTTCCCATTTTCCAAATTTCTTAAACTCCTAGATGACAATACACTGAGGAAAACACAAAATCAGAAAGGGTTATACTATGACGTATTGAGGTTTGGGAATCTGAGCCAGGTTAAATTTATTAGAAAGCAGAAAAGAGAACACCAGCCACTGAGCACTAACAGTCCATGAAGTGCGTGCATGTAAAATCTCATGCCCTTACCACACTGAGCATTTCAGTTCTTCATCCGGAGAATCCTTAATTATCCATCACTGTGTGGGCCCTTTGATTCTTTCTAGCCGTTCTTTTAACCCCCTTCCCAGGGAGCCTGAAATCCAGCTCCTGGGAGCTCTCTTACCAGTTGAGCTACCCAGCTATTTGTGAACAGAGATTGGCAGCAAAGTGAAAAAAGAGAAGACCTCTATCTATTCAAATGACAGTTCCTCGAAGGCTCTGAGTAACCTCATTCTTGCTACTAAAATCCTATTTGAAATGCTCCCATTAAGCTCACAGTTTAACCCAACAGTCATTACTTTTGTACAAGGAATAACAGTCCTAATTTATTAACTGTACATGACAATATATCGCCCCTTTTTTTGATTACAAACACAAGTTCACCTTAGGTGATACTGAAGAACTAGGGGATATTTCCACAGAGGCCCCCGCCCTGTTTGACAAAATCAAGAGAATGTAAAAGTAACTCAAAACAGGCCAACACATTAGTTCTGCAACTAATAAAAAGTTATCGACATGCTCAGATGCTGTTCAAAATACTCAGATAGGTTCTTCCTTCCCTTGTCTCAAGAGCAGACATTGCATTAATAAGATGAAGGCACATACCAGAAAAACTAAGCATGTATCAATTAAGATGTGTTCAACAGCAAGTTAATTTTAAAAAGCTTATTAACAGGGGCTTAAATAAAAGACATTCATTGTTTACTAAACAAAGAATATGAAGGTAGGTAATTCAGTGCAGCAGCTCAGTAAGATCTTCAAAATCCAAATTCTTTGTGTCCTGTTCTGCCATCCTCAGAGTATTGTTGGCTTTTTATTCTTAGGTTTGTGCCTTTACCATCACAGGATGGCAGCCAAAGCTCCAAATTCATTCAAGGCAAAAGGACAATAAAACCATCTGTGGACCTAAGCAAATGTTTCTAGTTTTAAGGTCAGGTAAAGAATCGTTGCTTCACATCTGTATGCTATTAGAGAGCTTTTCCAAATAGTTTCCAGAAAATTCCTGCCTCCTCTCTCCCTATCCCCTGTTGTTAGTAGATTTCTTTTTTTATCTCATTGTCTACAAGGGCACTAGGCCACCCTTAGCTACAAAGGAAGCTGGAACAATAAGTTTCTGGCAAAGGACAACAAAGTTGTCACAGTCACTCCACTCCCTGCTGCCCACTGCCCTGTCAAAAAAACAAATACCATGCTATGTCAACAAGGAAAAGGAGAACAGAGACAAAGTGTCCCTGCAAAGACAACAACTGTCAATGTCTCAACAGGAAATTCACCTTTTAGTCTGTCCCTTAATACAGACATACAAAAAAAAAAAAAAAAAAAGTCTGAAAGAGACACAAAAGTGAATTTTTTAAGATTAAGTGATGGCTCTCCATGATGTCTTCCTCAAAAAGTAAGAACTGTTTCCCACATCCATGTTGACTTAAAATCCACAACATGAACACAGATCAGTAATCCAGTCCTTTCCAAATGGGTTCTGCAGATTGGTCTGGCAAGATGGTCCAGGAGTGGGAAAAAAAAGTTCATGTTTTCATATAAATTTGAGAACTCTCAATGAGCATTAAAATACTAACGGCTATGGCAAGTAATGCAGTAAATAAGCATTGTTTAACTTGTTGTCCAAACCACTACCACCACAAAATATATATATTTATATATAGTTTTATGTAAGCCCTACTAATATCCCACAGAAAACACTTTGGTAATGGTTGTCATCTTTCTTATCTGCATTACCCTGGGAGACAAACAAGATTCCAGTTGTTAACTTATTACTTATTTTCTAAGAAGCAATCTTTTAATTATACTACTGATAATTTAGCTCACTGGTAACAGTGCTACTTATCAAAATACTTATTTTTTTTCCCTAAGATGAACAAAAGTATCCATCAGACTGGAGAGAGGAAGCAATCTTAATTAAACCTTTTCAATTATCGAGAATGAAGAACTTAACTATGCAGAGGCAAACTGAAAATAAAGCCATAGGCCCCTTGAATTATAACACAGCAAAACTAGTATTACTTAGTGAGATTTAGAGAGATTATGAAGTGGAGATAGCCAATTCAGGTTGTGATTATTTCAATAAAAACTTTTATCGAAGTGATTCTAAATAGAGCGCTTGTCTAAATTTTGGTTATGAAAATGCTTTTCAAGAAGAGAAAGATCATGAAGTTAGAGGAGTTAGGAAACATGTCTTTCTCAGCCTTCCTGTCTTTTCTCCTCCCTCCCTCTTTGATGTCACCTCACCATCCTAACAAGTTGGTGCATGAAACTACAGTGAGGAAGACACAATGTAAGAGGCTCAGTAATTGAGCCTATGAATGTTTTTATATAAATTTGAATCCAAACCCACCGAGTGAAGTCTCACACTCTCACGTGCTCTATTTCAGATGTGCGCCAAAATGCTGATGAAGGGAAAGAGCTGCTAACAGGAAAGAAGGGAGACCCTGAAAAACAACGATGGAGAACAAGCCAACCACTCAACTCCGCTGGCAATTTCAAATGCAAATTCCTGAGATGCTTTAAGCAAGGAATCAATATAAAGGTAAATCAAAAGCCTAATCAGTTTCAGGTCAAAATGGCAATGGGAGAGAATCTTGAACTCACCTCCTCCTATGAATATACAGAAGCTACAGCTACACAGGGAACAACTTCCTGGGGCGGGGATGAAAAACAAAAAACTGGCTGATCAACTACTCCAATAAGAGAAAGTCCACATGAAGCAGATAGGAGAGGCTGCGACACAACCTCGCCATAAACCCCCAGTTCCTGTGCAGTAACCTGAGGGAAATGAAAACCCAGAGCTCCCTGAGGGGAGAAGGGTTTGAACCCCACATCCAGCACCACAACTTTGAAGACCTGCTCCTGTGAGACGAGCCCCAAAACATCTCGTTTTTAAACCACCAGGATTGGTGGGATGGGTGGACAACTCGTGTCCACAAGACCCACAGGCTATAGGGATTTGAGGAACGGCTCTTAAAGGGCTTGGACTTACCGGTCCAGGGCCCAGCGTGGAAGCGGTGGATCCAGGGACCACGGACTTGGCGTGGGAAAAGCTCATTGCTTGTCTTGGAGCACCTGCCTGAGGGGCGGGCATCTGACTTGACACACATTTGGGGGTCTGCTGGGGTGCCCTCCGAGACAGCAACTGGCCGGCGCCATCTTTGGGCTCTCCCTTTGCCTTGCTCCAGCCAGCAGACACCTTCTTTTTTAAACTCTAGGCCTTTCTTTCTTTCTTTCCTTTCTTTCTCTTCCTTTTTTTTTTTTCTCTTCCTTCCTTTCTTACCTGCCAGTGCCATCTCTAAGCTCTTTCTCTGCCTCGCTCTAGCCGGCGGGCGCCATGTTCACGCTTTCCCTGTGCGTGCGGTCCTCACGCACGTCTGACGCCCCAGCTTTGCCGCTGCTGCCAGAAGACACCTCTACACCACCTGGCTCTGGTGGCTAGTGAGGTTTATGTTCACGGGTCCCACAGAACTCTAACTGAAGGAGAAAGAGTGGCTGTCACCTCCAGGGCCCAGCAAGAGGCAACACAGAAACAGGAGGGCGCTCTTTCTACCAAAAGGCCTTTTTAGCTTACCCTGGCAGCTGAGCCTGCAGGGCAGGCTTCTAATTAAACACTGGTGTAAGGGCCAACTGGAATCCTTTGCAGAGACCTCGGAGTACTCGTGCTCAGGCTCCGTTGTCCCTCTGCCGCTCTCCAGAGTACCAGTGTCTCCCTCAGGGAAGGAAGCTTTTCCACGTGTCTGGTGCACCAGTCTTTGCAGCTGCGGCCCAGAGCTCGCCATTCCTGGGCCAGGGAGACTAACAGAGCTAGTCTTGGCAGGCTCCCGCCGGGGCACTTCACAGACAACAGACTAATACACACACCCTTGCATAAAAATTAACTCCAAATGGATTAAAGACTTAAATATAACACCTGAAACCATAAAACTCCTGGAAGAAAACATAGGTAGTAAACTCCTTGACATTGGTCTTGGCAATGATTTTTTTGGAATTGTTACCAAGGGCGTAGAAAACAAAAGTAAAAATAAAAATGTGGGACTACATCCAACTAAAAAGACCACAATGTGATGGTCTTTAGATAATAAGACTCTCATGTTGAACTGAAAACCCCTGGGGAACAGTTTCTCTAACTTTGTCAAACATGTCTCCCCAATGCCCAACAGAGAGCCTGAGTATACAGTAGGATTTGAAAAAAATGTTTGAAATTTTATTTCTGTTATGCCATATCAACATGTTAAAACCAAGCTAAGATATTCATAAGACTGTTACTCTTTTGCAAGCAAGCTTGCTAAAAAGACAGCTGCAAATGAATCCCACAATGTTGAGCAAAGAAGCCAGATCCAAAATAGTACATATTTACTTGAAATTCAAAAATAAGCAAAATTAACTGATGGTCTAAGAACTGCTATTATCATTTGTTTTAATGCAATCTATACCCAAAGGAGTCGGAAAAAAACAAACCATTATTTTTAAATGTTCACAGATTTCATTATCAGCTGACAGTGAGCACAACTAAAAGTGACACCTCTCTGGGGAAATTTCTGGCAATTATTTGACAACTGAAAACACCATGAAATAAATACCTTTATTTTGTGTTAATGTTCTCAATGCCTGGAGAACATTTTAAAACAGTCTTTAGCTATTGCATCCAAGTTGTTTTCTTTTCCAGGAAGTTGAAGTGTCCAGGATCAGATTAAATTATACCAGTGCTTTCGAATTTAAAAGATGCAGAACTTTGTCAAAAACCTAAAATCTCCCCTGAAAAGGCCAAAGATCACTGGCTTCCACCTGCTCTGTATCCAGTAGAAGTCCACAGCAATTTCTTTCCTCCCTTCATGGGGTAGGGAAGAGGCTACTCTTTGTTTATGCCCTTGTGCTCTCACTAGAGGAGGTCAAGTAATGGGGACCACAGGGGTTGTTGTCACTGGGATATCTTATCTTCCTAGGATTGATCATGCCAGAGAACAATGGCTCATCCACAGGCTAGAAAGACCCAGGTCTGACCACTCTCTCCAGTGCTATGAGAAGATGTTGTGTGAGTTCTCTCCCTGTAGTATTTGTGGTGAGTGCCCGGAAACAGGGACTGGGGGAAGAAGAGAAAAGGGGTGAGACTCCCCATCTAAATTACCCTATAAACACAAACTATAGAGTCTCTAGCAAGTAAAGGAAAAGTCTTGCTGAAATTTAACTCATTTTCACAGTGCTGACACTTAGTTGCTTCTGATTCTTTATTCTGTATTTCAACAACACACACACACACACACACACACACACACACACACACACACACACACACCCACCCACCCACCCACCCACCCACCCACCCCGTGAGCAGAGACAGGTCCATCACATTGTGTTGGGGTTTGGAAAAGCTGGGGAATGGAGGGGATGGAGGTAGGTCTTGCAGAAGGAAATATCATATCCGTGGAAAGTGGGCAAGGGCTCTAGTTTGCAGCACCTCCTGAGTCCAGAAGCCATCTACTCGCATTCTCGAGAAAATCAAGCCGGCTTTAACCCTTTCCACCCTTCACTCCTCTGCCTCCATCCTCTGTCCTCACGCTGCTGTTGTGGCCAGAACCCTGGACCAAGACTAAATGAGTGTGAAGTCTCCTGTCAGATGCAGATACGATGCCGATTGACCTTAGCTCCTCCAGCTCCAGGCGAGTGGCTTTGCCTTGGTCCCTTCTGCTCTTGAGCTCCCGGAACTCGGGGACCCGCAATTCGCACCATTGCCTTGGCCCCTTCAGTACAGGGAGCTCATGGAGGGAGGCAAAAGAGTAGCAGTAGCCAGGCCTCGCGGTCTTTGGTGAGAGAAAACTCCCGGAGTCGGGCCCTGGGACCGCGGGACCCAGCAGCAGCCTCTGCTGCAGGCGCCCGAGGCGCAGAGGACGAAGAGGCGAGGAGCGCGCTCACGGGTTTGGGGAACCACAGCAGTGGCGAACTTTTCCCATCGTGGGAGCGGAGAGCCGTGGAGCCGGGGTGCCTGACCGGAAGTGGCAGCGCGGGAGTGCGGGGATGCTCTTCTCTGGTGGGCTGTTGGGGACAGACGCTCGGGGCCGCAACTTCATCTAAGTGGGGCCGAGTGGGGCGGGCGGAGGTGGCTCCAGGCAGGACGCGCCCGCTGTCGCGGAGCGAGGCGCCACCACGCGGGCTGGAGCTGCAGTCTCAGGACCTGCACGCGGCAGCCCGTGGAGCCCAATCACGGGACAGGGAGCTGCGGGTGCTCGGGTTCCCTGTCCCGATGTCCCCACTGCGCCGCCGTTGCCAGGACCCCCACCCGCTCGCTGGCGCCTCTGCCTGCCGGCTCCTCGAACCCCGCGGACTGACTCGGGGATCCCAAAGCTTGCGTTACATCGCGAGGTGGAGGCTGCCTGCTCACTCTGTGCGTTGGGACCTCGACCTGACTCAGAGCACAGACTGTGCGTGCTGGCCTGAGCAGAAAATAATGTTAATCACTGATAATGATCGTGCATGTGCTCCCCTTTCTGACTTTCTCAAGCGCTCCTCTCTCGTTCCGCAACCTATCTCATTTAAAAGAGCACTTTCCTGTTGGCTACCTCCTACAAGTTGTGGATTTATATTTTGGCTTCCTCAAACCACTGCAAACTTCTTGAAGACGGGAAGACAAAACTGGGAGCTCCATGAAACAAAGCACCTTGTTGGATTTTGCTCAGCCTTGTGGAGCCCTACTACTTAGAAACGTACCTGTTACCCTCTTGACATTATGAAACATGAGTATTCCCAGGAGAGGTATCCTTCAACACTGGTCTTGTCTTCACCTTCAGGTTGAGGCCAGAACTGGTGATTTGTCCCTTGTATGTCTTGGAATGAACCTAAATGAAGTTAGCCCACTTCATTCCACTGCTGGATACTTTGCCAACGGAAGATCCTTTCTCAAACCACTTCTCAGCTAACTGAGCTTTTAAGAAGGTGTTTATTAGATGACAAAACCCATTCTGGAACCTAATTCTGACTTCTATGATTGATCTAATGTCAGCACCTTAGCTGCTTTAAAAAGTTCAGATGAAGACCTATGGTGGGTGAATTTTAAAATGTTTTAAATTACTAAGTTTTTCTTTAAAAGCTAATTTTTTAAAAAGTAAAGCTATGTCTTTAAATGTCTAAAAATGTCTTTAAATTTCTAAGTCTTCACAGACTTCGTGATACTGTTGTTTGTACGTAGTAATTAGATAATAGCTATCCATGAGTAAATAAATGAATACCAGGACAATTAATTTCTATTACCAAAAAATAGTACTAATTCCAGCATATAAGTGTGTGTGTTTTCCATTACTGTTTCAATGACAACGTCACTGAAAAGATGACCCCTATGTCTATGACAGGCCCACCTCGAAGACTATATAGGAATAGTTTCTCATCAATGTTTCCAACAGAGTTCAAGAAAACTCTTATAGAAGTTCTTCCCAAGGCAGAATTATAATGTTCTCTGAGCCACATTCCTAAGACCACCTCAAGATAAATAAGAAGAGAAGATCATCCTTCTCAGCCATTGAAGTTGAGCGTGTCGATATTTAATGAGATGATGTATGACATTAAAGGAGCCTGGAATGTCCTTCCAGAAACACTCAAATGTGGCCCTTGACTAGATACTCATCCTTAGAGCCTAGCTCTGTACCTTCTATAAACATAATGACATATGCTGGGCTGTGGCCTCAAGATAGGAGAGAGGAGCATGGACATGTTCCCTCATCCCATATTGTAAGTACTCTTGTGAAATCCGGGTCAGCCATTCTCCTCAGAAAGTTTTCAGAAGTTTGTAAGATCAATTGCTTAATGCCTTGTCTTCATGCACTGCTAACCTTCTTTACAACCTGGATAAGTGTGCTGGAGTTCCTCCAGGAGAGGAAAAGCAGGTTAAAAACTCAGAACCCAAATAGATCCCTACCCAAATACAGGACTGGAAAGAGCAAATTAAAAAGCAGTAAGAGAGAAGAAATCAGAATATTAGAGACTATGAGCCAATACTAATTTTGCATTAATACACTTGTATTTTGACCTAAGACTATTACTACCTTAAATCATTTTCCAGCATGAAGCATTTCCTGTAGAAACTTGGTGAAAATTCACCTTTTTCTCTCCATAAAGATTACATTTCCTTTCTTCTTGAGCTAACTTACTCAATTATCCCCTTGGAGAGGAGATGCTTGAGATCCATTTGAGAGGAATTACTGAGGCTTGATCATTTTTTTTAACCTCCAATTTTAGTTCTCCATTTGAGGAAGGGCTTAACCAGGAAGTTCTACATTAAGTAGGTTCCAAGGTCGGTTGGTTGATTGTTGTTGTTCATTTTATGGCTATTACTTTTAATTCATAGAACTCTGCTTGCTATTGGCCTCTAGCGCCAGACAGAAGTTTTAAAATATTATTAATTCCCCAAACCCATCCCTTTTAACAAAACTTTCAAAGAAATAGCCTACTCAGGTGAGGAAGTGGGTTAATCTAATTAAGTGGTTTTCACTCGAGCATTCCCTTAAGATTTTTTAAGATTTTTCCACAGATTTCATTGAGGGGATGGTGCTAACAGGATGAGCTATCCTGTAGGTGAGGAAGGAGAGCTGATATCAGGACCCAGGCAGTGGGTATAGATGAGTGATTCCTACAAGTCTAAAGACTCTAAATATGAATATATATATATATAAACATATACATATGTAAATATATATATATATATCTCCACTCTCCCCACATTTCATCATGTCTAACCCAGAAGCTTCTACCCTACCATCCCCTGCTTCTCAGATGCCCCTTCCTATCTCTCTCTACAGAATTCATAGTCAAGGTGGAGTTTATAAACCCAATAGGACCAAATAATGACAGTGTAGGAAGAAGAAAAACCATTCATTTTTATATGACCTTAATTTTTATATTCAAAAGCTAGCAATTTATCCTTACCAATGTTTAATTACTGAAAGATAGCAACCTAGTTTATGAACAAATGTAAATATTCAGGGAGTACATGCTCAATATTCTTTCTATTCAACAAAACATACGATCAAAACTATAAAAATCCTTACTCTACAAAACAGCAAAATATCATATTTTAAACATATGGAAACATCACATAACTCCTTTTGCTTAAAAACCTTTGACAGTCCCCCCATTGTACTCAGAATAAAATCAAAAATGGGTTATGAGGCATGAGCGAGCTGGCTCATTTGGCATGGCTCTCCCACCTCACTCATTATGCCCCAGCCATGCTGGTCTCAAACCCTTCATTGTGTCATGTTTGTTTCCAACTCATGGGCTTATTCATACTGTTCTACCTGCTTGGAATGCTCATCCTCACTCCACATGATGGGCTTATTCTCATCTCTTAGGTCTTAGTTTCTCTGAGTAGCTTTGGATGAAGGACTTAAGAACTCTCTTCTGTAAAATGAGGGAAAGATCATCTACCCGATTCAGAAAAATGTCATAAAGTACATTCAACTTTGTAAACCTCTTACCAGCGTCATAAATACCAATGACACTACTTGGTATTTATGATACACCAATCTCATCAGATTGCTAAATAGTTTCTAGATATGTATTTTTAAGTTGATAAATTTTGTAGCGGCTCCAAAAGATAGAGAGGAGACAGGTGTTTCTTACTATTAGGGAATACAATAAAAGCCATAATCATAGATTTAAAGACAAAATCTTTAAACAGAATTCTACTATTTTTAACCAAAATTAGTCTAATTTCTTACCCACTCTGTGTGTCTGTGTATTAAAATCACATATTATTTCTCAACTATTATAGACAGTCATTTCTATTGGACAAATGTATAATGAATGACATGTATCCAACATTATAGTATCATCCAGAGTAGTTTCACTGCCCTAAAAATCCTCTGTGCTCCACCTGTTAGTTCCTCCCCACCCCTACTTGATAGTATTTTTATTAAAGTCATTTTAATTTCAATGGGAATGTGACTATTACCACCTCATACATAAACATAAAGGTTCAACTCATTTTCAAATTGTAAAGGATCACAATCTCAAATTACAAATTAGATGCTAATTCGTTTTCTTCATTTGCTCATTTATTTGAAATCTTTTCTTCATGTCATTACCTATAAAGGTGTATACATTTCATGAATTATTTTTGCTGACTGTTTAAATGAAACAAAGCAGTAATTTTGAAAAGTATAGCCATCTAACACCTACATTTAACAAAGACTCTACACTCTAAGAAGTATGATTAACTTGACAGCAATTAAAACTGCAGCACAAACGCTTCACCGCAAGATGCATTATGATCTTAATAAATTTCTAAAGTAAGATAAACAAATCTTTAAAGGTTCTTTTCTACTTTGAAGTTTTATAAATCACAATTAGAGAACAAGTGCAAAAGGATTTATCTTTATATGAAGATTATTGAAAAAAATTTAAAACTCTAGGCTATACTTAAAGAAACAAATTTATCAAATGCCCGTTTTGTGCCAAGAACATTATGTGTTTATTTTCTGTCTTATTTTTAAACAACTCTGATCTATAGCACTTTAATTCCCATTCGACAGATGAGATAACCGATGATTTGAGTGATTAACTCTCCTAAGCTAGGCAAAGGGGAGCATCCCAGGCAGCAGGACCAGCGAGTGGTGTGTGAAGCCAAAGGAACATGGGGAGGTGGAACAATCAAAGGGAGGCCTCATGGCTGGAGTGTGGACAAAGGGGAAGAATGGTCTGCGCTAAGGCCCAGGAGGCACGCGGTGCGGTTCAGGAAGGGCTTCACAGCAAATGTTCAGGATCTGGGACTTCATCATGTTTTCCTCACCCTCGCTACAGTATGAGGAATGGATTGGAGGGCTAATTGCAGTAGTCCCTGGAAGATTAAGGTCACATGGATTGAGAGCCAAGGGTGGCCAGGGAAGGGGGAAGCATGTGTTTTTCTGAGAGATTTAGTAGGTAAGAGCGATAGGCATTTTGCTTCATTGATTGCGGGGTGATGGCAAGTGATGAGGGAAAGGAAGATGTAAGAGCGATTCCTGAGTTTTCAGACTTGCTCAACTATATGGAAGGCAGTACTCTTCGTTGGGACAAGGAGTACCAAAAGAAGAACCACACACAGGAGAATTCTGTGAGTTTGACCTAAGGTGTGACGAAGTGTCTTTGAAACATGCAGAATGAGTTGTAAGATATAGGAATCTGGAGTTCAGTGGAAATATCTGGGCCAGATAACTTTAGGAGTAAAAGTGAGGACCATTAAATATTTATTGTGTTGTTCCCCAACTTGTGCCTTGGGCCTTCTGCATCAGAAGCTTCCATAAATCCACTCCGTACCTCAATGTTCTCAGACCTTTGTGTGCATCAGAATCACCTGGGTGAGATGGAATGGACAGGTGCCAGGTTTGATTCCTGGCTCTGGAGCTAGTGGTGTAAACTTGAGCAACTTAACTGTTACTCAGTCTCCTCCTCTGTAAAATGGGGATAATAGTACCTACTTCAAATGGTTTCTCAAAAATTAAAGAAGTTAATATACATAAAGCTCTAAAAATGATGCCCGATACATAGTAAGAGCTATTGGCTATCTTATTTTCTGGGTAGCTTTGTAAAATATAGATTCATGGACCCCAAACCAGGGTATGAAATTTAGTTCACACTTTTATCCTTCTGTCTATGCCATATTTACATTATTCCACATTCATTATTTATAGCAAAATATTTATATCAAAGTAATACTTGTACAAGAATAAATAAAAATTCAAGATGGGTTTATAATAAAAAGCAACAGCTTTCTATTCCACTGCTCCCCACCTGAAATTCCACCTCCTGGAAATAATCAGTTGTAGTCATTTTCCTGTTTTTAGTCTTGTGGTGGTTATCGCCACAGCTCTTAAGTATCAAACAAAGGCAAAACATTGCCTTTGTTTTCTGTGTTCTTTGCATCTCCTCTTTTCGGAATTCTTCTGTTATTCTGTCCCAGTCTTGCACCCAAAAGGAACACAGTCAGAGGAAAAGGAGGATCTTTGTGCTTCGCCTTCTCATGATCTAAGGCTCCATAAAATCCACAACCTTCTAGAGAGAGAGAGACAGACAGACAGACATAGAGCATGAGCAAGCACTGCCCTGAGGCCAAAATCAGCCTCTCAGCTGTTACCAGCAGAAGGCCAAACCTGGGATCCTATATATATGACTGCTTTTGGGGGATTGTTCACTTTTCCCATTGTAGGATGCCATTTGGAAAACATTCACAATACTCTGCACTACAAAAAAAAAATCGTAAGAACACAGAGTAGCTTGGTGCCCATCTCAGGCAAAATGTAAGGGTCTTGAGCTGCAGTAAGACTTCCTTTGAAGGATCATTTCTTTCCTCAAGCAACATTCTGCCTGCAATTTTATTTATCTACATGAACATGCATAACTGAACCTCTTAAAGTAAATGAGACAAAGCATGAATTTCATTACTTTAGCTTGCCACATTTGGGGTTTATTCTTTGATTCAATTATTCACAAAATGCAACATTTCGCCTTGTCTTTTTACAGCAGTAAATGATGATTTAGTTTAAATTTATGCCCCATTCTCATTTGGAGTTACTAAGAAGAGACCTCTGAGAATGATTTGAAGTATTTTTAAGGGAGTTTCTGCTCAGCTCGCAAAAGAAAAAATTCATGAGTTGCATAAAACTATGAATTAATTACTAAGAATAAGGCATCCAGTAAGACACTTCTGCTTATCAAACACACATTAACATAAGAAAGTACTTTTTCATTTTATTGCAAGCAAAAGTTTTTGTTGGACATAGAATTTATCCTACAATGGTCCTGCTACAGAGGATTGGTTAGCAAAGAGCTTCATCAAATCTAAAAGCATTATTTTGGGACAGAATAGAAATGGAGGGATAAATTATTTGCTGTAAATTTTGCCTCTTCGGCTACCTATTTATGAAACTGACTACTGTGATATGGTCTCACTTTCCCTCTAATTTCAGAAAGCCTGTCAGAAGAAAATCTGCCCATGTTATGCCCAGAAAGCACATAATAAGAAATAATATGGATAAAGTTTTTAACTTCTCAAAACACTTCGGTGTTAGCTCTCCTATTTGAATCTCACCAGAACTCTTAAATGGTAGGGCGGGTGTGCTAGTGACATATTTTGTGGTTGAAGAAACTGAGGCCAGAATGTGAATGATGTGCCCAATGTCTCATGTGAGTCAGCAGCTAAAACTTGGCGGGAAGTTTTAGTTGTACAATATTTTTGCTAGAAAAAAATTTTAGCCATAACTGGAAAAAATACTTTACTTTTAAACATAATTAAGTAAATTAGTATTTTTCCCCTCCCTTCTATTTAGTCAATCACATACTCTTCAGCAAATCTACTTAATTAAATTTTCTTTCCTCCAAAAGCATTTGTATACTTCATTTCATCCCTCTCTAATGTTCCCTACTTTATATGCTTATAGAATTTAGGTAGCATCTGATTTTCCTAAATCTACTTATACATTATCCTGTATCAACTATCTAGATATGTTTATAATAAAAATAGTACTTGCAAAGTATAGCAAATACCTCCAAGATAAAGAACTAGGAAGGCCCTATAACATAGTAGTTAAGAGTACGGGCTTTCAGTGTATCAAATCTAGGACCAAATCCTATTCTGCTACTTACAAATGGACAATCTCTCTAAGCTTTAGTATCTCCATTGTGAAATGATTAATAAAACTTACCTGTAGCGGATGTTTCTTTGTTTGCCCCTTCTACCTACCACACAACGCAAGCCCGGCAGCACTCCTAATCATGGAATCTAGTTCCTTAGACCATCCCTCTGCCCACCCACCCACCCCACCCTCTGCCTTTTTTCATGAAAACCCAAGTCTGTTAAAGATAAACGGTTTTATAGAAAGGTGGAGAGTGGCTTGGAGAGGGGAAGGGTACAAGGCTGGGCTTTTGGGAAGGCAAGAAAACAATGACCTCATACAAGGGGGAAAGCGGGCTCTATATTCCTGGGCAAGGGAGGGGAGGAGCCGAGACAGTTATAGGCAGGCTCTAGAGAAGAACAGATGCAAGGGTCACTAGGACAAAACCACCTGCCCCAAGGACAGAGCCTCACCTCAGACTTGCATTCAACAGGAGAATCAACAAGAAGAGTACCCCTATAAGCATAGACATGAGGATGTCAGCCACCAGAAAGCAAGGAAGTGAGGGGTTCTGCCTCTCTTTTCTGGACATTATCTATATCCCTAGATGCTAGAATAGTTGTGAGAGACCCATAATAAATAATAATGACGAATAATAAATTTCTATCTAGTCCAGATGGATAATACTTGGGGCTAAATTATGTTGACTTAGTTTAAAGTAGCATTTCCTCCATTTCTGAGCTAATGGGCTACCTTGCATAGCCATTATGAGTACTGTGTGTAATTTCTGTAGTCCCAGTCTTTGATAATTAGCAATCCATGTGTGATAATTATTGTAACGCTGGCATCATCAAAAGCATTTACTGAAGACCATTGGATATCCACAACATCCATGTCTCATTTCTGCCTGGACACCAGGAAATTATGGTAATCCAAAATCAGGAGTTAAATGCACATATTGTCTTGTACTTCTTCATTAAAGGTTCAAAGACGTGAATGAAAGAGAAATTGATTGTCAAATTTAGATTAAGTTTAGGCATGCATAAGGGAACCCATTTCCCATCATCCTTGCCAACACTTGTTATCTTCAGACTATTTAATATTTAATGACATGACATCTGCCAGTTGATTAAAGGATACAGCCTCTGGAAAGGCAAAGACTTTCTGCCCCTTGAAGTCTGAGTCTGGACAAATAGATAAAGGTTGAAGGAGGCATGAGAAGGAAGACAACTGGATAGAAATGTTGGGAGAATTATTTTCTCCCGAGGACTCAGATCTTCCAGGGGAGAGGAGGACAAATGTCAATCAAATCCTCACTAAATACAGGCCCAGGACATAGTATTGATTTATTTCTGTTTAGTGAGCATGATGACTTTGACCTGTCCCTGGAAAGGAGGTGCCAGCCTCTCATGCTTGTCAGTCTTTACTGAAGGCCCAGAATTGCCTATGATGTGCATCACTTTTTGGTTTAGTGCTTATTCAATAAGAAAACTGTTTTCTTTCTCTGCTACATTTGTGGAGAGGATTTTTGGGTTGGTAGAAGTTTGGGGTTTTCATTATATTTCCTCCAGCATTTTCCACATGCAATCAGTGAGTGCCACTTTGAAAATATGTGTTAGAAGTGGAGAAAGGTATGTCCTCAGTCATGTTTTTCTCTGTTGATATAAATAGTTTTATGAACCAGAAGGAAGTATCAACATGCTCCCCAGCATTCTATCTCTTAGTCTGCTCTTGTCTGCATATTGAGGAGGAGCTGCCTGTTAGACATCCCTCACATTGTATTGAAGGCAGCAGCATTCTTCAAGGTGGGTGGTAACGAGAGTAGAGGTCACAGACTAGAAGGACTTCAGAAGCACATAAACCTGTGTGCTTCTGTCTTTAAGCTGCACTCTAGTCATTCTCAATTCCTCTGGGAGAAAGGGGATTGTCTCGTCTGCTTTATGTAACTCTAACTTAGATGCAGCCGTTTCCTATTTAATTAATTAAATATTTGTTACTTGAAAGCAAGATCGCATAATGTTCATCCTTAAATTGCTGCTAGAATTTAAATCCAAATCTGGTGACCTCAAGATGGGAAACCTGTGTTCTCATGTATGATATTAATGATAATAATGATTCAGAAAATATTTACAGTAGACACATTTTTTGAAGGATTGCATGTACATGTGAGTAATCTTCACCTCTTCACATTGGTTGATTTATTTCTTTCTTAGTTGTCTTTAATACTATTATTTTATTTAATAGAAAATACATCTCAATTATTTAGGAAGGTTCTCTCCCTAATTAATTCTCCAATTACCAATCAACAGATTTCTTGAGTGTCTTAGGACCAGAAGTCCCCATTTTCCTTAAGTCTTCTAGGAAAGAAAAATAACTCACAATAAGCCAAGAGGATAAATGCTCTAGCCCTTCTCTGCCAACTTGCACAGAATGACCTGGGTCTCCTATTCCAGAAATTTCCACGGCGTACAGAGATTTCAAAAAGGGTTCCCATAATAGTGGGCTATTCTCTGTTTTAGAAAATTATTCTACCCTGGGAATTAAAACCATGATCCCAGCTCCCTGGCAAACATCTGCTGTTCATTGATAGCACCATCTGGTATTTCAGCTCCTCGTTCTGTTGTGGAAGCTCCATGTAGCTGCCTACCCAAATTAATTATTCTATAACAACTTGTTTGTGGGAAGCATGGGCCAAATAGGGTAGTTTTGCTGAAAGCTACTATTTCAGTGCTTTGCCTACGCTTAAATGGGCATCCCCATGCCGTCCCCTGGCCATGGTCTGAAATATTTCAAGCCATTATATTTGGGGGAGAATGGGGTAAGGGAAAATGTATACTAATGCCTTGAGCAAGTAGCTTGGGGGAAAAAAAATTATGTTTATCTGCATTTCACAAGCTTATAAGCATGCATGGCCTAATCTAAATAATTTATTTAGAGGAATGATTACAATAACATAGGCTGAGCTATACCTGTCATAGGAGTTTAAAGAGTGCTTCTTAGGGTAATGATTGCTTTCAATATAGTTATACCCTTCATCCCATTCAATTAGCAGTTTCTTCAATTATGGATCTCTCCATTCAATTTGCAGCAGTGCCACAGAGTTGCAGTGCTGTGGGAGCAGCTAAGCCTGGTGATGCAACGAAATGAGTACTGGATGGGGTCACTAACTAGCCAAGCGATATCCAGTAAGTCACTTAGTCACTCTGGGTCTCAATTTTCTCATTGGTAAATAAATTACCTGACTCATCACACTCCAGGTCATTGTGATGCCCAAATGAGATAAGAGTATCAAGACACAATGTAATTGATAATGAGCAATATGGACATAGTACACATTTCACCCATTTTATCTTTTCTTTACAGACCAGGATCTGATGAAGTTGGGTACTCATTGTGGTAACTCTAGAGCAAGACACCTAACCTGTAAGTACGTGTGATTTAGGGGCAAATTGCCTGATTTCAGCTTTCCTGACCTAAAGTTTTACACACCAAAGTGTCTCTTCAGAATATACTTTTTTCCCTCCAGTATTTGGCTGCACGATGGCAGTATGATTTGGCACAGTGGTTCTTTACCTTGATGACACTTTAGAATCACCTGGGATTCTTTAAATATGCCAATATCTAGGCCTCAAATGAACAGGACTTCTGGCAGCATGCCCCAGCCTCTGTATTTTTTTAAGTGTCTCAGTTAATTCAAATACACAGTGAAGTATGAGAATCACTCGTTTAGACGAAAGACCACCAGGTTTGGAGTCAGATACCCTTGGTCCCACCATTCTGCTGACCTTGGGCGGAGGTCTCTGGAACCCAGTTAATAATGTGTAAAATGGGAAGAGAGAATCCACAATTTTCAGACTTGTGAGGATACAAGATCACTATGTAAATTGCCCGACTCAGTAGAAGCTCAGCAGATGTTAGCTATTATCGGTCATGTACTGATTGTTATTATTTATGCTCTTTTCCTGATTGTGTGTGTGTGTGTACACATGTGTGTCTACATCTGGAGTGTAAACTCTTTGAGAACAGAGTCTGTCGTTTACTTTTCTTCTGAATCCCTTCCAGCTCCCGGAACAGTGCTAAGTGTATATAGTAGGTGGTATATAACAACTATTATAACTATTTTTGATCAGTTTATTGACAGAATTTTAAAATCATCTTCAGCTCTGTCAAGTGTATTTAAAAACATCGAAATTACATTCTAGTAGACTCACCACAGCCCTTCATAAAATCCAAAGAGCACTTGATCATCTGAGTCCAAGCCACAGAAAACCTTTTCTATAATCAAACTCAGAGCTCACCAGCTTAAATACTGCATTTAGAGGCTAGTCTTCTTTGCCCCAAGGTGTGTCATTGAATACAGGGCTGCAGGAAAGAAGCTACATCAATCATGAAGGCAGGACCTGGCTTGTATTCCTGAAAGAACTGATGTAGGTATCATGTTCTAGAACCTGAGGCGATTGGAGGGCAGTCAATATAGCCCAGGTGCTTGGGTCCTGGGAATTGAGTGGGCTTGTAATGGAGGAATGGACAGAAACACTAGGAACAACGTGGGAAACCAGAAGGTTTTCATTACTGTGTCTGAGTATCAAGGAGCTATTTATATTCTTTCTGGCCCAAACCCAGATTGGTCTTAGAAGTGGAGCAGGGGAATCTGTGGGGCCAACTCTAGCAAGAGGAGAGAAACAAAGCAAAGGAGGTCAGGCAGAGGTGCTGCATTCTCTCTCAACTGTTCTCTCTCAACATGTCACCACATGACATTTTTGCTATTCTCCTGTTGGACAACAGGTGTGAGTCAGAGCAGACTAGCGGCCTGCAGACATGTGCTATGTGGTCAGTGTATTAATTCACACGATGGTTTCAAGCATAATACAATTAATGAGGTGTTACTCTAGATCTTAACAGAATTCACCACGTCCTGTGCCATCTGCCTGCCCTATATGATTCTGAGTTTGCAAATTCGAGTTAAAGCCTATTGATAGCCACAGAGAAAAGCTGTTATGTCAGTCAAGCGTTGTTAATAACATTCTCGTCACTGTATTGCACACTCCAAGCTTCAGTCTTTAGGATTCCCCACCCAACAAAGGTGACGGCAATTCAGACCAATGAGAGAGTAGAAATTTAGTTTTTATCCTGAGTCATCATTAACTATAAGGCACCCGGTAGCTTTGGAGTACATGCCATGAAGTGTACATGAGATTTGGAGATCTGGGGTATTATATATGGTTGTAAGAAATTGGGCTACAAACTGGAGGTTAAGAAAGATTGAGGACCTAAAGTCATAGCTTACAATAAATCAAGTCGAAACTCAAGTCATCTGAGCACAGAGACTTGGACCAGGAAAGGAAGAAAGAAAGATCTGCTTTTATCAGAAGTCTCTTAGATACCGTTCTCTCTACCAGTGAGCGGGGGGGCCCTGGACATACATGACAGTTTTGATATGTATTTTACCTGGAGAAGGGTTGTCACTAACTCAAATTTCAAATGTTTCTAGTTTAAAAAACTTGCCACCCTTTACATTTTTTCTCAGTTCTCAGAATCACCTTTGTTGGAATAATTAGTCAAATAACTAGGTCTGATATAGAGGGTCAGTTTTGAAAGAGGTGACTCTCTGGACTGAGGTCTTTCTACTTATTAGAGTTCTATTAATATCTTATTACCCTGTCACTATTTTCATAATGGGTTTTTAAATTTTTTATTTTTACTCATTTTTACTTTTATAGCATAAAATCCATTACTATCACACCACAGTTTTGTCCTTTTTGCATTCCTTTCCCATTTTTTTCCAAATGTACCATGTATGACATTATTATGTTTGTAATATAATACACTTCTGCGACTCTTTGCTATATAACCTGTCACAAAATTTTCTCAGAATCATATCACTTTTTATGTTCATGAAGACAACATTTTTCTATGGCAATGTTATCTTTTATTAACATTAAAATTTCATTAGCATAATATTCATATACATTAGCATAATTTTCATTTACACTAACATGACATTCAATTGCATTTACCTAAGATAAATTACCTAAAGCAGGTTACGTACATTAATGCACATTTCAATTGTATGGTATTTTTAAAAGGCTTCTTTCTTCTTTATAATTATTTCCTTAGGATAAATCCTATGAATTGGATTACCAAATCAATGATTCTGAATATAAAGCAAGACTTATTAAGCTTACAGGGAATTTTCCTATAAGTTTTAGATTTTTATACTCATCCTCTCTAGTAAAGTGGGTGAAGCACAAATATTTCACCATTTTGTTGTTGGCTTTTCCTTCTAAATGAGAGACATTAAGGAGGCCTTTTGCTTGGCTTTGTTTTAATTGTCATTATAATTTTTCAGATTTATAATTTTTATCCTTTTGTTATATTTTGTAGCAAGAATATCAAGGAAGTAGAGGGGACAAATTTTGTTTAGTGCATTTCAATAATAAAATCCAAAACAAAGTCATGATCAAATTTATAATAATAACTAACTATAATAACTGAGCCTTCACTATTCCATGCACTGTGTTACATGATTTACATCAGTGGAATGTGCTGGGCCAGCAAACTGATTAATGATGGATTAGGTGATTTCAACATTTACTCTAACTCAAAAATTCTACCTGAAAACTCTTCAGATACTGGAATTCTTTTATCTAATTTCTGACGCAGATTTTCCCTAAATACTCTTTTCTGAAAACTCCAAAGATTTATAGTATAATATGGGGTCCAGGTTCCTCACTATGCTGGACATTTTTAGTTTGACGATTTATTTAGTGGCAAGAGAATGGAAAATTGGTCAAATGTGAAATAAGAGTGATAAGAGCAATTGAGAAATCTGCTCTTTGGCAAATCAGAATTGGGCAGTATCAGTAAATAAAGGAATCAATATACTTTAAAAAGTAAAAGTTCTCAAGGTTAATTAGTAGGAATTAAATAAATGAAATTAATAAGGGTAGAAAAAAATTATACCGGTCATCAAGAGTCTATAGAAAAACATACAGTATAGGAGGGAAATGCTGCAAAATTCCTGCATTCAGAGGACCAAAAGAGTGGTACCAACCAAGTAGTCTTAGGTTCTGATTTATAATCAGCTGAACTGCTTCTTTCTCAGTGACTCTCAGAGACCCCTTACCTCTGGAAATACTAGTAAAATGATAAAAAGCCATGTGAATATAGAGCAACAGTAAGTATGAGCTAATAGAGTCCAAATCTCACTTTGCTCTCTTGAAGAAACATGGGAGGAGTTTGGGAAGGACTCTTGCAGTAGAAAAAGAAAGAAAGAATGAAGGAGTAGATTTTAGTTTGTGATGAAAGAGTTGCACTAAGCTGTGTTAGGGAATTTCTTAGATATTGCAGACCTGTTGAATCTCTCGCAGATTTTCTTCATGATCAGTATAGATAAAAACCAAATGTCTTGAACAAAAAGAACAAACAGACTCAAATACAGAGAACAAACTGATAGCTGCCAGAGGTACGTGGAAGGGGCCCAAAATGTGAAGGAGATTAATAGGTGCACACTTGTAGCTATAACATAAATAAGTCACAGGAATGTAATGGACAGCATAGGGAACACAGTCAACAATATCGCAGTAACTTTGTACAGATAGTTACTAGACTTCTCGTGACCAGTAAGGTATATAAATGTCAAATCACTATGTTGTACACTTGAAACTAATATAATACTGTATATCAACTATACTTTAGTTAAAAATAGCTTTATATTCCAGAAAAAAAAAAATGTCTTGTGTTCCACGTTGCCTCTCCTGTGTTCTGATGCCACTGCTGCATGGAGAAACTCCCCAGAGGCAGCAGCCTTTAAAATTTGAAGGTCCACAAAGGAGATGACTAAGAAGGGCAATACATTTTATCACTACTAATGTTAGGAACATTTGGATTTAGAATCGCTTGTTGAAAAGAAGCACTTAGTGCAGAGTGTCTATGTTAGGATAATCCAGTGGAAATATTTTAAAAATACAGATAAGGAAAAATAAAGCAAAAAAATTTCTTACTCATTCCTCATCTCAAAGACAAAAAGCTGAAAACATTTTGCTGTAAATCCTTCCAGTTTTTTCATGTCTGGGCTTTTTATTTAGCTTCCTTTTTTGCAAAACTGGGGATATACTGCATCGATTATTTCGTAAACTACTTTCTCACTTAATACATGATGTACATTTTTCATGCCATTAAGTATCTTTTAAAATTTGATTTTGCATGGTAACATTATTTTTGCAATTCGTTTAGTCAACATTTTATTATCAGATTATGTTTTTACCTGTTGTTCACATTACATTTGTTCATAAATGTTTGTGTGCCTATGACTCTTTTTTTTTAGGATAAATTCTTAAATGAAGAAATGTTGGATAAAAGAGGATGAACATTTTTAGTTTTCAGTATTTACTGCCAAATGGCTATTTCCATGGTCTATTGCCAAAGCATGGTCTATTAGCATTTTTTAAAATGGAAATTTGATGGGTCAAAGACAGCATTTTATATAGTTTTTCTAGTAAGCACGATTATGTAATTTGTCCACTTGGACATTTTCTAAGCTCCTCATTCATGCTCCATAGAACAGTAATCACTTGTCACTGGACTAGAGCACCCAGATATCACTGCCTCTGATATTCCTCTTTAATCAGTAGTGATGCTGGTGGCTAAAGCTTGGGTCAGGAACAGGGGGTCAGCCACCACTCTGACAGTGGTTTGCTACATCATTTGATCAAGTTAATTTTCCCTTTTACCCTATTTTCCCCATCTGAATAAGAATAATCCAAATCCTATATTCTACATAATCTTATACTAGGGAATAAGATAACCCTATCCTAATCTAAATCCTATGTTCTACATCTACAAGATGAATTTAGAATAAATGAATATATGATCCATATCCTGTTAAGCTTCAGTTGTTTTCACGTCTTCATCATTTAGTGGTGGCAACTGGGCATTTTAATTTGTCCTCTTATGGCCCCGAAAGCTTCAAAAAAGAAGTTTACAATTCTAAAGAAACATAAGTAAATAAATGCTGTAATGTTAGTGAGGACTTTGTACATGCCCAGCTCTGTACTAAGGATTTCAAATAACTCAAACAAGGTCCTACAATCCTTGAAGATTGTTATATTTTAGATAAAGAAAGTGAGGCTAAAAGAGTTTTTTATAACCTGCCCAAATCCATAGAATTAGTAGATAATAGAATCAAGCCTCAAACCACGATTTGACACCAACCAATATTTGCTCTGAGTATCTTGTAATCAAAGGCTGATTTAAAAGCAAAGCACCATAACTTCTCAAAAACTCACAACAAATACCTAATGCTAGGTTAAGTTCCTTCTGACACCCAGGGTCTCCCTAGGCCATCTCTTCTCACTATTGAGTTGATGTAAACTCAAGAAATGTGAATAACATTTGATATTGATTAAATTAATATAGTTAATAGAGTTTATCAATGACTAAAAAGCAACAAAAATGATCTGCAAAATGCATTATAATATCCAATACGGTAGGCTTTCGAATAATCATTTTTGTTGAAAGTTTGAAACTGTGAAGTACCCTTTAAAGATAATTTTCAAACTTTTTATTTATGAAAATGCCAACTAATACAGTGATGGGAAGGTTAATAGAAACCAAACCTGGGATTAGAATCTAGGTTTTTTGCTTTTTTTGACTCTTAATCCAGTGCTTTATCTGCTAAAGCATTTTGCAACTTGTGGCAAATGACAAATACTCATGATGAATACTCCTGGATTCAGGAAATAAATACACAGGTGCAAGGAGACATGTCACAAAAACATTCCATTCCAAGATTATGATAGCATAAAATTGAAAATAACCTAAATTCCAATCAATAGGACATTTGTTAACTAGAGTACATAAAAACCATGACTCTTATCCAGCCATTCAAAACAATGATGTAGAGCTCTGTTTATTGTTCTAAATAGATTAGCATGATGCATTATTGTTTGAAAAAAGAATTATATTACAAAGTAACATATACAGCATGGTCTGCTACATATGAAATTAGGCATTTACAACTATAGATGATGTGGGTTTTGCTCAATGACGGGATTATGATGATTTATTTTACTTTTGTCTATGTCCTTGATTCAATATTATTTCAATTACTTATAAGAATTTGTTGCATGAAACAAAATGCTTTAAAACAAGAAAACAGTTCTTATTATGTGTGCCTTTTTAAACAACCTAAATCAATGCTTCTCATACTTTAATCACCTGGAGACTGTTGTTAAAATTCAGGTTCCAAATGTTCATGGGCTGGGGTGCAGCCAGAGAGTCTGAATTTTAAATAAGCTCCCAGGTGATGTCAAAGTGTTGTTGGCATTTTTGCATGACAAGGATCTAGTTTTGTTTTGTTTTGTTTTAATTACTCCAGCAGGCCTTTTCATCACACGTTCCATATGTAGTTTCTGGCAATCATGGCCTGAAATTGTTTTTCCTTGTTTATAAGTGTGTTTCTTAGTAAATAGAAGCCTGGAGTTTTTTTCTTGTAGTTAATAAACATAAACACTGGGGGACACTATTTTAAATTGCGGCACAGCCATTATACAACTGGCAATAGTACTCGGCATTGCTTCTTCCATCAGATAATTTTTATCTTGATATCCTGGACTGAGGATATTCTCTACTTAAGGGCATTGGTGGTTTAAATGTATGAACAATTTTGTACATTTATGATAAAAAATAATTATGATAAAAAATAAAATATAACAGTAATTGACAGGCTGCTCAACAAGTGAAATACAATCATAATATGAATGCTAATTTTCAACACATTTCTTTAAGGTATTTTCATGAAGAAAATTAAAATAAAGTATTTTAAGAATGACTGGGTATGGGAAAGGCTAAGATTTCTTTTATGAAAGTAAAATGTTAAAACCCTGAACTTTGAAAGAAAGTTAGTTGAAATAAAATCCCTTAAAAATTATAATGTAATCAACAGTTAAGTAAAATATGGCTATTACTGTTACAGTGTTCAGCATTCATTGAGTGCTTGCTATGTACAAGACTAGTCAAGTTGATTTATGTGCCAGTAAAATAAATTAATAATCTATAAACTTAATAAAATTATGTATATATAAAATCGAGGCCATGAAGGTGAACAGACTTTGAATAAAAGGACTTTTTATGTTAATATACTGGGATCAAGGGCAAAGATATACATGTTGTCCATGTATAAAGTTAACTATTCAAAGATAATGTTTCATGGGTAAACTATTTAAAAATGTTGGTCACAGAAGAAAAAGGAGACGTCCAGTGCCAACGGAGATGGAACAAGCCCACTATAATCTATCTCATCTTAATTGCAACTACAAGTTCCGGGACAATACAAAAAGCAAGTACCTGAAAACTGTAGGGCGTTAATAATAGCAGGGAGATTGGAGAGGAGAGACAAAACTCAAAGAACTACTGGTATGGCGTGAGTTTCTTAAGTTTTTCCACTTTTATCTCCCAAGATGACCCAAGGGCAACCTCAGTGCTTAACTGTGTAGTAAGTAAAAAAACAGGCAAAGCAAAATCTCTGAGAGAAACCCTGTCTTTCCAGCCATGGACCAGGAAAAGGAGCCCCTGTGAGCATGAGAGTATGGGGCAATTGTTGCTTTTGTTTTGCTTTGTTTTTGTCTCCCCGCCTCCCCCCATCCTTGGTCATAGTAGCAGTGGCACAGCAAAACAGTCATCCAAAACCCCAAGAGAAGACCTGTTCTCTTCGTCCAGAGGAATTAGGAAAAGGAGACCCTGTGGTCCAAAGAGTATAGGAAAATCTTATTACTTTACTCTCCCTTTTCTCTTTCTGATTTGACTCAGAGCGTCCTTGGCCATGTGGAACTTTGCAGAAATAAGGGTGGATACAGTTCCAAGAGGAATCCTGTGATTCTAGTAAGATGGCTAGGAAACAAAACATTGGGGGCAAGAAAATATGAGGGAAATCCCAGAGGAGAGACCTAGAAAAGAGGCTTCTTTAATTCTGTTATGAATCAACACAAGTTCCAGGTTCAACTTTTAAACAGCTACTGTAATCAGCTTCAAGGATAAAGATAAAAATACTTGAAATTAGTATGAGTTCTCTGCAGAGAAACAGAAACATAAAAAAGAACCAAACTGGAACTTAAGAACTGAAAACTATGTTTCTGACATTAAAAAATTCACTGGATGGGCTCAGTTGAATAATGAAGTTATTGAACTTTAAGATAGAATAGAAATCATCCAATCTAGGAAGTGGAGAGAAAAAAAAATGAAAGAAATGGTCAGAATCTTGGGAAGTTGTGGGAAAATATTTTTAAAAATCTGATATTTTTGTCATTTGAGAATATGAGAAAGGAAATAAGAAAAACAATGGTATAGAAAAAATTTGAAGAAATAAGGAGCAAAAACTAAAATTGATGAGTGTAAAGAGTAGATCTTTTTACAATCCTTGTGTAGCAAAAACACAAGAGAATATATATTTTATTGACTGACCTAAGCTAGTTTTCTTGATACATTCAAAACTGCACAATGTGCTTTTCCTGAACTCACTTAATCTTAGACCATCTTTTGGGGACTGAAAATGGTTAGTCTCTTAAATGTACTTTCCTGGACTTTAGACAATCTTTTCAAGACCTGAAAAGAGCTTAGTGGAATATCTTCCTTGCCGACATATCAAATTCTCTGTTTATCATTCTCATTTCTCATATTTCCCCTTCCTACTGTTTTTAATAAATAAAAATCTTTGCTGACAGAATTCTAGAGTAGTCAGATTTTTTGGTTGATCCCTCTTACTATAGCAGGAATAAAGCTTTCTCTCCTCTCACCTGGTTGTGGAGATCTTAATTTAGGATCCCGAACACCAATATGTACCAGTTTCTTATTTATAAGAAGGAAATAAAAATACATACTCAGTTTTTTTCTGGTTCTCACTACATTCAAAGACTTCAGAGAATTTTCCATCTGAAACTGCCCCTTCCATACTAGACCCTCATCAACTCTTGCCAGGACAACTGTCCAGTGCCCTACTTTCCCTGTTTCCAAACCCATTTCCTTAGAATTTATCTATCACAGCTACCAAAGTAACATACTAAAATGGAATAATGTTGCTCTCCAGTTAAAAATCTTTCCGTACATTTTCTTGATACAAGTTTTTGTCGGATATGTTTTGCAAATATTCTCAACCAAAATGTGGCTTGCCTTTTCATCGCTTGATAACCAGAAATTTTTAATTTTCACAAAAACTAATTTATCATTTCTTTTCTCCTGTTGTCAACGCCATTGTTTTCTAAGAAATTTTTATCCTCAAGTCATGAAAATGTTCTACTAGTATTCTAGAAGTCTTATAGTTCTCTCATTAATATTTAAGCGATTCATCTCAAATAGGATTTTTGAGTAAGATGAGACGAGGTACAGTTTTTTCTGTACAGATTTCTAGATACTCCAGAACCATTTGTCAAAAAGACTTTTACTTCTTTATTAAATGTTTTGTGATTATTTCTGGACCCTTCTGTTCCATTAATCTATGTGTTTATCATTATGCCACTGTAATGTGATTATGACAGTGAATCTCAGCACAAATTTGCTTGACATCTGGAAGTTGTGACGGAAAATTTTAAATATACAGTTTCATTTCCTGTTCAAAGATCAGTGGTCTTCTCCTCAAGTAAGATCCAAGGAGAGATACACAGCTCTGCAACTATGAGATGCCTTATCACCTACAAAACTGTTCCAAAAACTCACTGTCCAGGGTTCTCAGGGTCCTATTTATTTTCCCAGTCTGCCTTTTAGAGTAATGTTTATTGTACTACATACCATCAAATAGAGACTCCGAAGCATTTGTGCAACCTCAGCTACTATTTTTTTCACCTAGGACTAGTGAGCCAACTCCTTGCCATGCACTCCCTTCAACTCCCCAATAGTCCCAAAATATTGCTTACTTTTCCATTTTAATGGAAGATTAATGGGCTGGTAGACTAATCATTACCACCATTATGAGATAAATTTTCAAGCAAAAGCTAAGATGGGCAGAGGTCTGTACATTTTTCTGAGTATTCATTTCAGACTGGTCTGAACAAGCTATTATAGTCATTATGCTAGAGAACAATTCCACTTTGTCTCTAGGACTGCATCGGGGGACCTGCCTATAATGGGGCCTATTATTTCTCTGCATTCACTTCCAGAGTCTCAGTGTGATAGAAAAAGCCTGGCTAAATTAGCGTCAATTGTATCCAGACTTCAAAAGAAATTTCAAATCTGCTTTTAATCTAGCTATTTAAAAGTATAGCCTCCAGATAAGTTTCTCTATCTTCCTTATAAAAATAGTGATTATTAATAAGAAATAGATGATTATGCCCACATTTCCCTTACCACATGGTATAAAAGCATGCATCCCTTGAGTGTAAAAAATATAGAGTGCGTGTTTCCATAATTACAAATATATTCTTTCCTCTTTTCTGCCTACTGAGAAAAAAAAATCTTCCTGGGAAGCTCCACTGATGGCTTACAATCCATGTGCAAATGATACGCTCAAAACATAAACATAACTCTATAGAATGCCAATCGATTCCTTTTTAATATATATGATGATAAACTACAATAGCAGCTTCCCTTAATACCTTCACTATAAAGCAACCTACTACTGTTATTCTGAAATTTAGTGTTATCTGTAAATTTCATAGCAAAGTTGGAAAGGACAGCTTGTGAAGACACTGGGCAGTGCTGAAGTATAGGTGGAAAGATCAACAGCTCACGTTAAATGTTTTCTACTCTCTTGTCTTGGCAGTAATCCCAGCTCTATCTTCTCTCCTGTAAATAATGTAACTTCTATAAATTCACAAAAAGGATTAAGAGTTTTACAGCCTTACACTTCGTAGGAGGTCCATAGAATTCTCCATCCTCCACTCTCTCTGCTCCAGCTCAACTCTGCTCTGCTTCTTCTCTCATCTCCTAGGGCACCTGCAGAGAATTCTGGGGTTTAATATACCTGGACTCATACTGGTCTCTTAACCATTACTCTTTACTCCTTCACAGAGGGTTTAACTCCTTGAACAGTGGACCTGGTGTTAGACCTTAAGTGGATACCGAATAACTACTCACATATTGATTATAAAAATAACAATAATTTAATATATATTGAGTTCTTCATGATAATTGATTATATTATTATCCTAATTGTACAGATGTGGAAACTAATCTTTAATCAGGGTAAACAGCTTGCCAAAAATCACATATCTTGTAATCATAGCGAAAAAACTATGCTATACTTAAAAGCAATAGACAGAGAGGCAACTGTCCATAGCCAGTAAACACTGTTAGTAAATTTTTGAGTAAGAATTTATCTTCATAATTATCCTCAGAAATGTACTGTAATTACTAGCTTAGGGTAGTAATTTGTTAGATTTTTTTTTTTTTTTTTTTTTTTTAGTTAACAAGACAATCCAGACACATTATCATTCATTGCTCTCTCAAATTACCAGAAAGACTTGAATTTAAACAAACAGCTGATGAAAGTTAATGATTAAAGTATAACAGAACCTAGATATAGAACAGTTCCCAGCTTCATCTCCCATTAGCCTCACCTTAACTTCTAGTTCTTAAAGATAGTTATAAATCAGTGCAATTCCTTCTCTCAGGAATTTATATCACACTGTCCAAATGGAAGCTTAAATTTGCCTGGTGTCCTCTTCAGCTCACTCTACTGGGGCTTAGCCAGGTCTAATAGAAGTAGTGGGGGGCTTAAAATATTGTGAGCTGTTATGTTTAGATAAACCACGTTGTATAAATATGGCATTTATGGAATTGGGCTCTTAAGAAGTAAAATAAATTGTTCCCTTAGAGCAAGTGTCTCTGGTAGAAGATAGAGGTTTCTTTTTTATAAACAGCAAGAGAAATGAGAATGAAAAGAGAGAGCTGATAATTAATATGTTTGAATTAAAGCTAAACATTGTTTCAAGTATAAATGAATATAAATATCCATTGTGAGCCTGAAAAAAAAAAAAAGTTTAGGTCAAATGAGAAAAGAATTTGGGAATAAAAATGAAGACCTTACATGTTAGTTAAGGAACAAGGAGACTTGTGCTATCTCAGAGTATGGTGTTTTTCCCCCTCTATCAAAACAAAGCCAGACTTGAGACTTGGTGATATGGAGATAATTGTATAATGGGGACATGTGCTGGAATGTCTAAGTAGTGAAGAGAGGGAAATCGCCAAGTAGTAGAGAAAGGAAGATACTGGTTAGGCTGAAATCTGACCAGTGTGTGTTCTATATGTGGGGACCAGGGTTGGGGGCAGGGGTGGGGAGGGGAAGGGGAGGCATTGAGAGGAAAGGTTCTCCTTCTTTCCACAGGAAAAGTAGTCACAGAGAAAAACCGAGATGCCTTATGCACTCGTTATCATATATGCACCTAACAACAGAACAAGGTTGGTTTAACATCTGAAAATCAATTAATTTAACACACCATATTAATAGAATAAAATGTCTATAAACTGATGACTGGGTAAACAAAATGTGGTATATCCATACAATCGATATTATTTGGCAATAAAAAAGAGGTACTGATACATGCTACAACGTGGATGAAACTTGAAAACATTACGTTAAGTGATAGACACTGTCACAAAGGCCATGCATTTCATTGTCATTCTATTTACATGAAATATACAGAATAGGCTAAATCTATAAAGACATAAAATAGATTAGTGATTACCTAGAGCTGACAGAGATAGGGGAATATTGCTGATGGCAACAGGGTTCTTTTTTGGGAAGCCAGTAATATCTAAAATTAAATTGTGGCAATGGTTGCACAACTCTGTAAATATACTAAAATAACTAAATTCTATACTTTAAATGGGTGACTTGTATGATATAGGAGTTATATCTCAATAAGCTTTGGGGTTTTTTGTTTTGTTTTGCTTTGCTTTGCTTTAATCTCTTAGGAGATATGACTGGCTTCATGGCTGGAGCAGGTAGGAAATATAAGCATTGTACATTTTGTTGGATCGGAAAGCAAATAAGTGCTCAAATATTAGTGTGTTTATGTCAAATAAATGTAGAATTGAAGGAATACCCACTGGCCAAATTTGAAATAATTTGAGCAACAAAAATAAAATCATACTATAGAGGAAAACTACATTTAAATAGTTCATGAGTTCATAATGATATTGAAAATGAATACTACCTAAATATATATAATGCATACCAAGAAAAGATAAATAATAAAAAAAACTATTCTTTATGAAAGAATGTCAGATAGTAAAATCAGAAGGAATGATAGAATTAGAACATTCTGTAACCCCCATTATAATAATTATTCAAGCAAGAACCATCAAAAAATATAAAAATCATAGGAAGACAGGCATAGGAAGAAAGGCATTCACATTATCTCAAAGCATCACCCCACAGAGTACTGGCTAATTACAAAGGTAAAATTGTAAAATGGAGCAATCAGACAACAAATGCAATGTATATATATCTTAGTAGGATCCTTATTTTTAAAATAAAGGACATTTTGAAGACAATATTGAAGTTTTGTGTATGGACTACATGTTGGATAATATTATTGAGTTCATGTTGATTTTTCTATGTGTAGCAATGGTATTGTGTCTGTGTAGAAAAAAGATATGTTCTTGTTCTTGCATTATACACACTGAAGTATTTAGTGGAAAAATGTTGAGATGTCTTCATGCTACTTTCAGAAGATTTGGGGAAATAAATATGTGAGTTTATATATATGCACACAAGTACATGTATGTATGTATACACACAGAGAGAGACACAGCGAGAGAGATAATTAAAGCTATTTTGGCAAGGCGTTAAGATTAGTAAATCTATATAAGGGATGACAGACATCCATTATACTCTTTTTTTTTTAAATTCCTGTGTGTTTGATCTTTTCAATACCAGCTTACCGCTCATGCAACTAATCTGGGCATTTAATTCTGCACATCTTTTTTTTTTGTGGCTCATGTATTTGTTTATTCTTTGCAGCACTAATAATGTGCCCGTGTCATGACATCTGAAGGGTAAAAATATGTAATTGCCAAAAAAAGCAATAATATTGACAAGAGCTACCTTTAGATTTTTTGTGGAAGTAGAATGTTCCGGAGAGATCTGAAGTTCCTAAGTAAAGAAAACCTATGTCATTAAAGATCTCTCTGTTTCATACCATAAAAATTCTAGTATGGAGAGTGATGTCTTTCCGATGATCTCAATATGTCAACATTCCCTGCCCTACTTCTTCAGTGCAAGGAAGATTTCCTGTAATGAAAATCGCCCCCAAGGTGGGATTAATATAGATGAGATTGCCCAAATGCAATTCTAATCATAATCTCTGGAGTTAAACTTTCCAATTCTGTAGGATTTACAAAGAAAAAAATTAAAATTTCCCCAAGATAAATGTATTAACATTTAATAAAAACAAAGCCAGATTACAATATTAGTGAAAAGTAAGGAATTTATATAAAACCCCTTTATATTTGAACTGAGACACTAAATTGAGTAGCATAAATTCCCAGACATGAAAAAGATGTGACTAAGAGAAAAATTTGCAGGCCGATAAAATATTTGGTTACTGGAGTAAAAAATTTCCAATAAAACTATGTTGGTAAGAGTGACCAAATTCTTATTTTCAGAATGATTATTTTTGTGTCTCTTGGTGGATAGATGAGCATGTGTTCTTTCAACAATTTGGGAATTTGGCCATGACATATAGTAATTTATCTCCCAAAAGATCAGTAATAACCGTGGAAAAATGTAGTGCAATTTTTGTTTTTTCCTATTTCAGATTACATAAGGAATGACTTTTCCTCACATTTGACTAGCTTTCTTGAATCTATTCTAAAGATAGGCACAAGAGCCAAATGAGTAAATCAAGAGTAGAAATTGTGAAACTTGGAAAATAGTGTTTGTATTAATCTTATAGGATAGATCATGCTGCAAGAACAAGAGAAAAAAAACCTGACATATCGGTTGCTTAAGATAATACTGTTTTCTTTCTTGTTCACGAAATGTTCAGGGCAAGTTGGGTAGCCCTCCACTGTTTCGTAGCTTCTCCATCTGAAAAGCACCATGACAAAGAGAAGAAAGAGCTAAAATACTCAGAGAGTTATTTACTAGAGCCATTGAAGTGTCATAAATCCTTCCTACCCATCTTTTCTTGGCCAGAACTCAGGTATTTGACCTCAACCCAACTACAAGACAGGCTGGGAAATGCAGTCTTTTTGGATGCCCAGGAAGAGAAAACGATATGGGGATTGCCTACCATTGCTTCTGCCATAGGGACCTCTCTATGGGGTAGCTACTCTCATAGGATGAGCTCCTGGGGTACCTGGTGGTCAGTTTTTTACTAATATGGCAAAAGCTGGCTAAGAGTAAAGCCATCACAGAAGGGTGTGGGTGTTGCCGTGACCATGAACCAAAAAATAATGCCCATTATTTTCGTGTTCCTTAATTCAGCTAGAGTTGGATTTATGCCTCTTATAACCAAGAGTCATCCCTAACTCAGAGCCACATGTTTGCTGAAGGTAGCTTCATTAATTAATCAATAATTTGATTGGTATATCAATTGGCAAATATCATGGGTATCTATTGTACTGAAACTTTGTCTCAGTATCATCTCTTCTATGAAATCTCATTACACACTGCTCCTGATTCTATCAATTCATAGAGTTCTTTTAGGCAGCAGTGTACTTTAGTGAATAGATGCATAAGCACTTGAGTTAGTTTGCCTAGAATTAAATCTAGCTGCTACTTATAGCTATATGACCTGCATGTAATTTCTCTGTGTCTCAGTGTTATTAACTATAAAATGGAGTAATAGAATGCTGTTGTGAATATTTAAAAGTTAATACATACAAAGTACTTAGCATAGTGCCTGGCAATAGGTAATTTTTCAATAATTATTAGTAATTACTATTACTAATAGACTGTAAGCCCTTCAAGGACAAAAATAGTGGCAATTTACTGATTTCTTTTCTCTCATACCTAGAATACCATGTGGTCCATAGCTGGCAATTCATATGAGTTGAATGAACAGTCATAATAATAGAAATAGTAATGATCTTGTTAACTGATTACAAAAATGGCTCCAGTTCTCTATCCTTCCTTTGTCCCTTTGCAATTTGACTTTTCAGCATCTTTCTTCAAGGAATTTAGTCTGTTTCCCCTCCTCTTGAATCTGGGAAGGACTTGTGGCTGCTTTGGCAAAAGGATGTGGCAGAAATAACATTGTGCCAGTTTTCAGTCTAAGCCTGAAGAAGCCTTTCTTTTACTTTCTGCCTTATTCTCCTGCATTTGCCATGAGAATAAGCCCAGATAATTATGCTGGAAGGTGCGATGCCACACAGAGAAGAGCCAAGGTGTCCTAGGAGGGGAGCCCCAACTAACTGCAGACGTATGTTTGCAACCAAGACCTAAAGAACCACGCAGCTGACTCCAGACTCTGTATCTGTTTCTACAGAGAGGAACACAGCCTTGCCAACATCTTGATTTTATCTGGTAAGAGCTGTATCAGACTTCTGACTTCCAGAACTACCAGATGATAAAGTTGTGCTGTTTTAAGCCATTTAGTTTGTCATTGCTTATTATGGCAGCATAAAAAAATAACACAATAGGCATTTAAGAAATCATTCAGTCTACACATCCATTTTATTAATAAAGATGTGAGGCCAAAGAAATTAATTGCTTGTTCAAGATCTCATTCTGATTAGTGATAGTACAGGGACTAGAGATTATCATGAGAATGAATTATAATGGTAAACCCAAATCGATTGTCAAAAATTAGGTATCACCACAGTTTCTTATAAAATCAGGGAAATGGAAAAAATATATTTGAGGTTTTTCAATAAGGCGATGCAACTGGCTAGTTCTGTGGTTCTTCTTAAAACAGACTATACATTACTCCTACTTGAGAAGTTTTAATGAAGGCCAATCAATGTCCAGGACGAATATGTAGAAATTCTTATTTTATGGGTTTGTAGTGGAGACCTGACATCAGTATTATTCTTTAAAGTTTCCTGCGGTGACTTTAATGTGTAAGCGCTGTTGAGAAACACTGCTCTAACTAGTATCCAGCTTGCTAAGCTTCCTTGTGATATTTGTAATGTCTTTTTATATAATTGCTTACATTGATCTGGCACTAATAAAGCCAGTGAGTTACATCTCCTGGCTGTCATTTGATGATGACAGGCTGGTCTGCACCATGCCATCACCAACAAGCCCTTACTCCTTCAGTTACTCCTTATTTGTTTCTTAAATATATTACTTTTCTATTGTTGCCTGACAAATTACTCAAAACTTGCCATTTTAAAACAACAAATATTTATTATCTTACTTTAATTGGGCCAGGAATCTGGGCACTTCTTGTTCAAGGTCTCTCACAAGCAATTCATGTATCAGCCAGGGCTGCAGTCACATCAAGGCTCAAAACTCAATCAGGAACCATCCTTTTCCAAGATCATGCCCATGGCTATGGGTAGGCTTCAGGTCCTTTCTGGTTGATGCCAGAGATATCAGATTCTTTCCACATGGGCCTTTCCATAGCACTACTCCAAATGTGGCAGCTTACATCCCAGAACAAGCATGGAGGGGGGGAGGGGAGAAGTGGGGGATGAGGCTGAGAGGTGACCAGCAAAACGGAAGTCACAGTCCTTTTGTAACTAAATCTAATAATTGATATCTCTTCACTTTTGCCACATTTTATTAGTTAGATTAATTTGTTAATAAATTTGTCGAGTCTACAACCCAGGGGAGCGATCTATACGGAAACATTTTTGAGTCAGCACAATATTATTTTAGATCAAATTCAGATGTTTTAGTTGAACACTCAGGTCTATGTGACACCAAAGTCTACCCTTTAACCCACTGCACTCCAAGTTTCCAGTTCTATTCTCCAATTCTTCTAGAACCAAATAAAAAGTTTTCTGCATAACATACTCCATCTTGCTCATCCACCATTTGAATGTTTTAGAATCTGACCGTGGAAGGTGAGACCCATCTGTTCTACCTCATCACAGAGGCAACCTGCCCCATAGCACCCATATTTGAAGAACCATCTCTTTATGTATTTTCCCTTTGATCATTTTTACCCTGAAGGATTATTTTTTTATTTATTGTCATTATACAAAACTGAGATGATCTTTATTATTATCTTATATTTTAATACTATTGATTTTTGTTATATTTTGGGTAGATTATATCTGTCACAAAATTTTAAAGAATATATGAAAAAAAAATTATTGTCCCTTTGTGTAACACTTTTCCTCCTCACTTGCATTCTGAATCCCAACACCTCTTCTTCACTAAAACCTGACGTTGTTACGTATCCCTTCTCCCATATTACCTCCATTTTACCTCTCCCTCTCTATCCAACATTTCCCAATCAAACATGCAAAAATCACTTCTACCTTTAAAACAAATGAAATTTAAAGTAAGTTATATGAATGATATATTCTCCTCCAGCTACTGCTCTGCCTTTCTTGTCTTCAAACCAATTTTCTCAAAAAGAAGACCCAACTGGTACCTCTTCCCCATCTGGGGTAATGGCATTGCCATCCAGTTGGGCAAACTAGAAACCTCACCATCTCCAGTTCTTCAGCTACCACCTATTATTCACTTTATTCCAGTATATGCTGGAATATCTGACATGCTCTGCTTCATCAAAACTGCTCTTACTAAGATCAACAATGACCTTCTCTTCATATCTAATGGGCACTTCTTACTTGAGCTCTCAGCAACATTTGACACTTACTGTTGACAACTCCCTCCTTCCTACACGTCTTATCTCGCTTGGTTTGTTTTCTCATTCTTTCTTGTTTTTTTCCCCTAACTTGCTGGTCACTCTTTTAAAGTCCTTCCAGCTCTCCCTTTCGTAACTGGCTTTTTAAAGTTGGAATTTTCCAGGGCTCAGCCTAGGCCCACTTTTTCATCTATACTTTTCTGTAGGTAATTTTCTCTTCATGAGACTCCTAGATTTATAGGCAAAACCCCAAACCCTCTTCAAACTTCCAGATTGGCAGAACCCCCCTGCCAAGTATTTCTACTTAAATGTTTAAAATGCTTATCAAATGCATTAAGCCTGAGAAATCAAATCATGGTCATTTACCTCAAATAGGTCCTCTTTCATATCTTAAAAAATAGGCACCACAATCTAGTTGGCAAACTAGAAACCCAGACGTCATCCTTGACCCCTATCTCTAGTTTACCCCTTATATCTAGTGGAGTACTGGATTTACATTTTACCACTTAAATGTCATTTGTTTACGGTTTTCGGGTGCATTACCCAGTATAGTTTTCAGCTCTAATACTTCCTACTTTCCAAACCCCACTTAAATTGGTTAATTTGTGGAGATGCCCTTACATTCCAAGCTGATTCTGGCTCCTTCGAAATGAGTTTATGATATGAGAATTCCTTTTGTGGTTTTATGGTTTAATGAGCTCAAGTTAACTCAAGATTTCAGTTTTTTACTGGAGAGAGTTAATTTCCACAATTATAGATGAAAGTAAAAATTTTGCATTTTTGTTGCCTTTTATGTTTTTTAACTCAGTTTTTGAATCTCATATTATTGACTTAAAACAAACCATTTTTTTTTTCTTGACCTCCTCTTGGAAATGAAATATATTCTCCTACAACCTCCCCTCAGCCTACAGTGGAAAATCTTTAAAAATGTGAAACAGGACTAATGCCTTCCTATTGTAGAACTATTTCACATTAAGTTGATAAATCATGCAGGCAGAAGTCATTTGTCAAAGAAATGTATTTGAATCAAATTCAGTTTAGGTGCATGGTGTGCTGGATTAGATATCCAGTTCTTACTAAATAATTTATCAAATTCTGACTTGTTTGAAAAATAGTCAATAAAACCTCATAATAAAATTTTAAAATGTTCTTATATCTCAGACTATACACTGAAGACATATAATTATAGCTCTCCACCATATCATATACACCCATTATGCCAAATTCAGTAGTGAAGTGGTTGCTAGTGTATTTCATAATAAATACAAATAACAATGTGAAGATTAATAAAGAGTTGATAAATAAACTGCTGTTGATTTCAAAGATATTGATATGCTCAATCCCCATCCCTCACTCTCTGCTACCATAAGATGAAGAAAAAATAATCTTATATGATAGAAACTGTCACATGATATTATTTGGTTCTTCTTGACATACCAACTGAACTTCAGTACCTGAGGAATCAGTACCTTATCCACTGCTCCAGTGTTCAAAGGAAAATGTAATATCTGGTATTTATAAAAGCATAGGGATTCCTTTAGAACTCAGAAAGAAAAAAATGCCCTGTATATATAAATTTACTCAAAGTGAATAATGGTCCAAATGTAGTAGCTAAAACTGTGAAACTCTTAGAAGAAAACATAGGGGTAAGTCTTCGTAACATTGGATTTGGCAAATGATTCTTAGGTATGACATCAAAATCATAAGAAACAAAAGGAAAAATAGATAAATTGGACTTTATCAAAATTAACAATTTTTGTGCTGCAAAGGGCATCATCAAGAAAGTAAAAAAACAACCCACAGAATGAGAGAAAATATTTGCAAATTATAGATCTGATAAGGAACTTGTATCTAGAATATGTACAGAACTCAGTAACAAAAAGAACTCAATTTTAAAATGGGCAAAGATCTGACTTGACAGTTCTCTAAATGGCCAATAAGCACATGAAAAGATGCGTGGCAGCATTAGTTATCAGGGAAATGCAAATTAAAACCACAGTGAGATACTACTTACACCCATGAGGATGGCTAGGATCAAAAAGACATAATAGGTGTTAGGATGTAGAGAAATTCTCATACACTGCTGAAGGGTAAGTGAAAATTGGGGCTATATCTGATTTTTAATTTTCAGAAATTCTCCCATTTTCCACCCATTAGTGACTGTTCTTTTATTTCCCAGCACTGTTGTTGAAAAAATATATTTTCTTTTATCATTTATTTTATGGGATTTAAGATGAGAAGGAAAGGAGGATCACGGGCTCAGCCTGCCATCTTAGATCTGTTGAGAATATAAAAGATCTTAGCAACAAGGGAGCAATATGAGTTGAGAGCTGTGGAAATAAGTCCACCAGAGGCAGCAGAACTCACTGGGCCCAGCTCGGGGAGTATGAGCTACAATTTGGAAAAGCACAGAAGCAAGTGATGTTGGCAAGCATTGAAGAGTCCCTGCCTGGAAATGGATTTTATAATCTGGATCTGTCTCTTATTGGTCATTGTAGTGCAGTTTATGGATGAGCCAACCATTTATAAAGGACCAGGGATATAGCAGACAATAGCCACCTGGTCCTGAGAATCTAGAAAACTTTATTTCTTCATCCACCACCCTCCTCCCACTGATTAGAAGCTCTCCGACCAGATATGGTCCCTATTACTAGTCATAAACCTCCAGAGGGCGGGCAGGCAAGCAGGTATTCGGATACCAGAGACTGGGTCCCCTGTATGGCAGACTGGTGCCTTTTGACTTTTCAGCTGCAGAAGAGGAAATGCTTTGGGTCAGTTATTTCTGGCCATTTCCTAGGGGTAACCCCATGGGAGGATGTGTCAGTGTTTTTGATGAAGACCTTTTTGAAGAGAAGGAGTAGAGATTTTAGAGTTTAGTTCTAGTCAAAATAATTCTGTTAGTGATAAACTTGATATTTATTTCTTAGTTCAGTAGGGCGGATTTAACAGATTATTCCATGAAAATCCCAGTGCATAGCGCTTGGCATGTCAAATACTCAGCAAATGTTAGCTGTAGCTACTCTATCATTATGTGCTTTGTTATCTGCTTTGAATTTTGCATTGGGTCTCTGTCAGTCACCCCTGTAAGTGCCTGGAATGTTCTGAAGTACAGATTTAAACCCAAACTATACTATAGAGTCCCTATAAGTCTGTACAGAGGTGCCTGCAGTTATATAAGGGGAAAAATAGCTGCAGCTACCTTGAAAATAGGGTAGGAATAAAATTATTCCTCTCAAATGGTTCTCTGCTTCGAATTTAATTAGGAATATTTATAATAGAGAGACTCCGAAGCCATATACTTAGTCATGGGCACAGTATCAGGTCCATACCTAGTCCTTGACAACTTCTAGGACTCCCATGCTTATTCCTACAATTCTTTCCCCGTAAATGTAAGTTAATGAGTTTGAAAACATCTCATAGGAGGAGAGCAGACAGAGACTATGCTGATAGCTTTTAGAGAGACCTGAATTTTGTGTATTTGCTGACACAATTAAAACTGATGATGTTTTATTTGTATTTTTTTAAAGCCTTGCCCTAAAACATTTACTTACTCTTCTTTTTTCTTCTCCACACCCCTCCATCTCTGTTAACTCTATATTAACAAAGATCAAGGTTGTAATTTGAGTCAAAACATAATTTCTTTTTAAATCAAAACAACTTATGAAAGAAAGCGCATCAAAAGGAATGTGCCTAAACACACTGATATACTTCTTGATTAGTTATTTGGTGGCTCCCAATGCATAATTAAAGCTTATTCAGGCAAATTCCAAAGAAGAGTTTACTGCTTTTTTTTAAGTATCTTTAAAATTATATGCTAACTGTCCTTGTTGTACTTATTCCTTTTTAGAAATGTACTATGGATTTTTTTAAAGGCATGGTAGGGGGCAGTGGAGAATTATGGAGGCCATGTAATTAGCCCTAATGGTTAGTATAGAATATTTTCTACTTTTCTTCAATCTTCTTGTGCATCTTCTCAGCTTACTGGGGGCCTTGCTAATTTGCACATGTTCACTTCTGACTCTTCAAAATAGCAGAATCCAGGCTGCTAAGAGTACAAAGGAAGCTTCCCTAGAGGAAAGTATTGAAGGCATGTCTCCAAATCTTCACCTAGTTAAGATGCAAGAATTCTGGATTCTCAACCTTTCCAAGACCTCAATTACGAGACCCCAATTTCAACAATCACTCTATTAATGCATAATAGGAACAGAAAAATGGCTCACCCGGTGATTAAACCAAACACTGATCTTCTCTGGCTGATACAGGAACATAGATGGTAAGGAACTCAGGAATCCAGGCCAGTTATGAGATGTGAGCTCCCTAGGGGGCTCTAGAAAGGCATTTGTTCTAGAAAGGCATTTCGTCCCAGCTGGCTTCAGGCCTCTAAGCTGCAGTGGAGAAGCTTCCAGAAATGAACTCTGCAAGTTCCCAAGAGTGACCCCTACCTTCCCACCCACAAACTCAGGCCCTCGTAGCCCAGCCCCTCAATGGCCTGGCCCCATTTCCCTTTCCATTTTCCTTTCTTCTCTTCCTCCCCCCACAGTCTCTCTACCCGCCAATCGAATTGGACTATTTACTGCTGGAGAGTATTAACTCTAGTGACAAGAGGTGGGATGAGGGGCACATGGTCCAAGCTCCGTATTATAAAAATTGGACTTGTAAAAAACATGAGAGTATTTTCAGGAATTCGAATCCTTGTGTGACGTTTTCAGGAAGTTGACCTCACTAGTACTCTGGGACACACAAAGACATGGTCCCCACCCTCTAAGGGTTCTGCCTTTTGTGTATGCACTAATATATGTATCTGGGGGAGGTAGGATAGAGCTGGTTAATAAAACAGAGGCTAGCTCCCACTCCCCAAAACATGGAATTTGCTAGTATCATGGTATTGAAAAATAAACAAAACACACCAAAATAAAAATAAAAATAACTTTATGGATTTGGTTCTTTCTACTTGACTTTGGTAACATAAAACAAGGCAAGAATTCCATATCAAAAGCTATGATGTTCTGCCATCCCATCGGGCAGTATTGGGAGGAGCAATTTCTTAAGAGGACAACCAGAATCAGTACTGTCCCCCCAAACCTGCCTTGGGAACAGGATAGAAAAAGAATATTGGCCAGCCTTCTAGTGGAGACAAGAGATATGATTTTTTTTAATCTCAAATTCCTGCCTAGATCATCTTTCTCCCAAACCTCCTGAAAGACATCTAGCCACTAATGCATTAAATTATTTTATAGTTTATTTTTACTTTTATTGAGATATAATTGACATTAAACCAATATACCACATTCTAATCAGGTTCTCTGAAATGCATAATCAAGTGGTGGTGGCCAGGACAGGGTAGAAGGCGGGGCTGGAGTGCCATTTAACACTCTGCTCAGTGCTCACAGGGATTCGTTTCCTCTTTCTGCAAGCTCTGATTTATAAGTATCTTTCCTTTACCCACGACGGCTGCAGAGAACACTGATCATGATCCTTTGGATGCTCTAACCCCCAAAGGCCATAGATGACATTTCAATTTAGCACATAAGCATCTGGATTCATTTCCTTTCAATTACTATAGCTGGATTGGCCTTCCTGGGAGGATAGAGACATACAATAGCAAAGCCCTTTGAGTAACATTGAGGCTGCCTTAAGAATAATGTAGCTGGGCTCCCACTTCTAACCTAAGCAGTACCGAGGGGAAGCTACAATTCTCTTTTTGCCATATTGCCTACTAGAACATCATCTCAAAGATAATCAAATACAGATGAAGAGGTAAGAAAGAAAGAGACTGAAAGCTATAACTTTAGGAATAAAAACAGCTTATAGGAAAAGCAGATGATCAAAAGCAATCCAACGTAGAAGCTTTCATTAGCACGGCAATTGGTGGACTTAAAAAGAGGGGGGGCATGAATATGTTTGTGTTTTCACATTGTTTACCTCTCTTTGTAAACAGATCCAACAGTTCCATAGTCATTTGGGCGTAATGCCAACACCAATGATTTTAGTTGAAATGATTTAAAAATAGATAAGGAATGTCTTAGGGAGGGAGAAGGGTCTTATTCTACCCAGAGAATAAGAGGAAGGTATGAGTAAAGCCAGGTAAATTCTTATAGACAATAGAAACATGTATCTGAAGGTGAAAAAGACATGATCTTAGAATCAAGTCAGAAACACAGAAACTGATCATCGTTGAACCCTTTGAAGTGCGTGACTGAAGTCCAGGGTAAATTGTGTTTGTGTTGTCTTTCAAAGGGCCTAATTACGCCTTCCAGGCTACTGAGGTTATTGGAACCATTTGGGATTGTCAGCTGTGAAGATGGTGGGATGGATTAACTGAACTCTCAAGGTCTTTTATGATCATTTTTGAAATCAGGTATTTTTATAGCACCCTATTCATTAAATATGTTATGGGGCTCAATATTATAAATAACATATATCAGCCTTTTCCCAATAGAATCAAAGGAGATATTCTGTAGGAACATAGGTTTATAGATCCCACAGGGCTCATACAATTAATCAGATATTTGTACTTTTATAGAACTAATGATCTATATGTCCGGTAAGCTTTTTTTATTTTCCCAACCTCTTCTCATCTCTATATTACTAAACAAAGTCCTTACATATTTCTGTCAATACAATGTATTTTTGTCTATTGGCCATTGAAAAGAGTGTGTTTTTTCCCTTCATCTTGGGAAAGAGATCAATACTTCTAATATGATTAGTTCAAAATATCTTTGTCTGGCTCAGCCTTCATAGTTTCTGTGAGATAAGGGATTTCAAAAGACAGCTGCTTTCTGAGACTTGATAGAACACCAGAATTGATGGAGACAGGCTACTTTTGAGTGGACCCAGAGCACAGAGGAAAGGGGCCAGGGGAGATCACAGAATAATAGAAATGGAAAAGGTTAAGTTAGCAAGCAAATGCAGGAATGCCTTGACCAGAGGTGTGACAAGAAGGTACCAGAAGCATGAAGAAGCTGATTATGAGACAGGCTGACTAGAAAGGACTCAGATTGGTGACAGATCCTATCATATGTTAGTAAGCAGATTTCCCCTGCCTTTGGTTCAGTATACCCATAGACCCAAAGGCAATTCTTTGCTTACACAGTGACAAGAGGCCAGGGTGAGAAAGAACAAGAAAATAGACATTCACATGTCTATAACCACCATTTATAGAGCACATGGTATGCACCGGTCCCCTGCTAAGCCTTGCACAAGCCTAATGTTATTTAATATTCACCACAACCCTATGAGCTGGGTACTGTGTTGCTTATATCCTACAGATGAATAAACTGAAACTTGGAGAAGTTAAATAAGTGCCCCAAGTTTGGAGTGGTTTTTATATGATTAGAAATCTCTTAATCCTTATGCTGTACATATAACACACTATTTTTATTGAGCTAAATTCTTAGAGAATTGAAGCCAAAGCAATGCCTTCTGCATATCTAGGGTGAAGATTTTCTGCAGGAAGCAGGGAGCAGGGTTCCAGCTCTGTGCTTCCTCCGGTCTTTAAGAGCCTCTGCTTGCCATCAGCCGTGAGTGCCCATACAATGAACTGAGCATCCTCCAATTGGATCCTGGCTTTGACACTTGGAGATGTATGTTGTAAAGCAATTGTAAGAGAGCTAGGTACTAAAAAAGTCATCAGTTTTGAAGCAGAAAGGAAAAGGTTTTGGGAGAAAACTCTATTAAAGTCATCAACTTTTTCTTGCTTAAGGTCAAAAACATACAGCATACTGAAATACTATTTATTATATTACAAATGAATGCCAAAAGTCATCTATTTCCTTGCTGTTGTCATGTTTCTGCCTGGGGTATTTATATTTGATCATTGTTCTCTAATGGATTGAACTAATAAACAGGCGTGTGAAAGCTAGCGTACCTGCAGATCTAAAGTAAGTAGGAGATATAAAGTATATTGGCTTTTTCCAAAATGTCATTAGAGAATTCAGTTTGGCACAGATGGCATTGATTTGTGGTTGAGGACAAGGGAATCAATTGGTAAACTAAGTGCCACACAATTAATTCACCTTGGAAAAAGGGTAGTACAGAAAAGCCCCTCTCTCGTGTGGACCTGGCAATCATTTTGAAAACAAAGTTCTGTTACCCCAAGAATATACTTCTATAGGGGGATGTTAGCCTCTGTCATTTTCATAATACATCAAGATCAGAGAAGAATGTCTCTTAATCACGGTATGGAATTACACATGGTAGATCTCTGAAGGCTGGACTTGTCATCAAAGACAATGTAAAGAGCCCAACTGAAAGGTGCCTAATCAAGGCAAGAGTGTAGTTTAATGAGATGAATTTTTAATTATCGACATAGCTGGAACACACAAAGCAAGCGTTTCATAATTATTTGAATGCATGAACGAATGGAAAGAAAAGGAAAGAAGGATGAAATTGGTGTTCTCTATGATCAGGATTCATATCCATCGCCTATGACTCTAGTCTAGAGTAGTCATTTTATTAAGATTTTAATATATGAATTAATTATATTTGGGGGATTCTACTCTGGTTCACCATATATCTTAACTGACAGAATTCAGTTGTGGCGAATAAATTTTAGGAATTATCTGCTTCAGCTCCCATATTTTACAGAGGAAAAAATTGAAGCTCAGAGAGCTTTGATGTTCATCTAGGTCATAACTCTAATTAACAGCAGAGCTGGGATAAGAATTCAGGTTTCTGACATTCACTTCTGCACGCAATATGATTTTCCATTAATATGAACCACAGATCAGGACCAATAACATTCTGGTTTATCAACTTTTCCTTCAATTTTATTTGCACCAGGTATTAACTTGTTTAATTTATATTTCAAATATTTATTGAGCATCTACTTTACACCAAGTTTTGTATGGAGCACTGAGAATACAGCGTTGAATAAGACAGCTAAGCACTAAAGGGGTAATTAAAAATGATAAGTCTGCCTTGAAAGGGGAGCTCTTCAGGGCAGGCATTACTTCTACTTTCTGGGCTAGAAAATGAAATTCTCTGAGAGGCTCTTAGACAGATGTGAGAGCAAGAATCAGAGCCTTTGTCTCCAAATTCAGGACTCCTATGAAATTGCAATTTCCTTTAAAGTATATGAAGTGCCACTGTCTTATTTTGGTTATATATCAATTAGTTTATTCATTATTTGTTTTTCTCTAATGTTTGAACTATAGTGAAATCTATTGTTTTGCCTGCACAATATTCTTTTCCCCTTCTAGTAACAGCAACGATAATTTCCTTTTCAAAATCTGTTTCTCTCCTGTTCTCAGTTCACATGCATGTATGTGTGTGCGCATGTGCGTGTGCGTGTGCGTGTGCGTGTGCGTGTGCGTGTGCGTGTGCGTGTGCGTGTGTCTGTGTGGTGTGTGTCTGTTTGGGGACAGGCTCATGAGGGAAAGATATGACAAACAGGGTGTTTGGCCCACTAGTGAACACCCAGCCCAGCTGGCCCATCTAAAGCTGTTGTGAAGGGGAAACCCTCTCCATGTCTTGAATATGAAGTTGGGAAACTCTAAGACTAGAGCTGGGAGACCATGACAGGAAAGGGCCTGCCTGAGAGTAAAGTGGACACTCAGGATGCAAAGCCAGCAGAGCCTCTAAAGGCAGCTATGCATACGACTTGAAGCTTTCACTTACGGAACTTCAAAAGTAACCTTTTTTTTTTTTTTTGCTTAAACCAGATCTAGTTGGGATTCACGATACTTTCAACAGAAAGAGACTTGATGGATACCCCAACTATATAAAACGACTGAAGGCTGTTTTATAGACACATTTTAATACATTTGCAGACCCCGGAATAGTTACATAGCTTGTAAATTGAGGAGATTCTCCAGGCTTCATTTCTTCAGCACAAATGACTGATGTAAATCCCACAAGAATCATCCAGAGTGGCTGTCTAGGAGATGGTGGAGAATTTGTAGGTCATGAATCTTTGTCCTGCTCCCTTTCCTGGGTTTTTCATCAACCACCTCCAGTAATCAGATCAAAGTTTCTCAAAATTTAATCTGTATCAAAACCACCGAGGCAATCCTGATGTGACTGAGCTTGGACCACATTTTGAGGACATTGATAAAGGACCAAATGGATTTGATCACCTCCTCTTTGCATAAATGCAGCACCACTGTTGGAAATGAGAGTATATTTCTGACAGAAAACTTCAGGTGCAAGAGAGTGACTTCTGAGACTTGATTTTCAGGTCCCCCTATGCAGATAGGAACTTGTGAGGAGAAATTCGGGACTGTCACTAAGTCTTTTATCAGACTTTGAAAATTAAAAAGAGATAGAGTTCTCTGTAAACTTGAGAGGAGAGGGAAAGGACTTTAGTTGGCTTGAGAGCTTACCCTGTGGGGACAAGGCCCTTTGTCTTTCTTAAGGCTAAAAAGAAAGTTGCTAAAAGGGCAGATGGCAAGGAGCTTTGACTCAGAGTTTTCAAAAACTAATTGCAGCACAATATCCATTACCAGTGGGGCCTCGCTGGGACCTATTGTGACCTGTTTTACAGAAGGAAGTAAAATGGAGCTGCCCTTCTCCCAGAGGGGCCTAGTGGCTGTCTGAAGGTTTCTGAGTAGGTAAGGAACACTTGGGAGCCCACAGAAACAATTATGAGAAGTTACCACTGAGGGAACTTGCTGCTGTAGTCACTCAGCCAAAGAACAGCGAGCCATAGCTCAGAGCTTCAGAGAGCAGGTGCTGAGTGTCGCCACATACTAATGGAGCACTGACTGTGTGCAAGGCTGTTCCGAATTGTTGGTGCAAAGGCACTACCTGGAGAATGTAGACAAACTCTTGTACCCGAAGATCTCGTAGCCTGGAAGGAGGGAGAAGGTGTGTACCCAGAACGCAGTGCGACATGAATGAGCACCAGATGAGGAGGGCAAAGTCAGTGCTGTGTACAAGCGGAGAGGAAAGAGAGAGGACTTGTAGCTGGAGAGCCCCAGCCTGTCTTGGGACAGGCAGGGAGCACAGAGCTGCACAGAGAAGCAACGGGACCGTGCATTGGGATCAGATAATGAAAGATCTTAGTTCCAGACTGTGGTCACTGGGGAGCCTTCTAGAAGATATCTGAGCAGGAAAGTGTGATGGGCAGAGCCAGCTTCTAGAAGGATTAATATGCTCATGAAGTTTCTTAATTTCTAAGACACGGGAGCGCTCTACGTCCTCAGCTTGGAAAGGGTCTTCGAATGAAGGGATTCCTGCCCTAAGGAATGAAGAAAACACGTGTAACCCACTGCACTCCAAGTCACCTCTCCAGGATCCATTTTAGAAGTTTGACTCTGATTCTCACAATATCCATTAATGCTAAATGAACCTGCCCTTGACATGGCAACCGACCTCTGGAAATTTTACCTCTAGAAGTAAGTGTATAAAGTGGAGCATATACAGATTGTTCCCTGCAGTATCCTCTGAAATAACAAAAGATTGGAAACAGCCCAGGTGTCCAACAGGAAATGTATGGAATCAATTGTTATATATCAATGCCATGAAAAATTATGCACCTATAAAAAGAATGAGAAATTTTTCCATGTTCTTAAAAAAAAGATGGGCTGTTAATTGGGGGTGAAATGGTGAAGAGTAGATTGCTACTTTCTGTGTAAAGAAAATAAGAACTATATGCATATTTTATTTGTATTTTTAATAACACAGAGGGATACATTTAAAAAAGCTACTGAAAAGTGGTTATCTAAAGGAGGAGAGTGTAAAACTTGAGGAAAGAGAGACAGGAGTGAGAATAAATCTTTTCATTCTAATCCTTAATTACATTTTAAATACATGAGGGCATTACAAAGTGAACATATTATGTATTTTAACAAATGCCGATGAGCAGAACACATTCAGCAGGGGCTTTGGCTGTTCGTGAGGCTGGACTTGATTTATAGCTCAACACAGAGGCTCCTGAAGGAGACTGAGAACTGAGGGCTTCCACACATTCACAGCACGGCCGCCTCACAGCATTTACTCATCCGGATCCCCTCTGGAGAATCTCATTCCTGCTCTTTTCTATCAGGCAAAGCTGCTTATTCTCCTGCAGCAGAACATGTGCCTCCGGGGAGGCTCTGGGGACACGAGCTGAGATGGACTCAATCCCTGAGATGCCATCACCGTGATGACCTGTTCCCTGTGCCCAGCCCTCTTGGCAGAAAGGACCGCATAATCCAGTGCCCGCCAGTTCCCAGAGCCCAGTGGGCACCTGCGTACAACGCCAAGGGCTTCCACTTCCTAACAAAGCTGTCGTTTATATCAAATTTCACCTAACTAGAAGGTGACGATTGTCATTGGTGTCACTATCAACAATTCTGGAGTTGCCTCCTGCTTCATCCCTTATAGACATCACCAAGACCTCTGCCTCCTTTTCCTCCGCAGTTTCTCCCTTGGAGGGGCATTCGTGTATGTGTACACGCACGTTCTCTCTTGTGAAAGAAAGTAGACCGCAGCAATTTAGAATACAAGATTTAAAGCAGGATAAATATGGGTTCGAATCTGAGTTTGGCACTATCAGCATGGCCTCGAAAAGGTTACTTGTCATCTAGCCCAGTCTCCTCACTTAAAGTATGAGGTCGTTTTATAAAATAAAAGATAAAATATATTTAAAGCATTAGCCCTGTGCTGGCACATAGAAAAGACTCAGTAAGTGTGTTGTTGATGTATGATGACCTTCGTCTCCTGGTTCCGAAACCCCTTATGTAGAATTATCTGGAAGCATTTGGTAAAAAAAAACATACTGAATAACCCTTATTGTCTAGCTTAGATCATTTGCAGTAAAAGGACACGGAATCTCCTCCAAGAGGAAATTTCTTTCATTTTCCTAAAATAATCTACTCATAACCAAGGGGCGGTATCTCCTTTATACATTTCTGAATATGTTCCCAATTCTACCCATATATTTGTGTATCTCTGTAGCCAGAGTGAGTGATCGTCATTTAAGCTGCATTAGGCTTTTTTGCTATAACTTCCTCCTCCTCTAATTAGGCTGGTAATTGCACGGCAAGGACAAATGGATCCAGCCAGACGTCCTTTCCTGGGAGCATGGCCGAAGACAGACTCAGCAGCGCCCTCTCTTTGCATTCTTTAAACCTGCTCAACCACATACCCCACCACACCCACCAAAACCCGTAAACTCACTGCCGCTCACAGGGTCTGGCTCTACAAGGAGGCTGCTGCTCTGTTCGCGTTCCCTGCTGTCCTGTTCCTGAACTTTCAGTGACAGAGAACAAGGACAGACTGTGGGAGGAGGAACTCTGGGCTCTGGGAATGGTTCCCTTAGCCCGTCCTCCCACTGGTCTCTTGAGTAAAGCTGTGACTCTTCTGGGAGTCCTCTCTCTTTTCCTTCCTTTCTTCTTTCCATCCTTCCTTCCTGCTTTCCTTCCTTCCTGTCCTTCCTTTTCTGATAAAAATAAATAAATCTCCTATTAAACCTAAAAGTAGTTACTATGCCAATTTTAAAGACTTAATTTTTTTTTTTAAAGATGAGAAAACTTGGTCTGAAAGACGTTAAGCAACTTAACCAATGATGAACTAAATAAATGAGCTGGGATAGAAAGCAGGTCGGTCTGACTCTAGCACCTGCACTCTTAGCCACCTTGCTCTACTGTCCTCATTTTGAAAGAGGGTCATGGGCTAATATTGCCTTGCAGAGTTTGAGAAGGGCATGTCACTGAGCATTTCCCTTCTGTCCTATTCACTGGCACGCAGAGAAACCTGATTGCTTGGACCAACTGGAGTGTGAATTCTGTAGAGGAAGCTCATTAATGGACCAGGGTTATTCTGAGGTCCTAGCAATGAATGGGTCACCCAACTCAAAACCATCATGAGCTATAACAGTCACTTCTTTCCAGGGTATTATTCACTATTCAAAATAGAGTTCAAGGGCAAAAAACAAAGTGTTTAATGGAAAAGCAACATTATATCTTCAGAGGAAAAAAAGAATAAAGGAGCTCCCCTTGCCTGTAATTACATACATCTTCTCAGGTACTTAATTTGGACTCATGGCTTCCTCATTAACCATATAAATGGAATTACTGACTTGATTCCAGCAGAGAACATAAAGTACTTAAAAAACTGCTTCGGTCAGATTATACATTATTAATAGTCATAAGGCATGGAATTATTTAGTGTTTAGTATTAGAGTGTTTGATGGCTTCCCTGCACATGTATTATAATTCTAATGGTCACTCTGTGTTCTTCCGTGTATCATGCTTGTATGTATTTACAGCATTTAAACATTTGTGCTATCAAGTAAAATTAATGCTCAAGAAGGCTGGTGCTTTGTTTATTCATAAAACATTTGCATCCCCAGCTGAGAATCTTAAACTAAAGTCTCCTTGACCAAAAGCTTCTGCAGGCCATTTGGGGTCGTGAGCCCCAGAACCAATTGTCTTCTATTAGTAGAGACTTATTGAAGCCCTAGTGTTGTTTGGCTCATTGAAAGATCTTCTATTTAGCCTGCCCTGTTTCTAGCTGCACTTTTTTTTTTTTTTTTTTTTGGTTCTATTTCTATAGTCATTCAATGTCTTTAAATAATTTTAGTCTTAATATAACTGAGCCTTAATTAACCAACTCCTGACTACAGGTTTATCTAGTATAATGCAGAAAACTTTGATTTGCTATAGGTGATATTTTTCCACCACTCTACATTGTAAGTTCATTTCTGATACTGCTATTTCTTGTTTTATGAGTTAGATAGAGATTATGGTGATGATGATAATAATCAAAAAATAATTTATTGAGTTCTTAGATGTCAAACATTTAGCTAAATACTTCACTTACATGTTCACATTTACTCTTCACAAGAACCCTATGAAGTAGATATTTTTATTTTTTTTCTCCTGTTTAATTCCCTCCCCCCCCCCTGCACCTCCACCCCTGACCTATGGATGTTGCAGTTTCCCTTAAACTGGATCTCTGAGGCAGGGACGTCTCTTCCCACACACTCGAGGCGTGCACCAGGTCCTGGGGCCTGGGGCCTGTTGCCCCCGGGGCCAGGTACCCCCAGTGTACTCAGGGGGCCTGGAGCACCTGGGGCCGGGCACACCCAGGGTATGGTCTGTGGCTCCACCCAGGACCTTCTGCGTGTAAAGCAGATGTGCTAACCACTATACTATGGAGCCACCCCCAGATATTATTATCATCATCATCGTCATCATCATTACCATTACCATTTTACAGAAGTAAGAGCTGAGGCCCAGGTCACACAGCCAGTCAACGCTCCACCTGACACCCACACCAAGGTCATCTGACTCTACCCCACACACTTGTAACTATTGTGCAACCCTCATTGGCTCCAGATCTCAAGTCTTAGGAGCTATGGGAATTTCGTGCTGCTTTTTTAAAACCATTACATATACACTTTTAGTTTATGTATGGTTTGTTTAGGAAAACTCTTTGTATTCAAATTGCCTTGATCTTAAAAGCTAAAGGTCAGAGAATTATTCTGAGCCCTTCATGCTCCTCTATCTTCTTTCTCCTTTTTCTTTACGTATTTTTCCCTTCTAGGATGATGGCCTGAGTTTCACCTTTGTGGTTCTCTTTTTCAGAATAGAGTTAATTTTCTTTATTTCGTAATTAACTTCTACTCCATGTTCTGACAGTGGGCTGTGGGATTTGCCCATGTGGATGATAACGAAGTAGCATCTGGCCAGGGACCCAGTTTTTCTCCTTAAGAAACATGAACCTCTGAGGCTAGGGAAATGCTGCAAAATATAACAAAGTTTTCTTCTGCTTTCTCTGTACTCTCACCTCTGGCCTCCTCGGGGCCCCAGTTCACTCCTCTTATGTATGAAAGTCACTGGGATATCGATTCACCCTGGGCGTTGGTTTCATAATGTGGCACTTATGTCAGGTGGCACTAAAATCTATGACCGTGCGTGGAGGATTTAAGCTAAAGGAATGTTACTCGGGTGCTAGAACATTAAGTCGAAGCAATAACCATTAATAGCTATCGTATTCTTACCCAGTTCCAGGCCCTATGTGAAGTTCTTCCCGTGTTATTCCATTTCGCCCTTATGTCAGCCTTACACAATAGATACATGATCCCATTTTACTAATAGAGAAATGGCAGATGATTCACCGTATGTGTCACAGCTGGCAAATGGGGGAAATGAGTTCGAATTCTGGTCTGTTTTATTCTAAAACCATGCCTAACCTCTGCATCCAACTGAACGGAGAACACAGGTAGGAGCAGGAAGATGGTCAGCCAGAGCTGTCACGCACTCCGCCCTGCACACAGGCTGATCCTGACAAAGAATTAGCTGGAATCCTCTCTCACTCCTGGGGTGATGATATTTCCCTCCCATCTGTGGTGGAAGTTTACCAGGTGGCAAAAGTGGCAACAAGGGTGATTCCCGAACCCAGGAATCCTCGGACCCAGGAGGACAGAATGAACCTCTTGGGACAGAATGAACCTCTTTCCTGCTTCCATCCTCAGTAGGAGAAGAGCAGAGGATATGACATGAGGAAGGAGAGAGAACTCATTTACTGAGCACTTACTGTATGCATATTCTGTACTACGTTCTTTCACACTAATCTGGTGGAGAGCTCATTCCTCGTTTCCTTCATGAATAACTGTTGACTGAGGATTGTTTTGGGGGAGCAAATGACTGGAAAATAAATCACATAGAACTCATCTGACTTGTCTTTTGCATAGTCTTTAACATATAAATAGAGCATTAGATCAAAGCTGTGTGATGGTTGGTTTCATGTGCCAACTTGACTGAGCTGTAGTACCCAGTTATTTAATCAGACACCATTAAGTGTTGTTCTGAAAGTATTTTGTAGATGTGGTTAACGTTATAAGCAGTTAATTTTAAGTAAAAGAAAGTACCTTAATAATGTGGTGGGCCTCGTTTAATCAATTGAAGGCATAAAAACAAAAACTGAGGTTTCCCAGAAAAGAAATTCTGTCTTAATACTGAAACATCAACTCCTGCCTGAGTTTCCACCTGGCCCTACAAATTTCAGCCACCGCAATAATGTGAGCCAATTCTTTAAGACAAGTCTATCTATATCCTTAAAATGTCATCTGTTGCAGCCTGAAATTTTCAAAACTCTTGAAAGCACTTGGGTGACAGCTGCCAACTTTGGGAGCAACAATGTTGCCTTCGCTGTGTCTCTTGGACATTATTCTTTAATTCTCAGCATCCCCCAAGACATTCTTCAAGTGTCATTGTCACCTGGATTGGGAGATGAGCGATCTCGTGGTTCTGGGTTCTTCCACTTCTGTTCTCATCGAGAGGTTACAAAGAAACACAGTGCAGCAGAGCAGTTGCCGCAGGGGCCTGGAGTTCTGTGTCACTCTAACGTATGTAGCATGGACCCCCTGAAGAGAGGAGGAGGCTGCCCACACTGGGTCCACCCCGTTCCTAAGGCAGATGTGATCATCCTGATCCCCTTGCTGTCCTCCACGTAGACAACACCAGTAGGAGAGGTCGTGTCTCATTTAGAGCCTTCATCTCAGGGTCTCAGACTTTTGTAGCATCGAGTCAGATTTAATTGGTTTCTCTCTGACAGATTTAAAGTCCATCAGATCATCTGAAGGGCCTGAAGATGAGCTTATTTGCCTGTCTTCAAGACAAGTTAGTGGAAAAATTCAGCAGAGGAATGTTTAGCAGCTTGAAGCTCATAAATCTGTCAGCAATCTTTACTGATCATGTACATGAAATTAGACAAGGCTTTTTTACTCCCTTACCTTCAATGTCATTTTTAATTACATACTCTACGTTATGGATAGACCAGTTTCTTCTCAGCTGCTAACCAGGCTTTTGGACAAGAGGAATAGTTTTTATATCTATATCAACCTCCTTCTGATTCACAGTTTACAGTGACATACAGCCCGGGATCAGGTTAAAAATATAATCTGTAATAGGTCAGTCAACCCACTTTCATTATGCTCAACTAGATATAATTGGTAATATTGACAATGCCCTGGATTGCATTGATTTCCCATCCAAGTGGAAACCCTTAGTGACACTTTTCTTTTTCATTCCACTCCTTATTAGTTATGAAAAATCTTCCAAGGAAAAATTATATTAGTCATAAGATTTTATATATATATATATGCTGTTTTCCTAAAAGATTTAGCCTTGAGTGTAATTTACCACTTAACTGCATGCTGACTCTGCAGAGCGTCCATGCAATCTGATTCTGGTTTTGCAATGCAACAGAGATGCCCAGCTGAGGTGGTGAGTAGGGGCTACAATGACCATATTCCACTTGCCAAGTTGTCCACCTTGAGGAGTTTCTCCAATTCACATGAGGCACCATGTGGCAAGCCTGCTGGGTGTTTTATATACACCATTATATTTAATCTCCACAAATGCTGCACATGGCAGAGTTGTGAATATGGAGAGACCCTGGGCTGTGTGGTTGGAATTGGTGGTATCAGTATGAACTCATGATATTGATAGCGGAACAGCCATAGACATAAATAAATGTAAGTGGGGTTTATGTGTGTGAATGTATATTTTTGAAAGCTGTCTGCTTGGAATAAGACAAACTTGGGCTTAAATCTTAGCACCTTGTCCATATGGCTTTGGTCAAATCATTTAACAATTCTAACCCGCAATTTCCTCATAAAAAAAAGGAAAATGAGAATTAGGTAGTAATATCTATCTTATTGCTTGTGTGGATTAAATGAAATAACGGCATACTTATCATGATGTCTGACACATACTATGTAACCCAAACTATGGCTAATACAATAACAACATTATTACTAATTTCTTCTTATTATATGTTTATCTAAAATGGCTAACAACATACATGTGCCCAGGATACCTGGGTATCTCCCATCATGACTCTTGCTTGCCCTGCTTATTTTCTCCTAGGATGCTGAACTTAATTTAAGTAGAACCACTAAATTTCAGCCAAGATTTTCCCAGGATCAAGGCCTGCCCAATGGGGAGCTGTCTTTCTCAAAGAGTCAGGCCAAACCCAAGGGATTGTGAGAGCTTCAGATCAAAGCCTGGATCAGCAAGGCAAACCTGATCATGAAATAACTCAGACAGCCTGCCCATTCAGAGACACTGCCTGGCTGAGCTCTTCCAAGAGAGGACCCATCTTGTTTCCCCCAGTCACTAGCTCATTCATAATTATGAGATCAAATAACATCTCCATTATCCACCACCCTAAAATATGTTGAAATGATTTATGAAATATGTTGAAATGATTTTTGTTTCTCAAGCCTTTCATTAAAGAGGGTGAGGCTAATTTTACTTGAATAAGGAGCATCATAGTGACAAAATACAATGAACCTTTTTTTTATGAGGTTCAACCAAAGCATGGTGTCACACTACTAGGCAATGAATGACATCTTAAGCCCCAGGAGCAGAAAAAAAATTTCAGGTGAAACTTCTGCAAAGGGAAAAATGGCCAGCTATCAGATCCTGTGGTTCTTTGTTGAAATCCACTTCCTCCCACCCTTGGCAGACTTAATGTAAATGACCCAAGTTTAAAAGGGGAAGTCAGACTATTTATCTGTTGCTGAGTCTTTAACTGAAAGACTGCCTGACAGGAAGCCTGAAATAGGACTCACACAAATGCCAGAGCTCCATGGCCTTGGTGACATGGAGAGCACTGGGAAGAAGATCATCAGGAGGGTTTTTGCACAAGTTCTTGAATTATTTAAAGTAATGTTCTTAGATCACTTGAGGAGTCATTATCCACTCAGTACACTGATTACACCCTTTAGGTTTTCCTTGGAACAAATTACACCATAAGAATTTCCTTCATAAACATGTAATTACTTTTTAAAAAATCACAATTTAGTAAATAATAATAGAAAATCCTATAATGCTTTACATATTGGCTTCCATTATTTTGTTAGGTTTCTAGGGCCTTCCTGAAGTATTTTAATCTTCTCAGCATATAATCAATAACTTGTGGGTGTTTTTCCAAAAGCAGAAGGCAAGGCAAGGAATCGGCTTTTAGGTTAGGCCTGGGTGGGAAAGGGGGAGCAGACCCAGAGGAAGGGAAAATGCCTCTGAAGGAAAAATGCCCACTTTGGAGTTCAAAAGAACATGGACTGGGTTCCCCAGGTACAACCTGGCTCAAATTTCATTTCCTTCACTTACCAGCAGTACATCCTTGGCATACATTGAAATCTTCCTGAGACTCAGTTTCCTTATTTGTGAATTGTGGATAACAGTATTTACTTTGAAGTATTAGTGGGAGGATTGTCCATCATCATTGTTTGACCTTTGATTGTTGGTCAAGATCTGGGGCTTCTTGATTGGTCCTTGTGTTCAAAGTTATTAGCTCAATGGACCTTCTGCAAATGGTGAGTCAAAGCAGACCTGTCTCATTTGGCTACAGGTTTCTTTTTCTTGTGGGTCAAGCATATTTTTTATTAAATTTATTGGGGTGACATTGGTTCATAAAAATTACAAAGGTTTCAAGTATACAATTTAATAGAGCCCCTCTACCTGTCCTGATGTTCCATCCCAATCACTACAAGAAACTATTTGCTTTTACAGAAATGATTTTGCTTTGCCTTTGCCTTTTATAAACATCATTTTCTCTTGCAGTATATGGGAGAGGGCTGATTATATATCTTTAGCCCAATTAAACTGAGGTTTTGTTTACAAAATTTCTGCTTGTAAATATTTCCTTGGCAACATGCATTTGAGAAGAGTAAATCTACTTCTATATTTAAAATAATTTCAGAAAGACCACCTAGTGTTCCAACTCTATTTTATAATCTCTAACTTATGATTAGTGTTTTTCAAAGCACATTATAGTCACTATATCATTGGATCTTAGAGACAACAGAATTATTATTCTACTTTCTAGATTAGGAAAAGTTCGTTCTAGAGTTTGTGACTCAGCTGCTACAAAACTGATATTAAGATTTGGGGTTATTAGTTCTCATTGCTGGTTTCCAGTGCTGGTTCCCATTGCTTCAACTTTACTATATTGTGACCCATGAAAATACTTTATTTTATTATGTAATAAAAATAATATTGGCAAAAGTAATAATAAAATACCTTCAGAATGCTTTGTGCCCAACGTTTCTTCTCCTGATTTCTGCTTCCATGAAATATATTTTCAGTACCATGTTTACTAACTTTAAATAAGTTTACAAAGAAAATTAAAAAAATAATAATAAGTTTACATGAGGGAATACTCAAACAAAATAACCCAAATAGGCTAGAAACATAATATAATGACCTCTTCTCACTCAAATTGTTAGAAGAGTCAATTAGACCTGTGTAGCCATCAGCTAAACACATTGGTTTAAACATACAGTAAATCTATAGGAGGTGAACACACAGCGTAAACATAGATATATGCCTTACTGTTAAAGTGTACAGCTGAAACATTGGATTTCATTAACCAATGTCACCAAAAATAAATAAATAAACATACAGTAAATCTAATTTCTTCATAAAAAACTTCTATAGAAGCTGTGCAGATAGAAGGGAAGGATGGAGGATTCTCAGTGGAACTTCAAAAAGTCAATGTAGTTCCAATTATCTGCTTTTGCTAGATGAAAAAGGAGAAAATAATATATTTAAACATATCTGTTTGCATGTGTGTGTGTGTGTAAAGTAGGTAGAGAGATAGATGATAGATAGATAGATAGGTAGATAGATAGATATAGATAGATATGATGATGATGATGATGATGATGATAGATAGATAGATAGATAGATAGATAGATAGATAGATAGACAGACAGACAGACAGATAGATAGATAGACAGACAGATAGACAGACAGACAGATAGATAGATAGATACCTTTCTAGTTGAAGCAGTCAGAAATAAAGAAATCATAAGTTTTAGCAAGGGATTGAACTCAGCCAAGACCAGCAGGTTAGGTTCACTCTTCTTCCCTGTCCACAGTCCCTCCTAAGCACTGTCCCTAGGAGCCTAAATACTCTAGGAAGGTTTTCCCCCTTACAATTTTTGCCCTATAGGCAAACCTATCTCGAAAAAAAAAAATTAAAATTTAATGATTTAGAACTGCTCCAATTCAAGTCAGTGGTTACTATTTGTCTGGCATATTAGAAATTGAGTATATCGATTTTTAATTTCTCCCACACTCAATGGGCTCTCAACCTGCGGCAAGCCTCGAAACCTGTTTACCTCGTGAGATCAAGCCAGGGGCACATGAGAATGAACTTTCAAACTGTAAAGTGCTGCTAAAATGTCAGAAACTCCTATAGGGATTCAATTCAACAACAACCTGGACATGTTGAAAACACACATAAAAGGGAGAGTTACTTTAAAGAAACTGTTTTTAGTCACTGGGAACATTATTTATACCCTAAAATAAAAAGTTTCAAGATTCATTCACTAAAGAAGTTGCTCTCTATGAAATATTTTCTGATAACTCTTTGTTAATTAGTGTTTTGCCTTTTAGTTATATCACATAATTCACATACCATGTAATTCTTACTTTTCACAAATTCAAATTGATCATCATTCAGTTAGTGTAAATTAATAAGTCTTAGTTGGCAAGCTTCAGATTTGGAAATTTCTGTTAAGCAAATATTTTCTTCATATTCTAGAAAGAATGTCTCTATAGAAAGTGGGGTAACTGTGTTCTCATTCATTATTATTAGTTCAGTGTTTTTGCAGCAAAAAGCACTGTCACATGTTTTACAAACGCTTTGGGTTTCAGCTTTCATCCTGAGATTTTTCATTAACATATTACTCAATGCCTAGAACCCAATTTATGTGTCAAGAAAAAATCAGCAACTGTCACTCATCTGCTCTGACTGTCGTATAAATATTCAGTGTATTTCATGTAAGCAATATGACCTCATCTTCCCAAACATGTAATTACATAGAGTGTATATGGGATTGGGCTACAAGTTGCAGGGGATAGAAAAAAGGTAATTGTCAATTATTCATGAAAACCGTAACAATTATTATAAAGATATTTGTGGAGGTTAGAATCTAAAAGGAGAGGTGAGCTCTACATACAAAGCCATTAATGAATAAAAGACAGTGGATGATCAGGAAATGCAATTAGAGGAAGAAATAGATCAGTGAAGAACATGGCATTTGGCGAAGGTGAGACATGAATTCAGCCATACAGGGTGAGTAGAATTTAAATACGATAAAACGTAGGAGGAAAAAAGAAACAATTCAGATTGGACTTGAGGGAAATAACTGCATAGGTATGAATTTTATTGATGACTTTAGTTGATATGTAGCCTTCTCTTTTATTTTTTCTTTGCTTAGAGATCATTATATAAATAATGTGAGTCCTTCCCATTTTTGTGTTGTTGTAATAGGCACTTATTGTTTGGTCTAAAATCAAGCATTCCTATCCTTTGTGAAGCCTTCTCTCTCTACATCCCTCCAACTTGTTTATTCATCTTATGCTCTCTAAGCAAATATAATTTCTTCATATGGCCCTGTCCTTCTAGCCACATTTGATTTGTCCAAAAATGAGCACCTGACCTAAGCTGGGTCAGTGAGATTTTTTTCCTGGATTTTTGCACTTGGAAGCAGGATGAATATTTCGCCAGTCTTTCTCTGGTGCGAAAGCTGTAAGATGTGAACTCGGGAGGATTTTAGCAGTCATGTTTTTGGCCACATGGAGAAAGCTACTCTGCAATAGAGAAAAAGGAGGCTGACATGACACATAGAGGGGTATAAACAAGAAAGAGTAAGAACATCTTGAAGGTTCTATTATTATAGAGATTCAACCATAGCTTTATTCTTGGTTTAACATTTTTTGATGAAAATGTTCACACATATATAAATGTTGAAATAATTATACAGAGAGCACTCATATCTACCACCTAGCTTTTTTTACAATTAACATTTAACATTTTGCTGTCTTTGCCTTATCACTTATCTATTTGTCTATTCATCTCTTATTCATAGTCATCTTATTTTTCACGTATTTTAACTAAGTTCAGACATCACTACACTAAACCCCTAAATACTTTAGTATACATATCATGAAGTAGAGTTCAATTATTGTTTACTTTTATTGAAGTAATTTACACACAATGAGATGCATAGATTTTTAAGTATGCATTCTATGAATTTTGACAAATGCATACATTTCTATAACTGAAACCCCTATCCAGATAACCAGTATTTTCTTTAAATGTTTCCCTTTCTGCTTAAAATAATCAGAGATTTTTATTTCTACTTTCAACCAAAAGAATCAGAGTTATACTTTAAAAAATTCACAACTGAATTGGGAATTGGACTGTCTTAGTCTGCATGGGCCATTAAAACAAAATACCACAGACCGGGTGGCTTAAAAAACAGACACTTATTTCTCACCATTGCAGAGGCTGGGAAGCCCAAGATTAAAGGGGCTGCAGATTTAGTTCCAGGTAATAAACTTCTTCCTGCCTTGTAGACAACTGTCTTTTTCCTGTGTTTTCACTTGGCCGGGAAAGAGAAAAAGAGCTGTTTTTTCCTTCTTTTTTTTTTTTTATAAGGACATTAATCCCATCATGGGGGGCCCTTTCTCATGATCTCATCTTAACCTAAACACCATCACATTGAGGGATAGGGCTTCAACGTGTGAGTTTGGAAGAGACACAAACATTTAGTCCACAACATGAACTAGGGATGTAAGGCCTTTGTTAGGCCATGTGGTGCCTTTTTGTAAATTAGGAAAAGGCTGTTGTTCCAGCCTGATGCAACATCATGGTCTCAGGGGCCAATAAGAGGAACAGGGCTGGATGTCCTGTCTTAGCCCCAGGTTAAGTACACTTTACAGTAAGCATGCATAGGTGTGCATGGGGATCCTGCAGTGACCCTGGGTCCTCAGCCTAAGGTATAAGCCCTATTATGGCTTAACAGTTTCTTTTACCCAAATATCATAATTTTACTGTGGCTTTGTCACTGCTCAAAGCATCCTGGGGTGTTCACCAAGCAAAGCACTCTCTCCTGACCTCTATATTAAGCCACTAAAAGGAGAACTTCAGTGGGGTGTGGCAATACTGGACATGGGAATGTTTCTAGAAGTGAAATCGTATTTATGGAAGTGAAACAGTATGTGCTAAGAAGAGCAAAGTGACTGTTTATCTCTGATTTGTGACTTGAATCACCAGAGCAGAAAAAGGTAAGTTGGTGACCGAATTATAAATATGGTTTTTTTGGACACCAACTAATGTTCCCAAGATGCTGCAAACTGGTATTTACACATTATTTTGCAAACATGGAGGAAGTCATATTGCAATCAAAATGCACCAGCGGTAAAAGTTATGCCTGGGCCGGTTGGGTAGTGTTTCAAGGCCTCTACGAAGAGATAAAGCCTCCCAGAAACGAAGCCTAGGTTTCTGGAGGCACGAAACAGGATTATGGTAAGTCACTACAGACAACCAGAAAATTATCCAAACTAAGGAGCTGTTTTCTTCTGAGACTTGAAAAAAGATCAGGCATTTTCTCCCAGGAGGAACGATGATGAGGAAGATCCGCAGCATAAATAATTGCCCATCTTCATAAACCTTATACATCTTTATAAGCCTTTCCAGAAGAAAACTATAATTCAGAGGTCAGCTCAGGGAAGGAGGAAGACATTTTATTTATGAAGGAGATACTTGGTCTGCAGGCTACATTTGAAGCCACCGGAAGGGAAGAAATAGGCTTACTAGGAAAATGGAAACTCCCGATTTTTCCAGCTGTGCTCCTCAAATTAAAGGCATAGAAACGAGTCTCATGGGGGTGGAGAATCCATCAGTCTATCAATCACCATTTCTGTACCAGGCAGGTAGGGAATGCAGACATTCAAGAAACTGCGCCTGTCCCACACGGAGTGCCATCTCTTTTCATCCCCAGAGGCATTGTTCAGGTCTTCATTGTCTCTTGTCTTATGTATGAAATTAGCCTAAATTTGTCCTTAATCCTGACTTACTGGGCGCTGACAGTCAGAGGCGTTTTTATAAATCACAGAAGTTGAGAGGCCTTCTAAAGGCGGGTGGTTGAGAACTTGAACTCACAGTTAGACTGCCACTTTCTTACAGGATGACCTTGATCATGCTGATTAGCTGATTTTGTACTTGAGTTTCCCCTTCCCTGACCTCTGGATAACAAGAGTACTCTCATAGGGTCAGAGTAGTATAGGCAAATAGTGTATATAAAATGGTGCCTGGCACGTCCTAAACACTCAGTAATTACTAAACATTATTATGAAGTCATTTCCCCCGGGTAAAAACATGCCAGTGCCTCCCATTACCCCGCAAGTTCAGTCCTAATTCCTGACAGTGACGCTAAGGCCTTTTGAAATCAGGCTTCAGCCTCCTTCTCCCCCGTCAACTCCTGCCACCTCCACCCTGACTCAGAACTTCATTTCTTTAATTTGTCACAAACCTTCATTCCTCTGAGTCTTGCACATACTGCTCCCTTCCTCTGTAAGTCCTTCTCCTCTATACTCAGTTATCAGCTACTGATCCTTCACAAAAAGGCTCTGAGATTTTAGTGGTTAAAGGTCTTGAAAAATGAGTGACCAGGGTTTTAATTTTGGCCCTGATACTCATTCAACAGGTGATCTTATGTAAATAAAGCTACTTTTCTGTGCCTTGTTATCCTAATTGGTAAAATGGACTTAATGCCTGCCACCCCCTGAATGTGTCCCCAAAATTCATATGTTAAAACCTAACCCCAAGATGATCATATTAAGAGGTGGGTTCTTTGGGAGCTAATTGGGTCATGAGGATAGAGCCCTCGTGAATGGGATTAGTGACGTTACAAAAGAGGCCCCAGAGAGCTCCCTGGCCCCCTCCACCATGTGAGGAGATAGATAGCAAAAGTCTGATACCTGGAAAAGGGTCCTCATCCAACCATGCTGGTTCCCTAACCTTGGACTTCCAGCTCCAAAACTGTGAGAAATAAATTTCTGTTGTTTATAAGCCACCCAGTCTGTGATATTTTGTCATAGCAGCCTGAATGGGCTAAGACAATGCCCCACAACATAGTTACAAGGATTAAATAAGACACTGAGCACAAGGGACTTAGTAAATGGTCTGGTATACACAAGGACCACAGTGAGCGTAACTGCAGTTGCAACCCTGACCTTTTCTTTGTGCTTCCAAAGCTTTTTTTATACACCATTATGATGATGTTTGTTAAATTGTAGAGTAGTACTACTTGATCACAGATCATTTCTGCATGGACATGTATCTGTGTGAATACAGGGCCCCATATGTTGTTCATCTCTGTAGACTTGGTGCCCTACTCAATCCCAAGAAGAGTGTAAGTGCTTGAATATGTGTTGGATGGATGGATGGATGACAAAAAAGAAGCAGATCAAGTGACGTGTGTTTAAAATATAACTATCAAAAAGGGCAGTATATGCTTTAGAGATTAATAGTCCAGGATCTTAGTACTATAGAGGTTCAGAGTAGAGAGAGACCTTTGCATGCCCAAGCAACAGGAATGCTTCCTGGGCAAATGAGAAACTTGAACTGGGCCTTGAACGATAGGTGGGTTTATGAAGGGCCAAAGATCCTCTAAGTGGCAGTAGTGCAGCCATCTATGTATGTATTTCTCAAAAAGTCTAAATCAGATAATTCTCAATTAATTGGGAGGTGAGGCTGGATAGGAGGTCACAGATAAATACAAAATATGACTATAACGAAACTGTGCTATAAAATAGATTTGAAGCAAATGTATTTAGTTGTATCTTAACTGATATTTAGAAAAACACATTTTATCTATTACAGAAGCCAGCTACCTTTGTATTCTGCATGGTCTACTAAGCAAAGCAAGTGACCAAATGCAACACTAAGCTGTAGTTGTTAGTGCAGGCAATCTGCTGAAATAAATAAACCCCAAAATATAAATGGTCAAATACAATTACAGTATTTCTTGCTTAAGTAACAACCCAGAGACTGTGGTCATGATTGGTGGGTGACTCTCCCACCCTTGATGACTCAGGGATTCAAAATCCTTCCATCCTGTGGTTCTGCCTCCCCTCAGGGTCTCACTGGGACCCACCATTTAAAAGGAGAAGAATGCAGAAAGCACACACTGAAGAATTTTTATGGGTCAGGCCTACAATTAAGGCACTGATCTTCTGCTCAGGTTCCATGAGCAAAAACTCAGTCACATAACCACGCCTAACCACCCAGGAGGGTGAAAATGATGTCTAGCTGTGTGCCCAGGTAACTGGCGTTACCAAGCAACCAGTAGAATCCGCCATGGGACCATCCGGTTTTTGCCAAATGCTTTCCCTTCTCTTCTCCAAATGACATCACAATGTTATTAGTACCCAGTGTCTAAAACCCTGGTTTATATATTTCATAGTTTAACTATTAAACTATATAATTTCCATTAACACTTTTGCTCCTGCTAAAGTGTTAATGGAAATAAAACAACCTGCACATGCTAATGTTGTAAGCAGTTGATTCCAGGGGCTGAGTAATTTTCAAATGAGTGATGCCTACTAATCTATAAATTAGGAACTTAACTTTTTTGCAATGGGAAATTATATTTATTTATTTATATAATTTTATATATATATAATTTTAGACACACAGTTATATGAGAGAGAGAGAAAAAAATGCAATATCTCTTCTCATTATTTATCGTTATTAACACATACCTGGATAATCAAGATTAACCACTATTTACTGAATGCATATTGTGTTCCAGATTAGCACTTTATACTCTTAGAGTAAAATCATGATTCAGGGTTAATGACTGCTCTTTTAAAGTGAGAAAGCTCAGATGAAGAGAGGTTTAGTGACTGGCTCAAGGTCTCTTTCCTAATAATTGGCAGAGCTGATATTTGAATCCAGGTCAGCTGGCCTTTAGGGCCCACATCCTTTACTGCATGCCATGTTTCCTACATCGATAACATACCTTAGGTTGGAAATAAAAGGATTATACTCTAATTATGATCATTTATAGTCATAATGAGAATTCATGGGGGGTTTTTTGTTTGTTTTTGTTTTGGCCCAATCCAGAATCTATATGTCTCAATTTCATCACAGGAGCAGTGAGATAATCCAGCTTTTTATGCAAAATATTACTGTTTTGCATATTTATCATACCTGCTTTTTGAAAGTGATATGAGTGATTCATAATGAGCATATTGGCTCAATACTGGGGCAGAGAGGGACTAGGGCAACAATTCATGGTAGAAGTGTAAGCTTCCTCAAGAAATCAGAAGTCTTGATCCAGGGCCTAACATGAAGGGGAGAGAGTTTCTGAAGGGTTCAGATTTATTTCTGTTGCAAAATCAGAATGAGACGATACATGTAGTTATAGAGATGTCTCAAAATAAATGAAAGAAGGTTTAAGTTAAAAGACTTAACACTTATGAACCACATAGCTTATAGTACACTATTAAATATTATTTTTATTAGCCATTTATGTTAAAAGCATTGGTTTTTAAAATATGAATGTTTAAAATATGCCATGATTTCCTAACTCTTCTTGGGAATTTCTCTGTATTTTTTTCATTTTTTACATAGTGGGGTGCACAGAAAGAAAGAAAAAAGGTAGATCAGAGAAGTGCGATTCTTTTAGGTGAGACCTCAGCACCAGTCAGGGTCATGGAAGTTTCTGAGTGTGATTGCTTGTCTGGAGAAGTGTAAGCTAGATGTGATCTGGGTGCTCTGGAAACATGCTCATACAGGCCTGTGATTGTCCCATGAGCTGGGCACATGGAAGACCTATGTACACCAGGTCCACAGAGAACGCAGGCTCGAAGAGTAGGTGATTAGTCTAAGTCATGCTTTATGTGCGTACAACATTGTGAGGACAAAGAAAAATGCATAGTGTTATTTAAATACTTTGAAATTTATTGATATCTACTTTATGGGCCAGAATAGGGTCCATCTTGCCAAATGTTTCATCTACACTTGAAAAAAAAATGTGTACCTTGCTACACATTGTTGAGTGGAGTGTTCTATAAATATCAATTAGGTGAAGTAAGTTGATACTATCATTCAAATATACCATATCTTTCCTGATTTTATGTCTGCTTTTTCTATAAATTATTGAGACAGGGATATTAAAATCTCTAACCATCATTTGCCTATTTCTCCTTATAATTCTAATAGTTTTTGTTTCATGTACTTTGAATCTCTGTTATTAACTGCATAAATGTTTGGAATTGCTATGTCCTCTTGATAAATTGACCCTATTATCATTACAAAATGAACTTCTTTATCACAGTAACATTCTTTGCTCTAAAATCTATTTTGTCTGATATTAATATAGCTGCCTCAACTTTCTTTTGATTTATGAAATGACAAGCCACAGACTGGAAGAAAATATTTGCAAAGCATATATCTGATAAAGGACTTGCTTCTACAATTTAGAAAGAACTCTCAAAACTCAATATTCAGAATGCAAATAACCTAATTTTTCTAATGGGTGGAAGTTTTGAATAGATACTTCACTACAGAAGATTCACAGATGGCAGTTATGCACATGAGAAGATCCCCTAATCATTAGGGAAATGCATCTTAGAACCACTGTGCAGTCTCACTTCACACCCATTAGAATGGCTAAAGTTAAAAAGACTGACCACTTGAAACTAATAATAAAATAAAATAAAATGCTTTAAAAATAAAAAAGAGAGAGATAAACCTTGAAAAAATGGAATATTGCTTAACAATAAAAAGAAAAGAAATACTGATTTAAAAAAAAAAAAAAAAACGACCACAATAAGGTGGGAAGGATCTGAAGGAACTGAAACTCTCATGTGCTGCCAGTGGGAATGTAAAATGGGACAACCACTTTGGAAAGTCATTTGGCAATTTCCTATAAAATTAAATATAATGTGATATAAGGCAGCTATTTCATTCCTGGGAATTTACCCACGAGAAAAGAAAGTATATGTTCATACAAATATGAATGTTCAAAGTAGCTTTATTTGTAATAGCCAAAAATGGAAACAACCTAAATACCCATCAACAGATGAACAGATGAATAGATAAACAAACTGAAGAATATATAAACCATAAAATATTACTCAGCAATAAAAAAAGAAATGAGCTATTGATAAATAATATGACATGGATAAATTGCTAAATAATTATGCTGAGCAAATGAAGTCAGACCCCCCCAAAAAGAGTACATGCTTTACAATTCCACTCACATAAAATATAGAAAATGAAAAGTAATCTAATGTGACAGAAAGCAAGTCAGTGGTTGTCTGAGGATGGGGCTGGTAGGGAAGGATAGGCAGCAGAATTACAAAGCATCATGGGGAGTTGTTTGGGAGTGATGAATATGTTTGTTACCTTGATTGTGGTGATGGTTTGACAGGTGTATGCATATGTCAGAACTCATCAAATTGTACACTTTAAATGTATGCAGTTTATTATATGCCAATTATAACTCAATAAAGCTGTTTTAAAAAAATAATTTCATATCTACCCAAGAAAAATGAAAACATATGTCTACACAAAGACTTGTAAACAAATGTTCTTAGCATTATTCATAATCACCAAATATTGGAAAAAACTTAAATGTCCATCAACTGGTGACTGTATAGACAAAATTGCCTATACCAAGACAATAGAATACTAGTCAGCAATTAAAAGGAATGAACTATAAATGCATGTGCAAGAAATGCTCAGCGCAAGAAACCAGACCACATATTATATGATTCCATTTATATGAAATATCCCAAAAAGGCTGGCTATTTCAATGTAGAGAGAATGTAGATTAGCGATTGCTTACGGAGGGAGTTTGGTAATGGAGATTAATAGTGATATGCTTTAGCAATCTCATTGGGGTGATGAAAATATTCTAAAACTGATTTATGCTGAAGGTTGCACCAGCATAGTAAATTTACTAAAATAAGTAGTCCTAAATTCTGACCCACCTGTCCTAATTCTTTCTCAGCTCATGGTGAACTCCTGGAATGGGTCTCCATAATAGGAAGTAAAACTTGAGGAAACTTAGAAGGAGACGCAGCAGTTAGATTCTGCACTGCACACTATCAAATAACTCCTCTGAGTAATGCTGTTACCTTGAAAGTGTGATTATGGAAGATAGATATTTGAACAATGAGCACATTATATGGCTATGGCCATGAAAATGAACTGTAGACATTTCAGAATATTAAGAGGAGAAACAAACTTTCAGTGGCTCAGCATTCTAGGTTGGTATCGATCAGGGGATAGTACTACCATCTGAGTATATTAAGAAGAATAAATTCTGAAAACATCATAAGGGCAATGAAATCAGGGAAGTTATGGTATAACCCTGGGCTTAATTTTTATGTATGCCGTGAAGATAAGAAAAAAAAAGAAGAAAAGGGCAATTTTTTTTTGTTCTGAAAGTTTTTCTTCTCTGATGATGAATATAAATTTTATCTCTAAATGGAAAAGCAAAGAAATAGAAATAGTATTTTACACACTTATGTGTCATCCAGTGGGAAAGTTAATAGACAGGCAGAAATTACATCATGTCTTTCCAGGATTTCTATCTCACAGAAATAGTGTGGTATTACATTTCTATGCAAAGCAATGGGGATCCTGCTGGTGGTGAACTCAGTGAGGGAGAGAGTAGAATGCCTTCCAGATGATCCTGGAAGTTAACCTCAGCACAGCCTTGTTGTCCAGTGACACCAGCTCCTTGTGTATGCGTATAAACCAGAATTCAGTCATCAGCACGGAACCTAGGTGGTAAGTGCCTGATGGGGATGAGGGCAGATGGGAAGCTTCACTTGCAGAGGAGCCAATAACGCTAAGGGGCCAGTCTACACAGAACGAAACCTGCGCTTATCATGATCTCTGTGATCCTCTGCACTTTGATTACTGCTAATACTCAACTAAAAAGGTTTACTTGTCTCTACCCCTAAAAATAAATATCTCTCCAGAAAGAGTGGAGGTGATCATAACTACAGAAGAGATGGTGAATGCTTCAAAGGATATCCAGCCAGCAAAGCAACCCGAGCCTTTGCTTTTGAAAATATACAAGGAAAAGCGCCAACTGTGCTTGGGTGTGAACAATGCCTGAAGCACTTAAAATGCTACTTAATGAGGAAATCTAATAGATTCAAGCATCTTCATCAGCTTTACTTTGCTTTTGTATTCTAGGGTTGGACCATTTGAGTTACTTTCAATAGTTTGATTCAAAGATAGATCATTCTGTTCAGCATTGATCTGGGGCTCACAAAAGTATTGTAACTAAAGATGAAACAGTAGCTAATATCTATATAAAGGTAGAACATTTAGTAAACTAATAAATTGAGGGAGGGAGAAGAAACATTGAGTAAATTAATGAATAAAGGATTTGCTTTGACTTTTCCTGTAAAGGGTAATTCATTCATTTTATGTTTGAGTTAATTATAGAAATATAACCTAAGTGGACTCACACTGTGAATGGATAAAATATAAGGGAACACTCACACATTTTATTTTAATAATAGACACTTACAGCTTTTATTAAGGCAGATCATCTCCTTGGTTTTGACCCATAAAAGTGTGACTAGTGAATTTGCTCATTATTCTTCTCTGCTCTGGATATAAGGAAGTCATTGGTCTCTAGTTGTGAATCTCATATGTGATGCACTTGTCACTGACCTTCATGTTTGAGGACGTTGCTGTTGATGGTTTGGCCATGTGTGAGCAGATGTAGTTCTGATGCCTGGTGGGCTTTCACCTGCTCTTTTCATATCATTCTCTGTAGCCAGAGCTGCTGCTAAAGAGGCTTTGTTGAAACCACCTTTGGCAATTGGACTCCTGGTGGCCCCAAAACACGTGTTCAAACTCAGCTGCTTGGTACCTCTTACTTTCATATCAAACCAACTTGATTATTGCTATGATTTCCCACTGTCTCCAGCATGGCCTCCATGTTATAGGCAAAGAGATATCTTTAATGCGTTGCTTCTCTTTTGACTGTTGCTCATCCTTCAGCCATTGATAGAAATGCAGTGAGTCAAGCATTCTGATGGACTGTATGCATTTTGAAAAAAAAAATAATAATGGAGGAGAGAACAAATATCACAATGGTTCGGTATCCTTGATTGGTAGAGTGTCTCAGTACCTCTTTACAGTAGCTAGAAGAAGGCTGAAAATTAAACCAGCGACCCACCTCCCATGAGTAGGAATAGCCTAATCACCCTCTTTAGACTTTCCAGAAATGCCTTTTTGGAAAAAAAGAAAACCAACTCTTTAAACATATATTTCTAAAATCTCAATGTTTCCCAAATCAACTACTTCTCATAACTATGTTGCTCCATTTTCATAAATACCCTCAATTCTTCCCAACTGCAAGAGGAATAGTTCCCACTACAGACACAGCATGTAAGTTCCAGAAGCTCACAGTACCCAGAAGGCAAGGCAAAGAGAAAAAAGGAGGCTTTGAGGCACCCACCCCAGCTTTCGGCTCTGTGCATGGCTCTACTTATAAATTTCCCAAAATTTACAAGGGGAGAGGAGAAGAAAGAGGAAGACAAAGTAGCCTCTAATCTAAGACAGTCTCATGAAATTGGTGTGTGGAAGACCTCAGCTTGCTCCCTTAAAGCAGCCCCATTTCTGTGTATAAAGGTCACACAAATATATATTCATCCCACAAATATTTCTATTATTATGTTTCTTTCTGTAAATGCCCAGCAACACTACATGTGCGAAGATCATTTAGCAGAATGCCAACATATGCTTTAGAGTTTGTAATTTTAAAAAAGCAACAAGTAAGAGCTGCTATATCATAAAATATGCAATACAGGACTTGGAGTAAGGTTGAAAAATAGGAAAATCTGTACTCCCAGCAGGCAAAATATTCATGACATTTTTTGATAATAGTGAAACATAAGACCTCTGTAAGGCAAAACAAATCCATTTTGCACGTGAAAAAAAGTAGGTTCCATTTAATTTGTTTAGGTGTTTTCGTTATGTTTTATATTTCTTGTTGAAAATTTTGAGGATATGGAAAGTCTAATAAATGGTCGAGGGGAGGTGTGGAAGAAGGAGCCAAATTTTCCAATGTAACTAGGTAAGATAAGAAATCTTCACACAAGAGTAACTTCACCCTCTTTCCTTCCTGAATTCAGTCTTGTTTTACTTTCAGAAGGCAAAAAGGGAAACCAGATATTGGCTTCTTGCCTTTATTTATATAATCTGTGATATCCTGGTAGGGCATACGTTAAAGGCAGCAGTTTGCTTTTCATCCTAACTGACAAGTTTTGTCTAATTCACATTAGGGAGAGAGAAACAGAGGAAGAAGGTGAGTATTTTTAGTTTTTAAAAGGAAATATGATCCTTATCTTCAAGTATCAGGTGGATTTTTTCCATGGGAGACGGATTAGACTTATTGTGTGTGCCTAAATGGTGTGTGGTATGTATAGGCATGAGAGTTCAATAAGGAAGAATACAATATGATAAATGCTGGTTTCATTTCATCTTCCACTGAATTCTCAGGTTCCTGAAGTTGGGATCTCATGTCTCTTATTCACTGCTGTGTTTCCATGTAGTAAAGTAAGCTTTAATAAATGTGTAAGTGGGGCCATAACTACATAGTGCCTTGAGCTATCCAGTCAGGGCAGCAGTGAGCTCTCCATCACCAGAGATGTTCCAACATTGCTGACACATGTGGGGTTGGAGCAGAAATCCAAGTATGGGGTCGGACTAAATAAATGCCACGATTCCTGATCTAATTCTAATCTTCTAGGATTCCATTAACTTAGAGCATTTGTTTTGTTTTGCCTCTGTGTAACTGTGCCTTTTTACACAGATTTTAGGGAAATCTTCCTCCCCATCTACAAAACATTCCTCAAGGAAAAAGATGTAATTCTGTGGTCCATGGTGAGGATGGAGAGCTTTGTGCTTTTTCCTCGAGCCCTATCTTTCAAGGAGACCTGATGACCGTCTCTTTATTCCCTTCACGCTGTCTCCTTCTTCTTGACTAAACCTTCTCTGTTACCTGTATTTCGGAAAGTGCGGGTTACTGAGGCCAATGAGAGAACCCTCACTTCCTGGGAGGATCATTTTCTTCCTAAACAATACCTAATGATGAGGCTTAAACAGGAAATACACCATGAAAATTGGACCATAGTGAATGGAATCGTGATATTGAATGTTCCCATGCATTGCTCCTAAGTGCCATTTGGGTTCTAGAGGTTGCTGTGGTGTGTGTGTTGCTTCTCACATGGATGGGCAGAGTCAGGAGAAAGCAATCAAGACAGCAAGCATCCTCAACGACCTGCCGGGCTCCCAGATCTTCCTCTTTGCGAGACAAAATCACACCAGTTGGAATTTCTAACAAGCAGAAGCATTCTGGTGTTGGAAGACATGTCCAAATCAGCCACCTAGCATCATCTGTCTCCCTGAGAGCAGCTCTAATTAAAACAACCCCTGCCATCGTTTCCCAGCCTACCTGGAAGCGATCATGTATCGTTGTGGGTGTTCGCCGGCTCACTTCATCTCCACATGTCGATTGGCAGAAATGCAATATTTACTGTTTCCATTTATTTCTAATTTAAATTTTATTGGCCTTAGGGAGCCAACAGACATAACAATTTGCAGGAAACAGTGAGAATAGAATACTAAACATTTGTGAAGGGGGAAACATATAGGCATCAGAAAAGAGCTTGTAATGACAAGGGGAAATGGAGCTGGTCCTAAAGAATGTTCATGACGCTGCAGACTGAATTGCACAGCTCTCTCAGAAGGGAAGAGGGGAGGGAACACGTACACTTTATCTCATCTCATATTCACCATTCGAAGGTATGCCGGACAGAAATTAAATTATTCTGATTTGACAGATGGAGAAACTGAGGTACTGGCACAACAGCCGAATGACTTGCTCAATATTGTAACGTAGTGACTAAGTCTAGAGCATTGATTTTTAAGTTCTTTGGGATTATGGAAGTGATAAGAATTTTTGGAAAAACTTTTCCTCGAGAGTGTGAGGAAGGTGTAGCGTTGCCCAAGCTGGCAAAATATCGTGGTTCATTTCCGGGGATTCTCAGACCCCTGAAGGCCTTGGACTCTGTGGTAAGGACCTTTTCTCACCTGAGGATCATTTCCTAGTCCCCTAACTCCACATAGTTTCTGACGCCCAGGGGCGAGGTGTTAAAATTGAGGCATTTTATTAATACATTTGAAAGTCATTCACAAAATGATTTGTGAATGACCTTAAAATGACTAATATGCTTATGCTCTTGATCTGAACTCTCTAGAAAGACACCCAGGGTATGGATTAAAAGCTTCTCTGTTAAAGGGAATTCTTATATACCGTTGGTGGGATTGCAAATTGGTATAGCCACTCTGAAAAACAGTTTGGAGGTTCTTCAAAAAATTGAAAATAGAGCTACCTTTTGACCGAGGAATTGTACTTCTGGGTATTTATCCAAAGAAAAACAAAACACTAGTTCATAAAGATCTCTGTTCCCTTATGTTCACAGCTCATGGTGGTCCAGGGCAGAGATTAATGAAAATCCTAGGCTGGACAAGAAAGAAGAAGACAGGTCCTCACTCTTAGGGTACCTGTGGTTGCTGCCACATTTCAAGAAAGCATATTCTTGAAATTGAGCTATAATGTAAGGGCCTTGTTGAAAACACAACCAAGTTCCCAGTGCTGGAAGAAAAGTTATTGTCAAAGTTGGCGATGAGGCCTAAGTTCATGTTCTCACGTGAGCTGTTGAATTTGAGACTCTCAAGTTCCTTCTGAGGAAAGTCAGTGTTTTGGGACCAATTAAGCAAGGAAGGGGTGGGCGTGGGGGGTTGGGTAGAGGAACTGTGGAAAACCTGAAAAACCAATGAGGAGATGAGGAGTTTCATTCCAAGGCGATTAGGTGGGGCTTTGGAGAGTGAGCGTGTCTGCCCAGCCCTCTAACTACAAGGCCACCATTCAATGTGGGGAAATTTCATCAGACTACTAGTCTAGCCTTTTCTTTTTTTTCTTTGCAAGAATTCCTCAAGGGCAAGAGAGAAAACAGAGGTGAGATATTTAAACTTTCAGTGTGATTTCCTATCATATTCTTAAGAAGAAAGTGGACTATTTTAGATACCTCATATAAGTGGAATCACTAATGTTTGTCTTTCTGTTACTGGCTTATCTCACTTAGCACAATGTCCTCAAAATGCATCCATGTTGCTGCTTGTAGCAGAATCTCCTTCTTTTCTAAGGCTGAATAATAGGCCATTGTGTGTACAAACCACATTTCTTTTATCCATTCATCTTTCAAGAGACTAGGAGATGGGGAGTTGTTTTTCAACAGATACCAACTTTCCATTATGGCAGATGGATAAGTTCTAAAGATCTGCTGTGCTGCATATCGCCTGTAGTTGACAATGCTGTATTGTACACTTCAAGTTTTGTTACGAGGGTAAATCTCATGCTAAATGTTCTAACCACACTAAGCAGGAGGAGAAGGAGAAGAAGAGGAAAGTGGAATTCCTTTTGTTATGAGGTTTTATTTGTTCTTTTCCCCCAAGCCATAAAAGAACAGGGTATATAAAACTACCTACCACAAATTTTGTCAGCCACAATAACAGAAGATGTCCTGTGAAAGCGAGAGAAATGCTTTAATTCCTGAACCAGCCACCACAGGGGCCACTGTGAGATGAGAGATGAGAGGCCCAGGATCAGCCCAGGCACCCAGGCCTGCGTGTACAATGGTGGCAAACACAGAGAGTAGTGAAAGGGGGATGAGCTCAAGCTCAAAAATCATAACCTTTAGCTAAATCTCAAACTTTTCCTTTTTTCCTACGTAAAAAACAAAACAAAACAAAACAAAACAAAAACCATCTTCTAGAAATGAAGAAAATAATTCTGCCACAGAGGCCATTGTAGGTGAGAATGATCTGCTCACACGTATCTGCCCTCTGGGCTTCAGGTAAAGCCATCAGAAATAAACTAAACATGAATCAAAAGTGCCAGCAAAATCAGAAAAACTTAGATGTCCACAATATGGGCTGGTTAAATAGCAAATGGACACGCTGCTGTTAGAAATGACAACGATGATCTGTGTTTATTGACATGCAGAGAGGCTCACTCCACATGTTCATAGAGAAAACAATAGGTAAAAAAAATAAATAAAAAGTATTACGACAACACTTTTTTTAGAATGTGTAATGCATATTTCTTAAGTCTGGTAGGAAAAACCACAAAGCATTAGTGATGTTTATCTCTACGTGATAAGAGTGTAGTGATCTCTTTTTTTTTTTAATCTATATCTTATATTTTTAACAGTAAAAATAGATTTCTTGTGTAATTTTTTAAAGCATAATCAATAAAGATATTTTTAAAAGACGTTATTCCCCCTCTCAAAGTGCTGCAAACGTTGTCCTGAACTGAGAGACTGAAGAAAAATCAAAGATTTTTGGTCAGGAAAGGGTTGAAATAAAAATTCTTGAAAATTTTTAAAAATCGACTTTTCTCTGCAATGATATGTGCTGTCTCATGGTGGGATAATTATAACAAGTCATGGTGGGAAATTGGTACAATTATATGTAATTGGTTCCAAAGATTATTGTCTATTCAACTTTTGCCTCTGAATAATATCAGCAGAGAAATGTAACCTGTGTAACTTTTTGTCTTCTTATCAAGAATTACTACAGTGATAATAGATTAGATTATTTTTCCACCTATGGGGGGATATATTATTTTCAGCAGTGTCTATAAAATATGAATAAAGAGAAATCTCAATAGTATTGGCATGATAAAATAAAACTATGAATAAGAAGAGAGTTCATCACAATCAGACTAAAATTATAAAATAAAGAAAAACAGTATGTTAAGTGTTGGCAAAATTGTATTGCAAAGGCAATCAATTTCTCTACAGAGTTTTTGTTAGTGAGTAATTGGTATAAAAAAATGCAGATTGTTCCTAAATACTGTGAATAGTGAAGAAAATTGAGGAGTGCATGACAGAAAGCAGATGGATCATCTAATTATTTTTCAATTACAGATGACATACTGGGTACAAAAATCTGCAAGTCATCTACCTGTACATTTTGCAGCTATGTTTCTTATAATAAAGACATTATTTCATTAGGGCAGCATTTTATAACAACCAAAAAAATAAAAATAAAACCTATCACACAACATGTATGCCCTGAACCCAAGGAGGGAAGAATGTTGGCTTGACCAAGGGCGGCTGAGAGGTGGCCCTGTGTGAGTGGAGGCCGTAAGCACCAGGAAGTAGACACAGCAAAGGACTGTCAGTTCCCTTAGACAGGGGCTATTAATGGTTGGGAAATTTTCTTTCTCAGATCAGTAACCTAGATGATAGTTTGCCATACACATACACATAAAATTTATTACACCCCATTTTAGACTCTGCCCAACGAATGCCAGATTGCTGAAGGAGAGAGATCTGAGCCACCCTCCAGTACCGTAACTAACATCTTTCAAGTGAAATTTTAGGGAAATAATTAATAAATTTATATATAGTTGTGAGAAATAATACAGAGATTCTTATAAACTTTGCCTAGTTTCCTCAATGGCGATGTGCAAAACTGTAGCATTGATCCTATTCAATTATTTATTGGCTGATCTTTTTCAGATTTCCACATTTTTTTGTACTCGTGTATGTGTGTCTGTGTCCTTGTGTGTGTGTTTTAACGTTTGAAAATCTTCACTCATTGGATGAGAAGAGCGGTCTTTATTCTCACAGAAACAATTGAACTATTATTTATTCTCCTTTCTCATAGTTTCCCCCTGTTAGAGTGGGACAGGGTGAGGGGAGACGAGACAGACTGAATCAATTCATCGAATAGCATCTATTATTGGCTGCCAAATATTTTCTTAGCAAACACTTGGATTTTCATGCTGTCTTTCCGTATGCCATGCAGACGAGGATTTACGGAGAGAATGGTGCTCCTTGCTTTCTCAGCAGCATCTCCATCCACTCCATCCTTCCCTGGACTATTGTCACCTTCACTCTCTGTCCAGGGGCCTCCTTTATTCAAAAACTCTATCGTTGAAAGATCCAAAGTAAACTGGATTTTATGCACTGCTAAGGCCTTGGACTCTGGCCTCAGACAGATCTAAGTTGAAATACCAGGTCTTCTGACAATTAATCTAAACTATCCAGGAATCAGTTTCTACATCTGAAACATGGGGCCAGGAAGAGTCCCTGTCTCATAGGATTGTGATGGTAACACAATCCTTCAAAGTGTGATGAAACACTTCCTTCAAAGTACTTACCGAAGAGTTTGGCACATGCTTTCTACTAAATTCATTAATCTTCATATTATACTAATGTTATCTGGCTATATATGCAAATAATTATATTAAATATGATCTTTAATAAATACAAGAAAATTTTATTTCAAGGAATAAGTAGCTAATGCTTTTATAGAGAGAAAAAAAATTGTGTCACCTGAATAAACTATTTTCTCAGTGCCATAGCTTTGGTGGTTTAGGCAGATGATTTCCTTAGAGGAAGCCACTTGCTCTCACAATTTGTGTGTGAGAAAAGGACCAACAAGTCCATGACATGACATACATTTCTCTAAGGAGGCATGAATTCGACTCCCTTAATTTCCTCCATGGCATGGTGAGAAGGCTGCATAGGTGTCAATTACTGTTTTATGGGGACTGAGACTTCTTTAGGATGGCGTTGGTAGGACTAGGTGATGAGTAAATTTGGTGACAGTATTCTCTGCACTGGGCATAATGACTTACTGTGTGAAAAGCATTTTGGAGACATTTCTAGGAATAAGATGCAAACTAGAGGATGTGGTTTGGACACCAGCATGTTGGAATGTGGGAACTGTTATGTAATTTCTAAAGACAATGGGTAGCTGCTGTAGATGGAGCGTTTCCTGCACCAACACTCCCAAATCCAGGATTTTCAGTTGGGGCACAGTGATATTGTGGTTGACATGTTCTCCTCTCAGAGGCTTCCTGTTGACCACCTGGTGAAGAGTTCAGAAAGAAGAGGATACTGTTCGTAAGCAAAATAAAAGGGAAGAGATGGCACTGGATGCAGACATCAAATTTAGAATAGAAAACCAGAGCCTGCCCTATTTTGCTTTCAGTAAGTTTCAAAGAAAGCAGGAAAGAGGGTTAGTGTAATGGAATGATAGGTTTTGGAGTGCTGGACTAAAACTTGCTTAAATGAGCTTAAGGATGGACTGCTGCGTGTGGAGGCCAAGGCTGCACAAAAGGAATGCCTGCTAACAATACTATTTTTTCTCAACAGTTTTGGCTCATAGCGAAATTGAGGGGAAGGTACAGATTTCCCAGATGCCCTCTGTCCCCACACATTTATAGCCTCCCCTATTATCCACATCGGCCACCAGAGTGGTACGTTTGTTACAGCTGAGGAACCCACATTGACACATCGAAATTACCCAAAGTCTGTAGTTTACATTACAGTTCACTCTTCTCTTTGTACATTCGATGGATGTGGACAAATGTATCCAATATTATGGCACTAGACGGGCGATTTTCACTGCCCTAAAAATCCTCTGTGCTCTGTCTATTCATGCTTCCCTTCCCCCTAACCTTTGGCAACTACTGATCTTTTCACTTTCTGCATAGTTTTGCCTTTTCCAGAATGTCATGCAGTATTCAGCCTTTTCAGATTGGCTTCCTTCACTTAGTAATATGCATTAAGGTTCCTCTATGTCTTTTCATGACTTGAAGTTTCATTTCTTTTTAACACTGAATAATACTTCATTGTCTGGATGTACCAAAGTTTATCTATTCACCTGCTAAAAGATATCTTGGTTGCTTTAAATTTTGGCAATTATGAATAAAGCTGCTTAAACATCCATGTGTGGGGTTTTGTGTGGACATAAGCTTTCAGCTCCTGTGGGTAAATACCAAAGAGCATGAGTGCTGGATCTTATGGGAAGAGTATGTTTAGTTTTGTAAGAAATCACCAAACTGTCTTCCAAAGTAGCTGTGCCACTTTGCATTCCCACCAGCAATAAATGGGAGTTTCTATTGTTCCATATCCTCCCCAGCATTTGGTGTTGTCAGTGTTCTGAATTTTGTTCATTCTAATCGGTGTGCAGTGGTATTTCATTGTTGTTCTAATTTGCACTTATCTATGACATATGATGTGGTACATCTTTTCATATGCTTATTAGTCATATCTTTGATGAGGTGTCTGATAAGGTCTTTGGCGCATTTTTTAATCAGGTCGTTGGTTTTCTTATTGTCGAGTCTTAAGAGTTCTTTGTATATTCTGAATTACAGTCTTTCATCAGATGTATCTTTTGCAAATATTTTCTCTCAGTCTCTGGCTTGTCTTCTCATTCTTGGTAAATGTATTTTTTAGGGGCAGGCACATGTTCAAAGTCATCTGCCTAGATATCAGTGGTCAAGGGGCCCTTGCTAATATCTCGTTTACATTTATCTCACACACTCTTAGTTACTTAGCATATATTATTTGGCTATAAGTATAGCCTCTCTAGACACCGATGAGAAGGAATTCAGGAGAAGCAGTCTGTTTGCTTACAAGGGCCACCCAGAAAAGTTAGCCACACCAATCCCCATCCTGGCTCTGTCATGCATAGATAACATCTTTGTCTCTTGCCAAGCAATGAGCAAGAAGAACTGCCGTTCACTTGAAGAGCCTCCAAAGTAGCACCTGTGCAGATTTTGGGCTCAGTCCCCGAAAAACCTACTTGCCTTCAGCTTAGAGTTTAACTCTTTGGCTAATTTGTTTTATGCCAATTTTATTAAATTCAGTCAAAAAAAAAAAAAGAAATATACAAACCTATGATATGTGACACTAAATATTTCCAAAGAGTGATTTACTTTACAGTTTTTCTTCAAGGCATTGCTTTCTCTTTAAAGTACATACTTATTCATTTATTCAGGTCTCTGGGCAGGTGATTGCCAAAGCCAAGGCCTCTGCAGGGAAGAGCATTACTGCGAATGCAAGAAAAATCTGAGCGGTTTTGGATATGCTTGTTAGGTATACAGATTGTGGGTTTCCTAAATAAAAGATCGCAATGTCACACCAATAAGCTAGCAACAGAAAAGCACCTTCATGTCTGTAACTGGAGGGGCTTGGATGTGATCTTAATGCAAACCAGTCAGTGGCGGCTGAAGGAGATGAAGAGGAAGTCCACATTTTTATTAAAACCACCTGATAAAAATCTGACTCAGCTACTGGTCTTGGGACCTGGTTTTGGGCCCCTACTTTATTTTTATTACATTTGGTTGTAGGGAAACTCATTTCAACACTGACAGTTCTGTCAAGGCAGCTTTAACTTGCTGTGTGCACGCAAACACCTTGTTCAGCACGTCTATCACTATTTAAAATGGGTAGGAGCCCTCCTGAGAGATACTGGGCGAGCAGAATCCCTGTGTGGCACCCTGTGGAGTCAACATAATCAAGAGTCAGAAACTCTTCCAGTGAAAGTGTGGGTGGGGAGGGGAACACTTTGGAGGTAGAGTGCAAGGGTTTGTGCCCAGGTGACATCCTTCATTCCATTTCAGGTCTTCGTTTCCCTAATCCATGCCTCTTCTCATCTCTACTTTCTCATCTAAAAGTCTCAACTGCATTTCAGCTTCCCGATGTAGATCAACTACAGTTTTCTGAAAGGAGCCCTGTTTTCGTTCTGCATTTCCAGCAGCTCCTCTGTCCCCCTCACTGCACATAACCTAGTCAGAACATCTTTTGAGACCTTAGACTAGGTGCCCTGTAAATTCAGATTGCACTGCAGAATCCAGGAGCTCCACAAGCAAACACAGGCAGCCTCCTCTCTGTCAATTTGAATCCTATCTGTTCTTTAAGGTACAACTGTCCCATGTAGACTTCCCTGAATACCTCACTTCACAGGAATTGTGCCTGTCTTATTTCTTAGAGGATAATGATACCTTTCTTCAGACCTATCTTAAGTTGCCTTGTATAGTTTTTGTCATTTTATGTATGTATATATTTGTCTTATTGGGATATATGTATCTGTTCGAACTTAATTAAATTACAACCTTCATGAAAACATCAGACTTTGTCTTAAAAACAACTAGCATCTATATAATGCCGTAGAGTTCCAAAGCCATGTCTCATTGGCCTCCATTCCCCTAAAATTCCATCACTAAATGTGTTATCTTTACCCATCCCAGTGAAAAGTTCAAAGAAGTCTAACACGAAAAGCAAAATATAAAAACATTAAATCATAATGTGTCCATGGAGCAGCTCGAATATGTGCTTATAAATCTTCCTGTCTTCCTACATGAAAGAACGTTCCATTTGTTTCACTCCAAATGCTCTCGTTCACTCCAGGATTGTTCATAGAGAAAGAAAGACCTGTGGGGTTTGTGGAAGTTGGCTTTCGCAATTTTCAGTTTTTCAGGCTCCATGTAAAAATGTCACTGAGTTGATTCAAACTTACTTTTATAGGGCAAAGACTGGAAAATCAGCAAAGGCATTTACAGGGGCCCTGAAGGCCTCCCTCTGAAAAAGGTCAAATAAAAATCCTAGTATAAGAATCTTGAGAACTTTGCTCTAGGAGTTCTTTGCACAGAAGTCACTATGTTTTATAAACTTTTAGAGCATCACAATGGCCTGGCCTACTTGGTGATGAAAGGTTCTGCCAAACTGTCCATTGGAATAATTTTAAAGTCTTGATTTTAGGTAGAGTTTATTGGCTCTGCATTAGGAAATTTTTGTCTTGAGGGGACAAAGGTGTCATCTGCCTGTGCCTGTTTGTTCTGATCTGACACAGTAATGTCTCTCCCTGAAAGTAAGCGAGGACCACACTTTACCATCATTAACTATGCTGATGATCAGTTTTAGCTCAGATGCTGTATTAACAATCTGTCCACAAGTGGGAGGAAAAAAAAAAAGCCCTGGGTTGTTCATTTAATTCCAAACGAAGAGAAGATGCATTTAATAAATTCACTCCTGCCACTTCACTGAAATTTCTACTGAAAGGACATACCTTTCTGAAGGAGGCACTTCTGGGTGGTGCACCATAGTGTCCACCACAAAATTAAGAAAAACGATACATTTTAGCAGAAGCCATTTCAAGCCTTAGGAGAGTCAAATTCTTGGAGGACAGAGAAGGACACACCATACTGTGCCGTGGAGGAGGGATTAGGGCAGGCACGCCCACTGTGGAACACTTGTCTATAATTGCAGAAGCGAAGAATGCAGGTCAGACAGAGTTGCTATCATCTCAGCCCAGTTCCTACAGGAATTCAGTGCTCCCTGACCTTTACCCATATCCCACCCAAATCCATACCATTCGCCACTCAGGTCATACCCAAATATCTGGCAAATTCCTTGTGTCAGCATTGGACAGATCTTCAAGAAAAAGGATAGTTATTATCATAACTTGTTGAGGATTTACTAGGATCGGAAACTCCACCAAACATTTTACATTAATCGTTTTTCTTAATTTTGTGGTGGACACTATGGTGCACCACCCAGAAGTGCCTCCTTCAGGACTGGGTTACTCATTGCTGGGACTTGTGTTGGTGACTGGTAAAACTCCTGTAAATGATCTTGGCCAAAGTGAGCTGCCTCACCAATATTGTGTCTCCTCCCTAGGGACTGCCCTCATCCAATGACAGCTTAATGTGGGGGTACAAAAGCCAGTCCCTGCATTTCAAAGAGGAATAGCTCAGAAAGGACAATTCAGTCTCAGGGATCTTTATAGAATCAGCTGAGTACTCTATGTCAATTGCACTATACATGCAACCTTTTTCCTCTGCCTAATCGTGCTTCCCTCATCTCTCCCAGGTGTTGTTCCTGAAAGTATTCCCTAATAATGCCATTGCATGCAAATCAGAATTTCAATATCTGTGTCCTGGGTTAGCCAACCTAACAACAGTTGAAACCAGAAGTGATCCAGGTAACACTGAGACCTCACGTTTGAATCAAGCAGTACCTTTCTTACAGATAGCTGTCCAAGTGGGCGGAGGGTAAGATAGACAAGCTGGAAAGCACCTCTTCTCATTCTTGGCTCTCTCCAGAGCACGGGGATCTAAGGACTGCATTAAGGCAATATTAGCCACTTATTCAAATTATGGCTTTGAGTTCTAGCTTATTTACCTTTCTGTTTAAAAATCATTCCTCACAGACTGTATTCATGATCCTCAGAGGTTGGCTATAAGATGTAGCTGTCTTTCTTCTTGGCAGAAAACCTAAATACAGTTTTGCAATGTGCCTTAAATCTTCAAGAAAACCCTGTAATTAAAAATTTATCTTCCTACATAAAAGTTCAAAAATGGCACCAGGACACCAGTTGCTATGTAAGAAATCTGTCTTTAAAAAGACATCAGTTTGTTATGTGTTACTATGAGCAGATGTTCAGTTTGTGGGAGAATATGGGATTTTTTATTTCTCCATTTGTGTCATTTCCCTGTCCCCATTATCCATCTGGTACCTTTCTATGAATATCCTAGAAGCCATGGGGTATCTTTTGGGACACACGGTCAGGATCATTAGATTGATAGCTTTTCAAAGCAAAAGACAATTTCCTTTAGTAAAGTGATGTAATTTAAAGGATTTTTTTTTTAAGGAGAATATGGACAGATGAAAGGCAAAATAGTGAAATGTGGGAATGGGTCATTCTCCACATGTGCCTGAATGTCCCAGTGTCTGGGCTGCTGATCTTGCCCACAGCTCTGCCACATGTCAGATGTACAATGAGGCCGTGTCAGATTTGGGTTCAGAAAACAAACAGCTTATTCCAAAATGTCTTCATCTTAATTAATGAAGACAGATTAATATGCTTCAAATCTTATACTGAATCAAAACTGAACAATATTCTTTTCTTAAAGATTTTAAGAATGCCAGTGTTTTAAAGACATAGAATAAATGTTTGGGAACTTTTATAATTTTATATTAAGGCGCGCAACTGGTTTTATGGTTTTGCTAGTCTGGCTATTACAAAGTTAATATTTTTTAATTCTCTTACTGTGTTATTAATGAATTGTGAAAAATTAAGTCTAAATCCTGAAATTCTGTGGATGTTATTCAAATGGTTAAATGTCTTCTCCTCAAGAATAGTTATGAAAAATGAAGTGTAAGGCATTGCATTTGAGTATATTCTGAAAAGGACTAGTCTTTAAGTAGGGGCACGTTTTCTATATTCATCGGTATTTGAAAACAAATTGATTTTTTTCTAAAGTGGGGAATACTGAAGGGTTCCTTACACAGAGATTGACCAAAGGATTCATTTCAACATATATTCACTATGGATGCTCTGTATGCATAAGAAATCCTCCTTCACCCTCTCAAAAAAAAAAATATAGAAGAAGAAGAAAAGAAAAAAGAAAAACTGCCATAATGCTAAAGTTGGCGAATATTTCTAACTGAAGGATAAAATACCTACTATTTACTGAAAGACCATTTTGTAAAGGATGCTTAAAATGTATGATTTTTAATCTTATATTTTAATAACCCTATATTGTAACTTTTTTAACCACATCCTGTGAAAAATGAGGTCCAGAATGATTCACTAGTTTGCTGATTATCACCTTCTGGATGTGATGGATTCAAACATAAGGCTGTTTTATTCCACACCCATTATCCTAACTACTGCATGCTTTTATGTACATCACACACATACACACACACACACTGTAAGAATAATAATAGTAGTATTCAAGTTGTGTGGGGCTATAGAGCAAGAGAGATAAACTCCAAATAAAGACAAGTCCTGGACTGTGTAAGCTGAATTTCACAAAGTATAATATTTTGTCAAAATAAACTCTGTTTAACTTCATAAATAAACTCCAAATAAACTCCAAATAGCAATGAATGAAAACTACTGTATTGTGATAAATTTATTGTGACTAGAGAGAAACGTATTCAGAAATGAACTGAATTTACTCAGCCAGATCCAGAATATTAATTTTATTCGATTAAAGGATACTCATTTACTTATTAATGTTAAGGGCAAATGTTAAAATTTAGTTAGTAACAGCAGGTCATATTTTTCATTATATTTCAGAATTTTTGTGGTAAAGCAGGAATTCTACCAACAACTCATTCTTGGTCTAACATGAACATCCAAAAGAGGATCATCTTATTTTATGATTGAGGACTAATTAAAGGTACCACCAATCAATCAGATTGGGGAATAGACTGACTTTCATTTGTTTTAAAATGGAAGTTATGGAAGTAAACATGACTATAGAAGTAAACAACATTTAACATAGTGCCTGGCACGCAGTACAGACTTAATATTTGATGAAAATTGATAGAATGACCAGTGCAGTATATCAACATTGCTGTGTGCTTTGTGGAACACTTTGGAGATCCTAAAGTTCATTGGGCATAAACAATCTTTTATTACCTTGCAATTTTATAAGCAAATATGATCTACAGAGGAGTTTCTATAAAACATTCAGAAGGAAAAATCCCAATTATTCCCATAACTTTGTCTCATTTTAGAGTAGACAGGTATACAGGAGACAATCACAGCAAAGTCCTTCAAGAAAAGCCATTGTTGTATATTCATTAAGAGGATGTATGTAGCAGGAAGTAATGCATCCTTTTTTCAAGCCACTTTTTATAATATTTATTTTACAAGATTATTATAGAAAAGAATCCTCACACTAACCCTGTGTTCCAGAACTGAATGGATTATTTAGTTGTCGAAAGATTTCCATGTGGACGAGAATCCTAAACTAAATGAAACAGGACACTGTGCTTTTATTAACATTGATCTTTTTAAAAAAAAAAAAAAAGAAAGAAAGAAAGGTTTCAGAATAGTCTTATTTAGTGATGACTGCTCAGTAGTTTACATAAAACAGAATCAGTTTTGTTTTGTAATAGGAAGTACACAATATAAGGTTAAGATTGATTTTTAAAGTAAGACAGTGCTGCTGCCTATTTTGTAAATAACAAGAAAATATTCAGTTCATTTTGATAAATTATTAATCTAGTTTTTTATGTTTTATTTTGTTTTGTTTTTACAAAATCATGAACACTTGTGACAGAGAAGAGAGACATCAAAGCCTGACTTCTTTAGCTAGCAGCCTGAGGTGAGAAGGAAAGTACCTCCCCTCAGAAGCTACTTGGTCTGCAATAGATTGTGTGTAATCCAACTAAATGACTTCTCACTTTATGACTTTTTAATGAAATATATGGAAAAGATTAAAATACTAACATTTTTCCTTTTCTTTTACAGCTCCCAAATCACCAGAGTTCTTGGGATGAGTCAGTTTTTGTTAATGAAGCCCCTTTTCTGTTCTGTTTGCCTTATATTTTGTAGCAGTTCTTTAGTACTCAGAACCTGCCAGATTGAAAGGCACAATTAAACTAGGAATTGGAATCCTCCTCCTCAGGGGTTTCTGACCTATGTGGGAGAAAGCGACACATACTTGCGAGATAAGTAACAGCTCCAGGCTGTGCGGGCTAAGCCCATAGAGAGGTGTGGTCACTGTCCAGGATCTGACAGAGAAAAGCCTCCACGTCTGCTGCAGGAATTGAGCGAAGATCCTGCCTAGTCCCTCGTTAGAGAATTCTCATCAAACTTCATCAAAATTCCTCTTAGAACTTTATTTTGGCATCCTGGTTCTTACCAGCTAATCAGAAGTTTGGATATTTAGTCCCCCAGATCCTGAATTTCTTTTGCTTTAACATACATGTGTAAGGGCAAATGCAGCTCACAGTCTATGTGAAAATACTCATGTTCTCTGGCTCCTGAATATGACTGAGAATGATTTAAAAAAAAAAAACTTAAGAAAACACACAATTAATCAGAATAGTTTCTCGGTCCCGACATTGCTAACATTGAGCCAGATGATTCCTTCCTGGGGGTGGGGGAGGCTGTCCTGTGCATTGCAGATATTCAGCAACATCCTTGGCTTTTACCTACTAGATGCCAGTAGCACCCCAAGCCAGTTGTGACAACAAAAAATGTCTCCAGATATTGCCAAATATCCAAGGGATTGTCCCCAAATGTCCCCAATTGAAAACCACTGCCCTAGAATAATGTTACACCTCAGAAAATGAGATGATAGATATAGATAGATAGATAGATAGATAGATAGATAGATAGATAGATAGATAGATAGATAGATATAGATAGAATATATGCAGACGGAAGAGCCTTACCAGTCTCAAGAGTGAAGCAACAAACAATATTAAGAGGTTTCAGCCACAGAAACAAACCATCAGGATTCAAGGGCATCTTTTATTAGAATGGATCATTTTAATAGTATATGCAAGCTTTTCTAGAGGATGCTTATCTGTATTCTTACTTACGTCACACCCTGACCCACAAGGCAAGTAGTGAGTGAGAACCTCTACATGCAGCAGTGGTACATGTTGGACACTGAAGCCTGATTCCTGAGCCCGAAGACGGCTCTTATTCTTGAGAAATCTCCCTCCCTTACTAATATAGATGTTTGGGTTTTGAGTTCATTAAAAGAGTTGCCAAGACTCTTACACTTTTGAGTTTCTTTTAGAGAGAGAATTAGTGCAGCACTGACAGCCAGCCCACAGGAAAATAAAAAGAAAAATGTGGTAGAAACTGTCCTACCATCATTTATAGAAAATGGAAGATTTCTCCTCAATCAAATCAGTTATCAACTCTCTGAAAAAATACCATACTAAAACATTTTCTGAAGGAAAGAAGAAATTATTTTGGCCTCAAACAGTTAAGTTTTCAACATTAGGCTTAGATATCATTTTAATTAAAGTCTCTGGCTGCAGGTGACTGAAAACTGACCAGCTTGGCCGAAATATTTAGTAGATTGATTTCCTCATAAAAAGTAGCTCATTGGCCATCTGGGACTGGTATAACTGCTTATTGATACCATTAAGGACCCATCAGAATGCCAAACTGTCCCTATCTTCCCACCTGTCAACCTTAGTGTATGGGCTTTTGTCCTCATTGTTTTTAACTCATAATCCACGAAAGGCTGCAGTATTCCAGACCTCACATCTGCATTCCAGCAGGAAGGAGGAAAAGGAACAAGATAAAAACAGCACACTTCTGTTTATGACTCATTTGCCAGAACCATGTCACATGGCATCCATTTTCTACAAAAGAGATTTGAAATTTGAGGGTTTACATTTTAGAGTCTCTATGGCAGGAGACAGAGATCAGATCTGCCAACCTACAGGGTCTGCCAGAGGCAAGTTCCATACAGCTTTGAAATTTTCTCTCCTTCATTATCTACTATTTTTTCTTTTCAATCATGTTGGAGAAATTTTTACTAAGAAACTCAGATCATCTGAAATGATATCCTCTTAATGGCAAAAGGTTCTACTAATATTTTCTTATGTCATCTCCCAGGGAAAGAGAAGTGACAGAAGTCTCTGCCACTGTCTCTTGTTGTGTGTCTGGTTGGCCTCTCTATTCCTTATCCAAAAATTGGCTTAGGCAATTTAGTAACAATCAATACAACTAGTCATTTGCATATTTGTTTCTCAGATGAACTTTCTGCTATTGCTCTTCTAACTTTCAGATGGACCTGAGTAGAGAAACATTTCTTGTGGCATTATTAACCCAAAAGTCTGGAGCCCTCACATAGGGCACCTCTCTTGCTCATTAACTGCTCATCCTGAGCCAGTTCTATCTCAGCATCCCATAGGATACCTGTCCTTACCAGCCAAGCCTTTCTATACAGTGTCAGGTCTGAATCCAGATTTTGAATTGACCAAAGCCTCTTCTTTGCTCTCCTTGGTGCACTTATATTTCATTCTAGGGCACCTTCCCCTGTCAGTTTCTCTGTGTTATAAGCTGGAGGGACAGGGGGTGATTAAGAACAGACCCCTGCCATAGTCTCTCCTGTCTTGGGAGCATCTTCTGGAGCTGGGAAAACCATAGCAGGCACAGGATTTCTTTCCCTGGCATGGCCCTTTGGAGTTTCCAGACTTCTCATATGCACTAGATACAACCTGAAAAGTGTTCTGCTATTTAAAAACAAAATAAAGAACCATAAAAAGTCTGTTGATGGCCTTCGTGTGTATTTAAAATGCTAAAAGCTTTTAGTAAAGGCAACTCTGATAAAGACAGCTGCTCTTTTTAAAGGACCAAATCAGAGGTTAGCAGCCAGGGCACAGGTTGTTAGTGATAAGCGTATGTGCCCCTTCTACCAGCGATGACAGAAGAGAAAGATCATTTAATCAAAGTGCAGGCAGAGTCAGCTGTTTCTGTCCCAACACAGACTGTTCCATCACCCCACTTCCGGACCCAGTCCCGTCGCACCCTGTCCTTCTCCAGGCTTCATCCACAGAGAGGGTGTTCTGGAAGGCCCTGTTGGTAATTCTTATTGGAATCAACAGTTTAACGTAAAGCCATAGGCAATCTACTAAATATATCTCCATAAAACTAGGCAAATAAGAGAAGCAGGCAAGGCAGCAGGAGGTGATGGAAGAGCACAGGCTTTGGCGTCAGGGTACCAAGGTTCAAATCCCAACCATCACTGCCTGCTGAGACCTTGGACAATTAATCACTCAGCCTCTGGAAGCTGCAGTTTTCTCATCTCTGAAATGAGGAATATGAATTGTTTAGAGGGTTTAAAAAGATAAAATAATTGTACAATAGTATTGTACCTCACAGAATGCCTGGTACAGGAAGTAGTAGTCATTATTAAAAATAATTAAATTTCACCCACAGGAAGCCCAGAATCCAGATAATCCCAGTGGCATACGTACTGATAACAGAAGCACAGCTGTGATTTTAATTCCTGTTTTCTTGCCTTCCTCTAGGCCTTTTCTACACTAAGGGCAGAATCACTTGCTTCTAGCTTTGCACTGGAAACTCATCTTTCTCATTTCACAAACACCTTGATTTGTGATGCTTTGGATTGTTCCTCAAGATTTTCGCTGTTGAATCGCGCATCTTATTTTCTTCCAATCCTTTAGCCCATAATGCTTTTTGGTAAAATTATAGTTACTTTATAACTACCCTATTATACTTTTGTACTGCATTGTACTGTATTCTACCATTATAAAGTGTTAATTGATATCACATTCAGCCGTTAACAATTTTACTCAGCATAAAACTCATCAAGTCATGACTACACATGGTCTGTATCTGGCCTGTAGGAGCCTATCTCTCTCCATCACTTATTTTTCTAAAACTCTTAAAAGGGCATTTTAATGATCTAGGTGTTCTTAAACCCCATTCTATCAGCAACACCCATAATATCTTCTGGAGCCTTCTTTCCAAGACAGCTGTGTGTCTGTCTCTGTCTGACTGTCTGCCTCTCTCTGACCAACAACCTGGAGTCCTTAGTAACCCTCCAGACAAGGAGCCAGAGACTACACGGGGATTGCAAATCTATAGAGCTTTGTTAGCACCTGCCTCAGGACTGGCCCTTTGCCTAAAGAGTGAATTTCTATTCTGTTATTTCTCTCTTGTGGCTTTGCTATCTGAGTCTGATGTGTTGAGTTCTAATTCCATCTCCAAGTCACCAGAAGGCCCAGTGTCAGCTCTTCCATCATTTCTGAAACTTAAATTTTCTCATCTTTAAAATGAGGGAATTGGACTGGATGACGTACAAGTTCCATACAACTGTGTCTGGAATCAACTCAATGACCCCTTAATCAGTTACAGGCTAAAACATCGCTAGCTTGATGTAAATTTTAAAATGCTTGTTCCTCGACTGCTGGAAAATTGTCATAAATGTATACAGATCAGTGTTGATTACAAATATGAATGGCACTCCCTAGAGTTTTGGGGGGCACGATTTATACAACCAGCTGTGGTGGCTGGTACTAAACTTTATTCGTTGCCTAACGCGTAGGCAGGGATTAGCAGGGTCACAGCGTCACCAGTCAGGGAAGGGAAGACAAGAATGTCAGGAAGATGGACAATAGTGCTAATGGGAGATGTGACAAAGGAGTACAATCAAGAGACAAAAACTATACCAGTTAACTGAACAGAGAAATTAAAGAATTTTTAATGAGCGATATGGTTGAAGGCAAATACATTTTTTTAAAAAAAAGGCAAAAAAGAGATAAATATCACAGGAGTGGCAATTGTAAGAAGAGCTACTACTCCTAGGGTGATGAATAAAAGGAGAAGGATTGGAATAATTAATACTTCGAAGCTGGAAGAGGGGTCGCCCCATGTAGCTGACGTGCAAACCTCGAAGGGAACCACAGACTGGAAGGTTCTGTTGCCCCTAAGGAGAACACCACAAGGCTGTTTCTGAGAGTGTGGGGAAAACTGCAAACTGAATTCAGCTGCTACTACAGAAAGAAAGCAAGACACCGCAGAAAAAGAGAAAATCCCTTCTTCCTCCTCCAGCCTTACAGTGTCCAGCTCGATTAACCACAATGCAGCCGGCAAAGCAGAAATATAACTTACAGAATCCCATCATAAGCATCCCAAAGAGGAGCGCAGGGGGCTGTTTAGAACTGGGGGGATAAGAAAAAGCACACCAAGTTTGTCCTAAAGCAGAGATGACGAATAGATTTCATCTGTGTGCCAGTTCTAATCATGGTGGCATATTGTGTTGAGAAGGATTCTGAGGTTACACCTGTGTAACAGAAGAGAGCCTTACGATCGTTGAAAATATCTGCTGTGGGCAGGAGGAGGGCCTGGTGACATAGAGTTGCCATCTCTGACCTTGAGCCACCTAACTGTCCTATGAACCCTTTGGGCTTCAGGCTCTGGAAGTAGAGACCCGAACTCCTTCTCAGTAATAATAAATGCTCAGTCTCACTCCACGTGGCAGAGGGGGCGTAGTGGGAAGTAGAGTAACTCAGGGATCCTGACACAATTACAGGTTCCTTGGCTATGCTTCAGCAACTCTAGGGACAGAGAGCTCATCATCTTTATCTTCAGGGAGTTCTGGTCCCTGGAAATCTCTTCTTTATAAAGAACTTAGATCAACCTCAATCTAATGCCTATCTACCAGCCCCATTTCTTCCTCTCTTAGAAAGACAGAAATAAGTCACATTCTCTCTCGACATATTGTCCTTTCAGATGTTTGAATCTAGCCATTATATTTCACCAGATCTTTCTTCTCCAAGTGAAGTAGCCTTAATGCCCCCAACCATTCCTTACATGGATGGTATAGAGACATCTCTGTCCTGTCCTCTGAGAGCATTTTGACCCATTTCGTTCCCTCATGCAAGGGTGGACTGAAATCAATACTCTGGATGTGGTTAGAATACAGGAATAAAGTAGAGAATGCAGTAGATTCTTTTTAAGATCCCATCAACATTTTTGATAACCACATCACACTGAACACTCCTATGAGAATTTACTATCTTTCACTTGAAATGATCCTCAGCCATTTCGCGTCCAAGATAAACAATTTCCAGATGCTTCGGACTTTCCCAGGGAAATAAATGTTGCAGCCAATACAAACTACTGGGAGGTTGCTTTGGAGAAGAAGACAAACAGCTTTGTGAATGCTTAAATAAGTTAGAAAATTAAGCTCTTACCTGCTGATGGTGGCTGTCATAAATGTATGCTCCAATGAAAAGAAGCTTAAATCAATTTGGGTGTTCTCACTGAGCTGTAAACTTTGTTATTGTCCCTCCCATACAATATAGATGCCATAAACCGTCTCTAAGTGGGCAGAAGACTTTTACTTCCACAGGAGTTTTTGAGTCAGATGAGATTTTATAAATGGTTTTGTTCTACCTTTCAACTACATTGTAATTTAAATTTATTTTTAATCATAGCTTTAAAAATCATCTCAAAGTTTAAAGTAACGGTATATTTTTTAAATATATGCAAAAATATCTTAGTCGGGGTCTTTAAATGATCCACTTGCATTATTTCTTTTAGGTTCATTGGGTCACACTCTAATTTTATAGAGTTTTAGAGTGGCCGGGCACATGAGGTGATTGCCAATTAACCAGGCCCTATTTCCAGGCACATTATCAGCAGAAGTTATGAAATAACAGGGAGTTTCACAAGAATGGAAGTCTTCAAGAAATCACCTGATGAATATTCTGTAGATACAAACTTCTGAAGGTTAAGAGAAAATAGGGAAATAGAATTAAACACAAGGAAGTCAGAGGTGTGATGCAGAGGAGAGTAGGAGGAATTCTGATTTGTATGCAGCACACTAGAGGGTGGACGAGCTGCCAAAATTAAATATCAGCCTTTAAATTCTTATATCCAAAGCAAATCCTCACTTCCGATGACTTCATTTTGAAGGATTAGGGGTGTGGAGCTACAGTGGGAAGGAATCATTTTCTGAGTCCAAAAGATAAAAATGAAGGGTCAGATAGATATTATTCTAAGGAAAAACAGATGTTGCTAAAGATCGTGTCTATTAGTTTTGGATTGCTCCTGTAACAAATTACCACAAACTCAATTGCTTAAACAATACAGATTTCGTATCTTGCAGGTCTATAAATCAGATCCCCATGTGAATCTCACCAGTCTAAAGGTGTGGCGTTGGCGGGGCTTTATTCCTTTCTGGGGGTTTCCAGCTTCTATAGACTTCCCTCCTTCCTTGGCTCATAGCCCCTGCCTCCATCTTCAAAGCCAGCAACGTTGTATCTCCATCAGACTTCACCTGGGAAGGGTTCTCTACTTTCGCAGACTCATGTGATTACATTGGGCCCACCTAGATATTCTGGGATCCTCTCCCCATTTTGTGGTTATTAACTTAATCATATCTGAAAAATCCCTTTTTCCATATAAGGTAATATATTCATCGGTTCTAGAGATTAAGGCATGGACATCCTTGAGTGCTATTATTCTGCCTTCCACCCTGTACTAAGCAAAGATGAGACAATGCTCCAGAAAACAAGTTGCTCATAGGGGACTTTCTCAGATGAAGGTTGTTTCCCTCCATCTCATGTCCCTCTTCATGACAAAGTTCACTATTCAGTGTGTCCCCCACCCCAGCACACACACAGACCGCCAAAAAGACAAGAGGGCAGTTATCTGTCAGGAATGGATGAGAATGGATCTAGAATGATGGCAGAGTCCAGATTAAGTATAGAGAGGATGTGCCAGGGATTATTCTAAACACTTTATTCACATGAAATCATCTAGTGCTCATAGCAGCCCTAAACAGTATGAATCTTATTATTAACCTGTTTTCCAAATGAGGAAACTAAGGCACAGATAACATGCCTAGAGCTACACAGCTGCCCCAGAGTCTGAACTTGACCCACTAGGTAGAATACACAACATCCCATTTGATAACCACTTAAGGGTGGGTTGCAAGTAAATTGTGACTAATGATACTTTTTTAAAAAAATCAGTGATCTGCATTTGAGTCAAGATTATTTCTGTGACAACACTCTTGCAGTTACATTCTGATTTAGATTTCTGGTTACTATATAGATGTTGAAAAAGGAACAAAGATGTAACTAGTGGTTTAATTTCAGTCAGTGGTTCTCACTTTTCATTGGGCATAAGAATCGACTATAATACTTTGTTAAAATGCAGATTACTCAGTGTATCCTGTGCTGTTTGTATGTCAGTCACTGTGCCTGACTTTGCGAGGAGGTGATATTATGATTTATAATAGAAAATACATGTTTGATCTTCATTTCCTTCTGATTCCTGGCACCAATTTCCTAAACCCTTGGAATTTCCTTAGTGATAACAGCAATAAAGGTATCTTTTTTTACTCATAACAAGCCCCTTCCAACCACACTTGAGTTTATGCTAATGAACTGGTAGCTGGGAGTAAATAGTGCCAAGGTAACCTACCTTGTGATTAAAGGGTTAGAACTTTCAGTCCCTCCCCCTGATCTCAAGGAAGGGGAGAATGACTAGAGATTGAATCAGTCATCAATGGCCAATGATTTAATCAGTCATGCCTCTATAATGATGCCTCCAATAAAAACCCAAAGGACAAAGGTCAGCAAGCTTCTGAGTTGGTGAACATGTGGGGGTGCTGGGAGAATGGAGCACTCAGAGAAACCATGAAAGCTCGCACCCCTGCTCACATACCTTGCCCTATGCATCTCTTCCATCCGGCTGTTCTTTTTACAGTAAACTGATAATCTAGTAAGTAAAATGCTTTCCTGAGTTCTGTCAGCCTCTCTATCAAATTAACAAATCTGAAGAAAGGTGGTGGGAACTCCAGAAGCACGGATGACAGCCTGAACTTGCCATTGGCACTTGGGGGTTGCGGGGGGAAGTCTTGTGGGATTGAGCCCTTAACTTATGGGATCTGATGTTATCTCCAGGTAGATAGTGTCAGAATTTAGTTAAATCATAAAACACCCCGCTGGTGTCACAGAATGCTTGATGCAGGAGAAATGCCCACACACTTGGTGCCCAGAGTGTCAGAAGTGTTCCATGAGTAGAGTATTCAGAGTAAAGGGGTACAGGAGGAATTTTTCCTTAACAGGCACATCTGTAATATGATAGCTGTGTATAGATTGGTTCTGTCTGTGTGTGTATATGGCGGGTTGGGGGCTTCTCATTGTTTTGTGGTGTCTGTGCTGACAAGCCAAGATTAAAACTCCTATTTGGGTTTTAAATTTTTCAAGGAAATGTTCAAATAAAATCGTTTACTTATCGATTAGATTATGTCCATCTAAAAGTAGCTGCATGCCTTTTGAAGTGTTTGTCCTTTTGTTTAGAAACACCCACCTTGCTTGGGGTAAGATGTTCTAAACTTGTTGACACCACATTTTCACAGCAGTGAAAGCAGATTGATTTCTGATTGCGGAGCCTGAACCAACACCTGGCAGCGTCAAGAGTTCCACCTGACTTTTCACCTTCCTCTGAGCCTCACTTCTGTCTTTTTAGGGCAGGCTCCTTAGAATGAAGGTGCGGCCTTCCCTGTTCTCAGCTGGGCGCCCGCATTTTAAATCACTCTCGTCAGCCTGACCTGGTTGGAGCTCTGTCTCAGCTCTTCTCAAGCCCTCATCAGTCCCTTCGTTCTAGGATTGAAGTCCTGCCCTGCCTGCTGTCCCACGTCCGAACACAGTTGCCTCATGGTTTGTTCAGTTTGTTTTGACTTTACTTTCGGGGGAGGGGGCGGTTTGTTTGCTTTTAAGGTGGGAGAACTAATCTGATGCTAGTTACTCCTTCATGGCCCTAAGCAGAAGCTGACTCGTGTTAAATTAATCTTTTTTTAAATTCAGAAACATTACTTAATGCTGCTAAATTTCTTCTTGTTTGTGTTTGATGGGCGATAGATTTCTTTCTCAGCTTTGTGTCCTACTAGTTCCTCACTCGAGACAAGGAATAGTTGTTAAACAGTTACTCAGCCCACCCCTGGACCTCCCATCAAGGCAACACTGGGCCTTGAATGACTGAAGGATCTGACTATTAGTTATCCTGTAACACTAGAGATTGATAAAGGTAGGAAGAGTCTTAATGGCCCACTTTATTCCTTTTTGCCTTAAATTCGAGTGTTTTTATCTCTCAATTTCAACATCATTTTTGTCTTCACCTCTCTGATCGCCCCCTAATGCCAGCGGTCTCCACATTCTGAAGCCAAAGCTCTTTTCACGATACTGCGCTGACTCCGAATTTTGCAGTTTGTAGAAAGGACGATAGTCCATTAATAAATTAATAAACAAGGTAAAATGTTATAATGTCTCAAAAAGCAGTTTTCTTGTGGAAGGACTGACCTGAGCCACCCAAAGTAATGTAAACGCATCACAGTGTGAATGTAAATATCTGGAGATAATTTGTAGAAAGTGTCTAGCACAGTTCCGGGCCTAAATCATGTACAAATAAATATTCGTTAAATAATCAAGTCTCAGGAAGCTTCGATAAGCAAAGATCTGTCTCTCAATATGACTTTGTTTTCACTGTGACAAGCTAAGGAGACCCAAGATTATCATTGCAGAAGGACTCACTGCATGATTTCCCTAGGCCACTCCATTAAATTTTAGGATTTCTTTTCTTCTAGAATATTTTTCCTCTTGTAAGAAAAACTTTTAGGGTTGTTACAGTACCAGGAAATTTAAGTACACAATTTTGGGAGTACACCGTGATACCATGACTCTGAGGACAGACCTCAGCTCACACATTTTGACCCAAGGTTCTTCCTGAAACCAAGAGCCAATAGTTTGACCATCAATGGCGTGGTGTGTTCAGTAATGCAAAATGCATGCCCGCTGGCCATGATCGCAGGGAACTCATTCCCACAGAGTAGGGCCAGGTAATTCCCCGATGCATATTAGCATTTATTGCCATTCCCCATAAGACAGCTAAGAGAGTAATCGGATGTTCATGTGACAGCACATAAAACAAACGCCCGAAGGATTGGAAAGCAATCTCCTCTCCCATGGTATATTATTGTGTAATTTCCTGGTTGCTTCCAATATTGGAGTTTTGAGATATTGTTAATTTTAGTGTAGAGCTGCAGGATTGCATAAGGCAGCTTTCAACTCCAAATAAGGCACACTCAAGACCTCAGCAAAACAGGCAGGACCCTCTCACCTCGACCACACAAGCTCTGGGTGCTAGTCTTCAAGAGATTTTAGATATAATTTATTCTTGTGGTTTCCAAACCTTTCTTTTAGTAACTGGCCTTTTTAAAATTGACGTTAATTTCCCTTATATATAACATAAACAAATGGCAAGCACTCGGGTTAGAAATCTGAACTCTCCGGCTCCTACATATATAAAATTAAGAAGTTACTTACTTTCTCTGAGCCCCAGGTTGTGTGTTTTTTTGGTTCTCTTAATCTTAGAATGGGAATTATAATGCTTGCCTTGCCTACCTTGTAATTGCTTTAGGATTGGACGAATTAACATTCAAGAGTATTTTGTAAATAATAAAACATATTAATCTAAGGTAGTAATATCCCATGAAAAGGTAAGCACAAGGTAGAACGCGACAAAATGATAAATGGGTGGCTTAAGTTATAGTTATGAAGAAGGAGAAAGATTCTTGGTAGTTTATGCCAAGATCCTTTACTGCCTATTTTTAACTTCCCAAAGGTTAGGATGCCTCACGTTTGAGGTATTGAGAGTAACACTAGATATGGTCATAGATCAAGAAAGGCACATTGGTTTCTCCTGAAAATTTGGACTGTTCTGCCTGAAAGGGTGGGCTAACAAAAGTTTTAGGATAACTCGGTGCTCGTCGGGGAAGGTATTAGGAGAGATTAGTGACGTCTGCCAGTGGAAGAAGAGACGAGTGCATATTTTCCTTCCCTATCAGATTAGTTTTATTCCTTTGATTCTTTTCCTCCTTTCCCTTTCTCAAATTTTCAGTCCTGAATCCTTAGCAGTAGGACTCATTCCTTTGCCCAAGACAGCTGGAGGCCACCATTCCTAAAACTGCCAGGTGGTACTGGGGACTTAAAGCTAAGGTTTTCTTATAGCACAGTGTGTGTGTCCGTCTCTTGAGCTGTTTTTAATTCTGGCTAGTTGGACAGCTCATTGCTGTCCTTTCCTCCACAGGGCACTCTGTCCTTCCTACTGCACCCCCTTTGAAAAATCATCTCAGATGATGACATCCCACTACGGCACACATCAATTGGGATGTGACAGATTCAAAGCTATGATAATGTAAATGTATCTTCTCTCTGGTACACTTTGAATATGAATACAGGTGTCATGTCTGGAGGAAAGATAAAACATTCTGAATTAGTTATCAGGAGATTAATGAAATGAGAACCTGGGTGGGGCTCATGAAGAAAAATGGCTGAAATTTCATTTGCTGTGTCTCAAGCTGCTACTGTTAAACCAGGCTTGCCTGCTGGCAGATGTGTGTGCACCATTGAGAGGGGACAAGAGTGGGAGAGTCTGCCTTTAGAGGCCTTCCACTGACTCGATGAGGGAACCTGTGCCCCGGAGGCACCATTGCAGGTTTCCGACATCGGATGTCCATTCCCTGCTGCGATACCAAAATCTTTGAAGTATTCGTATGCATTCTGCTGCTTGAGGCAATCATCTTAATCATGTCAAGGAAGAGATGGTAACAAATCAGCTCCATCTGTCTCTAAATCTTGCCCCTATAATCCCAAGGCTTGTGGATCTGCTAACCTTAAGTTAAATGTGTAATTAGCAGAAATGGCTGTTTTCCTTTCCAAGGCAAGTTACAATGAATGACTGAAATGAGTATAGAAATCGCTTTCTGCTTTACGATGTATTGATTAATCAGAGTTTTAAAATATTTCAATGGTAGATGTGGAAATTATCGTTTCCGCTATAACTAAAAGAAAAAAGAAAACTGATATCTCTCAAATTATAAAAGTCTAAAACTTTGCACGCTCCTCACAATGCATGGACAAAAACAAGTACATGTTCTAATTCATTATGGAGCACCTAAGTTTATTAATATTTATCAGTTTTTTGCTTCATTTGTGTTGGTGTGTTCCCGAAAGCTTCGGGAAATATTAATTTTCACAGAGAATAATTAACATGGGTCAGGCTAATATCTTCTTATGGCAAGTGATGAGAATTCCTCATTTCATTAAGCATATCGTACTATAATTTTTTTTTAATTGAAATCATTGTCTCTTTACCAGCCACATTCTAAACCTGGGCAATATGTTTCACTATGTTCAGCAAACAAGTCTTAATCTAAACTAAATGGTAGATGCGGGTAGAAGCAACATGATTCCTGAGAAAGACATAGCTGAATGTGTTCTCCCTTGAATTGGTTAGGTTCTGTACAGAATTTTGTTTAACCGCTGAGCAATGCTGTTCCAGAGAATAAGACCCAAAAGACTGGGTATAACAGTAATTGTACTGGACACACCTTTTAAGCATGATTTCATCTCCTTCTAGCCCCACCTCTGCCTCTAGTCACTGGGTGGTGACTTTGATCAGTTTTGCATTGGCACAACCTGACAGTGCTTCCCCTTGGGACGAGCTATTGCTTCCTACCCTGGGGCGTCTCTGAAACTGGTAGGATATCCCCAGGATCCACTCAGCACTCAGATATGCCTGCTGGAAACGAGGCGGCATTAATGTCTGTGGAGTTGCCCTTGACCTATGGGAGAGAGAACCTATACATAAATATCTTCCCTGTTCATTCCCTAGGCAAATAAGTGTATTTCCTAAGGCTCCCCAGAAGGTTCCCTGGAACGAAGTACTAGTCACCAGTAGTAGCAGCCAACTCAATAGTGCATTCTTATGTTGGTTTTCCCTCCCTCACTATTCACTCTCTTTGCCCTCAACAGTTGTTCCCTGGGATTGCCAAAAATCACCGTAATGCAACTTTTATTTCAACCTCTGTTTAAGGGTTAAAAAAATCTTCCTTAGTGTTTTAAGTATTTACAAAGCATGTGTCCCCTGGTTCATGTCATAAGGATAGCAAAATTCTGACTCACAGCAGCTATTGGAGAGGAAATTGGCGCAATGATGAGTTGACGGTGATGTGTTTAATTCCTAGGTTCCTATTTAAGTTGACTGTTTCCTGTCCTCAGACTGTAGCTCACACTCTCACCAATCATTCGTTAAGGTGGAATAACTTTATCCTGAGGAAGGCGGAAGAAGAAAGCATATTTAGCCTACTGGGAATGCATGATTTACTGGTGCTCAAATACAAAGTCAAATGATGGTTTTCAAACACAAAGTATGTCCGGCAATTGGAGTATGATTCATGCAGGGGCAGGTGGCCAAGGTTGTCCAGGCATTAGGAAATGGGCCCAGATTCTCCATGCCATCATGCAGCTACTGTCAGATAATGGATCCTGGGCACTTTAAAATCTAATCTTGATTTTTCTCTTTATCTTTCAGTAGGACCTTCCTTAACTGCCCTGTCAAGAGGGGTATGCCTTCATTTTACAAATTGCTCTAGAAAAATAATATCTCTATGTTAAATAATTCTTAATGGTATGAATAATATTTTGATGTTGGCAATTTTTAAAATCTAAATTCGGCACTTTCAGCCATTAGAACAGTCTTTGATATAAAGCTAGGCAGGTACAATCTTTGATGCGAAGCCAGCATGTGCTCACCTCAGAAGAACTCATGCCAGTTTTCATGGCCATCACCAGGCTGAGAAGTTGCTGGTATCACATTTGCTCTTTTACTATTCCCTCCAGGGCTCTCAGAGTCCAGTAGGCTACAGCTTCGTGTGGACAGGGAATGTAACAACCAACACAATGCTTGACAAATAATGGGCACTGAAAACTTGTGCATGAATATGGAGAAAAATTCCTGCCCTCATAATGTCCTCATAATGGTGGGAGATAGTAAAAAAAAACAAAAAAACAGAAAAACAAAAAACAAAATAAGCAAGTAAAATGTATAGCCCAGTAGGCTGATAAAAGTGAAGGGGAAAAAATCAAGCAAGAGTGAGATTTTAGTTTAAAATAGGTGGTCAGGGAAGGCTATTTGAGCAAAAAAAGCTGAAGGGAGTGACGGGGAGAGCCATGCTTGCCTGGAGGAAGAGCCTTCTAAGCAGAGGGAACTGGGAACCCAAAGGCCCAAGTCCCTGTGTGTTAGGTCTGAGAAACAGCAAGGCGGCTGGTGTGGTGGGAGTGTAGAGAGCAGAGAGCCTGATTTGACCAAGGTCATAGCTGTTTTCCCATCTCTTTTTTTTTTTTTTTTTTTTTTTTTTTGTAAAATGAACGTATCTAATGCTCTTCTGAGTGCTATGACTTCCCATATGTTTTTGTTCATCATTCCGTAAATACATAGACTTACTTTTCTGTGCTCTGGGAAGGGTAACCTGATGCATTACATTTAGTCATTGTTTTTATCTTTTAATCTAGATGAGTTCCCCCAGCTCTTTTTTGCCTTTCATAGCATTGGCATAACAACAAGAGTTATATAATGTCCATTCAAAAGAAAAAGAGTTACACAATGTCAATTTATTCTACTATTAGATGATACCAGTTTTGATTATTTAAATTCATGTAGGCCAGAATTCTTTATTGTTAAAATTTCTCTCTTTGAAATTATTAGGTAAGTAAGGTACATTGAGATGATATGAACATCTTGATCCCCAATAAAGTTTCACCTAACGGTTTTGGCTGCTTTTGGTGATTCTTGCCTAAATAATTATTATATTTATATTTGCAAAATGGTGATTTCTAATTTCATAATTTCTTCTATTTCGGCTATCATTTTTCAGTAAAGAGAAGCTGTCCCTTGAAAAGGTAAATTTTTTAAATGGCATGTTCTGAAATTTTCCTATAACCTTTGATATATAAACTCTTTAGTAGCCCATAAAATCTCTTTCCTGGTTCAGAAACAACTGAGCTGAACTCTAAAATAAAACAATGGTTTCTGTAGACTCACAGGGATGTGCAGCTGAGAGTTCCTCGCCCTTTGCACAGGCAGCGTGCAGGACAGCTTATTGCCTGTGCATACGTAGCTATTTCTGTCAACACTGGCTCTACTTGTGTTCTCACGGTAACAGCTCTGTTAAGGAGATCTCTCAGTAGGTTTGTTGTCATATTTTGGAGGAAAGTAAATAGTTATGGAGTTATGCTATTCAAAGACAACCCAAATAGGGGTATAGAGTCGTGGGAACTAACGTGGACTCTGCTGCAAGCTAGCTCTGTGCCCATTTGTCGTACCTGAGAAGTGAAGTTCTAATGGTTGGTCATAGGACTCAGTGCCTATATACAGTTCCTTATGAGTTCTGGTTGTTTGTTTGTTTTCATATTTTAGAAGCCTTTATAAAGTTTGCTTTCCAGATTTTAAACAGTGTCTCTGAAACAATGCTTTTTCCAAAACCATATCTGAGGCATAGGGCCCTATTGCAGGTACGGTATCTGAGACTGCCATCATCACCAGCATATTGAGTGCTGACTTGGTCCGAGAGGGTGTGCAGAATGCTGATCACACACTCTCTCACTGATGACTCAGGCAAGTTGATGTGAGCATATTACTACTATCTGAATGTGTGTAGATGGGAAAACTGAATCTGAGAAGCTAGGGATGGTAGAACCTGCTGTCAACCTCAGGTCTGTCTGAGTCAAAGCCAGCTGATGATCTTTATCACTCGGTGCTCCCATCTGAGCACCAAAAAAGCAGTAAATTTTTTGGACTTTCGAGGCCTTTTAGAGGTCCTGCAGAGACTTGGTTTTCTATTCTCTGACTCGTGCTGCCATCCACGCACATCTTCAGTTTTCATTCACACCAACCCCAGATCTCTCATCTCCACCAAAGGAGGCTATGCCTAGAGTCCTGTCAACATTGACATTCCTATTTCCAAAATTTCAATCTTCAACTTTCGATCTTAGTGCTTCTCTTAGATACTCATTTGTTTTTAACTCCTTCTCATTAAGAAGCTACTGGCTTTGTCCTCTTTGTTTATGCTAGAAATGTTTTTATTTTGCTAAATTCAATTCCTTTGGATTTTCCAGGCTGCGAAAGTCCCAGTGACTCATGAAAGCATGAAAATACATCACCGGACTTATTCATAACTAGAAGCCTAATCACCTGTGTGCCAGTGCTCTTAGTTTAAAAACTAAAAGTTTGCTTTTATCGTATTTCTTTAACTAAACTAGAAATAGTCATTTCTCCAAGTACCACCCAGAAAGAAGAAAGGAGAATTATCCATCAGAGAATTGTCCTGCCCCTCCCTTTTCTCATTCCAACTGTTTTTTGTGCTACTTTACAAAGACTTCATAAACCAAACATAAGGAGGGTTTCTGGGAGATTTGCATATACTCAGCTTCTTGCATATGTTTGTGTTTGGTGCTTTCAGATGTTTGCCTATGAACTTGGCTCTGTTTGAGGAAGGAAATTCTGAAAGAGTATATTGATGGCAACAATTATTTTAATTAACATGGCATCATGTGGATGATGACCAAATAAGAATCTGAGTGTTAGAGTCAGATGATCACAGACTCATATTAAGTGCCTGTGGTATGCCACTTCTGGCATTATAAGAAAATAAGAAAAAAGAGGCATGGGCTCTGCTTAGGAGACTTTTCATCTAAATTATACATGTATATGTATATATATATCATATATATACACATAAATATACACACACAGACATACATGCATATATATATATATACACACACACATATATACACACACACATACATATATATAGGATATATATATCCATTATTTATTTCATACTTACTATGTGATGAGGGCCTCAGAGATATCATGTTATTCTTCATATAAGCCTTATGTGATTGGCATTATCATCTCCATTTTATACATTACTGCACTAGACAATAGATACAAAAAGTACATACTCTTGAATATTCAATCACAATGTCAAGTATGCACTATGTGCCAGACAAGAGGGATGGGCAATATGTGAAAGCAGATGGTTTTTTTTGTGGGATCATACAGGCTTGGTGGGAAACAGAGACTAACACACATGAAATTTCAGAAAAGACCGCAAAGCTGACCTACTATTAAGTGCCAGTTTACATCGGGTGATGTAAACTGTCGTGAGAGGTTGAGAGAGGTCAGTGAGAGGGCGTAGCAGAAAGGACAAGCTGAGGGGTGGGCTTTTCGGGCAGTGGAACAACATAAGAACAGGCACTTCACATGGGAAGCAGAAACATCCACATTGCAAACCCTCCGATTAGCACCTTACATCAGACGTGAGTGTTAGGAAAATGAGATGGGAACAAAAGTGTCTAATCTGTGGAAACTTTCTACAGAGCACAACGCATAGTTTGGCACCTGTTATACTTTTGGTCTGTTCCTTGCAAATGAAAACTTTCTGCCCACTCTCCTTCTGATTCAGGTAAGGCAACTAGTCGAAAGGCTCGTTATTTATACCTGAGAAATGAGTGAGAGAGAATACGCATGCCAGTCAGCTAGACAGAATTCTCTCTAGAGACTGAATCCTTCCTTCTGGGGTACTGTGAATTCTGAGGACCATTTAAGGCCACAGCTCTGGAGATCAGGTTGCCGCTGGCAGGAAGGAGAACGTGGCAGAAAACAATCTAAGCGAGGCTCCCCTAGCCAATGATCAAGGACAGGCTGACCTGATGGTGGTGTCAGAATGTCTAGATCTTACCTAACCTGAAGGCAGTAGTTGGGCTTCTCAGTTTTGCTTGCTTGCTTACTTGCTTAGATTAAATTAGACTTAGGTTTTTGATACTTATAACCAGTGCAATTCTGATTAACACAGAATGGAAGAATGGATGGAGTAAAATATGGGCAGGGGCCCTCCAGCAGGGGGACTAGAGAAATTACTGAGAAGTAGTCCCTTGTTCCTGCATCATTTTTGAGAGGCAACTCCTTTGACTTTACTATCTAATCAATAAAACAAAGTTATGCTTTTAATCCCAGGAGAACTTGCAAAGTTCTAAATAAGTTGAGAAAGAACTTTGAGATCTCTGAACAAAAAGTAAAACAGTAAAAGGCATTGATTATTAAGCATCCAAAATGAGCATTGTTTGTTTGTTTGTTTTTGTATAGAGACATTGAAGAAATGCACTTTTCAATAACGGAGCATCATTTATTTAACTCAAACCATCTGTTTTATTATTTCTATTTTAGGAGACATTTCACATCCTCCAGCTTTCAAGAGAGCTGCTCTCTTTCTGGTTTATAATCTTCTCATCCCTTCTGTTTCTTCATTACCTCATCAGTCCATCTATCAGTCGATCCATCTATCTTTCTATTGTCTTTTCTTTCCCCTCATTTTCCACCTGAGAAAGAAACTTCTAACTGAACTAGGCAAGTGACTTCTAGATAATCATCTTTTAAAAAGAATATAATGCATTTTTTATGTGTCCACCAAATGACACACTCTATCTCCCATCTTACTTTCAGACCGAAAGCAGTGACTTGCCGGCCTTCACATCTTAAATGGAAGTAAACTTTATTCTTTAGCACTGCCTTCTAAGGGCTATAACTTATAGTAGTAAAAGTTAATGTATTAGGTGGACGGGAAGTAAATTTAAGGTAATAATCAGAATGATCCTTTATCATTTGTGAGAGGTCTTGAGCTCTGTGTAGGCTGTAATTAAAGAAGAGCTTCAGAAACCATAAAAACATAAATAGATGCCTTGTAATAAAATCTTTATTGTAGCTAGGACTTTTCTATTGTATTCTGGACTGAGCCAAGAATACACCCAGAGGCTTTGTTAAAGAGCTTCTCAGGCATCACCCAGATGGGTAGGATTGAGGAGCAGTGGTGGGGTCCCTTCTATGAGCAGCTCTGCCCTCACATATGCAAAGAAATATGGAGAAGGCTTAGAGGGAGCTCCCAAAGCTCCTGAAGTTTGGCCAGAATGAATCCCTAACTGGACACTGGAACCATCTGGACCAGAGCAAGAGTCAGGAGGGGAGCAAACATAGTAAGTGACAAAACATGAATGGCTCTTGCAAAGTATCAGTGGTGGCCAGCTGTCCTTAATACCTGCCACGGTCTGAGCCATGCACTGAGAAGCTGAGAGGCTGGCAGCAGGGAGGCCTTCTGCCCAGGCGAGACTTTAGAAAAGGTGATGAAAGGTCTGCTCAGAAAGATTCACACTTGGGATAAAATTTCCTCCAATGAAATCACAAGATTTCTTCTTGTCACAGATTATAGGTATTGAGGTATGTAATTTAGAGAAAGACACAAACCGGAATGGATAATTTCCTTCTCCTTCTGACCCTAATGCATAAGGAAGAGGGAGCTAGTGAGAGACAGTAAGAACAGAAATGAATGGACCAGGGAGAGGTTGGACAGTCAGGAACATGCTAGTGGCATGATGACTTAGAGTATGTGCATGCATCACTCATCCTCCCTACAGGACGAAGGGATGTCTGGCAGAATCAGGGTGAAATACACATCTACAGGGTTTAAGGGAAAAGGATGAGGAAGAGGCACCACAAATTGCCCACCTATAGCCCAGGGACAGGAATGTGTGGAAGCTGGGAGGAGGTGTTACTCCAAGGCCGCCTGTCATAGTCCTGCTCAAAGTCAGGTGTATGGCTGGAGAGCTGGAGGTTACTTGCTTTGTGCATGAATTCCTGGTCCATTTTGGCACCTTTTGGCATTATCTCCTTCCTCTATCTTACCTTTTTCTTTTATAAACCAATGCATCTAACCACTCATTCTCTAAAGCATCACAGGGCTCAGCCAGTTAACTACACTCCACTGAAAGCCAAAAATAGAGGAGAGAGTATAGAGCCAGGGTCACTAAGACTGGGTGAGGGAGCAATCTTCCCCAGTGCAGGGGACATAAACCCACTTTCAGCTGCATTGGACATAAGGAAGCAAACAATCCAAGAGTGATTGGGCTTTAGGCTGACCCAGATAATCTGGGGTTAAAATTCCAACTCCACTACTTACACACTATTTGGCATTTGACCCATTACATGATCTTCACTGAGCTTTAATATTCCCATCTATAAAATAGAAATAACACCTGTTTTTATGCTGTTGTAAGGGTTAGACATAATGCTAAATCAGGAAAAAGGCGTAATCTGGAAGTGAACTGGATTATGAAAGGTAGCCAGGGACAAGCACTTGACCATCTCATGCCCCCTCTTGACCTCAGCAGAGAAAGTTCAAAGCGATGGCACATCAATCTGGGAGCAAAATATGAGATTAGCACCCAAATCAGAAGCTATGTAATGTGCTTCGTTTTTTATATTGAGATATAATTGACACATAGCATTATATTAGTTTCAGGATACAACACACATATTTGATATTTGCATATATTGCAAAATGATTGCCACACATAGTTACAATTTTTTTTCTTGTTTTTTCTTTTGATGTCAATCCAAAAAAATCATCACCAAGACCAGTGTCAAAGAGCTTACCACCTGTGTTTTCTTCTATGAGTTTTATGGTTTCAGGTCTTATGTTCGAGTCTTTAATCCATTTAGAGTTGATTCATGAGTATAGTGTAAAACAGTGGTCTAGCTTCATTCTTCTGCATGTGGTTTTCCATACATTGACTCATTAATGAAGGTTTGAGGAACATCTTTCACTGGAGAATGGGATTTTGATTTGAAGGCTGGAGATGATGAGGTATTTTAAGACCTACCAACGCAGTGGTCATAAAAAGGTAAGATGAACTGAACTAGCCAGTAGTGGCCTTATCAGGCTGTGGTTCTCTCCAGCCAGCTTCACCTAACCTGCCTTGCTGACCCAGAATGTAGCCAGTCCTCAGAAAGGGATTAGATCTGGCAAACAAAAATATGAAGAAACACGGGATATAGCACCTATTTCTCTCTGCTTCTGTCTCTCCTCCTCCTGTTTCTTCTCTGTCTGTCTGTCTGTCTGTCTGTCTCTCTCTCTCTCTCTTAAATGCTATTGAGTCCATATGGTGACAGAACACAATGACCCCTTAAATCTGATATGTTATTTTACAAGTGCCAACACAGGTAAAGACACTCCGTACAAATTTCTAAATCCTAATTCCAAATTCCTAGGAGACAAAAATAATTGAATCAACTCGAATTGAGGAGCAGACACTCCACTACAGTCAGAGGATCAAGGTCACGCACAGTCACCAGCCCACACCTCCGCATCAGGAGGCCAGTGCCAGTGAGGAGATCCAATAAAAGGAAATTAAACAAGAGCCACAGACGGGGCTAAAAACTGTAGCAAACCCATCCGCCTTTTCCACTATTCAAAGGACTATGAGTGCCTCCCACAGATGTTCCCATTTATACATCAGGTCAAGTGAAATGGAGTCAAGGTGACAGTGCTGGACACAAAGAAAAGCTAAACTGGACGTAGTTAGGAAAATAACTCCATGCACCATGATCCACTAAACGGGCTAATGGAGACTCCTCGATCACCCGTCCCATACTTCCATTTCACCACTCAAAGCATTCCATTTTTAATTTGGGTAAGAATTTTTCTAATCAAAGGTCATGCACAAATATCTTGACCCAGACTACAATGCTATAAAACGAAATAATGTACCAATTAATAAATCTTTTCTCTCTATAACTTCTGCATTTGAGAGTTTATCAGCCTTCCCATAACCAAAATAATAAATGCAAGATTATTTCTCAACACATAAAGCAAACTGCCAGCTGACGTTATGTGTAGTATCCACCCCTCCCTCCCCTCCCAGTTGCACAGATAAATTCTGCTGTCATTTTTACAGCAGCTCTTGTATAAATCTGGATATTTTATTATTTGAGATTTTGCATTGACAAATTCCCAAAATTAACTTGTTTTATGTTCTTGCAAATCATCATGCTGGGGTAATGAAGAATGAGTGTTTGTGACAGGGAATGGCTAAGCAGATGCCACAGGGAACATCGGTCATCCTCTGTCCTCTTCCTAACTGCCTGAGCCCTCTCTATTCAATTTCTTTCCTGAAGGCTGATAATGGTATGACACTGAGTTTCTAGAATAAAGGTGGCTGATGGGTTACCACTCATGAGCTGACTCTACTTAAACGGTGCTCTCCAGGCTCTGTTGAGAAGAATTCTGAGGTCTGGTCTCAGCTCAGTTGCACAGAGCACTGGGGTTGATTCGTGACGACTGTCGTGGGTCTAGAAAGGAGGAGCGTCAGCACACGTGCCAGATAGGTCCTTCCCCTGCATCTTTTAAAAAAGACCAAAGGGCAAATAAGAGTTTATAACCTAAACTAGAGATCAAGCCTCATGGAGCCTGGTGTCTGGGAGAGTACTGTTGCTACTATGCTGGCACTAAACTGGGTGAAATATGGTTCAACCTTGATATTCTTGAGAGATATAATTAGAGAATTTTGCAAACCCACAATCTTGGAATTAATCTTAGTATTTTAGTATAAATAGTGAGCCAGGCACTATTCTACGTGCTTTACGTGTATTTTTCTTTCATAATCTTGATGACAGTCCTTTGAACTAAGCACTATTATTACCTCCCTTTTGCAGAAGAAACAGCGTAGAGACATTAACTAACGTGCCCCGATGACAGACCTAGGTCAGGCAGTCGGAGTCTGAGCCAGTGCTCTTATCCCCTGTGCTGTACAGACTCCAGAGTGTAGGGAAGTAACAGTAGCTGAAGTTGGATGCCAGACACTCAGATAGGGGCCCTCACTAGCTGCATAATGTCCTCCTTCCCACCAGCCTCATGACTAGCTTGACTCAGTCCTGACTAGGCACTTTTCACACATTGCCTCATACTGAGCTCAAAAAAAAAAAAAAAAACTTATAGGATTGCTGTGATTATGCCTAAATATGCACATGCAGGGTTGCAAGCAGGTGGTCCGAACTGTGAATGCTGTAGACATAAGCTCCAAGAAGCTATTTCGTGCCAAGTAACTCTTACCACTACATTTAAAAGATCAGTACCTGGAAAAGAACACAATTGAGACAAGTAGAAAAAAAAGTATAGGGCCTTATTCGTTCCCAATGATGAGACCTTTCAATAAAAATGCAAAATTGTGGCATGCTAAAGAAATCTGGATGTAACAATGAGCTAAACTTGTTTTTGTTCAGATCATATCAAATCCCCCTTCACTAACTGGTAAATATTTTATGGAACTCATTTGTGTTTATAATTTACTATGTACCTCATTTCTTTTCTGTTTGATTATTTTAAAGTATCTCCCTTAGGAACCCCATTCCAAAGGAGCAGGTTAATCAGGACATTGGATCATGATAACAAGACGAGAGCCTGTTTCTAGCAGTGAGAGGAATTGCCAGAAAAAAAAAAAATACACTAGGCTTTTTTCTGAGAAAGCAATTAAGTCATTACAGAAGCAAACACTAACTGAGTAAAATTGTATTCTTAGAAATGGGTTTGAACTAAAAGAGATGGAGCCATTTGAAAAAGGCATTCAAGATTTTTTGATTCCACCCAAAAAAGTAAGCATTAGCTATAGCCTCTTCTATTCCAAGTCCCTAAGCATTCCCAAAATCATATTTTTAAAAAGTATAATTCTTGAATATAAGAAAAAGTGGACCTCAATGGATGAGAAACCACTACACATCCTAAAAAGATGAAAAGCAGAGGAAATAAATTGAAGAAGGAACCAAAACCCAGCAGACCTCAGACATGGGCACCTGTTAGGAGTGGTTCCTGCACAAGCAAGTGAAAAACAGATTCCCCAAAGCTGTTGCATTAGAGGGTAGTTAACAGTTTATAAGAGGATGCCCTGATTTATAATGGGATTTAATTGTAAGATTCTTTAAATGGGCTTCTCATGTCTCTAAGTGTTTATTAATAGTACTAGGTAGTCAGGTAGAGAAGAATCTGAGGAAGCTTAAAAGAGCTTAGAACTAAAGGGTAATCATATTGATCCACTAAGAATCAATATGAAACATAGAGGTAGAATGTCTGAAGTGGTAATTAGCGTCAGAAAGAAGCAAATGCTTTTGACTTACAAGAGTTCAGCCTGTGACTAAATCATAAATGGCTTCAGCACAATAAGACTTTATTTTCTCATGATAATAAAAAGTCCAAGGATAATATTTCTCTCCCCAAGTGGCTTGACTCAGGAGTCAAATGACATCCTCGCAGTCTCTCTTCTCCGTGGTGGCCCCTTGCTCATCTTACCATGACAAGATGGCTGCAAGACCTCCAGCCAGCTTCTGTTTATTCCAGGAGAAAAGAAATTGCATGTCTCTTTCATGGTCACCTCAGGCAAGTCCTAAGATTAGTTCTCATTGGTTCAAAGACTATTCTTACATCTAATTATTTGTAGCTAAAGCAATTGGCTCAGGCCTAAGGTCACATGTCCTCCTCTGGAGCAGAAAGTGGGCTCAGCCTCATCCATAGCTCACTCTCTGATTTGACAGCAAAAGGAAAGGCAATAAAAGCAAAAATAAACAAGTGAGACTCCATCAAACTAAGAAGCTTATGCACAGCAAAGGAAATCAACAAAATGAAAAGATGACCTACTAAATGGGAAAAAATATTTGCAAATCATACATCTGATAAGGGATTTATATCTAAAATATATAAAGAACTCATACAACTCAATAGAAGAAAAAAATGTAAAAATGGGCAGAGGATCTAAATAGAAATTTCTCCAAAGAAGACAGACAAGTGGCCAATAGGTACATGAAAAGGTACTCAACATCACAAATCATCAGAGAAATGCAAATCAAAACCACAATGAGATACCACCTCACACTTACTAGAGTAGCTATTATAAAAAGACAAGAAACAGCAAGTGTTAGTGAAGATGTGGAGAAAAAGAAACTCTTATGCCCTGTTGGTAGCAATGTAAATTAGTGTAGCCACTATGGAAAACAGTATAGAGGTTCCTCAAAAATTATAAATAGAACTACCATATGATCCAGCAATTCCACTTCTAGGTATTTTTTGAAGGAAATGAAATCATTACCTTGTAAAAATATCTGCACTCCTGTACTTATTGCAGCATTACTTACAATAGCTAAGACATGGAAACAACTTAAATGTCCATCAATGGATAAATTGGTAAAGAAGAAGTGGTATATATATAAAATATAAAATTAAATATTAAAAAGAACAAAATCTATCATTTGTGACAACATGGATGGATCTCGAGGGCATTATAGTAAGTGAAATAAGTCACACAGAAAGGCGATTCCAATATGATCTCACCTATATGTGGAATCTTTCAAAAAAAAAAAAAAACCTATAGATACATAGGACAGATTGCTATTTGCCAGAGGTGCAAGGTAGGGGGTCAGGGAAATGGGTAAATATGGTCAAAAGGCATAAACTTCCAGTTATAAGGTGAACGAGTTTCTGAGATTTAATTAGAACATGGCAACTATAGTTAAAAATAGTATATTGTATATTTGAAAGTTGCTTAGAGAGTAGATATTAAAAGTTCTCATCACAAGAAAAAATTTATAATTGTGATGAATGTTAATTAAACTTATGTGATAATCATTTTGCAATGTATACATACATCAAATCATTACATTGTATTCCTAAAACTAATACAATGTTACATGTGAATATATCTTAAATTTTAAAAATTAACTTAAAAAAACACACTTTCTGTGAGTAGGACAGCTGGGGGTCTCCAGAGGGAAATGAAGATCCAAAAAATTTCTTTACCAAAAAAAAATGGAAAATGAAAGTTGAGTAGCATAGAAAAAGAACAAGGGTTCACTAAGCTGAGCATATACATGAACTTCCTGGGTTACAGTTTTGGCGTAAAGCTAGAACCACACAGGATTCTCAAACGCACACCTGGGACAGGTGCTTTCATGCCTTCCACTAGCAGTGGAATGTTTGCCCTTGCTACAGTACAGCCACCAGAAGACTCTCCCACATAGCAAATGCCTCCAGTTGCCATTAGCATCTTGCACTGAGAATCCCAAGCAGATTCTTCCCAGGCTAAATCTATGTGTAGCCTGCCTACGATGCTACTTCACCACCAAGTGCCATCCCCAAGCTGTGCAGACAAACAATACTAACCTGGTTAAGAGATAAAAAGAGGAAGGGCAAACTTGATTTTTCTCATGTTCCAAGATAGAGTGAAAAAAGCATATGTTACTCTTGTATGGATTTTCCAAGTGATCTGGGATTTAGCATAAGAACAATTCAATGATTCAATGCTGCCAGGAAAAAGAATGTGATTCTGTGTTTTAGTCTTATTTAAAATGAACAAGACTGCCAGTTCCTATTTCAGTAGCGGAATCTTAGAAAGCTAAGCTTTGTGGGTGAATCCTACCATATGCATGGATTGCTGCAGAGGTAAGTCTTATGTTTCCAGGGCTGTGGTTTCTTAAGACTAGGTTAGATAGATAAATGTAGACAGTAGATCCCTGGCTTTTGTCTTCTCTACTTTTCACTTCTTCCTTCTCTTTGTAAAGGGTTTGGTTATTCTCACAAATGCTGCATTCAGTCTTAGCTCAGGTTACCATCTATAGAGGCCAAGCTGGTGACGTGGAAAGTGTGAGCCCCATTTAAAGGCACCAGGAGATCAATCCCATGATTGCTATGTAGCAGTGCAGGCCGAGAAGTGCAAGATTTCCAAAAATCCAAGAGAAGCCATAAATCCATAGTTTTATGTGAAATCTTTTGACTGTTTAAATACTGGCCCATATTTTTTTTAAAAAAGCCTTTGCATATCAATAAAATATCTAGAGGACCCTGGCTTAAGACATATGCATATATAAGTAGAAAGTCGTATTGTTAAAAGGATGCCTTGTGCTAAGGTAATAGGAGGTAGATACTAGGTACATGTACTTGGGTGATTCAGTTGACCTCCTAGTGCTTCCATTTTCTAATCTTTAATATTTCAGCTTTACCGAGACAATTGACATATAACATTGTATAAGTTTAAGGTGTACAATGTAATGATTTGATGTATGTATATATTGCAAAATGATTACCACAGTAAGGTAGGTTACTCACATAGTTACAACTTTTTTGTATGATGAGAACTTTTAAGATTTACTCTCTTAGCAACTGTCAACTTTACAACACAGTACTGTTAACTATAGTTGCCACACTGTATATACATCTCCAGAACTTATTCACCTTATAACTGGAAGTCTGGACTCTTCAACCGCCTTCACCCACTTTCTGTACCTTCCATCCCTCACCCCTGGCAACCACCAGTCTGTTCTCTGTTTCTATGAGTTTGGTTTTTGTAGACCCTACATATAAGTGAGATAATAAAGTATTTACCTTTCTTCGTCTAATTTATTTCACTTTGCATAATGCCCTCAAGAGTCATTCAGTGGCACAATGGTAGGATTTCCTTCTTTTCATGGATGAATAATATTTCATTATATCTCTTCAAGATAAGGGTTTCATTTCCTTCAAAAACATACCCAGAAGTAGAATTTCTGGATGACATGGTGGTTCTATTATTAATTTTTTGAGAAACCGCCATACTGTTTTCCATAATGGCTGCACCAATCTAATCTTTAAAATGAGTCTGATGGAAGGAAATTGGGCTTGGTGTTGTCTCAGCCCCCTACCCCCATCTCTGTCCTACAACTAAAAATCTTGTATTCTCATATCAAAAGTCTTGGTTTGGGGCAGGTGCATTATGTTTGAAGAGGTGGAAAACATGTTAGAAGATGTGAGATTCCTTTTGATGCACTTTTGTCTACACTTGCCAAGGGAAATAAGGATTGGAAGAAGAGAATGCTAAACTCCAAAGGTGGATCAGCTCTCCAAGAACAGGATAGGCACAACAGTTAGGATTCCAGCCATGGGGATATATTTGGCAGGGCATATATAAAGCAGATGTTGAAATTTGAGGACTGAAACTTTGGTGCAGGATGTATTTTTTTAACAAAGAGAGTACTCTAGGGATGTGGGAAGTGATTTCAAAATATCTGGAGGGCTGTCAAATAGGAAGAGGAGTAAATCAATTCTGCATGTCTCCAGGAGTACAGATAGCATCAATAAGAAAAAAAGTACTAGAAACATCTTTTGAGTACTAGAAGCATTCTGAAAGCTGCCAAATATGGACAAGTTTGCTTCAAGTGGTAGTGAGTTTACTGTCTCTGGAGGTATTTAAACAGATGCTAGAAGGACACTTGGTAAAGATGTTGCAGGAAAGGTTGGAATATTAGAAGTTGGAGGTCGGATGAATGAGGAGACCCTCAGTTTCATTCAAGTCCGTCAATATTCCAAGTCTGATTGCTCATCAAAACCACGAAGGAAATTAATTCATCTGGATTAAGCAGAGAGATTCTGATTTACCAGGTCAAGAAAGAGCCTGAGAATCTAATTTTAGCAAGCAATCCCAAGTGATTTGTTGAAACCACCTAGGCATGCTATAATTTGTTTTCAGTTTGCTTATCTCATTACATTCTCACCCATCCCTGTGTAGCATGTGTGAATTTTCACATGAAGAAATCGAGGCTTTGAGAGATCATGTAGTCAGTGAGTAACACAGAGGAACTGTCAGATATATTGTACTCCAAAGCCTCTTAACCACTACATAGACACCAAAACCGCAAAGTGTTTCTTGCCTACAAATAAGGCCTGCTCTTAAGATCATGAGTTCTGGGGAGACACGAAAGAGGGCCCCCAGGAAGAAAATTGTACCTGCTCCAGGTCATTGAGTACCTCTCCTATAACGTCTTGAACAGAAAAGATGTGATCGATAGTCTCATGCCTCACTCTTCAGCTCTGAGGTGGCTTCTGAGAGTATATGAGTGTCATTAATTCAAAGGACAGGGCTAAGGTGGAGGGGGAGGGGGGAGAGAAAACCTGAAAAAAAAATATTTTCCAAGTGGAATAATATTTATCTGATCAATGCCTTGAGCTGACTATCCATGTTTAATGAAACCGTGATCTCAGAGCCACACAGAGTTTTCTGTAAGGAACTGTTTGGGCAGGAATGTGGTAAATACGTAAAAGAAACCCAATAATATAAATACCATCAGAGTGTCCTGTTTCAGAGGTGGGATAGTGCCAGTGGTGGTGTACATTTCTATTTCAGATGCCTCCCCAGCTGTGGAAAGGCAGAGCCAGTCCTTTGTGATGATGAGGCAGCTCCGTTCACCTCTTTAGTTTATTTTTCCCCGCAGGATAAGACAGTGGAAATAAAAAAGTCAATTTTCTTTTTATCTCAAGCAGATTGAATTTTGCTAACCTGAAATGGGCTCTGGATAAGTAAAGGTCAGCCCAGCTTTAGATCTTTTGCTTCATTAACAAAAAAATCTACACCAGCATTGTTGCTTCCAGCTTTTTTGCTAGAGATATTTGGAGATGCCATCAGCAGGGCTCGATGAAGCATGCATTACGCTTCCCGAAATCACAGGCAGCTGAGGCAAGGCCAATTATTACTTATGTTAATGCATAAGGAAATATATTTCATCTTTTAAATACCATACTATTAAGATAAGGAAAATTACTTTCTGTAAATAACAATGGGCAATCGTGTTATCCAATTCTGCTTATTCAGCTATTTTGTGTCCTTCGGAGAGGAGCGTCAACGAAGGAAGCCAGATGCCTCTGAGACATGCTGTGCTATTTCTCTCTTTCTCAAAGTCTTAAGCTATGTTGCTATTCTCTTAATGGCACAAGAGATTGTGTGGGATCTTTAGAGAAATTACCTTAAAATTCTGTCTACAAATATAATCCGGAGAGGGAAAAGGAGGAGAAATCAGAGAGACCAGTCAGGCGACTTGCTGTGATGGAACAGAATAGAGCAAGAGAACCAGAAAGAGGCGAATGAGACAGTGGCTTGTTTCGGAGGCAGGTTTTGTGCCAGTGCCATGGTCGAATCAGGAATAAGCAAACAAAAAATGAGGTAATGAGAGCTTGCTGAATAGGGACTCAACGAACATTTGCTAAACCGAATAAAATTTGGCAGCTCATCAGGTAAAGAAGTTAAAGCTAATTTTAAGTTTGAAGTTTACGTGACTATAATATTAATGGTAGGAAACACAGATTTAGGAGTAGATAAAGACCAAAGTTTCTTTTTAACTAGTAGGCTTCACCAATAGTTGCTCTTATTACTGCAAATCAAGAGATTAAAAAAAAAAAATACATCCGGTCCTCAAATAACATTGCTTAGTTATAACTTTAATGAGATTCCATAGGAACTTAATTCTTGTTTATATCAATTAGCCTATAATAAAATTGGTTTTGTTATATGTCATTTCACTTAAAGTCACAGAACCTATTGATGATAAGTGAAGACTTGCTGCATATAAAAACATATAAACTATAAATTGTGAGATATAATTTTAACATCAACCAGCTACCTTTGAGGAGATGTCATCATACTATATAAATATGGTATCCATATTTAAGAAAATTGGCAGGAAACTTAATACACTAAGGTCTTTTAAAAGTGTGAGCTGAAAATCACAGCGTGTAATCTGGTAGGTTTGTAAGGTGAAAATAAAATCCAATGGTTATGTAGGCAATGGATAATCATTATTGTCAATTTTTTTCCCAGCCCATGAACTGTTTTCAAGGAGAATAAAATGATGTTTTAGGATGGTGTTCAGTTGGAAAAACAAAAACCATATTGTTTCAACAGAATGAATTTAACGGCAGAAATTGGTAAGGTTATTACAAGGTCTTCAAGGAAGAGAAAGCTAGACTTCTCAGACAGGACGGAAGGAAAGGGTATAAGGCAAAATAATAGAAAGGAAGCAAAAATGAGAAAAAAAATAGATATGGAGAACTAAAATCTGGGTTTCATACAAGCATGCAAGCTCTTGTTGCCAAATAATTACACCAAAAATTGCCAGGTAATCTTGAACAATCAGGAATGAGGGCAATTAAAATTGGGTGTAAAAGCAAAGCACTTTGTAAATGATCCTTGGTTGGCTGAAAAATTCTGATGAAACATTTGGTGACTGTATCTTTAAAATTTAGTGCCTCAAGAAAATTCCCTGATTGATGATCAAGTTCAGGATTCTGAAAAAATAAAAAAGTAAAAGAGGCAGGAAAACAACCTTCCCTACAAGAGAAACTGCGCTTCAAAATTGCAGATACTTCCTCTAGGTTAAAAGGCGTATTCTTAATCCTGTAGATAGTGATCTTTCTAGAAAAAGCAATGTGTCCAACCCAGTGAGGGCTGTTCTGAAATCCTACTTTGGAAGATGAAAAATGTGAAATGAGTCCCACTTTCAATGTCACTCATGGAAAGGTAAAATTTGGCTGATTCAAAAAAAAAAAAACAGTAAACATTTTTATTTCCTTACATTTGCCCTAAATGACAGCTTCTCGGTAGCAAGATTTTTTTCATTAAAAAAAAAAATTTATCAGTTAGCATTTTGTTGTGCATGCAGGATTTCCTGAGTTTGGAACCACGTTAAGGGGCTAGAATCAAGTCAGCTGGTGGTGCGATTTCGGGTTCGACTGAGACACATTTGTTTGGATCCAGGGTCCTGTTGGGTGCCTGTCTTACCAAATGTGTTCACATGTCTGAACTGCTATGACAAAATGCCATCAACTATGTGGCTTACACACACAGTTGTGTATTTCTCACAGTTCTGGAGGCTGGGAAGTCCAAGATCACGGCACCAGCAGATTCCATGTCTGGGAAGAGCTCACTCCCTGGTTCACAGATTTCACTTTTCACTAAGTCCTCACTCGGCATAAAGGGCGAGGGAGCTCCTGGGAGGCTTTTTATAAGGCTGTTCATCCCATTCATGAGGGCTCTGACTTCATGATCTCATCATCCCCCAAAGGCCCCGTCTCCTAATACCATCGCCTTAGGGGTTAGGAGTTCAACATATGGATTTTAAGGGGACACAAATGTACAGACCAGAGCACCAGATTGCATGCTGGTGAGTGCTCAGCTGGCAAGATACATCTTTCGACGACTGATCTGGAAGTTGATAGCCTCCATCCATGTGGCCAAGAAATAACAAAGTCCTGGCAACCTTCCCATCTATGGGTACTCATCCTTATCCCTGCTAAAGATGGGCACTGACATTCCATAACCTCCCATGAGAAGCTCATGTGCCCTGAAAGCCAGCAGTGACAAGACGCTGGCTCTGTGGAGTCAAACATGACGGAGGCACAGCTCCTGCCCTCGAGATGTTCAGTCTTCTGAGATGGTATAATGAAGTAGGAGCTAAAATAAAGGTAACCCCAGGTTATGGAAGGGGCACACTGGAGGACTGAGGATGGGGTGGGATGGGGGAAGGCGAGTCAGAGAATATTCTTTAAGGCTTGTGGTTTGAGTCTTGAAATATGAATAGGGGCTTGTGAGGTAGACACAAGAGGAGTAATAAGATTAATACCAAGAACCGATATATGTGAGCCCTCATTGTGTACCAGACACCCACTAAGTGATTTATGAGCAGTACCACCTTTAATACCTCAACATCGATGTAAGGTAGATACGATCATGATTATCCCCATTTTATGGATAAAGGAATGGAAGCTGAGGGGAGTAAGTGGTAGACAGAACTTTCAAACCCAGTCCATCTGGGTACAACGCATCTGCACTTAACTCCCTGAGTCCTGCTCTCCATGCGGTCATTGAGAAGAGGGTGTGTTAGCCAAAAAGAACAAGCTCTGCGGAGCAGAGAGAGAGGGGCAGCAGAGCAGAGCAATAGAATGACATGAGCAGGACCTTGAGCAACATACTATGGATCCTGGATTTTATCTGAAGAGAAATGGGGGGCCGTTGAATTGTTTTAGTCTGTAAACTGGCAAGATCAGATTTACAGCTTAGATAGCTTACTCTGATGTAACTTAGATGAGAGCATTGGGAGCAGATGAGAATGGAGTCAGGGAGACAAGTCAGGATCATCGGGATGAGAAACAAAGAGGGCCTGAGCACAGGCAGGAGCAGCGATGTGTGGAAATAGAGCACAAATCGGAAGCCATGTAGGAAGCAGACTTAAATGGGCTTGGTGTCTACTGGGTTTTAGGGTGAATGAAAGGAAGAATCTAAGATGATTCCAGAGTTTCAGGACAGAGCAACTAGATGAATGGTTGTGCCACCCGTTGATATGCAGAATACAGGAAGAGCAGATATGAGGAGAAAAATATGGGAAAGGCCTCCAGACCATCCAAGTGGAGACGCCCAGTGGGTCTGGGATTCCGATAAAGAATATGGCCAGTGGCTGCCATGTTAGTCAGAAGGAGCCCTTTACATATTTACCCATATTTTTTAGAATGGGATATTGAAGAAGGGATTAATCATCAGTTGGACAGTCAGATTTAAGAAATCACAGATTGTTTTTACATGTTCTAAAGCCTCAGTGGTGTATCTGGTTAATACCTCTGACCGTAATTTTGGCTATAATAATAATAATAATAGTGATATATGTTGGAATTAGATGGCCACTTCTTCAATATTAAAGGGATTTCATGAGAATTTGTCGTAAGAATTCAGAGAGACGATAGAAGTGATGAAATGTCCTCAGTATTTTAAAATCTGTGCGAGTATGTGCACATGTGCTTTACATGTCTTATTATGTATACACATATATTAATATGTTTATGTGGCTTGGTCCACACAGAGGAAGAGGGTTGTTTCTATTTCCCCAAATGCAAGACCATTAGGAAGCTGCTGAAATGTGGACCTTGAGAAAATGATAACTGTGAGAATATTAGAAGAGGCAGCTGCAGCTCAAAGGTGCGTTCCCTCCCCGGCAGGGGCACTATTAGCACAGCCAGAACAAGAGCCCTTTGCTCCCTGCTTTTCCTGTTTGCTTTTATCATCCTTTCGTAAAGTGATGTAATGACTTTTCATTAACGTTTGTGGGTAATTTACTGTGTGAAACCAAATGAGCACGTGAAGAATGGCTCCCCACGAAAACAGATGTAAAAGTAATCTGCACCGTCTCCTTCGCTCCCAATCCCCTCAACACGCCTAGGTTAGAAAAAGGGATCTGGTTAAAAAATATTAGATATCAGACCACCCAGAGGCTTCTTCACTCGAGAGCTCAAGAGAGCAGGACCGAGAATGGCAGTTTCGAGGGCTTCTGCTTCACCCATTTGGATACATCAGGGTGGACACTAGAAAAGAAAGGGAAGTAGCATTGTCCAGGGAGTATTTTGCAGGCAGAGACTTTCAAGATTATATAATTCTATCAGACCATCTGCCCATTCTTGGTGTCCTAGATACTGTGAGGATAAACGTGGCAGTCCAGAATTTGCCCTGCCCTTAAAGATCCTGCCATCAGTACTTGTCAGACTAGACAGAGAGCCTGCTGTCCAATAGAACTTTCCATGATGATGAAAACATTCTATATCTGTATCTGTCAAGATGTAGCCACCATCTACATGAAGTGAATTATTAATTTTAATATAAATAATCACACATGGCTGACAGCTACAGCATTGGACGGTGCTGGTACAGAGCATTTGTGCGACAATAAGCCTTAGGTCACTGCCATCCTCAAATTTTGCATGTGTATTAGGCTCTCAGCAGCCCACGGCCCAGATCATATCATTGTTTTCTGGGACATCAGAGCCCTATCTACCTCTGATAGATCCCAGCAGAGAAGGCTGGTCAGCTTTCCTGATCGAGGACTCAGAGGTAACCCTCCGCTCAGCTCTGACCTCCTGTCTTTGGTTGAGTTCCCAGAGTCCAGATTCCCTTTGGATTTACTGCCATTGCCATTTCCGGCATCTGCCTTTGTAGTCCATAGATTTCTGAAATGTTCACAAATGTAAACATGTGGTCCCTGCTCTCATGGAGCTCACAGCCCAGTAGAGGAGCTAGAAATCATCAAATGCTCACAGTATTGAGTGGTATTCACAATTGTTAAGTGTAATATGATAAGGAAATTCAAGGTCTGATTCAAGCTTGTAAAAAGAGAATTTCCCCCAGGCTAAGGAGTCTGGAAGGCTCACAACCAATCTGAGAAGCAGAAGCAACTTCAAAAGAGTCAGCTCAGGAACCCCCTGCTGCCCAAATGGAACAGACAAAAAAGGCTTCTGCCCAAGGTAGAAGATGATGGGGATCACATGGCAGGGAAAGAAGGCAAGGTACCCAGCAAGCCTCTGCAACCAACACCTGGCAACAGCTTCACTTTCTCTTGTAGGCAGCTTCTTTGTGAGGCAAGGAATTTATTGTACCTTTATAGCAAATAACTTACTGATCCATTTATGACTTTTGCCAGAATAAGAAGTATTTTCTACTTCGCTCAGCCTATGCTGACAAAAGACTATTTGAAATATTCTTTAAAATAAAGATAAGGGAAGACTCTGGAGTTGGATGAGTTGAAGGTGGGAACAAAACAGAACAGACTGTGCAATTACTAAGACTACTTGAGATTTTTTATAATGCATCTTTCATTTCCCTCTCAGTAGCTACAGAAAAAAAAAAAGTGGCTCATTTTACTACAAATCCTGTTTACATGGCAGCAACATTTCAAATTTGTTTTTTGAAAAAGAGGACAGAGAAACTCAAATACTTTTCTATTTTGAAGTATGATCTGCAGGTGTATTTAGATTTTAGGCACAAACACAATAACTTAGAAATGCTCGTTTTGCTGAAAGCTTTCTTTTTCTTGTCTCACATTTACCCTTCTTCCATCACAAACAAATATTATCAAAGACAAACCTGCTGTTATTAAGAAAATGATCCCACTTTGCATAGTTTGTTTATACTGCTCCACTGGCATCTCCGATGTGTGTCCTGGCATGTGATGTATTTCTGATGATTAAAACATCACTTTTGTTTGGTTGTCAGAAAGTGACACAGTGGGAGCCTAACTGGCTTCATTTATCCTTCCGTTTTCCCTAGACAGATCCAGGATAGAAATTTTAAGACGTCTAATATTTAGCATACTAATGAAGATGCCAGCATAAAGACTGCATTTTACGGGGGAGAAAGCATATTGACCCCAGAACAAAACTAATACTCACCATTTAAAATGGAGAGCCACATGCATATGAATGAGCAGACTGTTGAACTATGGTGAGGGAGAAGCGTGAGCTCCCACTCCAGAATGAAAGTCTAAATGTATGCTACGAAGGTGAAACTTTTCTGAGACTGTGGCTCTTCACAGAATAACGAGAGTCTGAGTTTCTAGAAGATTCACTCCAGGCTTCTCTCAAACAGAGAGTTGTCCAGGATTAAGTGGCATTCGGCCTGTCAACACAAAACCACTCCACCCTCATCAAATTGAAAAAGCTTCTCACTCCTTAAGGGTGGGCTATGCAAAGCGACTCCCTCCCAAAGAGTACAGGATGAAAAGGGGGAAACGAGTGACTTTATGGTAGAGAAACTTGGCAAACCATGAGAGAAACATCAGACAAATCTCAACTGTGGCTCGTTCATCAAAATTCCTGACCAGTATTCCTCAAACCTGTCACGGTCATCAAAAACATGGAAAGTCTGAGAAACTGCCCAGCCTAGAGGAGCCTGTGGAGACATGACAAATAAATGTAATGAATCCTCCTCAATGGGATCATGAAACAGAAAAAAAAAGACATTAGGTAAAAACTAAAGGAATTGGAACAAATTATATATTTAGTTAATAATAGTATCAATATTGGTTCATTGCTTACAACAAATGTATCATACTAATGTAAGACATTAATATGGGAGATTGGGTGTGGGGCATATGGCAAGTCTCTGCACTATCTTTGCAATTTTTCTCTAAGTCTAAAACTGTTCTAAAAAAATTAAATGTATTAAAAAAAAAAAACTTAAGCACGAGTGACTTTGCAGGAATGTGGCTGATTTCCCTCGTGTAAATCTAGAGAGAATTGGGGGGATTGTAATGCTACCTGTGGCCCAGTAAGGTTTCTTTTCCAAGAGCATTGCCATAGATCTGAAAGTACTATTTATCCACAAGCCTTTGTGGTATGAGGCTGACGTGTAGACCCAGAAAGATGCCTTCTAATGACCTCCCTGGAAGGCAATCTTTTTCAGCTACTGTCTCACTTGTGATGGCTCTCATCGGGTGAAATTAGTGAACACAGAAGGTATAACTCTTGAGATTTGTTTTCTTCATTTGGCTGCTATTCCCTGAAAATGATGGAGAATGTTGCCCGTCAAAGACTGTACAACTTTCAGATCAGGCCACCGTCCCTCTGGAAAGTCAGCGTGGCCCTGTGAGGAGAGCCAGAGTGAAGGAGGTCGGGGGTGGGAGATGCTCTCCCAGCCTGATGCTGATGGTTACACCTAAGCACCTGACACTCCATCTTCTCATCTCTATTAATGTCAATAAAGAGTCAATAGATTTTCCATTGTGTTTCCAAGGAAAGTTTGCTTTCAGTTAATATTATGATTGAAAATAGCAGATCTTAGTGTTATTGCTTTATTATGTTTCTCTCTAATTTTATTAGGATGACCGTGTGCTGCATTGTGGGGTGTACAGAGTGCAAGGAGCCTTAATGGTTCAGAAAATCTGCTATATCCTGGATTCAAGTTGACGTCTATGGACCCAGAACCCCAGAACCCAGCAGTGAATAAACCATCTCTGCCTGGAATGAGAGGTAATCTCATGTTCTACAATCACCGGAGCCTCTCTCTGGGGTTGTCTCTCCTTTGACATGGGGGCTCTGGATCTGCTTGCCTTGTTGCCAGCCTTATACCCACCTGACCCTCCTGTGGAGCAGTCTGACTTGACCTATAAAGATATGATTTAGAAAGAGTGAGAAAAGTGGCTCAGATAGAAGTTCCCATGGCAGGAGGGAGTGTGACAAGCGTGAAGGAATAAAGCAGTGTGATCAGTACACTTGAAGCCAAGGGAGAAAGTAGAGTGTGGTGTGAGATGAGGCTGGAGAGACGGGCAGTGGAAAAACCACACAAGTCCTTAGAGGTCACGTTATAAATTTTTATTTTATCCTAGAAGCAACGAAAAACCATTAAAGTGTTTGAAGCTGAAGCAAAGAAATGATGTGATCAGATTTGCTTTTGTGGCTAGATTCTGTCGACCACAATATGGAACACTGTTTAGATTGGGAGGAATATAGATTAGTGAAGCCCACATTAGGAAGCTCTGGCAGCTGTCCTGGCCAGCACCATGGTAACCTGGACTAGAGCGTCATTGGTGGAGACTCGTTCATTCATCAAATATTTATTGAGTACATCTATATACCACATATAGATGTCAGGGTCTAGAGATGCATAGAGGTAGAAAGATTTCAGCAATAGTTAAGAGATAAAATAGACAAGACATGATGATAAATTGGACATGAAATACAAAAAGAGAGATCTGTTGAAATAATTTCTAAGTCCCTGACTCATCAAATACAGAACAGATAGTGGAGCTGGAGGGAACCCATGGGTGGGGGAAGATTGAGCATTTGGACGTGGACATTTTGAGTTTGCAATGCCTTTGAGACATCATGTGCAGATATCAGTGGAACAGCAGGCAAGGGATTTCCCAGCCCAGGGGGCAGGTGTGTGAGTCACCTGCATCCAGCTGGTAGAGGAAGCCTCCGGTGTGCTGAGAGCTTTCAGGACAGACATGTGAAAAGTGTGAGAAAAGAATGGGGCTTAGGGCTGACCCTCAAAGGACAACCAGCACGTAATGGCTGAGTGTAAGGGAAGATGAGTCTGAAAAGGAAGCCAAAAGAAAGGAAGAATAGCAAGAAAAATAAAAGGAAAACGGGGCAGTGTGGAGTCATGGAAACTGGAACAGCAAGAATTGGTCAGTAGTGGAAAATTCTGCTGATAGGTCAAGTGAGAGGAAGACTGAAAAGCAGTCACGTGTTCTGTCACATTGATTGCATTGGTGGGAACAGTTAGAGAATAGTGGAGGGGCAGTAGCCCAGCGGGAGTGGGGAAGAGATGCGAGGCAGAGTGAGAAAGTAGAGAAGGGACCTTCGGCTGTGAAGAAAGGGGGAAGGTGGGCACCTGGAGAGCATCCCTACTACAGCTTACAGCTTTGCTTCAGCTCTGACAGTCTAAGATTCCCACCTCTGCTTCATAAAAAGCACACACACTCAGACCTCAGGCTGTCACAAGGGGATCCCAAGGGCGCAGCTCAGAGCATCCTCTCTGGCTCTGAAATAAAGGTGAATATACTGCATTTGTCAAATCATCTCAGGGTGCCCAGGAAAGCCATGGCCCACAGTCAGGAAGCTGTTTGGAAGGGCTTCAAGGATGAGAAAAAAAATATTTGACAACTTACGTCTTTATTAACAAAATCACTATGTGAGTAATGTTTCAATATGAGCAAATGTTTCTATTAATGCCAGCTCATTCACAAGTAAAAAATCCAGTTTTACGTGGCAAACAATGGTGACAGATCTCTGTTCCTTAATACTTCTTTTCATTAACAGAAGCTGTCTTTGTCCTGATGCATTAATTCACCGAATCCTGCCATTCAGAATCCTGCCAGAAGCAGGCATGTATTCCTTGGGATCTCACAAGCCTTGATTTCCAAAAGTTCCTTTTTCTTTTAGTGCTTGAGCTTTATGGTGGCCAAAGGTTGCAAACTGTCATTTGGCATTTTTTGATGGCATTAATTTAGCATCCGACGAGAAAAACTAACCGCCCCGGTCCAGGTAATGCACAAGCTCAGGAACTAATGCTGGGGCTGAGATAGGAGAGTCTTTATAAAGGCAGCAAATGTGGCTCAAACACGGAAATCAGGCTGAGAAAACAGCCTCCTGACTGTGCTCGGGAAGGAAATACAAGGCAGGTTATTGATGCATATTAGACCAAAGAGGGGCAGCTGATAGTGGTCACAAGAATAAAGTACTAATCATAATACCAATAATAGTCCCCATTTATTAAGTGCCACGTACTGTGGCCCATGCGCTGTGCCAAGGGTTTTGCAGGATGGACTCATTTGTTCAATATGGCAATCTCATGAATTGTTCAAATCACCCAACTGCTCTGAACTTCAGTTTATAAATCTTCAAAGTGGAAATTACAGTGATGACTGAGGTCACAAAGCTAACTTCAAGTCTTAGAGACACATTTTAAACCCTGGTGCATCTGACTCATGAGAAAAAGTTTTTTAACAACTGTGCCGGGGGGAACTGGACTAGAAATGGAGAGATCTGGTTTTTCTCGCACACATTGCTGCAAACGAACTGTGTAACTCAGGATTAGACAGGTAAAATAACTTTTTTTTCCGAGTTTCACGTCTATTAAATGGGGAGTTGGAGTAGGTGAATTCCCTCTTCTTGTCCAGAATTAACACTATCATTTTCATTGGGCTTCCTCTCTAGAAACGGCTTGAATTATGGTTTGTAAACCTCTAGTAATAGAACAGTTTTAAGAGATGGTCCATGCCAGTTCAAGAATAGAAAAGAGTTTGTGCCACAATCATTGTGACGTTGCAAGATTCAGTAAACGTTTTTGAAGTTTCAGCTGTACTAATCACATATATCCATCCTCTCCTCTCAGCCCTAGCCAACTGATAACAGAAAAACAAGAGCCAAATAACAGAAGTACGTGTAAAGAACTGCGAAGGGTCTGAGATTTTACACTGCTTGCAAGCTAACAAGTTATTCTGCTAGAGTTTCATAGATGCTTACAGAAAACCCCAGACTCCTGGGTCAGAGGCAAAGCAGCATGAGCTTCATGTTTGCATCAACTCTCCTTGTTCCCCAATTCCTACAGGGATGATGCAGAGCAGCCTGAGTCAATGCGGTGTGTACAGTGGGTCTGCATCATAGCTGAGGAACCCCAAGTTTAGGAAACCCTAATCTTTTATAAGGAGTCTATTAGCAAACCTGCCCAAACGTTGCCCCAAAGGGAAACATTATCTTTGTTATATTGGGCACCAAACAAATCTTGCCTCTGCCCTCATGGGTGATTCTATCTATTCCAAGGTCATTTGCCTTATAAATATCCTTGAAAAGATTGTTCCAAACAAAAGCTGATATAAGATATGAAGAAATAGAAGAGACCCATTGATAATTATTGTTACTCAACCATGTAACAATACTCAAATATTTTAAGGTAGACACTAAGAAAAATTTTATAATCCATTATAACCAGGATGTGGATGGGAAGGAAGTAAGTCAAGAGGAAGATGAGGTAGGAATAGTGATTTCACCACTGTTCATAATAAGGAGTCAGTAGTACTGGCTGAAAATTCTAAGAGTAAAGATTAAAAAAAAAAAAAAAGCCCAGATATACTTGCAACATGAGAAATAAGGCATTCAGCATCATTTATAAAAGCAAAATGCCTACTTAACTGTGAGGTTTCAGCTGAAATGTCTTTTCCTTGCAGAGCCCGCCCCTGAACACCAGACCAGGTTTGCTGTCCTTCGTATCACTTCCTGTAGCTGCCAGGGTCACACAGCTAATTAGTTGTAGAGCTGGTGCCAAAGTCAGTGTTCTCAGTGGCTCAGCTCTGCTGGCCACTCACTGATGCATCTAATTATATTCCATTCACAACTGATAGTACATCATTTTTTTTTGTCCTTGAACTTTTTGTAAATTCAAGCCTTAATTCTCCAATGCTTTCCTAAGATACCCTGAAAAATATCTTATGTTTCCAGAGTATGGCCCCCCAGGACCAAGCACTAAACAAGCTCCCCTTAAAATCATTCGGTACCTGATATTGAACATAAAAAACATCTGGGAAGCCCAAGTAAGTGCAGATCAACCATACTGAATTACAGTCAACAAGTAACAGACTGAAAGAGAAAAGCCAGGACTGATTCTATCTCTTAGTCCTAAGCACTAGATCATTATCTATCTCTAATGAATTATGTGTGAAATTTCTGCGAGTATAAGGGGAAACCACATAAAAACCTGGAAATAGTTTTAAAGGGTGAATAATGCATGCTCTATATTTAATGCATGAGAATGCAAACGCAGACAATTGCACAAAAGAGGTCAAACTCCCATTCCTAGCAAGGAAGCTACTTTCTGTCTTCTCACCAATAAAGGAATCACTGGTATATATTTTTAAATATCTAAGCAGCACCCCTGGGATCCATAAATTCTGTTTTTCTCTGATCTTTTCATTGAAAGCCATTCTCTTAGTCATGCATGTAATCACATATATAAGCAATGCTAACGATTTTGTAACCTTCTGAAAAGCAGGCATCCCTGCTATAGTCCTATAAAACGGGCTACCTATCTGCAACTAGAGGAAGAATAAACCTTACGATCCTGGTGAGTCTGTGCAACTGAAGCCAGGATAGAGATAGCTCTGACAAGACGGAATCTTTGACAGCATAATTTTAACGCTGTCAAATCATTCAGCTTTTTTCTTAAAACTCACTTAATACTTCACACAGATATTACTTTTGCCATCAAATATCATTCTGGAAAAAGTTATAAAAAATGAAATCTTAGCATTTGCAATAACATGGATGGACATAGAGGGTATTATGCTAAGTGAAATAACTCAGACAGGTAATGACAAATACCATATGATTTCACTTATATGTGGAAACTAAGGAACTAAACGAACAAACGAAATGAAAATGGACTCATAGATGCAGAAAACAAATATGATTGCCAGATTGCTGGGGATTGGGGCCTTGGTGAAAAACCGAAAGGATTATTTTGTAACTGGTAGGGATGTAAAGTACAGCATAGGGAATATAGTCAATAATATTGTAATAACTATGTATAGTGCCAGGTGGGTACTAGACTAATCAGGGGGATCCCTTCGTAAATTATATAAATGTCTAACCACTGTGCTGTACATCTGAAACTGATATAAAATAATATTGAATGTCGACTCTTGAAAAATAAAAAATTTTTACATTAATAATTTAGGAATTTTTACTTATTTTTTTAAAAGCTAATACAATAAATACACGAAATGCCATAACCAGGTGGCCCTCTTACCCTGGGAATTTTATGTGATTGCTTCAGTCAGCATCATTAGCATCGGGCATCAGAAAGAAGGGAGCAGCAAATAAAGAAGCACTCCCAGTAATCTGGAGGCCAGAGTCAGCAGCAGCACGAATGGTTTAGGAGGATGCCATGACTTTTATTTGGAAAAGGGACTTTTTCTATCCAGCAAGAGTCTTACCTTTTACTTTAAAACTTAAATAAAAGATCTTGTTATTGCGAATAACTTTGGGCTGAAGCTCATCGATAAGGGAAATATGTTTTTGATGTGATGATGACGATGATATGTTGATGATGATAATGACAGTTGGGCTGACTATGTGCTCACTATGTGGCAGGCACTGTCATAGGTGCTTAAAACATGCTTAGACATCTAGTTTAATTCCCTTAAATCCCACATGATGGGTAATATCTTTACAGACGTGAGAAGTACGGAGTAACTTGGCTGAGATGACACTGCTAGTATGAGTCCTAGCTGGTGTAACCCCTACACATTATTGGTTCCTAGCAACAGATACTGATTAAATACATGCCAGTGGGCCCATAGCAAGCATTTCTCATTTGATCCTCATCCAGAAAAACAAAAGAGGCAGATCCTTGTATTCTCATGGAGGATTATAGAGATCAACAACTTGTGCATAAACACACTGCTCCCATTACCTAATTTTGAACTATATTTAAATATAAGTCTTAGTACATTAAAGGGTATTTAATTTCTACCATTTTCTGGGTTTAAATTTTGCTTCTTTCTTCCTCATTGCCAATTCATTTCAGCGTACATAGAGCCCTCGCAATTAGAGCGACTTGGTGGGCTCTGGCAGAAGTCTTCCAGCTCAGGATCCCAACCATACATGACCTGCCTGCTGGCAACCATGCTTTTCTGAAGAGGAGACGTACATGAAATCTTGAGAAATGCGCCTCGGAGACTGTAGCACTGGGCGTGGCATTGGAGATGGCTTTACTAAGTCTGGCGTTTTTATGCTGCCTCCAATTATAGTTGTGCAGATGAGAGAGAGAAGATGGACTACACTTGACACAATCAGTGAAGCCTTTGTTTTCTGAGCCTCAGAATGATAATCCTGTGACATATCCCATTTTTCTCCTCTCATACATCTCTCACTCTTGGCTTTATCTCCATAGCAACCATGAATGTGTCCACGACCTTGAGGATATATTTTTTTGCCTTTCTACCTGTCTTAGGGTTAAATTCATTAACATAAGTTTGTCAGAACCTGACAGTTCCCAGCACACTTTCGAAGTACCTTAGTGATGAATCATGAAATTCCAGAAATCAAACTGTCCTCTTTCAAACCCATACTATGCAGCTTGTCACCTGTGTGTACACTTGAGCAAGTGAGCCTCAGTGAGACCTTTCCTCATCTATACAATGAGGATAGGAATATAAGAATATTATCGGGTTGGGAAGGGATAATTTATGAAAAATAAAACCTAGGACAATGAATGGTCTTTATAAGGTGCTCAAAAAATATTAGCATCACCACTGGAGAGCACAGGGCAAATTTACATCCCTTTAGCTGTATAATGTATCGATTAAATGCATGGTAAATGTGTCCCAGGCTTTTATTCTCAAAGGTTACCAAACCTTTCCCCTATTAGAGACAGTGGTAGCACTTCACACATTATAACTCTGCAATTATGTTTTCCAGTTGACTCTCTGTGTGTCATCTCAGAAGCCTGATGGGAAAAATTAGGGGACACACAGATTCGAAAACTTCGTGATGGAACACATAGTTAATAAACCAGCCAACCTCATACCTTGCAAGTCAAGTACCTTTGGCAACTGAAGAGAATTGGTTTTAATGACGGAAATATCCCCTGCTAAACTGCCTCCCTGTTTGAGAAAATGAGCTTGAAGGGATTTAAAAAAATACAACTGTCTTTCCTGTCATAGTCGGATTTCAGGTATAGGAGGAATGAAGCCCTCCCCTTATCACAGCACCGAACAGGAACAAGACCACCCAGTTTTCTTCTGGGGAATTTGAAATAAGAGACCTGAATGAATGATCATGAATATTCAGCTGTTCCACGAGAGATGCCTCACTATGAGGCTCAAAATAGGATGAAATCCAAGCAAACCTTCCAGATGTGCACTCATTGGAGCAAAGTCCGTAAAAAAAATGACAAAGCTGAAATTTCCTGTGCCGTATTTTTTTTTTAATGGTGCCATATTCCAACTAATGACAAAGTGCTGCAAAAATCAATAGTACCCACATTTCTCCCAGGCACGTCACCTAGCATCATCGAACCCACTAACCTACGACACACATGAGCAACTTCTGTGCATCGGTCTTCGCACCTGCCCCTGTCAGCCTTAGAATGCGTCCCTTCACCACCATTGCATCATCCACCCTTTAAACCCAGAGCATCATCTAGCCTTTCCAGGTGGTTTTCCAACAACTCCTGCTCTCAATGATGTCTGTCCTCAGAAATTCAAAGAAACTTGCCATCTCTACCAAGAAGTGTTTCTCACACATTATTTACTCATTTTCTATACGTGCTAGAAATTGCTTTTCTCCCTAATTATTAATTAATTAGAAACAAAGATTATGTCATATGTTCCTTCCATCTCTTCACAGCATAATAGGCTCAGTAAATACTTTTTGTTGGTTAACGATAACTTTTGTGTAAATAAATACCGCAATTTGAATAGTTTACAATATAATATTCCTGCCCCATCTCTCATCTTAAGAATACAGCATTTTAAAGCCAGAGGGAAGATTCCTCATTCAGTCTCCTCATTTTTTGGATGAATCGACGGAAGCTAAAGGATTTGAAATGATTGAGGTCACACAGCTAGGGCCTAGATCTGCATACTTGTGATGTACCATTCCTGATACACAGCACGATGCCCCAAGGTTACACTCTCCTTGTGTGTTGGCCATCATAGTTCAGTAGGGATGACCAGACTCGAAGTTAGCTGTCATGCGGCCACATCCTTGTTCTTTCACTAATTCACTGTACGGCCTTCGGAAAATCATTTAACCTTTGGCCTCGGATCCCATAGCTGTCAACTCAGAGTTGGACAAATTACAGCCCACAGCCAAATCCTTGTTTTTGTAAATAAAGTCTTACTGACATACCCATTCATTACCTATCGTTGATGGCTGTTTTCATGATACAATGGTAGGGCTGAGTAACAGTTAACACAGAGACCATATTAGTCACAAGACCAAAATATTCATTCTTTGGCCCTTTATGGAAATAATTGTTCATTCCCAATCCAACCTATATATATAATTGAATGAATCTAATACAGTTTAATAGTATATGCTAAGACTTTTTGAAGCTACAAAGTACTATGCCCACATTTTAAAAATAATAAAAAATATATTATTTATAAAAATCGTAGTAATAACAATACTGTATTATAAAATGTAATTGCAATAAGGGAAATTAAAATTTTTTTTTTAGTATTTGCCATCTACCTGGCAGTATTGCTTGATTCGAGATCACCTTGCCATTATTCATAGTAATGTATTTTTGCAGAACCAGAGACACCTTTAACAGATTCCAGGAATACTAGAGAAATAATTAGATTGTTTGTGTATGAAATACAAAACAGAGGCCATCCGCCCTCACTTTCATCACTAACCTGACTTGCCAGGGAGGCCCCCTCCCGTCCTGTAAGTACCTTTGAGTACTGTGTGATGGAATCGACATCCACCTAGAAACACCAGCTTGACACGCATCAACCTTTGCTCTTTAGCTCTGTTGCCCTAAATGTATTAAGCTTTTCCATTGGCGTTTTGAGAGGGAGATTTGTGGCTCAAAGTGGTTTTGCCCTGGCAAGTTCTCTGGCCATGGCCATTAGAAGAGGAAGACAAATTGTTTTCTGGGTAGTAGGGAAATTAATTATGTCCAGCTCAACAGTCACAGTAAGAACATGGCATTTTATCCTTAGAATCTCAGACAGTCATTGAAGAGCTTTGGAAGAGCATTTCCTCTCATATGGCCATGACGTGAAGAATATGGTGGTGGGCAGATGTGGAAACTGGCTAGGAGGCTGTCAGGCTAGTCCAGGCAGGAGACGAGGGTGGCATTGACTAGAGGTGACCTGGAGATAGGGATACGCAAACCATCCATGACAAACCAACGCTGAAGGTCATGTAAAAAGAGGGAGAAGGAGGTAGGACAGGCTTTGTATTAACCCGAACTCAGCTTAGTGCTGCACAAGGTCAGTTAGTGAGAATCCAGCCAGATTTGTGTTTCTCTCATATTCATTGCCTATCCCTAATTAAAATGGACTTTCAGGCCCATAAAATTAATTCCATTTAGGGCCCTTTATTCCTCTCCAATAAAACTTAAAACTTTCACTTGATCCAGTAAAATCCTTAACATCTTTTTATTTCCCTCTTTAAAAAGCCATTTTCACATGGTCCAAATATAAGAGCTATTTAGTAGTAATAAATATATTCCTAGTCAAACAATCATTTTATTACATATTATCAGCTTACAGATATTTAAAATCTGAAGTCTGTCAAGGAAAGAAATTATTTTCTTTATAGGAGTTGGACTGAAAGACCTAAACTTCCTGGCACAAATGAGGCAGAAATGACCTCTATGAAATGGGGCAGATATATTAGGCTCTCTGGCTGGGATTCCTGTTTTCTCTGAAGTGTTTTTCTGCCTACCTTCGATTAAGCATGTTTGTTTATGTGTGTGCACGTACGTGTATACAGGGCAGTTTGCAATGAAAGATAAGAAATGCCTGTGCAATATGTATTCTATCCTCCTCACTAAAATATTCCTCTGAAATCTCGGAAACCCCTAAATATTAAAGGCAAATACCCCCTCAGGGAGGTGAAATAGGAAACTTTGATCCGCTATAAATGACTCAAGGGGAACATACATATCAGATCTTTCATCTTCTCCAACAGCTGAGAATAAAGCATCAGAACCATCAAAGCTTTGATGGAGAGTACACTGAAATCATAAATTGGGACAAGGCATTTCTAGGCATCATGCTAGAAATATCTAGAGCACTGGGCACTACGAGTCTGTCGATTGGGGGAACAGTAGCCAGAGACCAGATTTCCAATTGCACAATTTTTCAGAGGCCAGCCTGACTGCTAACCAAATCATATATTAAAGACAGGCTTTATTTCTGCTCACATGGACAGGCTTCTCTGAGGCTGTTTTCACACAGCATCCAGCCCCAGAAATTGATTGTGTTTATATTATGAGAATGAGGGCTCTAATGATTTGAGTCATTCACCCAGCCCTGTGAGCTTGTTTTCCGATGAATGGACTTGTATAGACCTAGCCACAATCTTTCTCCTAGATCACCTCAGTATCACCTGGCATTAAAGTCTATATGGAAAGGCAGGGACAGGGATGAAGGGTAGGTTGTATGTGGCCATGTAGCAAGGAGAATGATCTAAATCATGCATCCTGTTCAATAATTTTTTCATCGATTTATTCATTCATTCAACTACTCAACAGCTATTTCCTGAGCACCACCTGTGCTGGAGACTGGAGATATAGGAGCCAGCGAGAGAGCCCTGGCCCTTCTTTCAAAAAAATAAGACCCAGTAGTGGATCAAGACTAAACTTCATTTGTAACAAGTTGTCCTCGAAGAGCAGTAAATAGGGTAACCAACCCTGTGTCTGTTTCACTGTGTGACCTCAGAACACTCACTTGCTCTCTGAGCCTCAGGCTCCTCATCTGGATGGTAGACCAGATACCCTCCAGAGTTTATAATTCTGTTTCTCGTGGACTCCAACCAAATATGACCTGCTGCTTGGCAGCCATGCTTGTCCGCAACACAGATGCATTTGAAAAATGTCTCTAGGGGTTAAGAGGTGGGTGAGACTGTGTCCTTGGGGGTGGTTTCACTGGAAACTCTGGCTCTTCTTCCATTCTTCCTCCACCTTTATAAACATCTGTTGCTCATTGACTAGAAAAGGAAGACACATGCCCCTGACACCCTTGGTGTGTTTTTCTAAGCCTTAGAGTGGCAAGACAGGGAGAGAAAGGATGCACTTAGAGGTCTCTTACCCAACCTCCTCACTTTTCAGGGAACTAACTCTTAAGTACAGGAAGTGAAGCAACTTGATGAAGATCCCACAGAAGAAGGGATTTGGTCCAGGGTCAAAATGTGCATCTCCAGATTTGCAGTGGTATGCTTCTCCTAACTCCAGCATGCTGCCATGTTTTCCGCATCCCATGGGGAAAAGAGCAAACTGGGAGCTTTTGCTGTCTCACTGATCCACTGAGCAGCCAAATCACTCAACCCCAGTGGCCTCAGCACCCACAGCTTCAAGAAGAGACATATCTTAATGCGTAATGCTGTTGTGCAGATGACAGTCGGCAGTCAGACAAAGGCGCTTTTGAGGTGGACAGTGTGACACGCACGCAAACCACTGGAATCGTTGTTGTTGGGAATGGCCGTCGTAAAAGTTATAGTGAGTCATGAAAGATAAACTTCAAACCCATGCATATCAGGGTTTTGTCCCTTAAATATGTAACAACTATGTAGATGTGTAACCAATGTACTATATACTCGAAACTAATTAAAATAAATTAATTAATTGAAATATATATATATAAAACAACCAAATTGTTTCTGTAGTGTCTAAAAAAAATGTGTTTTATAAAACTAGATTATACCTTTGAAGATTTCTGAATAATTTAGGAATAATTGATGTAAAGATGTGTGTATAGAACACAATGAATGTTGTCAAAGATCAGGAGCTCACTCATGAGGGCATTTGCCGCCATTTCTGTCACTAAGGTGACAGCACATGGCACCCTCGTGTGTGGTAAGTGTGGGGGTAGACCACTCACCCAGGACACTAAGTGGAGCAAACTGATTTTCCATGTTTAGATTTGTCACTCTAATGCATTGGATTTATTATTATTATTATCGTTGTTATTATTATTAGCATAGGATTAGCATTAGCACTTTCGAGAGGGAGGTTTGTGCTTCCAAATGGTTTAATTCCTGGTGTGCTATAGGCATGGGTACCAGTTAAGAAAAACACCATTCTTAGGAAAATGGGAAAATTAATCATTGGATCCACCCAGTCCCCTACCTTCCAGCCTCTGGAAGAGAATTTATTCATGGAAAGTGCCAGCCCTAGAGCCAGAAAAAAAGCAGTTTCTGCTTTATGTTCCATGTTTCCCAACTGTCTGTCTGAGTCTCACTTTGCTCCTTAAATACATGAAGACAATAACTTTCTTTTCTTCCTCATAAACAGTTTTGAGAATAAAAATGAAAATTAAAAAAGTTATTATGAACATGGACTGTTTAAAAAGAATAATTGTATAATATAGAAACTAGCCAATACTTCTAAAGTCCTAATTTTGTACCAGACGTCATTCTAAGCACTTTACGTCAACACTGTTGACTAGCAGTAACGATAAAAAATAAATAGAAAGTTATCCGTACCAATATTCCCAATCTTCAAGCAAAGTATCAACGCTTTTTGCCTCTCTCAATGCACCATTCCTGCTCGATTTTATGTCTGGAAGTAGAATTATCTCTGAGCCTCGTGTGATCTATAGGAAAATCAGGGCAGATTGTTCCATCCTACACGGCCTTGAGTGAATGGCTCCTGATCTTTGTGGTCCCCAGTTCAGTGGTTGGAAAAATAGTCTTTCCCAGAGTGGAAGGGAGGGAAATTATATCCTCTCATTCTGATACAATTGCCCATGCCAGGATTACGGTATTGGCTGCAGTTGTAAAAACCTCGTAGATGAAAAGATAACAACATGCACATTTCATTTCATTTGTGTGTATTTCAAAGGACTTTAGGTTTGATCAGGGGACAAGAAGACAAAATAACACAGTAGTTATTTAAAGAACCAGAGGATCGAATGGCTTTGTTCAATAGTGGACTGATGTGTCCACAAATAAGAGATTTAAAGTGCTAGTTCCCAAGTGTAGGAACTAAATAGACCCTGGCTTTTTTGTTTCTGTTATCTTTGTTTTCCTTCTCCCAAAGGTAACACCTGCACCCTAACAACTGGAAGTTTCTCCAAGCCACACACCAACAATTCCCAGATGGGATGGAGCATGGGTGGCTCCTACAGAATGGGCAGTATGATTGGTCGTTGGTGGAAATAAGAACTAAAATTCTGTAACTGGTGAGCTGACTGGTTATTGTCACAATTATTCATTTTGTTAACTGAGCACATTTTGTGTGCCAGGGATTGTGTCAGGTGCTAAGTGAGATTTTAAGGGGAATAATTTAGTTTCTGCCCTCAATAATACCAAGGTGCCATTTCCATGCATGTACTGCCGTAAGCATCCTACATGTACTAGTCAACAGATCCTCATAGCGATTCGAGAGATAGGTGCTATTACTATCACCACTACTTTACATATGAGAACACTGAGACACAGAGAGTTTGGCTCAATCAAGGTCACTGGATAGTGAGCGAAGTTGCTGGGATTCGAACCCCAACAATTCGGCTTTGGTGCTGGTGCTCATGAGACTAACCACTACACTGACCACCTCTCTTGTGGGAGTAGGGAGATGACCGATACAGGCATGATCTCACCATTTGTTTGGTACCACCCAAACAGTTCTTAAATATGTGCTTCAGAGAAGGGGCATGGTTGATCCAAAAGAGCTTCATAGAGAGAGCCATAATAGTCTTCTCTCCTCCTTTTCTGTCATGTAGCACATGGAGCTTCACAGGCAGGGATGCTGGAGGCCACCTACAGCTAATGGGAAGGGTATGAGCAAAGTCATCCCGGTACAAAAAGCAGTTTAGCACAGCACTTCTCAAACTTTGATACAAATATAAGTCACCTGTTTATTGTTGAAAGGCCCTTCAAGCCCAACTTAAGGCTGCACACAGGATATCGGTAAGAGTCCAACCAGATGAGGCTTTCCCCACAAATTCATTATCTGCCCTGTTTAAAATGGACATGCAGGAACAGAAAAGCAATTACTGTTACGGTCTCTTTATTCTTCAACAAAATCTGAAACTTTTATTTTATCCAGTGAAACTTAGTAACCTCTTTTTTATTTCCCTCTTTTAAAATCCATTTTATATGTTCTAAGGAGAATAATGACTTACTAGTGAGAATGTTTCCCTAATTCCACAGTCACTTTCTTAAAATTACCAAGTGGAAAGTGTGTTAAGTCTGAGATTTGCCCTGAAAATTTAATTATTTATTTAATGTATATGATAATTTTCTCTCAAATAATTATCTAATGGTTGGAAAAAAATTAACTGGGCTGAAAAGCTCTAGTGTGTAACTTTAGACTTTATTTCCCAACAGAAATCAAACAGGACTTGTCACTATAAAATGAGGCAGGGTTGATGAGCCTCTGTGACTGAGGCCCTGGTTTCCGTGGAGGGTTTTGTGTGTGTGTGTGTGTGTGTTCACGTACGTGCATTACATGTCTGCACATGCATATGTATGTACTCATGGATTATCATGAAAGAAGAGGTGTTTTTAACAAGAAGCTCATTTTTATTCTCAGTGGCCAAAAGTTTAAATAAGTGGCTAGGTAACATATCCCTTCTCACCTCACTGAAATGCATGTTTTGAAGCGAACTCCCTAGACAGGTGGCATAGGATACTTTAGTCAGCTATTAATGACTGACCGAGTAGGAGTGTAATTATCAAATTCTTTATATCTCCAGCAAGTAAGAATGAATCATATGGGTAATGGGAGCTTTGCTGAAAGACACGTGGAGTAATAACCCGGGACCTTGGATCTTCAGGGCACCTGATGAACAAATTCAGAGCCCTGAGCACTATCGGGTACAGGTAACCAAAGGCCAACTCAGTTAATTGGTCAACTCCACAAATTTCTGGGGACCAGTTTTGTCTCCTAACTCCTACGTTAAAATCAGACTTGAGTTTTGCTCATGTAGGCTGCCTTCAAGGATAAGCTTGACTCTCCTCACTGCACGAGAACTTTTCTTTCTTCTGACTCAGGCATAGAGTCAGATCCTGGGCTATCTCCTTATTAGGAACAGATTTGATATTTTTTAGAAGAGTCTCAAATAATCTTCAAATCCATATGCCCCTTGGGATACTAGGCTTTTGTGGATGGAGAAACCCTACTACTCCCCCGCTCAGACTAGGATAAAATAGAAAGATTAAGGGCTGAGACTTTGCATCCTCTCTCTCCTTCTCTCTCCCTCTGTCTCTCCCTCTTTCCCTTCTTTTCTTGGCTTACTCTTACTTACCCTCAAGCCTCCGAGTAACATCATCTCTTCTCCCCAACCATCCCTCTTCAGCCTCCCACTCCTCAAATTATGTTAGGCACGATCCTCTGTGCTATCGTAGCATCCTGCCCTCCCTTTATCAACGTTCTTATTTTATATTGTAATAATCCTCTTACCTGAGTTTTCCAGATGTCACTGGGGGTCACTTGACCCTTGAGATCAGGGAGTGGAAGTAAAACCTTTCTCACTGCACTGGGGCGGGAGAGATAAACCAGGTGGGAGGATTGGGGTATAATGACTGAAAGAGGGCATGAGAGGGGGTTTGAGATTCTGGTCACGTTCTGCCTCTTGATCTGACTGGTGTTACAAGAAAGTGTTTACTTCATGAAATGTCATCAACCTGTAAACTTAATATTGCTACACTTTCTACATGTATTTTATTCTTTGAGAAAAAAATTTACATTAGAAACAAACCAACCAAAAAATATACTAGCCACTCCAAATTCTCACTGGAAAAAAAAAAAAAA
>NW_024344378.1:13902133-13960061 GCF_902729225.1 Pteropus medius | reverse complement strand
AAAAAAAAAAAAAAAGCCAAGTATAAACATAGAAAATTGTTTTTTTAAAGTGTTTAAACTCCCTGTGAATCCTCATCTCATTTGAAGGGGAAAAGTAGCTGTTAGAAGGAAAAAAATACTTTGCCTCCAAATCATGGCTGGAACAAATTCTTGTTTACATGATCACCCTTAGAAATATGGTGTGAATAATACATGGTCTGATTGGTTTAATACCTTCTATTCTAAAGCAGTATAGTATTTAATACATTGTATTTAGGAGGCGATAAGCTGAAACCTACTGTTATCAAAACTGCAGAATTCCAGCAGCATTGTCACCTTATGGTGCCATGATTCTACAATGCGATGTAATGGGATATCAAGGGATCACAGTCAGTCCCACCAACACAGATCACATTTAGATAAAGGTAACTCTTTAAAGGCACTCTTCTATTTTGGTGGAACCTGTGTTTGTAGTGAATGGGCTATAGGCAGTTGAGAGCAGTAAGGAACTGTGATACTTCGGACACTGAGGAGAACAGTGGCTTCAGCTCATGAAATAGCAGAGGAGGAATAGGAATCCACTCAGATTACTGTGAGCCAAGGCCCCAGTGTGAACAGGTACCAGCATATCTCAGAAGCCCTCAGGAACTCTTGGCAATGAAGACTACTTTCTTGCAGAAGCCAGCACCTAACGGGGCAAGCATGAGTATTAGAAAACTGAAGTTTCATAAAAGTGGATCCATGGGAGTATAAATTGGTGCAACCTCTTTGGATCATTATCAAGCAATCCTACTAAAGTTGAGGATATGCATCCCCTGTGACCCAGCATTTCTGCTCCCCAGAATATGCCCTGTAGAATCCTGCCCACAGGTGCCCATGGAGACGTGATTAAGACTATTCCTAGCAGTGTTGTTTGTAATTCCATCAACATGAGAATGGGTAAGTGCATTATGACATGTTCACACCATGGAATATTCAGCAGAGAAGATGCCTGTACAAGAATGACACATATCAACATGCATTTATCTCACAAAAAATGCTTTTGCTTTTAAGTGCAAGTTCAAAAGAATACAATATGATGATATTTTGCAAATTTTAAAAACAGGCAAAAAATAAAGTAGTTTTTCTTAGGAATCCATACAAATATAATAAAGATATAAAGAATGAAGACAGAGATAATGAACATCAAGTTCAATAAGCTCCCTGAATAGGAAGAAGTGGGATATGCACAAAGAGAAGCACGAGGCATTCATAGTGGGGGGGGGCTGGGTTCACAGTTTTCATTATATTAGTCTTTATACTTTTTCTATCCAATATTTCATAGAATTTTTTAGAAACAATCTAAAAAATAAGTTTAGGATTCACTTTCTTATGCATCCATCTATATGTCGATTCATTCGATAAGTAGTTATGATCGACTTTGTGTTAGGCACCCTTCTGGAGCTCAAGAGGGAAATGAGAAAAGCAAAAAAGATGGTCAGTGACCTCAAAGGTTTACAGTCTAGTCTGGATGAAGAGACACACGGGGAAATTTAGACAACAGTATAAGCAGGAATCTGTACAGAAGGGATCTGTATCTAAAAGGAAGACACAGCTTGAGGCAAAAGTATACACAGACCGTGTCTCCCAAGCTAAAAACGAGGTAGATCATGGGAGCGAGTCAAACACAGCTTCCCGGGAGCAAGGACATCAGTCCCGCAGTGAGTTTTCGGCTCCCAGGATGCAGTGCAATCCGTTATCTTGCCAAGTGCTCCTACTCAGGCCTGAGCTGTTTCAAACACTTTTCACAACAGCTGAAATTCTGCACAAAGGGTGATTCCATGCTGTGTTGTGCTTCTTTTTCAATATAAGTGTCACAATTTTTCGCCTACTGGTGTAACAATGATAGGGGCTATAGTCATCAGTCATTCTAATGCCTTGTGTTTGAAGAGCACTTTGAAGCTATTTTCCCCTCAGAGTACTTCATATAAGAACGTATTGGTTCAGACTAGAGCCTGTGCTCTTCGTCACACACACAAAAATAAAATTAAAAAAAAAAAAAACACAGCGCGCATTATAGCAGGGCTCGGTTGTCTTTGGTACAATCATTAGCGTGGGCCGGGTGGGAGATGTCACTGGTCATTGCATGATACCAGAAGCGGAGCAAGGGGAAAGGATGGGCAGTGTTCTAGCATACCCAAGAGAGAGAATAACTTACTACTTTTTTACAATCTGTATGACGCTAATGACAGCAATAACCAGTCAACTAAATAGGGATTGATATATACACATATTATTTGGGTCATCATTCCAAAGATGTCCATTATCATTAAATGGCATACAGAAAGCCCTGAAGTAGTTTATGGTAGAAGTGATATTACTCTTGCATTAAATACCTATTAGACATCTGGAACAACAACAACAAAATGGTACCTAAACATTTCTAACATTATCCACATCTATGATTCTAAAGGCTTTAATAATATGCACATGTGTGTTCATTTATACTTTATAGCTTCCCAGTCTGTTATGGGATAATTAAATCAAACCCTCACATTGTGCAGATGAGTATACCGAGATCCAGATGGGTTAAACAGCAAAATCTAACAGTTTGTGAAGGAGCTGGGACCAGAACCTGGCTCTCCTTATTCCCCAGCTCAAAGCTTCCAATCTTCCATCAGTAAACATAACAGTGCTAAACCATTGGCAATGACTCATAGAGGCAGTGGCTCTCACTTAAACTCCTATTTGGGTTTGAAGTTTAGGGGCGATTCTGAAACGAGCTGATTTTTTATTCATGGGCATCCAGGGGCCAGAGAAAAGGTTTGTTGCTTTTCCCTCTGAGTAGGAGGAGAGCGGGGAGTAGCTGTTCTATGCAGGGTTCATTAGCCACGAGTCCCCCTTGTTTAGAAATGCATTATGAACTTCATGCTTATCCTCCGTTAAGGGTGGTATCTGTGCTGTGAAGAAGTCGGAGCAGTGAGTGCAGGAAACGTGAAGCATACCAAGCTCAGAATAAAAGAGCAAGGGTTTTAACTGCCCTTGAAATGTCAGGTGGAATTAAGCACTGGGTGCAGTTTGGTTGGTTGGCTGATTTGTTGGTTTTTAACTGTCGAAGAGAGGGAGATCTAAGGTTGCTGTTCCTTAAGCCCGGACCCTCTGTCTCTAGGCAGGCTTGGTGTCACCACGAGAGCCCTGGCATCCCATCACACACATGGGAAGCAGGTCACTTATTTATCCTTCCATTCCTCCCTTTGGGCCTGAGCACTGTGCTGATGTCTGAATTGCTCTGGAGTGTACAACTCTATGGAGTCTGAGAGGCCCCCATGCAGGCGTAGCAGCGCCTGCCACCTGCATTTCTAGCCCAAGTTCGTCTTCATGTGAGGGCCTTTTGGGAGAACAGCCTTGTCCCAGTCAGAGATTGGGGTCATCTATATACCTCTGACTATTTCCAGCAAGTAAGAACAGGTCATTCTACCTAGCAGGTGGTAAATCAGATTGCCAGACTTCAGATCTTCCTGTTTGGATTGCTAAGATCTGCCCATGGCAGCTTCCTTTGTCATGGTTCTCTGGACCCGGTCACCTTACCATCTATTTTTTACAGTCACGTAGGATTGAATGAAATGTGGTGTTGATCTTGCACTTAACAGTCATAGCAGTGGTTAGCCCCAAACAAGCCATCAGCTTCCAGAGTACTAGCTGCAGAGTCTAAGTCTGCTCTGATCATCAGCAGAACCAACAGGGCCTCTGAACTGGTGCTCATAGTGCCACATGCCGTGAAAAAAAACAGTTTAATGTGGAGATCACCCTTGGTCCCATAGTACATAAAGCCACCAGAACAGGAAGTCAGCTGGGATGTCAGAAGCAGGTGCTGATCCCAGATTCTATCCTTCATGACTTGCTTTCTCTGTCCCTCATGAGCTGGATGGCCTTATGACAGTTATTTAACTTCATTAGCCTTAATTTCAACATTTTTGAAATGAAAATAATAATACTAACTCCATTTGGCGATGCTTCCACCTATTACAGTTCTTGCTGTGGGGCCAGGCACATGATAAGCTTTTAATAAATGGTGACTGTTATTATTATCCCAATTAAAAAAACATATGAAAGTGCCTGGAATATAGTAGTTGCCAAGCAAGTGTTTTCAGAAGGATACTGATTATTTTAAAGACTTTTTTTTTATTTCCTTACAGATTTATAGAAAAGCAGGTGCCCGTCAATCTTTTCACTGACTCCTACCTTTACTGTGTCTCTTCTTTTCTTCCCTGTGCCATGTAATTATCACTGTGGTTATTCCAGGGTTCCAAAGAGAACCGTGACATAGTGTCAATAATGATGCTTAGCCACCTGTGTGGCCCTAAACAGTGTTTGCATGCCTCACCTCTTACATCCTTACGACAGCCAAGTGGGGCGTTTGAACAGGCATTACCCCTTTCAGTTGACAAGGTCATGAAAGATCATCTAAATAGTTAAGTGTCAGCAAAGAAACCAGAGCCTAGATGTTACAAACTCTCACCCTAGTTCCATATTACAGGCTAAGTCTATTACACTCTCCAAACCTCCCCAAAACCTGTGACTCAGATGGTTAAAAGCAACCATATCACCTGTCATCCCTTTCATCTGTCATAAGTCTGTATTGAACAACATTCTGCATGGCATCAAACATAAACTACTAGTGTACTCACCCTGTGTAGGGGACAGTGGTAACCCCAAAGTACCCTCTCTGTCCATGAGGCGCCTGTGGTCTCTTTGGAGGGACAGTGTAACCATGATGATGACAGCAGTATGAGGCCAGATATAATGTTGAGGCCAGATATAATGTTAGGAGCATTAGCATCTGACTCAATGTAGATTAGGTGCTTGACTTTGTGTAATTCATTTGTATTCCTTGAGTTTCAAGTTACTCACAGAAGGTTTTTTGGTCATTCCTCTCATAGAAAAGACCTAGAAATAAGACAGGCAAAAGGAACACTTGGGCAAACAAAAATTAAACAGGATTGCCTACTTAAGATCTGCCCAGGTTGGGAGAAAAGGTCTCCATCACACACGCACGCACACACACATGCATGCACGATTATTGTCATGATGGAACTATAAGCAAAAAGCAAACAGTATTACATTATTTTTAAATTTATCTGGGCTGAGATGGATCTCTTCTAATTACAACATCCCAGGAGCTGCCATTTGGGTTTGTTAAAGTTCCTTTGTTTCCTGATAAACATCTGTACGTCTGCAACATAGGATAGATCAGAAAGAAATAAACCTCTGGGGGAATATGGTTAAGAGATTGCAGTATGATGACGCATTAGGAAAGCCAACTCACATAAGGAGAATGAAACTTAGAATTGTTGAAAGCAACCTATGTCATTAGATCCCTTCACAAAATAAGTTGCTGTGCACCGAAGAGAGACATTTGCAACACAGGAGCTCCTGGAAAGTGGAAAATTCTAAATATATTCACAGCTGTCTCCCCGGAGGGTGTGGGTTTTTGCTCCAAAGCCAGTTTCAGAGTCTTATTTCAACTGAAAGCTTTTACTTGATCTGAAATGCATTGGGATTCCATCAGGTAGAATCCATTGAGGGAAATTGCTTCCTGCAATGATGTACGATTCATTCATTCACATCTCTGAGCTATTTAGAGGAAATTATCCATGGATTGTATCATTAGTTTAAAAGCCACTGCAGTTGTTTTTCTGTCAGCATGATTTTAAGCCACATAAGATCATTAGTTGGGAAAACATATTTGAAAGGGTATATAACTAGTTCTGTCGCTGGAACAGTATGATTTATGTTGGAGAAACATAGCACTGGAAATTAAACCTTTAAGCATAAGTCAACCTTAGCACTGACATCTGAGCCCCTCTTCTTTCTTGATGTACCACACTGCAACCCAGAATGGAAATTCAGAGATTGAAAGATGTCCAGAAAATACAAGGATGTTTCTAGGGGTGCAGAACACTACTGTGAAGACATCCACATCCACATACAGCATAGGAAATATAGTCAATAAGATTGTAATAACTATGTATGGTATTAGGTGAGTACTAGACTAATTGGGGAGATCATTCCATAAATTATAAAAATGTCTAACCACTATGCTATTATCTGAAACTAATATAATACTGATTGTCAATTATAATTGAAATTTCTTTTTATTTTTAAGAAAGGCAAAAAAAAAAAGTAAATCTTTGTTAAATGAAAAAATAAAGGACATCTATATTACAGCTGCAAAATTATTGTGATGATAAAATACACCTCCATTGGCTCACTCAGCAAAAAGCCAAGATGTTCTCAAGCTTCATTATTCTATTGGACCATTAAGCAGCCTTAGCTTTTTCACTCAGTTTGGTGGCCTCCTTGAGAGTTGTCATTGTCTGGCTGCTGACAGCTTCCTTGGCCATGAATTAGAAGGCAAAAGTGCTGATTACATCTCTGCACAAATTGCTGACACTGCCATCTTAGAGTCCTGCTCTTGACTTTTCGATCACCTCTCTTTCTGTCCTCTCTCTGAGAATAAAATTCAATGTGAGATGAAATTCAATATGAGATCCATAAATGTCATGTTATGGTTTTACCATCTAAAAACATCAGGACAGAATCTTATCTTTTGCTCAGTATCCTATCTTTTGTTCTCACTGTTTCTCTTACTACCCCAGCACCAGCTGAGTCCTGCAAATCTTTTTTAAGAATGGAATATAGTCTGGAAAATCTCCATAAACTACTTAAGTGGAGTGATAATGGAAAAGGCAAGGGTGAGTGGAGCCAAACAAGTTTACTAGAAGGAAAATATGGTTTGCTGGGCCAATCTTTGGATACCATCAGAACCTTGGTTTTATGGTTTGCACACAGTAGGAGGTATGGAGAGACATTCGACGAGGCTGATTCTTGTGGTGTTGATTTCTTGGCCTTTCCCTGATTCATCTGTTCAATCTCAGCTTTGTTGACCTCACAAATCATTCAACTACTGAGCTTATAATCTTCACCTGTGAATCTAAGGACATCATAACTAACAGAATTTTGAGAGCTACCTAAGATGATGTGTAAAACTACTTAGTATAGTGCCTATTTTATGATAAGCAAGAAAAGCCACTATTATCATTCTTGATAATAACATTATTATTATATTCTTCCTATGGACTTGATTCATTTTTAAAATCAATTTCTCTCCCCAGTGTACAAATAAAGGGGGAAAAGTACTACCAAAATCTTAATTCATATGATTACATAATAATCAAAGCTTTTTAAAACGGCCCGCTCTTCCCAAACTAAATGTTTATAGAGGAAAAACAACGTAACCCAGCATAGCAGCAGTGGGATCTCTAGAATCCGTCTTCAAAGAAGACTGGGCAAAATTTCAAGATGGAAAGTAGCGAGGTATTTGCTGCTCAGGGGTTCTTTTATTTTCTCTTTATATCGGAAAATAATTATGTGTACCTATTCAAGATTTATAAATAATTACATTTTATTTAGAGGTCTGGTACACAAACTAGGATCATGGGTGGCATTTCAGCATCTCATCTCTTTGGCACTTTGCATGTGGAACAATTCCTCTGTCTTGTCTTCCTTTGTTTTAAGATTTTCCTACTGTTCTGTCACTATTTTTGCCTTTTAGCAGGAATCCCGTGGAAAGATGCCCTGCTCTTCTCAGTTTATCGTATCAGGAGGCACATGAAATCCATGAGCCCAGTAAGGAGAGATGTGACCTTTTATCACTCAGCCTGCTGCCTGCCAGTTTTCTCCATTGTAGAGTTAATTGACAAATATGGTGTGCTTATTTGAAGCTACATCTCAGGAAGCCAGTTTTATATTATGAAAAGTCTTCCTACTTAGGAGAAAAAAAAAAAATCTCAACCTGCCCCATCTTTTAATAAAAGAAGTGAATGCGATAATGTGCCAACTTGGTTATACAAAGTAGAGCTTAATCCTTTCCCAGCCTGGGCACAAATCAGCTTCAGACAATGCACAGTAACATTAAATGGTGAAGCAGTTGAGCTGGAAGGCCTTGAGGATGAGTGGGCCCAAATATGTTTTATAACGAGAACCATGAGGTCCCAAATTATGAAGTAACTTTCCCAGGGTCCCTCTAGAGTCATAAGCAGAATTAGGAGGAGAGAAGCTTCCCAGTGACCCTGGTGGCTGTGTTTCCTCTGTACCACCCCGTTTCCCAAAAATGAACCTTACAAGAGCCAAGAACTGTCTGTCATTGTTAAGCCCAGAGTAGCCTGAAAAGCTTTTGCAAATGCCAATGTTTATCCCAAACTAAACCCTGACTGTGCTTTACCTTTCACCTTGACAAAAGACAGAGACTGAGAAACACAGGGCAGGAAAAAAATGGCCTGGAAAAACTTTTTATGTTTCATAATTCTTATTACTTAATTATGATTAGCAAGGCAATAGTTATTTAGGGCAGAACACTTAGAAACTACAGAGGGGAAAAAAGCACTCAGATGGAAATAAAAATGAACCATATTCCTGCCACTAGGGATAAATACATTCTCTTACAAATTTTTCTGTCTCTTTATATATGTATATGTTACAATAGATAATAATATGTAATGATATATAATAACATTTTTTCTAGCTAGCTAACCAGCTGCTTTTTAACAAAATAAGTGTTTATTATAGTTTCATAATTGTATATATACTTTTTTACTAATTTATGTCTTGGCAACTTTTTCCTATACCTTTAAATATCCACATAAATAATATTAATGATTGCTTAGTGTCCCATATTAGAAATGCATCATTATTTACTTAACCAATTTTGGAGACTTTAGAGGAAATAAATATATGAATACATTTTAATTTTTAAAATTATGCATCTTAAATTATTAGTGAGGATAACAGTTAAACCATTTTTATGGATCTTGCCATTTATTTGTGACTTATGAGTACATATTTTTGAACATTTATAATTTTTCTTAATATTAATATTTCCTCTCATATAACTTGCAAGTAATTTTTTCATTCATTATTCACTTTGTACTTCAGTTAAAGACAATGTGTCTGTCTGTGTACGTATTTTTTTTAGTAATGGGAAGAGAGAGATGGAAATATTCTTTCTAAAATAAATGTGTAATGTGAAAATTCAAGTTCACATACCGACATGAAGCATAGTCTTACAGAAATGGTTTCCAGGGAATAACACATCTGGCATTTGATTCTTTATCTTTGCCACGATCTTTGCCAAGCAGGCACACCTGTTTCACTGCCTGATTTCCCTCCACCCAGCATTTAAGGAGGTGGATGTTCTTGCAGGAAAAGCAATAAATCTACAGGAGAGAAGCCCATAAAGTCTCATTCAAGATGCTTAGTGTGAGAGACTGGTGGAAATAGAAAATTTCAACTATATTCTCACTAAGCTGTTTGAGAAATAGGCAATCCAGTCCTGATTAACGAGCATTCCCCGCATCATTTACGCCCAACCTCTTTGCCACTTACCTCTGCAACCTTTAATACATGGCCCTAGAGGAAATACTATTTTCTTTGTTTTGAGATCTCTTTGCCTTCTATATTCACTACCACTTTCTAGACCACAGAGACAGCAATCAAACTGGCAAAAAGAGTAAAAGAATTATCAGGTTTAAAAAACAAAGAAGACAAAAAAGGAAAAAAAAACAAACAACTCAAATATGAAAGGTCTACTTTAAGTCTTAGCCCACAGATAGCTTCGAGTTTCTAAAAGTTTCTTTTTTTTGTATCTTCTGGACTACCAGTTAACACTGTTCTTGACCTTCTCACAACTCAAGGGTAGCACCAGTATGAATTAGCCAAGTAGAAAGGCCGATGGGAAATTTGTGTCTTTCATGTTAAGAGAAGACCCAATCCTTTACAACAGTGTTTTTAACCTTTTTTTCATTTTCGCCCCCCCAAAGGAGCCCTTTTAGACAATTTTTCCTAATGGCCCTCCTCCAATGAAATTTCAACACCACAGATACACCGTATATCTGTTTATGTACTGCATTCACATCTATACATTAAAAGAGTAAGTTTTTTCACCATCCCTCTTTTGCAAGAACTAGTGTTTGTGCCCTGGAGGGTAATATCACCTGGCTGAGAATGAGTGATCTACAGTGTTTTCTCTAAACAACCCTCACTCACCTTTAGCATCACAAGATCTCAGAAATAAAAGTAAACTTATTGTTCCGCTAATTGAATTGTTCTCACCCATTGATCTGTAGTAGACTCATCAAGGAAGACTTTTAAAATACAAATGCCAAGGCTGGATCTAAGATGTACTGCATCTGACTCTGTGAAGTTGTGGCCTGGATAATGTTTTTTAAATGCGGAATGATTTAGGTGCACACTCTAAATTTTGAACCATTCATTGAGTCCAATCTTTATTTAGTAATAACTTTTAAAACAGCTTATGTTTATTGAATGCTAACGATGTGTCAGGCCCTATTCTAATTCTCTATCTCAGATTGCTTACAGTAACTCCTTGAGTTAAGTATTACCATTACTTTTTATTACATTTGGGGAAACTGAGGCATAAAGGAATTAAGAAATTTGCCAAGTGAAACAGAACTAGTCTGAGCAATCTGAAGCCACACACACAATTCATCTTATACTCCTGGATAAAAAAGCATGTTTTAAGAGAAAAGGCAAAGGATTTAGAGGCAAATAAATTCTGGTTGGAATTTTCAATCCTCCATTTTCTGAGTATTTTACCTAGAAATTTCTTAACCTCCCTGAGCCTCAAAATCTTCACTTATAAAATGGGCTTAATGACACTTTGTAAATAAGGTTGTTTGGGAAGGTAAAATGAGCTAACAGCTATGAAAGTCCTACTCCAGTGAGCGCAGAGCAGGTAGCCAATAAATATTAGTTCTCTTTCCCCTTCCTTCATTTTTCTCTGCTTTAACATGTCCAGTGAAAATAAGTTCACCACTCGCATCATGAGCCAACTAGAGCAGAGTAACATTCATTTGTGACCAATGCATAGTCTGCAGTACTTCCCAGCAAGGGCGCTGGGTTAGTATACTTCTATACTGGTGAGTATTCTTCACAGGTGCATAACCATAGTGTCATCCATGTGTCTAATTTATTTTTGCAACAACTGAGCAGTCAGATTATTAGGATAATGAGTAAGTAAAAGGTGAGCTTAATATCAAAATGAAGCAAAAAAAAAAACAGGTGAGCCTTGAAAGAACATTGCCCTTCGAGAACATCAGAGCATGCTGTCAGTGCAGTAAGCAGTCCTTATCAAGAAGTAACAGAGCGCATAAGAGTGACTAAGCAATGTCATGAAAACTACGGAATGCTTTTATAGATACTGTGTGTCCCCGGAAATGGACCCTGAGATGGAGATGTGCGTGCAGGAAATTTACTGGAGAATAAACTTATTGGAGAATAAATTTTTCAGAGGATAAATAAACAGGATCATTGCCTGTTGGGGGAAAAAATAGAACTATGAAGGAGGAATCGAACTATGACATGATCACAAGGTCCTCAGCTGATTCCTACAAGGAGGGAGTGTGAACAGCTCTCTTGAGCTGAGGGAAATTCTCAGAGTGACTCAGCTGAAAGTCGTCTGCTGCCGACAATTTCAGCATCTGGGAGAATGACGACCTCAGTCTTCGAGGGAAGGGGCAGGGCTGGAAGGCACACCACAGCATCCGCTACAATCTACCCGCTTTGGGCTGAAGGGATTCACTTGCTTTGTATAATAAATTCTGGGAGCATCTCCTTCAAGATTCTGATTGATCTCTTTTCCTAGGAAGAGTCTCACTCAGAGAGTCCATGGCGGATAAAGAATTAATTCTTTATCCGCAGGACTATTTCCTTATTAACATACCCTGACTTCATTTGAAGTGGTGTCTACATATCTCCTCTATAGAGAAACCTCATTTACTTGTATAAGAAGAGTAATAGAGAATAAATAAGAATAGAAAGCAGTGGAAAAGGGTGAGTGTGGGGGGGGCGGGGGAAGAACAGGATCCACAGAGAATGTATCCACTTTGAAAGTTAGTGCATCTGAATAAAGCGGATGAGGCATGACTCTGGGAAAGAACATAGAGAAGGCCAGTATTAAAAGAAAAGAGAAGGTGGCCCCTGGAGAAGGTGGACTGAAATAGTGAGAGAGGAACTAATGGATTTAAGGGCTATGACCTGGAGAAGTGTAGGGGGAGCGTGCACAAGGGTGAGATCTGGTGATTCATTCATGGGAGATCTTAAGTCAAATTATGGGGTCTGGGAAGCTGCACATCTTTTGTCTGAAATCTAGACTGACCCAAGGGAAGTGAATGATGTTGGTCCTTCAGATCTTTAGGGGAAAATAGGCAGACTGCTCTGGTAGATGGGACAGAGACCTTCTTGGCCTTTCTCCTATGGTCCTTTCTCTGGGTGAGGGGGTTTGGGGGTCCAGAGACTTTTTTTGGAATACCCTTCTCTTTCTCTCCTCTCCCTCTCCCCTCTCCTCCTCTCCTCTCTCTCTCTCTCTCTCTCTCTCTCTCTCTCTCTCTCTCTCTCTCTCTCTCCTCTGTCTCTCTGTCTCTCCTCTCTCTCTCTCTCTCTCTCTCTCATGGCTTCCTGGCTCTCTCTCTTGCTCTCTCTCTCTCGCTCTCTCTCTCTCTCGTTCTTCCTGTATCAGTTCAGAAATAAATGTTCTTTTGCCAAAAGCTAATAACAGCAACAAACCAAAAGCCATACATTTTGATTCATGCAGATCGGTGCCCTGCTCCCTGGGCAGGCTCCCTGCTAAGTGAGCTCCCAGGGAAGCTAGGCTGCCCAGACTGGAGTTGCTGATCCTTCCCCAAAGTTTCCCTGCCGAGGCTTTAACAAGCGGAAATTTGCTTTTTAAGAAAGTGCCATCCCTGCAAAGGGCAGCCCCGTATTTCTCTATGACTTGAGCAATATCATTACTGCCCAGAGAATGGAAAGAGGAAAGATTTACTGCTTAAAAGGCTTCTCAATAAGTCACTGGCCTCAGAAGAGATGCATGTCCATAATTTATGGAGAAAGGATCAATCACTAGAAAATATGTCCTGCCCATTAAAGTGAGCCGTTGGCTTCTAGACTCCTGTCAGCCTGTATCACTGAACTAGAGGGTCTGGGCCAAGGACACCTGGTACAGCCTCTCTCTGCCACTGGTTTTCAGAGCACAGGCAGGAATTTAGTCATTGCCTCGAAGGCTTTGGGAAATAGATTCACATGGGGAAAATAGGAGAGGAAAAAGGGTCTATACTTCATCAGTCTGACTTAAAGGAAGAAGTTTTCGGCTATTCCTGCAGGTTACGGGGAAGTCTGGAGAAGTATAGCCAAAATAAGATTTGGAGATTGAAGGCTGGTGGTCAAGCTGGGGATATAGAGATCTACAGTGAACACTGACTTATCTAGTCCACTTGCAAAATAAGACGAAAGGGCAAGAGAGACTGAAGCAAAAACGAGAGAGCAAGTGAAGGACAGAAGTAACCAAAGGAGGAAAAAGAAAGTGAATCTGTACTAATCAAAGAACCAAAGTGAGAGAGGAAGTTGAAACCTAGAATTATAATGCGTCTGTAAGTGCTCAGCAGCCCAGCTGTCTCGACCCAAATCTAAGGTCATTCCTATTTGCAAATGCTGGGGAGCGCTAAGGGATAGCCCTTTCCTGTCTCCTGTAACTTACGAAAGTGGAAAAGCCCGGACACCAGGGCAGCTCGGCAGGCATTTCATGTCACACGAGCTCCCACTGGGTCTTCTGACCACACCAAAGCAACTGCTTCCTGACCCACAGGTCCCACTAGTGAGAGCCCCGCCCCCCCAGAGAGAAGGAAGGCTTTGGCCAAGCGAGCAACTGGGAGATAGTTCCCTCCCCTGCTCCCACTGAGGCACTGCTACAAGAGCTTCTATGGACTGAAGCAAGAAGTGCCCCCCAGTATTCTTGTTTCTTTCACTCAGGGCTCCCCAAGAGAAAGTATCGCTCCTCCCCTAATGCAACCCGCTTGCAGAGACATCATTTACACCAAGATGTCAGTGGAATTCCTTCCCTCCGTGTTTTCACATTTTAATTGAGACCAAGCCCTAGGTCTAAAAGAATGAATTGCTATGAGTGGGATTTTGGTTAATAACCAGCCTTATGAGTATACTGGGCCCCAGGGAACCCACCCTTGATGTGGCCCATAAGACACTGACGGATCCAGCCTCTGCCCAGGTCTCTGACTTATATCCCACCACTGGTGACACTTGTGTCCCCACCAAACACACCAGCATCTGATCAGCCCCAGGGCCTTTGCACACATTCTTCTTTCTACCTGGAACTCTCTTCTGCATGTCTTCACATAGTCAGTAATCCAGCTGAGCCTTTATATCACAGCACAAACATCACCCCTTCAGAGAAATCCTCCCTGCCTCCCAAGACAAGGTCAAGCCTCTCCAATAGAGGCTCCCCAGCACCACACACCACTCCCCCACAGCACGGACAATTCATTCCTTCTTTGTCTTAAAGGCCCTTGGGTTACAACGAGCTTGACAGTTTCCAACTACCTAAAGAGGACCAATGTGGCTAAGGGTACAGTGGGAAGAGGGGTGAGTAGGTCAGGGAGGCAAATTAGGCCCATGAAAGCTTAATTCAGGGTTTTCTTCTAAGGGCATCAGAAAACACTGGAGGGTTTTAAGCAATGGAGTGACTTGCTCTGAGAGATGTTATAAATGATGACTGTGTGGAAATGGATGAGGTAGGAGGCAACCTATGAAGCCAGAAGATCAGTTCAAACACTGTTGGGCTAGGGATAGACAATGGGGCTCTGCTAGGGGTATTGAGTGGAGGTGCAGAGGAGTCCAGGGATTTAGCACACCTTTTGGAAGAAGACACTAGAAATGTAATTCATAGGTTGAATGTGGCGTTTGAGGAAAAGAGCAGAACTAGTTTTTGACTTGAATAACTAGTAAATGTGGCATCGTTTATTCACATGAGGAAGATTGGATAGGAGTAGGTAAGTGAGGGAAATTGTTATTGTTTCGGTAAGTTAAATTTGAAGTCTTTTAGATACCCAAGTGGAAATGTCAAGAAAGCAGACAGAATTGCTAGGAAAAGGTCAGAGCTGGGAAAAGATATCGGGCGATTATGGACTCACAGACAGGTGTACCAGAGTAAAGGGGAGGGAGGGGCTGACATCAGTATCCGCAGGTGAGTGAACCTACAGCACCACAGAACCTGAGTGAGAAGGAAAGGCCTGAGAGCACCGAGCCTAAGGGAAAAGCAATAGTCAGAGCACCGGAAACCACGATGAGGCTGTGTAATCGCTATAGTGGAAGACCTCGAGCAGGCAAGATGGAAGGGTGGGAGATGGTGGTCAGACAGTGGGTTTAAGGAGGCAAAGGCCTCCGGGCTGGTTGACATGTTCCAAAGCTCAAGCCTTTGCGATGCTGATGGTGCCTTCCTTCCACCTCAGGCACCGGTTTATCCATAGATGTTGTTGTACACTCTGTAATTTTAAACCAGCTTGATGTGCCTGTGGGCTGCCTGCGTACTGACCATTAAACAGCCACTGGAAAGGCTCCAAAGCCATTTGTGGACATCTTCCCAGATCACTTCCTGCCTGCTGTTTGTTGCTCTGCATGATCTCTCACCCTGCTGAACTCTGCATGGCTCTTATACTCTTTGCTCTAGTCCAGATTCTTGGGTCCATTATCCATGAAAGGTCATGCCTTCTGCCCTGCCTTCCCTCTAACAGTAATCACTGCTTAGTTCCAAGGAGCTGAGCCTCTGGCTGACATGGCTCCCCAGCTGGCTCTGCTGGGCTCCCCCACGAGGGAGAAGATTAGAAACCCCGCCCCCGACTTCCTCTGCGATCCCCTCCACAGACGGCCTTCTCTCTCAGACGCCTCCACGTTTCCACCTCCCGTTTTTCTCTTTACACTTGAGAATATGTTCCCATCAGTTTTGTAAACATATTCCTTCTGGCATACTTCAGTTGTCTGCAGGAATGTTATTCTGCTCCTCGTTCTCTCTCTCTCTCTCTCTCTCTTTTTTTTTTTTTAACATCTTTTTATGGAATTTGATCCGAATCTTTTTGTTGTTCGTTTTCATACGGAATTTGGTGGTTTCCCTTCCTAACTTCTTGGCTCTGGAGCTCCCTCTGCTGCTGTTTCTGTGAAACGCTCACCACATGTCATCTCCCTTTCCGAACCTCTCCTAGCTCCGGGGCTCTCGCCTGGACTTTCTTTTTCCTTTGTCTCTGTTGACCCAGTGCCGCCTACTCTGGCTCTTATTCCCAGCAGTTTCTACTCACCGTGGGGCTTTTGTCTGGTTAGTTTTGAGAGTTCGTGGGTCCCTGACTACCGGGCCCCTTCAGAACTCGGCACTTACTTGCAGGCTAAGCAGAGTCTGAAAAACTCACAGGTTCAGCGGTTGTTCTCGAGTTGTTCTCCAAGCTCCCAGGGACCCGTCTGCTTGTTGTGGAGATCGCGGCACTCGTCAGCTGCCCCATTGCTTTGCTTTGCTTGTCGTACAGTTGTGGGTCAAGTTCAGGTCTTGAAGTGTCAGTGGTTTGTCGCCACCGACTCATGTTTAGGGTTCATGAACATACTTTGTCAGCTGTCTTTTTTGTAGATGTTGACTATAGATTTGGGGAAGTTGGGGGTTTTTTCCCTACCGAATTGCTGTTGAATTTTATAAATGTCCTTGGAGAAATTACAAAATTATACCACCTCTGCCATTTTCCCAGACTTCCATGGGTTATCTGTTTAAGCCTTTTGACAATCCTCTGAGATACTTACCATTATTAATCCCAAAATATAGACGAGGAAACTAAAACCTAGAGAGGTTAAGCAAATTTCCCAAGGGCAAATATCGTAAGCAGTACAAATTAGACACAACTCCAGACACTCTCCATGCAGCGCACACTACTAACTTCCCTGCAAAGCTGCATCTAGATGATATTAGGCTCTCAGAAGGCTCTCTAGAAATTGAACAGATGAACAACAGGGAGAACAACAGGCTGAAAGAATGGGATGGACAAAAGCCTCCAGGCTTCCTGTTTTTGAGAAAGTAGAAGTCAGTGTGGCTAGTGACTTGTGAGCTATGGCGGGGGCGGGGAATCATGATGTGATGCACAAAAAAGAAGCCCAAACAGATTATTTAGGACTCTGAAAGCCACGGAAGAGATTTTGGATTTTATCCTACATGCAATACAAAGTCATCAAAAAAGCTGTAAGTTGCATGCAACATTCCAACAAAGCCTGGAAGAAGTATCATTTTGCTCCACTTAAAGAACTGAATTAGGTATCTTTGGCCCCGAACAATGATTTGACCATAGAGAAGATGAATGAATGACATGATCTAGTGCATTCATTGCCCATTAAGAACCAAAACAAGAATGAAAATGGGAAGGGAAGGGAAGAGTCATGAGAAAGGAGGCTAGATAGATTGGACCGGGGACCAGACTGAGAAGGCTCTGGATAGTCCTCGCTCAGTGAGCTCCTGAGAGCAAGGACCTTTCTTCATATCAGTTGCTAATGGGAGAAGAGTGGGACAGGGCCACAGAACTTGTGACACAATCAGAGCTAAAGAGAGCCACTGCTTTGGGTTGAATAGAGCAGCACATTTTTCAAGAGGCTGTATCTCTTATAATTTTTAGGACTCTGCATCAGAGGGTCAGCTACGTTCACCTGTCAAGGTATTTTGGATAATAATGACTCTCCTTTCTCGCTATTCATATCCGTTGCCTTTTGTTATAGTCCCCGAGGCTTTGTGAGCTGGCTTTGTAATAAGTCTTCTGTACAGTGTAATATTCAGCACTTTCTCTTTTCTCATTCAAACTTTAGCAAAGATATCAGAGAAAATGGAAGAAAAGATGATGCCTATGACTCTGTTATTATTTTGATCTACATCTCATATGAAGGGAAGTTGTTTAAATGCTGTGGAACTATCCTTCTAGGATATCATATATTCAATAAATATATAAAGCAGAGTCACTTTTTCACGGTCACCGATGATTGAACTTCCAGAGCTGGTCTAGGTTTCCAGTTTAAATCCTGTCTTTTTTTTTTTTTAAGATTTTTTTTTTATTAGCTTCATGTATACACTACATTGGTTAGACATTTATATAGTTTATGAAATGATCCCCTTGATTACTCTATCTTCCCTCTGGCTCTACATATAGCCATTACATTACTGATGGTTACATTCCTTATGCCATGCTCCCCATCCCCGTGACCATCTATCAACTACTAATTTGTCTGTCTTCTTATTTTAAGTGTGGAATCATTGGGAATTTTTTGTGGAAAGGACACCGGATGATGGGACATATGCCATAGTCCAAAGAGAAGTCAAGACAGCTGAGGGCAACCACATGGAGATGAGCACAGGTGTGAATCATTAGCAGCCAACACCTGCAGCAGCAGGGGGATGAGGGCACTACCTTGGTCAAGGTACTCCAGGTGGGGCACCAGTCACATCTGCTGCCTAGCGCTTAGGTGGGACTACATTCCTAATATTTCTAACAATACTTTCATCTAGATAGAAGGATCTACTCATGAACATCATAGCCTTTTCAGAAATGTTAACAAAGCCTGTGACATCTATTTGCTCTGATATCTGATCTTAGTAGCACTGCTCTGAATTTAGTCTCAGTCCTAAGGCTGTGCCACATCTTTGAAATGGTTAGAAGCCATTTCATTTTCCAGCCCTGAAAGTCCCAGAATCTCTAGGCTCTCTATATCTATCTGAATCTATTTACAAAACTTTTTTCCTGAGTTCATCCCTTTCTTGTACTACTTGATCAAATATTGCTGGTAACAACCAGCTCATATTTTCAAATTCTGCTTTAAAACCGGCCAACCCAATGCTCAAGTTAAGAACACTCTGTTTTCCAGATTGCCATGGGCAATCATTTTACAAAAGGTTTATCAGTGTACAACATGAGTTGCCATTCTCCTAGCATCTTATAATAGTTGTCTCAATGCCATCTGTCTACCAAGAGATGGTGCAGTGATTTTTAGATGTATGATTCTTTGGGAAGGTAGTAAAGAATTAGGACCAATAATGTAATCAACACGGCATCTGACTCAAGTTGGACCAATGAGAATACTTGCCATGGAGATGCAGAATAAAAGTTGCCCTTGTGGATCCGATCCAGATCCTTTCTGCCATGTGACTATCAGCAGAGAGAGCCAGTCCGAAGATATGGACAAGTAAAGCAGAGGAACAGAACAAAGCAGACACATGAGGGGCACAGAAGGGCTCCCTGGATTTCTGTCACTTTGCATGTTGCTCATTCCAGCTCCTTCCAGAGGCTCTGCTATGTTCATTTGCTTCTATGAGTCTCCCCTGCCCACCTTTATGAAAAAGTCTCATTTTTGTTTTACACTAGCTTACGTTACTTGAAACCAAATATTCTCGACTAATTAAGAAAAACATGATGTTCCTGAGACCAAAGTCACGCATCAATCGTCATGTGGTCCAGCACCCCATTCCCAGCCCTAGCCAGTCTATCTGCATTTGCCTACCTAGCAAAGGAGCCTGGTGGGCAAGGAACTGTGCTCATACACCCATTCCACATGGGATGATGACGACGATGACAATGATGATGATGGTAATTATATGGTCCCACCAGACAGATATGTTCTTTAGCAGTAAGGAGATGGATGTACTGTGGAAATTTGGAAAGGGCTCTTAAAAGACCATCTCCTCCAGGAATCTTCCCTATTGCAAAAATGAAGCGACTTTTCTCCTCCTGCCCATCACTCAGAATTCCTGATAGAATCACTTGTATTGATATCTATAATAAATTCAAGTAGGAGGGGCGGCATTTGTTCTTATAGCATTTTGTTTTGTTTAAAGTGGAGTTCTGGAGTAGAAATTTTGGAATCAGAAAGAAGTTGGATTTCAATCTGAGATATACAACTGACTTGTGTATCTTATAATCTTAGGCAGTTGACTTAGTCTCACTAAAACTTTCCAGGCCTCGGATTTCTCTTCTGTCTAGTGGAGATGATAGTGTTTACCTTACAGAGTGATTGTGAAAACTATAATAAAATAATTTGGGCTTCCTGTATAAGTAAGCCCCCTTTCTGTCTCTCCTATTGCTTTCTCTTTTACTTGCCTTGTGTCAGAGCATTGCACACAGAAACCCCATGGGAGAAACTCCTTTTCATAGGGGAAAATGAAGGGCAGCACCTTGTGACTTTCCAGTTTCCAATGACACTGTCCAAATCCACCATTGGACTAGAAAAATTTCATTCCTCTAAAAGGCTTTGAGATTTGCGTACCACGTCTCCCTAGAATGTTAGAACCAGAATTAGAACCTTAGAATTAGTCCATTTAATGTAATCCTTTCATTTTATAAATGAAAAAACAGTGACACAAAAGCAGAGATGACTGGTTCAAGGTCATTTGGTTAGGTAGCAGCAGAGCACAGATTAAATTCTATTCTGGTCCATCTTCCACTATGTTATCTTACCTAATAACGGAATTGAAGACATTACAATTTTATCTTGGTTAGTTTCCTGCTAAAGTTTTAGTTAAAAAAAAAACAAAATAGAGAAAGAATCTGATTCTCTTCCCACTTCAACTTGGCTCTAGATCACGCACCTAAGTTTTTAAATAAGAGAATAATGGACTAGGCATTATTATGGATGTGAGTCAGAAAGCAATAAGAGCAAAATGATTCCATAAGGCTCAAATATCTTAAAAGCAATAATCTTTGTGGAGTCCACTAAGGAAACACAGAGGCCCTTCTAGACCACCCACATGGTCCTACATCTAGGAACACTTAGGAGGCCAACAACAGGACTCAGAAGGGAAGCTAATTAAAGCACACAATAGGAAATGAAGCTGGGCTATCTGCATCATCAATAACCAGTGTCTGTTCAAACAGTAGTGTAGAGAGAGGAAAAAGTAAAGAAATCTCACTTTTTAGTTGATTCCAAGAGAGGCATGCTATGGTTTCTTTGGTGTTCTACCAGAGCATGTTGCAACAAACAGCCAGGCCTGAAAACCTAGGGCCAATCAGCTGGAAGGTCAACATTAGGACCAAATGATTTCCCAAGAGATTGGTAAGATGGACCCAGTGCGGATGCGAGGGCAATCTGGCTGTGACATCTGTGGCCCCACTGATCACTAGGGTCGATTTGGCTGATCTGGCTGAATAGGCGGGTGTCCCCTGCCTTCCTCACGGCTCCACGTGCATCCCTCCTGAAGCTGCATGCTCAAAGAGGATGACATTCCCCCAACAAAGGATGCGACTATTCTTCGGTCAAGGGTATATCAATAGCTGTGCTTCCCAGCTAAAACCTCCAGATGGACTCTCGGGATAGACCCAGTGATTTCTACCTGTGTGACTCAGAGGCAGAGCAAGACCGTTTTCATATGTAAGACTGGCACAGCAACCATATCTGTACCGTGCACTGAGGTGGCCAAGACAGTGGCAGAAGATGGACCCTTATGAAACAATGGGGAACCGAGCTCCTGCTTCTGTGGCACCAACACCAGCCAAGGCTGTGTGGGAAGCTCTTCACCAACTCAACCTCAATGTGAGATGATGATGGTGGTTATCACGGTTCTGCTTATACATTTTTCAGGCCCCTTGTTTTTCTCTCAGTGAACACTGTTCACTCTCATTTCTCCAACCCTTCATGGTCATGTTCCCCAACAGGCCTCAGGAGCAGCCTCCTCTCTTCTTAAATGGCTGGTTCGTCCACGTGCTTCAGTGACTCCTGCAGCCACTGGGCTTTCTACTCGCCAGTTTCCTTTACTCTTGTCTTCGAATGATCCGGCTTCTGGATAACTGATGATTTGTGCTTATCCGTGTCATACCAGTGAATCTCTTCACTCTTTTAATACACATTTAACTTGAATTTAAATATCCCAGCGAGCTACCCACAATATAAGAAAACTAAAAAGGTTTTCTAAGAGTCTCTTAATTTTCCCAAGACATATGCTGTGGTTGTTATCCTTAAGTATTATTGTGTTATTTAACAGTGCACTAGCTGCTGTGAAAAAACAAAGATGTGTTCTCTTCTCGGTGAGTTAACAAGTTAAATCAGAAAAAAGAAAAAGAAAAAGTCAGGAAAAGCACAACAGGAAAGGAAACAAAATACTAAGGAGACTGGCAATTGCTCGGTAAGAATGGCGGATGGAGGGGTGTGTGTTTCTAAGCCTGTGTTTAGTAAACCTGGGAATCCGCCAGGAGGTACTTGTGAGGCCCTTGGCGCATGGCTTTGATGACTTAAACTAGCAACAAACTGATTTCCAAATGGGAGCTGTTTCCTGTCTCGGTTTGAAAAGTCAGTATTAATTGTGCTAATCACTTTGAACAGCCACCTGCAGGTCTTGCATCCCAGCGGGTGGCTCTCCAGCCATCCCCAGATGGGTCTCACACCTTGCCTGTCTGCCAGCCTGGGCTGTGACCTGCACAGTCATTTTCCCTACAGAAAGGAAGAAGTTTCCAGCGTGCACAAGGTATACAGCGGGGAGCAAAGCAGACAAGGTCTCTGTCCTCACGGAGTGTACAGTCCAGTGGAGTGGACACACTTAGCTGTGTACCTGTGGGCTTATCTGTTTGATGATACCTGCTCTGGAGACAAATTCCTGTAAGAACTACAGGGCCCTGACCTGTTCGGGAGAAGTGGAGAAGATGAGGTGATTTTCTCTGAAGATGGAGTGATTAAGCAATGGTATGAGAGGTGAGCGGGGATTAATTAGGGAAAGGGGAGGGGATTAAGAGGTTGGCAGCATCTGAAGGCCTGTTGGCACAGAGGGGGTGACACATTTGAGGAAATGGACAGCTGGAATGCAGAGGTGACTGGCCAGACACAGTGCCAGAGAGCCAGCAAGGCCCAGGTCGGGCAAGACCCTGTGGCTCAAGTGGCCAGTTATGGATGTTATTCCCAGAACAATGGCGAGTCACTGGGGTGTGTTAAACAGTTGGATCTGTGGCTCAGGAACTATTAAAAGCAGAGCAAGGCTTAAATATTTAAATCATGTTTGCCTTTGGCTGATCTAAAGAAATCTGTTTCTAATATCTCTCCAGTCTGTGTATGTGTTTTTACAGATCAAGCGTGTCATGGGGGCCTCCATCCTCTGGAATCTCTGCTCTTGACTGCCCCCACAGGAGGAAGCGTGGGCGTGAATCTGGTTCTGTTTTGGCTGGGGAGACAGTGGAGCCCTCTGTGTGCGACCCGTCTGCCCTCTTGTGTTTCCTTCGGAAAACTACGACTTTGTAAACCAGAGTTCGACAATGGAGGACCCGGGAGGAGAAAGAAATTTCTGGTTGCTTCTGGACCATATGGAGGGGCATTTTCCCCCCAACTCATTCTTTCTTCGAGCCTGTCCTGCACAACCTGCGTCCTCTTCCTCCTCCTGCCAGCCAATAACTACTCCTCACTACCCGGTCTATCTCCTATTTTCTTTTCTTTATAAAGTCATTGATTTCTTGATAGAATGAAACTGAATAAAAGGGGAATATATGAAGAAATTATACACAATAATATGTCATGAAGAACTTCCGTTACATGGCAGAATGAATTCCCAAGGGGAATAAGAAGAGGCCAGTCACCTGAGTTATTTAAAACTCACCTGGCAAAGTCACCGAGGATGTGCTGGCTTAAAGGCCCCAGCCTCAGCTGTTCTGCAATGAAGAAAATGATCCTAATAGGATTTTTCTCTCCTCGTCTTACTTTTTCTCTAGACCGAATTTCTTTAGCTCACACTGAAATCAGTTATATCCGTCCACTGCTTTCCTGTGGCAAAATTCATCAGAAACTAGAACAAAAGCAAGGGAACAAAATATTGAAGAATCCTTTCTTCGGCTATCAAGAAACACCCTGGGCCCAGGGGAGTAAAATCAATGCGGTGCTCGCCTGCTCTTGATTCTGCGATCAAAGGAAAAAATTCTCTGAAAACAGGAGGATAAGGTCTGCTAACATTTTTGACACAGTGCCTTGCATAATGAAGTTCCTTTTCTCTTCCTAATCACATGCCTTTGTCTCTGAAGAGTCTCGTAGAGAACAGGACAATGGGATGACAAAACCGAACAAGGAACACACTAGTCCTCCGCTATCCACAGGGGTTACGTTCCAGGATGCCCTGTGGGTGCCTAAAACCGCAGAGTGCACCGAACCCTATATATACTGTTTTTTTCCTATACATACATCCATATGATAAAGTTTAATCTATAAATTGGACACATTGAGAAATTAACAACGAATAATAAAAATAGAACAATTATAACAATATACTATAGTAAAAGTTATGTGAATGTGGTCTCTCGCTTTCTCTGAAAATATCTGGAATTTCCCATGTAATATTTTCTAATCATGGTTGACCACAGGGAATAGAAACCGTGAAAAGAGAAACCCCAGATAAGGGAGACTACCGTAATTATGATGGAGGATGCTGGGGAGCCCAGGCCGAGGCACTGTTTCAGGTATAAGACAGCCGGCGTTCAGGGCTGTGCAAGGATTTATGTGGCTGGAGCACTAATAGGAAGACTAAGGGTCACCAAATTCAAACCCGCCAGGCATCGCTGCAGGACTAATGGCAGCTAGAGAACTTCTGAGACTTCGAGTGAGGTCAGAGGGGCTTTTTTTGGTGAGAGATGCTGCCTCCTTGAAGGTGCAGTCAGGGCCCTGGGGGTTATTTTAGGTTCATCTTATTTTTCTCGGTGCTTTATGTGTGTTTCACATGCTTTATTGTCTAGGAATGGGGCCAGCTTATGCATCCGGGAGTTAACGTCCTATATTTTCATGAAGCGGGGAATGCATTTTCCTTAGGGAAAACAGGTTGGCTGGCCATTACAAGTATTATAATTCAAGAGAAAATAAAAATGGTATGAATTCTAGGGATGGAATTCACAGACAAGGACATCTGTGGAAGAAGGCCAAGTTCTCAGTGACACCCCTCCTCCCCCAAGGGAAAAGGCTACTCTCTCCCCTCTGATGACCTGTATAGGACTGTCACTTCCTGAGAGAAAGGAAGATGTGACTTCCCCATTGAAACCCAATGGAGTTTGAGCTTCTGACCTTCAAGCTCTACGATGAATAGCTGAATCACGAGACAGTGGAAGTCTATGAATATCTCAGCTGCTACCAACTTAGGGTGAAACATGTAAGCAAACAGGGAAGAAAGAGGAGCCAAATTTTGTTTAGGTCAAAGTAGAAGACATCTACTATTTTTTTTTTTTTTACCATCCAGGATCCCTGCACTCTTCTTTAGGTAAAATAGCGATTAAAGGTTTTTTTGGAAGATCAACCCTCCCACACTATGGGTTTTAGATAAAATCAGCCTCAGTCACCATTCCAGGGGTGGGTACTGAATAGTCGAAATCACTGGTTTATCAGACCTGGGCGCACAGTGAAATTGCCCTACCTGCGACAAGGCCAAACACAGACCTGCAGAGTTTTTAGAAATTACTAATGCTCACATCCTATCCCCAGATAGTCTGTCATAATTCTAGAGTGTGGCCACAGTATAAATATTTTTTAACAACTCTGGGTGACTGTACTACGAAGGCAGAATACAGAACCACTAGTTGACCTCATCAGCATATCCTGTCCTCCTGCTATGTGACTGCTTCAGAGATAAGGAATTCAACCTTATCTAAACACCGAGACCCTGACCCCACGCCTTTGTCTGTTTGGAGAGGGGAAGAAAAGGAGACAAAGCTCTCTCTTTCCAGCTGGTGATGAAGCTAAAATCACACGAAATTTGGAGATGCTGTGACCCTGAGGGGCACGAGAACAAAACCAGCATGTGGAGCCGAGAGATGAAGGGTAGGTGACAGGTTTCAAGCTGCACCTGAAGCAAACGACAGCCCTGGACTTTGCAGTTCTATGAGCCAATACGTTCCCTTCTGTCTTGAGGTGATTGGGGTGGGTGGGGGTGAGGGGTTGTTTTGTTTTCCATTACTTGCAACAGAAATTGTCCTAACTAATATACTACCACTAACAAACTCAGACCAAAAGTCTAGTTTCCCGAGTTGATCGCTACAGCAACATAGACCAATCAGAGTTATAGACTGCTTAGGGCTAGAAAAGAACCCATTGACTTTCTCTGTAGACAGAGAAAGATTGTATAGATACAGAGAAAGAGAGAGAGAGAGCAGGATATTCGCACTCAGGAAGACTATGCCACGTTTGCTTTCATTTAGTTTGACAATATTGAACCTGAGCCCTGTGCTCCCAGAAAACAGTGACAGGGAAGAACTTCCCCCAACATTTTGTGTTTCATCAAAAACAGTTTACCACAAAGACCTACCCTTACCATGTGACTTAGATAAGACTCAAAGTCCACTCATGACTTTCTCATGACTATCAGAAGACCTGGGGGTGGCTCTCTTATTTACCTGTGACAAGGCCAAACACAGACCATTTTGCTTTTGTCTGAACCTGCTGACAAGACTGTACTCAGCCCCTCCAACTTCCTGTTCTTTGTCTCATGATTGATTAGCTGAGATTAGAATTGTTTGTCCCCCTGAAACAGGTTAACCACAGAGAAAAACATTTCCTGGTCTGATAACTGACTGAGACTTGTCCTGCTTGCAAAACAACCCCAATTGTAAATTACCTCATCTGCAACTTATTTACTCTCCTTCCCCTCCCATGAAAGTTTAAGGAGAAACCACCTTGCAGAGACACTCAGATTTTCTGATCTGGAATGCTTTTTTTTTTTTTTTATTGCAATAACCTGAATACAATTACTCTTCTTGTCCGGTATTTGCCTTTTTCCTCCCAGCTTTACTGAGATGTAATCAACCGGTTTTTGACTTGGACAAGCTGCCAGGTTCGACTGAACCTCTCGCACACATGTGGGAGGCAGCAATCACTATGACACACTCCTCTACGAGTTCAACATGGAATAGAGAAAAGATACACGAACCTAAGTAATCCTAGTACCTGGCAGGCTGTAGCGTAGTGAGTGCTCAGATAGGTGAAAAGTGCCAAGGTAACTGTGGAGATGGAGAGGGGAATTCCACCTGGGGAATGCGGAATTTAAAGTGCGTGTGGAAGTGCAAAGCGACCTTCCCCGTGTGTGGTCCCCTACTAGTGGCGGTGAGAGGTGAGCAGAGAGAGTTCTAAGTACGCCTGCATCCGCGCTCCCCACGCCATCTCCCAAACACATAACTGAAGTAAACCCAACGTCCTTGATATGGTTCAAATAGGATCGCTTCAAAAAAAAGTCTTTTGACCCCCACTTCCAACGAGATTGCTTCTTTCTGTAGAAAGATCAGTAGCAGGCACCGGCTGCTTTCAAGAGTCTGAAAATGACCAGAGCAGCCAAAATGAGGCCAGCCGACATGGCTAGTACCCAGCCAGCCTCAGGAAAGTGATAAAGGGACCTAGTTGCTGAACTGATTGCTGCATGAAGGTTATTTACACAAACCCAATCTGGTGCTGCCAGTGAAAAATGGATTGAAGGAAATTATCAATTAGCAGTTTATGACGTTCGCCTTGCCTTAGTATGCATAGGCTCAGATTGCAGTGAGTGGCGCGCTTTCCCTCCCTTTCAAATCTGAGGATTGGGGATGGGGAGCTAAAATGCCAGACAAAACCAGATTGCAGAGGGCAGTCTATCACAGCTTCCAGGGACTCACAAAGGGCATCATCTTTGTCATAAGTCATAAATGTGCATAAACTTAAATGCACATTACAGTAGCTGAAGCCTAACCTAAATTGGTGCATTTTTGTTTCAATAGCATTTGATCATTCTTGTGATGTTATAACTACGATCATAACTATTGCGATTTGCCAGCGTATAGGGATGGCTTGTCCAAAGAGATGCAGCTCGAAATCAAGAATAACAGAGATGATTTGCTGTGAGCCCACATTTGGAGGGCAATTGATCAGGCAGTATTCCATTCAGGAAGCTCAGTGTGTTAGGGAGATCCTAGCCACTCACACCTGAGGAGGAAGGTACTGTGGAAGGAGAACCAGCCTTAACCGCAAGCCTTACTGTTAAGGACCCTGGATAAGTCACTTTGCCCCACCCCCATTACGAAGTTCTGTAAACATGCCATACTGAGAATTAATGCTGCCAGACTTTTGCATACCCTGTTTTCTCTGTGGAGAATGCCCTCTTCTCTTTGCCTCAAAGGTCCATCCACTTGGTAAATCGTCTTCCTTCAAGTTTCTGCTAGAGCATTATTTCACAGGATATGCTGATGAGGTCATTTCACTTCTCCAGGTCTCTCCAGGTAGAGCAGATAGCTAAGGACAACCATCAACATTTATTAATATCTGCTCCAGGTAGAGCAGATAGCTAAGGACAACCATCAACATTTATTAATAGTACAGCGGTAGCGGGACTCATGCATCACACAGTATTAGAATTATTTGTCTACTTGCTGCCTGTCTTAAAAACAGAAGGTGTGTCTGGCTCAACTTTCTATCCACTGCACATGGCATTTGGAGATATTGAGTAAATATTGATTGAATAAGTTTCTTTCTCAGTATTATAAGAAAGATTTTCACAGAAGTGTGGCTAGGATCAAATGAAATTGTATTAATATACCTGGTAATGAACACAAATCAAACATTTTCGTAAACTCTCAACTACAAGAGGAATCTGTGAGAAATCGCTCAGCTGCTCATAAACCCAGCTGGTGTCTGTCAATCCCAGTCTTTGAGAATTCAAGTCTCCTACCCCAGCAGCTCCACAGAAAAATAAAATCCCATCTTATTGTGAGTCAAAGAAGTGTCACCATTAAAAATAAAAAAGTAGGGTATGGAGAGATGTAGTGAATGGCAAGATAGAGTGATGCTTTGAACAAAATCTACCTTTCAAAAATTGTGTTTGCAAACACTGACTCTGCCATACTCTTAGATTTCATGTGGCAGTTTGGCCTTTGACATCCAGGGTCCTCTCCTTTTTAGACGGTCCTGGGCAAGAGCAGGGTTGCTGGTGGTGCTTGCTCCTTCAACAGGATGTAGGGGAACATGAAGCATCAGGAAGACCAAAGAAAGGAGTCTGGCTCATGAAGAGGAAGCCACTTGGCTGGGATATCCCCTGGGCCATCCTCTGTTACTGCTGGTCAGGAGGGCTGTGCATAATTTGCAAGCTTTCTCTGCAACTTAGAGAAGATGTGCTCACTGCTAAGGACCCAAAGATCAGGACTCCCTTGGTGGCATCCATCAGGCGAACATATTGGTTATGCTGACAAGGAAACTACTTAGTCCTTAAATCAGAACGCTATCTTCATCCTCTGGGACCGAAGGCAGGAGCTGCCATCCTTCCAACTTCCATAGTCACAAAGACCTGAGACCCATTTCGGGGACCATCTCAAGGACATCTCTCAGGCATTGCTTGTGACAGTGGGATGTCACTAACAGGAGACTGCCAGCTCAGAATGTGGGCTTATCAGCACATTGTTTTGAGAGGACCCACACCACGTGAGAAATGGGAATTAATCTGAAGAGTTCTGTTGTCCTGGCAGCTGATCCTTCATTTTTTTAAATCACCTTTATTGAGATGTAATTTATCTACAATGAAATGCACTCATTTTAAGTGCACAGTTAAAGGTTTTGGCAAATATATATACACCCATGTAACCATTACCACAATCAAGACACAGAACATTTTTATCGCCCTTCGAAATGCTTTCATGCCCTTCACCCTCAGAGCCCCTCACTCCTAGCTCTACGCAACCACTGCTTTTTGTCACTATAGATTCGTTTACCTATTCGAGAAGTTTAAATGAACGGAACAGTATGGTATATACTCTTGTTTCTGGCTTCTTTGCCATATGGTTTCTGAGATTCATCCACATTGTTATGCTTATCAGTAGTTCTTTCCTTTTGGTTTCTGAGTCATATTCCGTTGTATAAATATACTACAATTTGTTTATCCATTTACCTGTTGGTGGACCTTTGGGTTGGTTTTAGTTTTTGGTTATTATGAATAAAGTTTCAGTGAACAAAAGTCATTTTTGTAGACATACATTGTCATTTCTCTTGGGAGTAGAACTGCTGGATCACTAGTTGTAGATTTAACAGTAAGTGTAGATTTAAATTTTTAACAAAGTGCCAAACGGACCCTAAAGTGATTGTACTATTTTACATTCCCATTAGCAACGCATGAGAGTTCCAATTGTTCCACAGCCTCACCCATACATGGTATTATCAGTCTTAATTTTAGCCATTTTAGTGTATTTGGAGTGGTATCCCCATGCGGTTTTTATTTGCATTTTCCTGGTGACCGATACTATTGAGCATCTTTTCATGTGCTCATTAGTCATTCCCATATATTTTTTGATAAGTGCCTGCTCAAGTATTTGCCCAGTTTTTATTATTGTTGTCTTATTATTATTTTGTAAGTTTAAAAAAAAAAAAACTCTAGATTTTGTCAGATGTATGTAGTATAAATATTTTCTCCCGTTCTGTTGCTTGCATTTTTATTTTTAATGAGCGTAAGTTTTAAATTTTGAGTACAAGATGACATAAAATGATACGTAAGGGACAAGAGGGTGCTGACCAGGTCATGGACATGGAACAACCCAGAAGTCACTCCATAAGGAGAGAATGAAGCAGAACAGAGAGGAGGAGAGCTGAGGCCCGGGAGAGAGCAGCCGCCTTGGTTCCTGGTTCAGCCCCTCACAAGGCCCAGCTGTGTAACCTGCCCCCTGGGTTTCAGGAGCCGCCTTTGTGTCCTTCTGGTACGTTCTCATCACACGTATAAGCCAGTTTGAGTGGTGTTCGCCACTTTAACCAAAGGAGATGGACTAAGATAAGTGCTCGCCTGCATGGGCTAAGTCCTGCTTGCAACAGAAATTCAGAGAAAGGAGAGAAGTGTGCAACCTGGAGCAGCTGGAGAAGACTTCCCGGAAGAGGAACCTTGAAGTGGACTTGAAGAAATGAGAAATATTTAGAGAGGACAGCAGAGGACAAAGAAAGTGTCGCGGATGGCAAGAGTAGAGTGATCAAGGCAGAGACAGGAATAAGCATGTGTAGGAGGACCATGGGACCAATCTGATCAGCAAGGCCTGTTTATGTCATGAAGCTATGGCAGGTAGAACAGGAACCTCAGAATGCCCATTTGGAGGAAGGTCATGATTACTGTCTCTTGTGAAGTTGACCTGAAAAGGTCAGGAGTGCAACATAAAAGCCTTAATTTTCATTACTCCTTCTGCAAAATGCTATGACAAAGCAAGATTGTCAGTTGTGGATAAAAGCACCTAAACTTTGGGGCCAGCCAGACTTGGACCCAAATCTGTTTCCATCATTTACAATTAAGACTGAGCAATATACTTGGATGCTCTGAGTGTCAGCTTATTCACGTATGAACTAAAGATCATTGTACCTATAGAAGAGGTAATAGAAAGGCTAAGTGGAACTTTATGTAAAGTGCCTGGTACAGTCACTCGAAGATGCTAAAATACATGCCCTGACTCTCACCCACTGTACATCAGCATCACTATTAATTAGGCTTGTAACAGCACTGATTAGTGGTAATGATGATAATAATATTGCCGACTATTTCTGATCACTGAGCCCACTGCCACAAGCACAACGCTAAATGCTGTATGTATGTTATCCCATTCAATTTTCACAACTCTGAGAGTCAGACAATCCAGTTCAAGTTTGCCCTTGTAAAAATTTTCCAATGAAATTATGGCCAAATGATGATCAAATTTGGAAAAGCAAAGGGCATCTCTGCTGTGGAGTTGGACACAATCATGAAAACAAATGCTCACCTTCAAACCTAAGGCCATCTGGCTCTGGAGAATGTGGGAGAAAGTGGGTTTGTTCTCCAGAGAAGTGGTGAGGGAGCAGAGTCCAAAGAGCACTGACTGCTCCTGAATCGGTAATGTGAGAATAAAGCCGCTGGGCTAGCAGAGGAGCAGAGCGGCAAGGAGCCTTTGGGTCTAGATGCAGATTCGCTATAAATTAAGTCCTTTGTGTGACCCTCAGACAAGTCACCTAACCTCTCAGGACTTGAGTTTCTTCCCTTGTAAGAGATAATGTTTGTCATATGCACTGTAAGGAAATTGCCTTAGACCAGTGGTTCTAATTACTGGCTGCACATTAGAATCACCTGTTTCTTAAAAATAAGAGGTTCAGGTTTCTACTGAAGCCAATTAAATCAGAACCTCTGAAGAGTGAATCCTAGACATAGACTTTTTTTAAGTTCCCCAATGTGACTTTAATGTGCAGCCAAGTTTGAAACCCAGTGAACTAGATGATTTTTAAGAGCTCTTCCAGGTTTAAGGTTCAATGTACCAGATACTTGATACAACGAGATGAAAAAAAAGTAAATGAATACCGTATTATTTAAATTGAAATGGGTCAGTGAACATAGTGTGGTGCAAACAGAAGTTATAGCTGCCTTTTTGATTTAAAGAAACTATTTGAAAGGCTGAGCCAAATGTGGTAAAAAGACATATGAGTCTAGATAAGAAGATGGGATTGGTAATAAACTTAGAGATCAGCATTCTGGGAGATGTGCTAAATGTATTCATCGATAAATATTTATTGAGCACTTACTGTGGGCCAATCCCTGTTGGACTCTGTAGCTGAAATACAGGTAAGTTGGACATGGATGATTAGATTTGAGTGGACTAGAAATACTATCAGGGAGGACATTAATCAATTCTCTGTGGACACCAGAAAATGTTTCGTGGAGGAGGTTTTGTTTGAATTAAACCTTGAAGAGCAGGTGGAAGCATAGGTATGTGTGGAACTCAGATTGGGGAGGAAAAGCACATTCAAGGCAGCGGGAAGAGGGTACATAAAGCTTCGCACTTCACACCCAGCAAAATTGAACTCTGTGTTTCTCCACACACACCATGCTCTATACCTTTAATCAAGGTGTTCTGCCTGCCTCTCATCTTTTTACCTGGCTAAGTCCTGTCATTTTTTAAGAGTCATCTGAGAGTAACTTCCTTTAGGACACCATCACTGACGCACCAGGTCTGTCTCCCAATACTTCCCTGTGCTTGCCTCCATTGTGGCATTTACACGTAATATGCCCAATCATGCTGTGAGCTCTTGAAGGGGAAGGATGTCCTGTATTTTCATTCATGGTCTTGTTTCCAGTGCCTTTCATGTGACCTGGCTCTTAATGGGTCCGAAATAAGTATATTTTTTAACTGAACCAAGAAAATGAAGCCATCTTTTTTAAAGGATAAATCAGATTGTATCTTTCTTTAACTGAAAATTTTCTAATGGCTTCTTGTTTACTTATAAAAAAAATTCAGACTCCTTACTGGGGTCTGCAAAGTCTTAGGTGATTTGGCCGCTAGATATTTTTCTAACCTTAAATCGCTTTTCTCGAACCCTTTTTCTCTGTGTGCATAAAACAAGCCTTAAAAGAATCACTCTGATCCACAAATATATTAACTGCCAGCCAGAACAAAACTTAATACTTCTATCAAGGAAGACAATGAAATACAGATCATCACACTATGGTACCCAGCATAGAATTAAACATTCCAGTTAAATGGAAAAGGATGAAAATGTGACCCATATCCAAGAGAGGAATCAGTCAACAGAAACAGATAAAGAAATGAAATGGATGGTGGAATTAGCAGAAAGCATTTTTAAAAGCCACTAGAGGAGATAAAATAACATACTAAAAAAGTCTCAGTAATCTTAAAGAATGCAGAAAACAAGGGGGAAAGGAATAAAGAACACAAGGCCCAAATAGAAAACAAATAGCAAGATGGTGGACTCAAACCCAATTAAATGTAAATGGATTAAACACTCTAATAAAGGGGTAAAGGTTGTCTGGCTGGATAAAAGTAAAATTGGATAAAAATCCACACTGTGAAATAGAATGACCTTCTGGAAGAACAGGTATAAAGCTGACTTACTTCCTAGAATGTTTAATTTCACAAGAAAAGCAAAATATTCATTCCATCTCCTGATTTTTTTATTTTCCTCAGAAGGTAACAGGGTAGCTATGGTCATACCTTTCAGCTGCTCAAGCCACCAATGCATAATAAATAAGCCAGGTGACAAAGAAAGTGTTAACCTTTAAGCTACCCACTATGATTTTTCTTTTAAAAATGAAAATGTGCTTGGAAACTGTAGAAAGTAGTAAGTCTCATCTTCCCTTGTCATTAAATCAATAAAAAAAATTAAAGACAACATTACTCAAAATTGTGGTTCTTGAAAGATACTGCCTTTTTTATTATTGTCATTATTATTATTGCTATTTCATTTTTCAGTGGCCACCAAGTATGAAGGTTCCTGGAGTCAAAGGCATAGCAAGATATAGGAAAGATATTGCTTTTGCCTGAGTTTCATGAAGCTGATATCAATCTTTTATTTCATAAACTTCAGGCTGGTTATTGCTTTAAACGCAGGCTTTGGTGCATTAAATGTGGTACTGACAGGCATACAAATAAGAGGTTTTCCAACGATACTAAGCAGGAGGGCTGGGAAAGGGCCGACATCCCTCCCACACCTGGAGAATGAAATTCAAGAAAGGTCTCAAAGCAGCCAGACTTTGGAGATAAATCTGAGCTTGACTGACTCAGTGAATGACTCAGAGGTACAGGTTTTGCTGTTGTTTGTTCCCAGTAAGAGGAAAAAGAAAAAAGGATTTGATTGAGCCTCAGAAGGAGGTCGAACTATAGCAAGGTTGAAAGGGCCTAGACCTCAGAGTTGGAAGGTCTGACGTTTACCCCTAACTCAGCCCCTGAGTAGCCACCCCTCTAGGCACCAATTAGATCTGTGCAATCTTAATCTCTAAAAGTCTTTTCTGGCCTAAAATTTTAAAGACCTAGTACATACCTATATGGAGCAAATCATTAAATATTTGGAAAATACTTTCTAAAACACCAGTCGTCTTTATGCTAATGACAACCTTGAGAGGAATAAAGGGGATGGTTCTAATAAACTGTGGTTTAATTAAGCTGAAGGACATACAATTAGCCGACCAATTGCTAGATCTTGTCCCAGGTTGCACGTCTTCTGGCTTCTAATCATGAGTCCTTTATCCCATCTCTCACTGTCTTTCGACGAAGAGAATATAAGACCTATTTAAAGAGAGCATTCAAGCAAAGCAGGGAAATGGTGCTTTTGCATTCCTCTGGGGAGATTTGGATGGGTAAAAGTGGAACAAAGTGGTTCATCCGGGCCAGGTTAAGACTGCAGTTTGCCCCACTCCCAAGTATATGCTCAAAAGGACTGAAAACAGGTCCAACAAATCATTGTACATGAATGTCATTAGTGTCAGGGACAAGGACCAGTCTTTTAGTTACAAGACACCTGGATAATTTCTCCATGGACTACTGATGAAAGGGCAAAATCCTCAACTTCCAAAATCCCCAGTAATCTAGCCTTCCCTTGCCTTTCCAGTCTAATCCTCGCCATTCCCTTTCATATACTATACGTACTCTCCAGTCGTCCCCTGCACCTGCCCCATTCTTTCCTGCCGCCATATCCTTGTCACACTATTTCCTTGGTCCATAATTGCATCCTCTTCCTTTATTTGAACACACCTCCACAATTCTAAGAATTCTCTGATTCTTTCAATTGGAAGTACTCCTCTTTCTCCTCTAAATATTTTCCTCTATCTCCTCTGTATATTTGACTTCTTTCCTATATTATAATTATTCCTGAACTTGCTTTATTCCCCTTCTTAAATGATACATTTCTTCAAGGCTAAAAAAACATGGACTGTCACAGGACATGGATTTACGGATTCAAAGCCACTTTATCTTGATCTTTAGGGTGCCAGGAGCCACTAACTGTCATCTCAAATTAGATATTAAAAAGCTCAATACATAGTAAGTGCACAATGAAAATTCTGAATGTTATTTATTTGCTCATTCGATTTCAAAGCCACTTCAACATAATTCACTAATTTATTTTAAAACTGGCTTTTGGAGTAATATCTGATACCAAAGTAAATTTGTGAAATTGCTGAGAACTTCGATGAGCATTTTTAAGGAATATTCTTTCAGAAAAAATGGAGGCACTAAAAGACCAAGTCTCAGGATCTCTTTCTCACTGCTTAGTTCTGGTACCACTAGGAGAACTGTAGCCTTGGAGCTAGAATTTTCTTTGTGACATATTTTTAAAACCCCCAGATGAAGACAGGCTGAACTGAAAGAAAATATTTTCATTTCATTGTTCTCAACCCTTATTCAGTTAACCACCAAAACACTAACTTAATCATGGCACACATTTAAAGCCATGAAGTATTTACAATGCAATGCCTAAGGCAGATGATGTATAGTTTATTCATTCTACAGCTCAGTAAATTCTGAATACACAGACTCAAATTGATGCTCTCAAGTGATTGTACCAGTGCAAACAAACTTTCCTTAAAAAAAAAAAAAGCTCATCTTTAGAATTTGATTTTCGTTCTGAAAGATGGTGTTCTCTAGATATGTCTTAGGTGACATAAATAAATCTAGGCTATAGCTCTTCCCTACAGCCATCGAAGCACATTCTGCCCTATGACTGAATTATTTCTAAGCAGGTGACACTCTTCCTGCTGTTTCTAACATGTTAGAGCTACCACATAAAAGGCTACGTCTAAGTACATATTTGTTAAATGAAACGAAAAAATCTCAGTTGAATTTCCCAGTTCTGAACAACTCCCCACTACTGTTTTGATGTCTCTCATAGAAAGTACTGGCTACATCAGTGAGTTTGTAATCCTGGGAAACCACAGGTACCTGGTAGTGGACATGTTTTGAAGTGTGACATGCCAAGAACCTTTCTTTGTCACAGACTGAGAAACTGTTTTACTAACTTCTACATTTTATTCGTTTGCCTGTTTAAATCATGTTACCTCTGCAACTTTCTCCGGTGATTCCACAACTGTTACCTTTCAAGCTTTCTTTTCCTTTCTCACTTTGTACAAGTCAGTAGAATCCATTCCTGGGTGCTCAGTAAACATTTATTAAATGGGTAGAAAATTCTTTTGTGACTTTGTTACCACTCGTGAGGTATTGTTCTAGGGACTAGAGATGAAATTGTGAGGACAAATGTGTCCTCTTACACCATGGAGTTCACAGCCCAGTGGAGAAGATAGAACATTGGTCAAATCATGACAAAATAAGTGTTGGCTGACAGATATGATCAGTGCTACGAAGGAGCAGTGTGTGTGGTGGTTAGAGGGTTTGTGATGGGGGCTCTGAGCTGGTTGAAAGGTCAGGAATTGCTTCCCTGAAAAAATGAAGCCTTAGCCGAGATGTGAATCACGAGTGGGAAGTCACAACTGGGGATGGAAGAGATGAGCACTCCGGGCAGAGCGAAGGGCGTGTGCAAAAGCCTGTAGGAAGGAATCTGAAAGTTACCAGGGACTGGAAAAAGGCTCGTAGGGCCAGAGCAAAGAGAGTTAGGGAGAGGGCGGTGAGAGGTAAGCCTAGAGAGGAAAGACTAGGTCAAGTCATGCAGGCCCTTAGCTCCACATTCCAGGGTCTTTATTCTAAGAGCCACAGAAGCTGTCAGAAAATTTTAAGCAGAGGGTTGACATAATTGGATTTGGGTTTAAAAACCAGAATAAAAGTTATTGATACAAAAGAACTGCTAGGTGAGAAGAAATATTAGCCAGAAGGTAAATAATAACAATATACTTTTGTTATTGAGTTTCCACTGCATCCCACTCTCGGTACTAAAGTGACACATCTCCTCCTATTTGGGGTCATCTCCAAGTAGATCCTTGGCAACCCAACCTTTTGTACCAGCCCTTTGGCCTTCAGAGACACTAATAAAAACAATGAGGGAAAAAGCGTCAAAATGTGACCAGACATTTTGAAGTATGGTGGTCATCAACTTATTCAGCTTCGACAGGAGATGAGTTCAGAGGCCACCTGGTGAGCGGTTTCCCCACCCATCCCCACCCACCCCACCACTGTGAAGCATAGCATCACTGTGCAGCCAAGCTCCAAACTGCACTCCTGACCTCAGTGACCACTGAGTGAGGACCTCAATCACATGCCACCTCACTCTTGCAGGAACTCTGAGCATGTGGCCTTAGGTCATAGATACACCATATTAGTTTTGTATATCAACCAATGGCTCTATTTGCTTTCCCTTTAGGGTGTTTTAGTGATGCTGATTCCTCACTCTACCCTTGAGCTTCTAACACATACATAGGAGACTGTCTGATAAGTTTGGAAGCTTTTTAAATGAGAACATTACCAACTTGTGCACTTAATCATCTTTGATGTAGATTACAGGATTAATGAGGACTCCCTTAATAAGAAAGACATTGAGAATTTATCCTTAGTTCTGTCTTCCTAATAAAACTGAGTCGTCTGTCTTCCAGGGAAAGGGTCTCATTGATTGTCAGATCTGCCACATTCAGGAACCCAAGCGCAGTTCTACAGCTAAAATTCCCTCAGCTAAAATTCCACCCATCAGGGACCACATTTGAACAATAGCTCTCCTGTTGAGCTTTTCCTCATTGCTGCCCCTCAAGAGGCCACAATATCTTCCTTCTCTAAATCTTTCAAAGTTTTTGTATCACAGTTTGCCTTTTAGACACTGGTTCCTACGTACACACGCCCTATGCTATAAACTGTTTGAAGGCAGGAGCTTCAACAAGGAGCGTCCACTATGTGCTGACATTTGCTTACAGAACCTCACACTGCTAAGGAGCTGGGGCTACTGTCCTCTGTGAATCTGTGGTACCCAACTATGCCTGGTTGGTAGAAGAAGGCCCCAAAATATTTGTGGAAACTGGTTCTTGTATGCCTTGCCACTATGATCAAAGTAAACTATCACAATGTGTTATCCCTTCCCAGACATACTTTCCTGTCAAAAGGGACACCTGTAGTAGGTAAAGCTTAACCTCTATCTTTAATAAAGGTGGCTACTTTTTTTCAAACCACAGCTATAAGATGGCCCACTCACCTCTCAGAAGGTATTCTGTTCTCCCAGCTCTATTTGAGTTTTCCAGAAACAGGGACTGGGGTTTGCTTGTACTACTCAGTCACCTGGTACCCTAGTGAGCACCCAAAAGGAATATAGTAAAGATGTGGCACAGTCACCAAAGGTCACATTGCCCCCACCAAGCCCGGCTCCGAGGATGGATGCCACCGAGCACCAGGCTGTCCTGTGCTGGAACATCCTCACCCACCAAGGAAGAAGGCACGTCCAAGTCTTCCAAAGGGCCAAAACTGGTCGGTAAAAAAAAAAAAAAAAGAATAAAACCACCATTTGGCTCTGTCCCTTATGAATTTGATCTATTTTACCCACATCATCACCAAGGCTGTCGAACCAGTAAATCTGGTTTCCCCCATTATCCATCCTCTCAAGGGAAAAGTCCATCTTTGAACAGCTCTAGCTGTAGAAAGCTCATCCTGCCACTGCACCTGTCTTCTCTCGCACAGCCTGGGAAGTCCGAGGCAGGCACAAGATGTGCCACTAGGGCAGAGCACCGGGGAGGCCCCAGAGAGAGGCTGTAGAAGCCTCTGGCCTGCTCCACTTACATTATCAACTCCCCTGTGCTGCAGTGATGTTTGGACATGTCATGTCTTCGTTAAAGCACATGTTCTGTGAGGGGCCTGGTGGGATGCATCTTTCTGTTTCCATCATACCCAGCTGAGGGGCCCATCGGAGCCAGCATTTCAGTCCATCTTCGTTAAATGAACTCTGCCTACATTCCTGCCTATCATTCCTGCCTGAGTACGATGACCTCTAAGAGAACACTGAGTGGCAGCCACGTAAAAGCCTCTATATCAATATGGGAGCTCATGAGGATCCTTTTCGGGTCTTACCCAATATCTATAGCTCAGCGTGCTTCCTCGGCAGCTGAGGGAGGTCTCTGCATGCTCCAAAGAACCACACTGCCATCTTCTGGCAGGAGATGCACACAAAGGCCTTGGATGCAGTCGTGCCAGCCTTATGGAGTTGCTGGAAAGTCCCAATGTCTGACTTCCAGAGTAATGCCCTCCTAACCCCTGGCATGTGACACTGTCAGCTATGGAAGCCCCAAGCTCTCTCCCTTATGGCTTTCCAAGCATCTCCCTGGACTCGCAGTCCTTTCTTCAAACATCTTTCTCTTGTCCAGAAACATTGTCCTCCACCACCTCACTTAGGCATACAGAGGAGTTTTCTGACCCACAGAGGAAGGAAAGAGAGCATGGGATGTGGAGAGAGCCAGACACCTCCACTCACCCTTCTCCAAGGGGCTTTCCTGCAGCCCCAGATCACAATGCCTGAGCAGACTTGGTCAGATTTTCTGTAATGAGAAAATGTTTCACATTTTAATGAGAATTGAAACTTAAAAAACAAGTGTCTCAGATTGGGTTGGAAGACATGGGCATACAGACCAAGCTAACATTTGGAGACACACTCTACAGGAGCTTTCTCATTCGATCCTCACAGCCAATGACAGGAAGATGCCACCACTAACCTCACTTTACAGAGAGGGAAACGAGGCTCAGAGAGGTTGTTTTCTTTCCAAGGATTCACAGCTAGTACACAGTGCCCTCTGCTTTGGAACCGTTTTTAGCCACTACAGCCCTTCGCATGCTACTTCTATAAGGGAAAAATAAAATAAAATTTTCCTTAGTAAGAAAATGCTTTTCCAAGATGTCTTTCAATAAGTAAATGTATAAACAAACTGGTATATCTATACAATGGAATATTACTCAGTGATAAAATGAAATAAAGTATCAAGCCACGAAAAGACATGGATAAATCTTAAATACATATTTATAAGTTAGAGAAGACAGTCTGAAAAATCTACATGCTATGATTCCTATTATATGACATCTAGAAAAGACAAAGCTGTTATAGAGACAGTGAAAAGATCAGTGGTTGCCAGGAGGCTGAGGGAGAGCCGAGGGGGCTCTGAATAGGTGAAGCACAGGCGATTTTCTTAGGTGGTGAAATTATTCTGTATGACACCGCAAGTGTGGATCCATGACACTATGCATTTACCAAAACCCACTGAAACTTACTGTACAAAGAGCGAACCTTAATGTATGAAAATTGAAAAAATCATTTAGGAGGTCAGAGGAATCCCAGGATGGAACACAGGTGTGACAAAACAATTTAACTGTATTAAAATGTATGAAACCACCTCACTGAAGGGAGTGGGAAGAAAGGGTGCTGAGTCACATAACTCTGGAAATGAGCAGAGTATATAAAACCAAAGCAAAAGGAACTGCACATAAACATTGTACTGGAATTGATAAGGTCATTTCTCATAGTGGTACAGGTTAAAAATCCTCATAGTGTTATACGTGTCCACCGGAACTGAATGATTAAGTAAATGGATGGAGTGGTGGGAGCCAGGCTTCTCACTGAGGAAATGGGATGTTACAGATAAGCAGGGAGAGGTGTTAATGGATTAGAGTTTGACGCATCAGTACAAACTCATGTTTAGCTTAATACAGACACACACAGTTACATATAGAAATATTTATGGATAGATGATTGATAGATAGATAGATAGATAGATAGATAGATAGATAGATGACAGATGATAAAGTATACATATATATACGTCCTTACTGTCAGCTGAGAGGGCCTAGAACCCAGTAGCGACAACCCATCTAGTTCCCAGATCTTAGTTTTAAACACCTTTCTCTCATAAAAAGAACTAGGGCTTCTTAGAGAAATGGTTAATTCTAAAACTGGGGCAAGAAATACAAAGGATGAGCCTAGAGCATCTTGTAGTGCCAGAAAGTAAGAAAATGCTTAAAACACACATACATACACACATAATGCAGAGTTGTGTCAAAGGGACACAGGAGCCAGTGAAAGGGTTCCCAGTGGCCAAAGCTGGAATAATTTGAGCAACAAAATAAAGTAGTATTAATTATAAGCCAAAGTGTAAAACAAATACTCATGAGTCTATGCAGATATGAAGAAATGATTGAATACATCAGTAAATGTAAGAGATAAATCCACTGTGCAGAAGAATTCCAAATAATTTATGTAAATAATCCATCCTCAAGAAGACTGAGCCATAGCTTCCTACTCCTTGAGTGTGGGCTACACATAGTGACTTCCTTCCAAAGAGTACAGTATGGATAAAAGAGTAACTTCACAGTGGAGAAACCTCACAAACACTGTCACAGTCAGGTGATCAAGGTCAACTACAACAAGAAAGGTCATGTTCTAAGTCTGTACCCTTGATGTGATGAAGTGGCACTTTACCTCTAACTTCCTCCCAAAAACCTATCACCACAGTCTAATTATGAAGAAAATACCAATAGAGGGACATGCTATAATATTTGACCAGTACCCCTCAAAACCACCAAGGTCACCAAAAATAAAGTCCAAGAAACTGTCACAGCTAAGAGAAGCCTCGGGAGACATGACAACTAAATGAAATGTAATATCCTAGGTAGGATCCTGGAACGGAAAACGGATATTAGGTAAGAATTAAAATCTAAATAAAGTATGGTCTTTCATTACTGATAATGTGTCGACATTAGCTCATTGTGACAAATGCACGATATTGATATAAGGTGTTAATAATGGGGGAAACTAGATGCAGGAAATAAAGGAAGTCCCTATACTCTCTTCACAGTAAATCTAAAACTGTTATAAACAATAAAGTTTATTTTTTAAAAATAATAGTATGGGAAAATTGGCAAGTATTTGGGAAGAAATCGGAGGCAATAAGCAGATAATTCAAAAAACAGAACGGGCACTCTCCTTCCTATTTAAAAATACAGGTGTCCTATCAGAAGAAACAGCCAAGTGCTTACTGCTTATCCCAGAAGTGGGCTACATGATTTGTGCGCTTTTTTCACTTAACCCTCATAAATATGCTATTACTGGATATCACTACCTCCATTTTATAGACGATGAAACTGGAGGTCAGAGAGGATATAGGATATGCCCTAGGTCACCAGCGAGGAAATGGTGGGAATAGATTCAATTCCACTCCCCACTCTGCTGTAAACATGTTTGGGATGCCTTTATCCATCATGTAATAAATGTGTATTGAGTACCAACTGTGTGCCCAACACCATGTGCTGGTGTTGGATCCCAAAGATCTACAAGTCTAGTTGGAGAGACACAGGCAAGTTAAATTTTTAGAAGCCATTATGGTTTGTGAAGAAAGTACATGCAAAGAAATTTAGAGCTGGGACTTCCACTTGGAGCAATCAGGAAACGTGTCATGGAGAGACTGGTGGGTCTTGAACTGGGAAGAAGGGAAGGAATTGGAGGATGAAGTATGGAACAGACCCTCCAGCTGGGAGGCTGCAGCCAGTGCCTGTACCTGCTGATAGGGCAGGTGTCAGGGAAGTACCACTTCCTGGTGAAGAGCCCTGGCCTGTGGCCAGGAGACCAAGAACTGGTACAATGTTTTTTTAAAAGGAGGGAAAAAGGGCATTTAGAGTCTACCCTAACCATTAGGACACAGAACATTCTGCACTATCCTCGACCATGTGACCTGGTGTCTCTTGCAGCATCTCCTTCAGAGAGCAGGCGATGGGCACACCTAGCCACCCGTGTCCCCTCTTCCCTCACCCCCATTCTACAGCAGTCACCTGGCCCCAAGGCTGCCAGGAGAGGGTGGTCAAGGAGCTGACAGTTCAATGAGGAGACACAACTCCTGCCCAAGAACCAAATTTATGTCATGCGTGTTTCATTTGACCCAGATGTTGTTTTGTGTTTTTTAATGTTCAGTTCGTTGCAAACGTTTAAAAGCTGCACGATATCACAGAGAGAAAGGAGGTTCAGCCTCTCTTTAAAACCGAGTTTTAAAGGTGCTCCTGTGAGCCCTCTTCCTTGCACAGCACAGCAGCCACAGAGGGACACCTCCTGCCTCCTTCACACAGGGCTTGCTCTTCCCCCGTCATAGTCCAGTCCCACCAGCTCACACTCAGTCTCCTTGCCACCTGGCTACTGTTGATTTATTCTTTTTAAGTTTCTTAAACTTAGCAGACACCAAAAAACACACACAAGCGTGAGGCTTAATGAGCTCTAGAGAGCACCGTCGCCACAACCCGTTGCTCCATTTTCCTTTAACCTCAAGTTTCGCTGTGAAAAATTCTGGCAAGCTTAGTTTTTCTACCACAACTTACTGGGTCATTTGTTTAAATACTGAAGAAAAAAAGTTTTTTTAAGTATAATAATTTTATTTATGTCCTGTTAGTTATTCTGGGTCTGTTTATTCAGTTTTAGGGTATTCCTTTCAATGTTTATTTAAATTTTGTTTTTTTAATCTCAGAAATGTTTGCTAGAATTATGGCAAATATAGTTGTTAATATTTATTCTATTTCCTTGCTTTAATTTTCTTCTTTCAGGAAACCTATTTTATAAATGTTGAACTCTTTTTTTCTGCCTGTCTGCTATATTTGTCACTTTCTCTTAAATCTTTTTTATTCATTTTGTTTTGATTTTTAAAAATTTTCCTCTTACTCATCTTCTATTTATCTTAACACATTGTTTATCCATTCTCGCCTTCCTAGGGGTTCCTGAGGCATTAATGCTCCAGCCACCCCCTAATCCCCACCCCACTACAGGCCTCACCTCAAACCCTCACTCACCTACTAGGGTGTGCAAACTCCTGTTTCCGTTGCTTTTCTCAAACTGCTGAGATTTTGAGCTCCTGATGGTTATTTCAGGGTTCTCAGGTCCATTAGATGCACTCCCTCACACACGTATCACTTCCTTCGGCCTCCTCCTGCATAGATGCTGGTACAAGCTCGTAGTCTTCACCTGCTCATATTAAGGGTTTGGGGGGATACTTGTCACCTGTATTTGGTATAGTCTCATCCATGAGTTTTAGTTTTGCTATCCCAGTTTTACTGTTTTTAAGGAGTGACTTGGAGAGATTTAAAAACTAAGACACAACTGCCACTACCTTGCCAGAATCTGCATTTTTGTTTTTAAGCTCTGATCTAATGAATTCTTACTCTTGGTGCTCCAACTACTTTCAGGAACTAGCAACTACAGTATGGGCTTTGAAATTGCCAAGCACCCCTCCCTCCTCCACGCTCCCAGCCCTCCCACTACACCCTGCTGTCACCCCAAGAGACAAGTGCTTGAGCTGTTGCTTAAAAGGTGTCACATAGTGCTGCATGTTGTATCTTCCTGACATTGCTGGTACAAATCCCCCAGCTTGGAAACACCATGGGCAAGACCTCCCTCCTGGTTTGAGTACAACCTTGGCCCCTGTCACAACTCCCCACTGCCATCTGATGAGAAATGGCTGTCAGTGCTGGGCAGCTAGATGCCAGGATGGGCCCTCAGGCTGCACCAGCGCTGAGAGCTCGGGTGATGGGGGGCAGGCCCCTCTCACAGCACGAGGGACACAGCTGGATTTTACCAGAAGGTGAACAAGCTTCTGGAAGTCAGCACCTGGGGTGCCCACAGGGAAGGCCCCACATCTGTACCCTTCCTTGAATCCTCACTACCTTGTATATAAAACTTCATGAGGTGATAAAGTGAGCAAGATCAAAAAACAAGATCAGCTTCCCTGGAATTAGTCCATAAATTTAGCATAATACTTGCTTTTTTGCAACCGATCTTTTTTTTAAAACGTTTATTTAAAAGAGTGAGTCTTCTGATCCACATCTCTCATCTTCCCTCTGAGCTCCTGCACAGTACAGTTTTATTCTGGTCCTCAGTCTTTCTGGGGCCATCTCACCTAGTTTACCTCTCTTAGATGCCAAGACATGCAGGTCCAGGCAGGAAGCTCCAAACAGTCGGCACCAAAAAACCTGGCTTCTTGGGCTTCAGCCAATTAAATCAACTTTACTCTGAGGCTGCCTTGGGAAGTGACAGGTTTAACAGCCTGGTGAACAAACAGTGGAGTTGCCGTCACACTTGAGTTATGGTCTGTTTCGGCTCCACATCAACTGCAATTTGCAGCTCCCATTCCCTAGGAGAGGGGAACCTTCAGGGCATCCGACGAGGAGTGGTGTCCTACAGGGGAGGTCTGACACGGGCACGGGACAGATGAGAAACATGATTAACACGTCCTATCATTCAAGGAGAAACTTCTCTTTAAGTCCAATCCTATGGAACATATTAGAAATAAGAACAAGTGTGAACCAAAGGCATTCAATAATTGATCTTCGGTGAATCGAAATATATCCTGCTATTGTGAGGCCACATTACAAATATAACCTAAGCACTGGCCACATTATCTTGCTCCCTCCCACATAGCAAGGTGGAGTCGGTGATCCTTGGGAGAGAAGAACGTGGAAGGGGCAATGGAAATGTTGGCGAGTTTGTTTTCGGCGCTCTGTCCATTTAGGCTCACCTCATCAGTAAAATTTTCTTTGCTGCCACCCTGGTTCTGAACAGTAAACACAGATTAGCTCATTTTATTTTCTGCTCTGCCAGTTGGGGAAAGTAACAGACATTAACAACAATGCTTTAGTGAATGGCCAAAGTATGCTTGTATTTATTCATCTTGCAAAGCCATCCAAACCAAAGAGGTGGTTTAAGATTTAATGAGATTAGTTTTCAAAGAGAACATAGCCATACAGTGGAATAGTCTAGTCATTAAAAATAATTAGATCTATCTGTACCATTATGAAAAAATATCTTAGCTATATTGACAAGTTTAAAAAGCAAATTGCATAATATGTACCGAACGACCCAACTTTTGTACAAGGGGTATGTGTGTGTGCATATGCATGTGTATATATTCTTTTCTAGGTACACACATACTCATTCTACACGTTACTAAATACTGAATACAAAAAAAGAAACTGGAAAAAAACACACGGCAGATAACTGGTTAGATCTCCGGGGTATGTCTTGGGTTGGGTTTCTAAAGCAGCACACCCTAAGACAAGGATCTGCATGTAGTTCATTGGGAGGCGGGGGGCGGGGGGGGGGTGGCCCCTGGAAACACTTGGAGAAAGGAAAGTTGAGACACAGGAAGTAAGGAGTGTGTTATTAAACCAGTTACCAGAGTGGGCAACTGGGGCTCCATCCCACGGGGACCCTCAGGAGACAGTACAGACCATGCTTCGAATATCCCAGCCTGGGGGTGAGGAAGCCTGCTGTCCCACCCCAGCCACGACGGTCTGCGGTGGCCGGGACAGTAGCTCTGCTGGCCCTTCAGGCTTGTCCCATGTGCGCAAATCAAGAGAAAGCCCGTCCTCTGCAAGTTATGAGACCACGAGAGCTGTGGTGCTAAGGGTGAGACATCCGCCACGTCTGCTATGGGGCAGGCCATGGAAGACACCTCAACGTTAATTTTTATTGGGTTTCCTGTATCAATGACATTTTAAAATGAGGGGGAAAAAACCTGATAATAAAAATACCAAAACATTAGGTTTTCTAGAGAAAAGAAAAAGAGACATACAATTAAGCCAGACAATATGTAGGGAGGCCAGGGACCTCTCCTCAAAGTGGGCCTCCCACCTAGAAAACGTTTGCCCCAAAGGCCACCGGCCCTGGAGATGAGCTCAACTGACAGGCAGGGTGGACAGTGTCATGAGGAAAGAGACAGCTGAGACGAAGCACCTTTGACATTTTATTCACTGATCATAAATACAGTCTCATGAGCGTTAAGGTGATTATGAATGATGTACTAGCACCTGGAACTTGACTGTCACATAGCACTCACTGTTTCACCATCGCCAGCCAGAGAATTCACGGGGGCTGCTCGGGGCGTCTCCCCTGATGAAGTGTTCAGCTTTTGGAGCAGCAATTTTATTCTTGGCTCGTTCTCAACAATTTTAAAAAAACTCAAAAAGATCAAGTATTTGCAAGAAAATATCAAAGAGAATAAGATTTTCAGTTCTTAGAGTCTAAAAGTAAAAAGGGGAGGTAAGAAAGAAGAGGAAAGGGGAAAGAAGTCAGGGGTCTGCCACGTTTCTTCCTTTCCCCAGAGCGTTTACAAAAACGAAAACCGGGGAGGTATCAATGCTGTTTGGAAATGGGCTGCGTCTCTCTGATGAGCCACTCGAGAGCTTCCTGGCGGCCCTGTTTCTGCAGCTCCTTTCCGATCACATCCCTGCAGGTCACGTGGTAGTTGTTGAGCCAGTCGCACTACAAGAGGGGAAGGAGGACAGACGTGGTGCTCACCATGGCACCTTTACCAAAGGCTACACGGGTGAACAGTGAGGGCCCCACGTGCTGAGATCACAAGACGACAGTAAAGAAACCCTTTCGCTCTGCTCACGGACAAGGGACTTCCTTGTGTTTTGTTTCCCTGGAAACAGATGGGACGAGGCCACATCACTTATGGTGAAAATGCTCTTGGAACAGCCTACTGCACGTGGACTGGCAATGACGGTGAGGGAACCATAAATACCTGACGGCAAGCCACAGTTCTGGGCTCCTCTAAGGACGGATTAACCTGTAACCAGCGTTCCCCGACAGGACAATGGAAGCCATACGCACAGGTCATACAAGAGGGAGGGGGTCTCATAGCTCCTGCACCCACAAAAGGGGCCTCATTCTCTTAAACGTGAGCCATCTCTGGGCGGTGGGAGGAGGGTCTGAAAAACAGCCCCTGGACCGCTGTGAAGACTCTTGCTAAGAGACACAGCCAAAGCTGTGGACACACTGAGTTCCCGATCCTGTATCCACTGACAAAGCAGAATAAACTGAGATGAGGGTCTGGTACAGTGGCTGTCTAACTGAACCTCAAACTTTTGGTGGCCAGGGACTATGGTGCTGCAGGATGGAGTAGGGAGTAACCTTGACTTTCAGACCCTCAACTGAATGTGGCCACCACACCAGTAGATAAAAAAGAGATAAGGAGGGAGGTCTGACAGGACCTGGTGCCTGGGTGGGGGCTGAGCCACTGGATCTGACGGTGAAAGTCCTGTAGCAGTGAAAGGGTGAAATCTCCCCTCTGTGGGGGATGAGAAGGTGGGGGTGGGGGGTTTAAGGCTGGGGTGAAGCAAGTTCTATCAAGAGGACAACAGCCCACTTTCTTCACTGTCCATCAGGCTGGCCTGACGGGACGCCCAGCTGCAGCGAGGCTGGGAAAAGCAACACCACCATGGGTGCAGTTGTTGTAATGGGCCGAATATTTGGGAAGGCAGTGGGGTTACAAAAGAATGGCCTTGTGGGACCACAGTCTGGACCAGGTACTGAAGCCTGGCAAAGGGGTCTTGACGGGCACACCAATCCTCAAGGCATGACGGCAGACAGGTGGGGTGGTGTTGCCAGGTGGCTTTGACCCAGCCGGGGCTCTAGTCCCCACTGATAAGAGCCCACTAGGCCTTGCTGGGAGGTGGGGATGGTGTAGTGTCAACGGAAACAAACTGCCATGTCCGCAACAAGAACAAGTGGGGCTACAAGGTAGCTTGCCATCCAAAACAGCTCAACAGTGAAGGTGACAGCAGCAGCCAACCCTGGGGACACTCCCAGAGCCCTTCTGGATGGTGGGGGGAGCTTCAGTGGGACCTGAGCAACAGCCCAAATGCCCCGACAGTGTGCAGCAGCCCATGTTCCTGTGACCAAAGTCTGATGCTGCCATCTGGTGACAAATGATGGGAATGCTGACCCAACCCCCAAATTCCCTAAAGTGACAACTAAGACATTCTAGGAGATAATAAAAGGCTGTGACCAGGTGTTTTAAAAGCCCAATGAACAGAATCTTCTTGTGGGCTATCACTGTGCCTTCAAACAGAATGAAATCCCAGATTCACTGAGTGGTATATGGGAAAGGAACCCTTCTGCTCAAAGATAATAAATGTAGTCTGCTTAATATGTTAAGTACCACTATCTACTGTTATTTGTGGAAAATGCTTGTGGTCCCAGGGTAGGAAGATATCTGGCTATAAAAACTAACTGGCCAGAAGAATAGTTCAGCAATCTGACCTTGGTCACCTGCCTGATCTCTCAAGCCCTACTCCAGGTTCCTGGGCCTCCCACTTCCCTGGCCTCATGAGCCTGGGGACCCGCCCTAGGATATGAAAGAGTTTCAAGACGTATAACACTCTGAGCTTGATAGGCACTGTTGTGCTCCTGCTTTGTGAAGGGTGTCACAGCCCAGCATGACCAGAATAGAAAGTATCACCTCTGTGTGAAAACTAGTCATATAATAATAAATCTTGCTTCTCACTTCCTTAATGTTTCATGAGGCACAAGAAAACACCCTGGTATGTGCAACAGCCAGAGGGGGCCCCACCACCCATCTGGCCTTCTGTGGAGAAGACCTAAGTCCCATAGCAGCTATGGCTCCTGCCCTCCTGGAAAACAATGGCGTATACTTCCTACCCGCACAATGGCGGGAAGTGCAAGACCATCTCTACCTGGTGGCCCAACAAACACAGGAAAAGCACCTGCAGTGCTCAGGAAACCCAGGATCATCAGGCTCAGTCGGCCTAGACCTCTAACTTAAGAAGTGAGAATGGAGTAGAGAACACAGGGCAGCTCTGCAGCCCCCACCCCCACACATCTGCCCTCCCCCAAGACTCCCTCATTACCTCTTTGTCTGTAAGAGAATCCACATCTATCATTTTGGTCTGTATCGGAACCAAAGTCAGAGGTTCAAAGGTCAGGCTTCCCCGGTTATTGAAGTTATACTGTGGGAAAAGGAAGAGAACAGAAGCTTTTACTTTTCATCACAATGAACCCCCCATGAGGTCATTCCCACCAGTTACAACCATCCCTCAGAGCCAGGTGTAACTGGTAATCAAGAAATAATCAGCTGGTCACCATTTTTAATAGGCACAGGAAGCACAGTGAACACAACTGATGCCACTTTGTAGGAGCTGTTCCACTGTGCAAACAATGGCCTGTGCCACCAGGACAAGCCAAACGAAGGGTCCCAGCAGCAGGCCCACAAAAGTGATGTCTACTGTGATGGAGAGGAAGTAGGGCCGGGGTGTGGGGGTGATGGGGCTCAGGGGCATTACTAGTTTTGGTTCTTGAGACTCTATAGAGGTATGATCCCCCAAAATCGTTTTTTAACAGTCAACCATGTGGCCTGCCTTGACCCAGCCAAGCCCGCTAGTGACAGATAACAGGTGTGTCCACTCCACGTGGTACAGAACAGCCAGGAAACACAACGGCGTGCCGTGTCTCTGGTCCTGGCACGGTCTTTGGGAGAGAGGTGAGAGGCTACTTTCAACATGGGAGCCAAGAGCAGATCCCTCCAGTCGACCTCGTTGGAGGCGTGGAAGCCACTTCCCTCCAACTGTTCCATTTCCATAGTCACCAGTGGAGGAGGAGCAAACAGTTCTTTTAGGTAAACTTAGCACCGATAGCCCTGCAACCTTTTGGTAATACTGATGGGGGAGACGGTGAATACCTGTATTCCAGAGGGCAACACAGCTGTCCAACTGCCTGCCCATGGGGCCTGACCCATAGTGTGACTAAGGGTTCTTCAGCTTTATCAGATAAAAATTATCTGGGTATTTGTTAAAAATAGTTTCCAGGCCTGGAAACTGAATCAGGGTCTGGAAGGAGTCTTTAAACAAGTAGCCCCCAAGCAGAGGAGACTTCCAGATGAGCCGCTGCCTCTAGTAAACTCAGAGCCCAAATCACATCAAGCAGGAATCAGCCTGGGGACCCATGAATCCCAGTTCTGGGTCCCAGTTCATTAAAGATTTTCTTTCTGGCTTCACAGAGAAGAGTGATTTCTAGGAAAGTCTCCGATATTAGGGAAGGGAGGCTCCATTTTGGCCCCAGAATGGCAGTCTTGCCTCCAAACATAAAAGTCTTCATCTCTCTCCATGAAATAAGAAAATTTTAAAAATAAATAGATATATGATTACTCACCTTGGTCTTCACGGGAACCACCAGGACAACATTCTCAATGCGAATTCCAAAAGCTCCATCTTCATAATACCCTGGCTCTAAAACAAACCAAACCCCAAAATGAGAAGCGGGCCATGATGAAGCTATAAGCACAGGGCTTTCCCCCTGGAATGACAGCCGCCCCGAAGCGGGAGGAGAAACAGATAATGGGTCCACTCAATCCGGCTGCAAGAGCCTAGGGGAGCCCACTTCTCCCACATGGCCATTTCTAATAGGTACTGAAAGAAAGGTTTTAAAGTTCCTGAAAACTGGCAAGAGTAGGGAGGACAGTAACAGGGGGCCCACCAAATAAATCATGGTGCATATCCATGAGGCATAATGACACAGGCATTAAAATACATTCACAAAAATTTGGTAATGACATGGGAAAAGGAAATTTATTAAGAAAGCAATAATTCCAGTATAATATCAATGATGAAAAAAAAAAGATATGAATATAAAAGACCAAAAGCTAACATATCAAAATATTAAGTCCTGTTTCCCCGGATGGTTGGATTACAATGATTTTCATTTTCTTCTTCACACTGTTCCATTGTCTCACTTTTTCTACCATGAACACGTATCACTTTTATAATCATAAAAGGTGGTTACTTAATTCAAAGTAACAGGAAGGGAAAATTGTTTCCAATTTACTTTAAAATAATTAAAATATAAAAAATGACAAAGAGCTATGTGAAGGTCACCTACCATCAGTGACAATCATGCCCGCCTCCAAGGGCTCATCGGAAAATGTTTTATAACTGATGCCACAAGGACCCTCGTGAACATTCAGAAAAGACCCAACACCATGTCCTGTTCCGTGCAGGTAATCCAGGCCAGAATCCCATAGTGCTGAACGGGCAAAAGAGTCGAGAAGGTGGCCTGAAAGACACATGAAAAACCATCTGAGGATATGTAAGTACTTTCCAATTTGCAAAGCACTTCAGAGATTAAATTTGCTACGTTTGGCTCCAGAGAGTGAAACAGAAAACAGGGGTAAAATTTACTAGAAGGATCAGATTTCATCCCAGCACAAAGAACCTTCTAATAATCAGAGCTCTTGAGGGCAGCTCCCCAGCCAGGCAGAGCTCAGTCTGAAGCTCGAGGACCATTTGTCCATGATACTGGTGAGGGGATGGTCACCTGAAGCAGGTAAGGGTTGTGTCAGATGACATGGACGTTCCCTTCTGAGCTCTGGGACCCTGAGGTTTCAGAATTACAAAGATGAGACTCTAACTAGATTGCAAGTAGGCAGGCACAACGGATAAGGAAACTAGCGTCCAGGGAGACCAGGTCTTGTCAACTCCCAGTCCAATCCCATACCAACCAGTCCTCACGCAAAGTATGCATCTAAAGTCAGTTCCCAGTAAAATATACCCCAACAAGGGCCCTAAGAGAAGGATGGGGCTCAGTGCTGAAGGGCAGACAGGAGGCTGGATCTACTTCTACTCAGGCGCTGAGGCCTTCATGCCCTGCTGTCTTCTCCTGAGAGCCACCCACATGTGTCAACCAACAACTTATCGGGGTCCCCAACCCCCAAGCTGTGGACCAGTACTGGTCCTTGGCCTGTTAGGAACCGGGCTGCACAGCAGGAGGCAAGTGGCGGGCGAGCCAGTGAAGCTTCATCTGTATTTGCAGCCGCTCCCCAGCGCTAGCATCACTCCCTCAGCTCCACCTCAGATCATCAGGCATTGGATTCTCATAGGAGCACTGGTCCCTGGTGCCAAAAAGGCTGGGGACTGCTCCCATATGAGGTTGGGAGAGAAGCACACAGTTAACACCGGGCCCAATCCTAACACTGGCTCCCTGGGAGGCCCTCTGACCTGTCAGTGGGTTCAGGGGCCTCACTTCATGCAGCATCCCCTGGCCCTGGCTGGGCCTGAAGTGGGTTGGGGGCTGACAGAGAGGGAAGGACATGTCCTACCACTCAAATTTAAACATGTTTGATGTCTGAACAAGAAAAAGCCTGCCATATGACAGAGGAACCACCTACCTTTGGTTCCAGTCGGGAAAACGGCTGCACTCACAGCTATGTGGCCCTTGAGGACATATGTGAAACATTCCTGCCAAAGAAAACCCAGGGGGCACGTTGCAGAGTGGGCACAGGCACTCTGGTCCTGTAGTTTTCTGAAGAATTTTTAGCAATACCACAGAGAAAAAAATCAAAGTACAAAGAAAAAACACCTAGTAGGAATAAAAGGTTGGCCTAGGGACCAAAGTTCCAGAAAATCTTGAAATTTAATTTAGTAAAAGAGAACTGTCAGAGAGTTGACCCCACAGATCTTTCCCTTATAATGAGCATTCTGACACATACTATGTCACCTGAGCCTTAGAAAGACTGGAAAATAAAAAGTACTGATGATATCAGCCAACATTATTGAGCCATTCCTCTGTGCCAGGCACTGTACATTTAATCCCACACTTCGTGGCAGAGGCACTGCAGTCATCCACACTTTACAGAGAGATGAAGTAGCATGCTGGGTTGCGTGGTTCCTAAGTCACAGCATCTGGCCTGGGAGCCAGGCAGTCCTGCTTCAGTATCTGTGCTCCTTACCACCATGCTACACTCAGGGGTATCCCTACTGCCTGGACAGGAAAAGTGCTGTTTGGAAAGTTAGTGGCTTGCCAGGAGTCTGGTCTGGGGCTCTTTTCACAGCACAAAAAGAGTCACGCCAAAGGTATCTGGGCCCAAGGTCAAAGTCTTCAAAGGTGCTGATACCTGCAAGCAGGGATTGAAACTAAGAAATCAGCCCCAGAGCATCATATAAAACTCTCTTCTCTGGATAAGCTTCCTGAAGTTTATGATTCATTCAGAGACTCAACTAACATTCCCTGGGAGGTGACGATGACCTGGGAAATTGCTGGGCTCATAGAACCTTCACAACCAACCATGGATATGGGTACTTTTATCCCCATTTTTATGGATGGTATAAGTGCCTCGTTCAAGGTCATGGAGCCAATAAAAGCCAAGAAGATCAGAAGCCCAGTTTCCAGACTCCTGGTACACCTCCACATCACAGCTGCTTCCTACTTTCCTTGCCAAACAGACCAGACACTGAGCAGAAAATGTCACCACAGAGGGCTCCTATAAATAGGAATAGGAACACTGTACTTGAAAGAAGAATGGGGTGGCTTTCAGAATCAAATCTAGTCACTCTTTGTAAAAAGCATATATTTCACTACCCAACTCCCATCCTCAAAGAGATTTCCTAACTCAAGAGAAGGCCAAAGCTGTTTAAACTTGAATATGAGCTACTTTGACCTCAGTAGACAGAATGCTTTCAAAAGTTCCCCAATAATTAAATGGACCTCATAAAGCAGGTAAGCCAGACTCCACTGTAATGAGCTATTTTACTGTCCCACATATAATTTTTATTTATTGATACACCCCCTTTTCATAAAAGCAATGCTCTTCTTAAGAAAGCAGAGAGAGCCTCTCATGCTTTCTGCTCCACCTTACCTTCTCATAAGCTGTAGGGGTCCCAAAATGCATGGTCCGGGTCACGTCTGTAGTTCCATCCCTTTCCAAAACAAAGGACAAATTAGTTTTCCATCAAAATAAGCTTTTGCTCAAAAATGAGACAGATGAGGATGTGGAGAATTTAGAACCCTCATATACTGCTGGTGGACATGTGAAATAGTACAGCCACTGTGGAAAAGAGTTCCTTAAAAGGTTAAACATAGACTTACCCAATGGCCTGGCGACTCCACACCTAGGTAAGTACCCAGAAGAACAGAAAGCATATGTCCACATAAAAGCTTATACACAAATATTCATGGCAGCATTATTGATAATACCCAAAAGACAAAAACAAACCAAATGCTCATCAACTGATGAAAAGATAAACAAAATGTGTTATACCCATACAATGGAACATTATTCAGCAATAAAAAGGAATGAAGTACTGACGCATGCTAGAACACAGATGAACCTTGAAGACGTTAGGCTAAGTGATAGAAGCCAGAAACAGAAGTCTATATAATTCCATTTATGTGAATAGTCCAGAATAAGCAAATCTATAGACAAAGTATAGCCATGGTTCCCTGGGTAGGGGAAGATGGGAGGTGACTCCTAATGGCAAAGTGTGTTCTTTTTCAGAGTGATGAAAATGTTCTAAAATTGACCGTGTTGATGGTTGCACAACTCTGCGAGTATACTAAAAACCATTAATTGTAACCTTTGAGTGAGTAAATGGTATGGTATGTAAATTATATCTCAAAAAAGTTGTTATACAAAATAAAATGAAACAAAATGTTCATGCAACGATGGCCCGATGTAGTGGGAGTGAACTCAGTCAGGTGCTGACACACACATTCTTGTTCTACAATGTGACAGCTGTTTCATGGAAGACACCAACACTGGGATTATAAAGGCAAGGGAGGACAAAGTAAACAGAGCCTGTTTCTAGTAAAAAAAGACTAAACTCCCAATTCCTCCTTTCAGGACAGCAAAGAGTTTATTGGCCCCTAAAAACACCCAAACACACCTCTTGGAACACCCTAATCCATACCCTCAACAGAATAACTTCCGGAAGCTTGCTAGAAAGGATAACTTCCGGAAGCTTGCTAAAATTTAGAAGTGAACCAAAGTTTATACCATTACCCTAGCAATCCCAATACCCCTAGCTCTAGGCTGTTGGCACCAACACCCAAGGCTAGGCTATGGTCTCCGTGTACCTGGCCGAGCTCAACTAATAACTAGGCTCTCTATCAGCCACAGTCCCAACTGCAGTGGGAAAGAGAGCACTTAAAGGCCTTGCTCATGCTCTCTTAATGCAGACACCACCTATTCCAGCCCCTTCTCATGGGTTCTACATCAAGCCCCAGCCAAATCTTGGGTTCTCCTCTGAGGAACCAATATAGATGATGACTGTGAAAGTGGCAAGACATAAAGGAAATTCTGGGGCAACCTTTGTTTCTCATTTATTCATTCAAAATTAAGTCCTCACTTCACAAGTTCCTAGGCCACTGCAAGTCCAAGGAGCTAGCAGGCGGTTTATGGGCTGGGATAGACTTTCCAATGGTTCTGAAAACTTGCTTTCAGTTACTTAGTATTTAACAACTTCCCGCCAAGGACTAAATGTTTCTATCAAACAGTCTTTTGTGGGAAGAGAGTCACAACTGGACTATTTTAACTAGGGGTGAAAAAAAGGACAGGACACAGGAAAGATTCCATTAACGGCCGGCCGGCACAGAACGGGATTACCAGCTGAGCACTCTCAGCTGGAGCCTGTGACATTCTATGGCAACCCCATTCACTTACTTGTACTGAGCGCCCGAGTCAATGAGGTATACCTCGTCCAGCGACAAAGTCCTATTCGTCTCAGGGACCGGCCTAGGAAAGTTAATTAAAAATTAATTATTCCACAAATGTAAAACATTTGCTATATCCTGGAGGAGGGCATACTTATACTTTTCGTACAACTTATGTAAGACTAAAATTACAACAGAAAACAAAGTTACCCAGTAACTTAATTATTACAACTAACATTAACCTTCTTCTATTCAAAGACCCAGTCAAACCTATCACCCCAATTAGATAAAGAGCTTAGCAAGAGGAGGTAAAATAACATATTTCTTTATATCTATCTCCATTTCTGTCTGGAACAAAAGCAGATGTTCATGAGATAATTGTAAAAAGTACAAAAATAATAATCAAAAGGCACAACAGGACCAAGCTAGAGTCTTTGCAACTGGGAAGGGAGCAGCCTGGAATCACCTGTCTCTGGATGTGGGGGTCCTGGGCCCCCACTTTGGCCTCCATGTCCCTCCCCCCTCCTCAGTCCTGATCCCCTTAGGTGCCTCCCCACTTTCTTCTCAGACCACCAGACAGGTACGTAAATGTCTCAGTTTGGGAGAAAAACTAAAGGGATCTCTGCTAGCAAAAGGAGTAGATCACGACACTCATGCTGAGGCACTTTTTCAAATGAACCTGCGGTATCTTTTAAAAAGGGATCTGATTTTGCTGTGCCTTTCCACACAACATCGCTGTACTGGAAAATGCTAAAAGGGATACGAGCAGTCCAAGCCCACACCCTGGCAGCTGAGAGGTTCTCCTTCATTCCCAGGCACCACCCCCTCTACAACGAGGTCAGAAGCCATTCCAACCAGATGTGGAACCAGCTCCAGAGCCCTGCTATCAACAGGCTTCCAACAGCCTGCAATGAAGAAATGCCAAAGGAGAAGGAAATTCCGCCTCCCTTGCTCTAAAAGTTTTTGATGTGTTAATTACCTGCAAATTCTAGGAAATTCGTCACCTGAGTTAAACATAAGACAAAAGCTGCAGTCCTTTTGATATTTTAATGGGAACAGAAGCATTAATGTGAGAGAACTGTGCAATCACATCTGTAACCCTCTCCCACACACAGCTTCAGAACTTGCCTCAAGACTAAAATCTAAAAGCAATTATCAAAACGGGGGGTGGGGTGGGGGAGGGGGAGAACCTGTGCCCAAGTAT